>NC_047528.1:101350223-102035223 GCF_012275295.1 Melopsittacus undulatus
AGAGTGAGAAAGTGTATAGCTTAGGGTGGGAATAAAGGAGAACAAAATAGCCCACCAAAACCTTTACCAGAGCAACTCTGGGAAAGCTGCCAGCTGGATCCCAGCACTGCAGGTACCCTGGAGAATGCTGCTGAGGATAACCTGGGGCAGTCACAGCACAAGGAGCCAGACAGTATGGTAAGGGATAATTTGGTAAAGGAACATCACCTAGTGCAAGTTGGTTCTGGCATAATACAGTGATGTTGTTCCTTGGAGAGAAAACCACTAATTCCATCCTGACCTTGGTCTAAGCATTGCATTTGTTTCACAGAGAATAGCACAGAAGACAGCAGCTTTGCTCCAGTGACTGAGCCCCAGGAGTTGGCAGCGCACATACGTACAGAGATGGGGAAAAGGACAGTCTCACTTTAATCATTCTAAGCCTGGCATTAAGTCAAGCTTTTCTTCATCCTTTTCCAGTGAAACTGGAGCCTTCATTTCTTCCTTTCATTAAAACGAATGTATGATTGATGATCCTGGAGCCTGATATCTCCCACATGTTCAAAGATTAGCTATAGCAGTGGCTACTGCCAGCACAGCACATGTTGAAGTGTTGCAACCCTAATCTGCAAGTTCCTTTTTAAGGGCAAGAAGCCCATTTCCATGACCTAGTCAGCCACTGCCCTCTTTACTGCTGCAAAGGCACAAGAATAGTGATGAGTTTGTAAAGAGCAATCCTACTAGGATTTACCTATTTTTACTTACTATGAATCAAGCTGTGGCTGCCTGCTCATCTCAGTGAGGCTGCTGAATGACTAGGGAGCAGCAACACAGTAATTTACACAATGGCAGGTGCAACCAAACATGGGCAAAATTGAGGCCAAAACCAACTGAGTCATTAAGACCCTTCCTCTTACCATCCAGGCACACTGGTACACTTTGACAATGGGCAGTTCTTCCAGAGATTAAGTCTGTTTTGGAGAGGGTGCTGAACTGAACCCGAACAGAAAACCATTTTGGGCTGATATTTTTTCATCTCAGACCACACAGGAACTGTTATGATAATGGTTTTGCTGAAGCTGAGCCAGGATGAGCAAACATAGATCTTTCTAGTTCAGAATAACAGATCAGGCTTTGGCATCTTCACCAGGGACCTTCCTGCATGGTAAAAGCTTGTTACCAACAGGGTCTGAACCTCACAACAACTTCAGCCGTTCATCAGCTTTCCCATCTGTCCCTGGACATATGATTTGCTGTGATGCTGCTTTGCTCTCCAGACTTTTGAAGTGGGCTGTTCACCTGCAACTTCTCACCTGTGTCAACTGATGCTCCTCACCAGAGAAACTTGTCAGTTCTTTTACTCCTCTGTTTGAAAAGTCCCATGAAACTGCTGGGATCCCTCTGTGTCTGTTTCTTCCAACCCCAGTATCCAGATACACCCTTGAGTGGAGCTTAGATCCCAGATGTGCATGATGTGCATGTACATGTTCATGCACTGTACAGGTACAGGCTGATCAGGGAAGGCAAAGAAGGTGCTCTAGACCTTCACCACCAGTGAGCTTGATTTTCCCTTCACTGCCAAAATACTGTAACTAATCACTGTTGTGCTGCAGCTTCACTCCAATTTTTCTGCTCAACAAGGTAGATTTAGGGAGGTAGAGAGAAACAGTCATACAGTAGTGCCAGTGTCGTGGTTTAAACCAATCCACACGGCTTGTGCACCCACTCCCCCCCCCCCCCCCCGCTCCCCCAACCCCCCAGCTCCCGGAGAGTTAGGAAGGAGAATCCAAAGAATGTAGCTCCCACGGGTTGAGATAAGAACAGTTTAATGACTAAGGTATAACATAAATCACTACTGCTACTACTACTACAAACAATAATGATAAAGCAAATAACAAGTGAAGAGAATACAACACCTCACCAGCCACCAACCCATAACTCACCCTACCCTGCCCAACCGAGCACCGACTGATACCTCCTCCATCCCCCCAGAGCTCTCCAGCCCTTCCGGGTCTCTCCCGGTTACATCCTGGGTATGACGTGCTATGGTATGGAATACCTCTTTGGCTAGCCTGGGTCAGGTGTCCTGTCTCTCCTTCCTCCTAACTTCCCCTTCTTCCCTGGCAGAACATAAGCTCAGAAAAGGCCTTGGACAAGCCAAACATTTGAGCAGTAACTAAAAACATAGGTGCTATCAGCAACTGTTCCCTGCCTGAAAGTCAAAACACAGCACTGCACCAGCTACCAAGAAGGAGAAAAAATGACTGCTACTGCTCAAACCAGGACAGCCAGAAATGCAAGTAGTACTGCAGCCCTCACAGAGAAGCAGGTCAACAAATTCTTCCCTCTCTAGAAGCTCAGCATGTAAAGCCATCCTCACTGCAGCTGCACACTAAAAACTCCTGGTAACGTCAGCGCCAGACAACATCTCTGCAAATACCATACTATTTTGTCACATACTGTGTCATCCTCATCCTGAAATCCAGAGCTGCCTCAGTGTTGCCACACACCTTCCTGGACTTGCCTTCATCCATCCCTATAGACTTAGTTTTGGATGATGATAAGGAGAGTCCGAAAAGTGGAGGACCACAGTAAACCACAGGATGGAATCTGCTGCAAGCCAGAATTATCCTTATATTCTTTATTTGCTCGGACCTGTGCGTTTCTGTATGGCAGGAGATGCTGCAGTGACCAGTGGGCCATCACTGTGAGGTCACCAGAAACCCTACAGATTTACACTTGCATGAACAATAGCTCATGGGATTTGAAAGAGCTCAAAGTTTTGGAAATGAAGCAACATATTAAATCAAATTGGCTTAGTCTCAGATGTATCTCCCAGTTAACTACTTTTGGGATATCTCCTTCCTGTTGCCTTACACACACAGGTTTTCTTTTAAGAAATCCCCTTCTCTTTGGGTCAGCTTTAGTTTACAATGAGAACAAAACAGGAGCACAAAGCTGGTGACTGTGTATAACTGGAAAGATCAAACTATGAGATCTGTTTTAAAAGCTATTTGATATATAATGAATTGCAAATTCAGTAGAGTGCCAGCTGGAAACAACTAAGCCCTTTTCCAGCAAGAGATGGGAAAGAACAATGACAAAAAGAGTCAACAAAGCAGATCTGAAGAGAAGGCTTCTGACACAGCAGGGCAACATAAGCAAGTATGCTATATATAGAACTGGTCCTTGGGTGAATACACAGTTCTTAAAGATGACCCCAAACAGAACCCCAGCTCAGATACACAGAGAAATACATAGGATGGCTGTGTGGCTGGAAGCTTGGGCTGGGAGCCAGGAGTTTTCAGTTTCCTTTTTTCCCAGTTCAGTTTGTCTACTTATACCGATGGCCCCCAGCTTTTGTTGACATGCAGGCAATGAATGATACTGAGGAAGTTATGTTCTGCAGGCAAACCATGCACAGCTCTTTTTGTCAGCTGCTGTGTCAGAGGCCCTGGGGATCCTTGTTTCAGACTGTGTGCTTTTCACAGCAGAGGCAATGTCTTGCTTTGGGCACATGCCCCTCAGTGTAATTTGCCTTCCAAAGTGTGCAGCCACTAAACATTGCTGCACTCCCCTGTAACGTGCTTTCCTGTCCTGTACTAAACATTAATGTACTTCCCAGTGACGATGAGTATCAGAATTTAAAGTATTAATATTTTAGATTGAAAAGGAGATGAGGATTTTTTAACACCTCACCTATAGGCTTTTAGTTACAGATCTTTTTCTA
Organism: Melopsittacus undulatus; assembly: GCF_012275295.1. Lineage (NCBI taxonomy): Eukaryota > Metazoa > Chordata > Aves > Psittaciformes > Psittaculidae > Melopsittacus > Melopsittacus undulatus. The sequence continues at coordinate 101,353,933 of NC_047528.1, forward strand.
TATTTATGTCTTAAAATCTCCCCCTACATTCTGATGTACCATTTTGATGTAAAAACATTAGATGCTTATATCTACACTGGAACATGGAGGATCAAGAGAGAATATCTAAGTGATTTATTTAGGCAATGGGTGTTCTAACTCTAACACAAGATATTAGTTTACTTCTTTGATGGGAAGAACCAAATTCTGTGTTTTAAAAGCCATGATATTGCTAATGGAGAGGGATTTAAAATATGCCTCTTGGCAACATGGTTGCTCCATAGAACAGAAATGTTTTTGGATTCAGTTCTGCAATTTATAAATTTATGATTCATTCTGGACAACAATCCTTAAAAATTATGGTATGTTGATGAATTCTGAGTATTAGGCCAAATGCTTAGCTTCTCAAGCATTTTTTTCAACCCAGTCTTCCCCTAGGCTTCAATAAGAAAAACTTAATATGGTTCTCAGAATCTGTTACTTCTTAATAAACCATACACAGGAGCAGCAGACTTCAAAAGGACAGATTTTGCATCATATAATATACCTCAGCTTCAGGGATAACTGAATGTGAGAGCAGCTTGCACTGGTTTATACATTTTTGTTCTCTAGAACCTGGACATCAAATTATTTGCCATGTCTCCTTGGGAGCTGAAGGAAGTTGGGTCCAATTTATAGCTTTAAACATCACTTCAGATGTTTATAATTTGATTTATTCCTTGTTCTTTCCATATATCTAGAAAAAAGCCATGTTTGAACAAAACGAGCCTGTCAGTTGCAAGACAGAAACGTGTAACTCTGAAGACAAAGAGCGGGTAAATGCTACAGTCTACATTTTCTTGGGGGCTGAGGAAAGTGTCAGCATCTTTTCAAAATGGTTTGATTCACTTTGCCAAAAAAATGTAAAAAAATAATTATGTGGTATAGTGACTTTGTAAGATTCTTATCCCCTACTTCTCCCCACATTGGTAAAGCTGATTTCTACTCTATGAAAGGTCCTCTGTGCATACCCCTACATGAGAGAGTGTTGCTGATGACACAAACAGAGACTGTTTGCTTTGTCTTTTCTTCATAAAAGCATTACTTTGGACCTTTCTCCTCTTCTCAGCTGCACAAAATTTGTAGGAAAATAATTATCTTTAAGATTCCAATTGGGTTCAAAAGTTTATTAGGTGAAACTCCAAAACAGGGTTGGGAAAGACAGATTCTGATGACAAAATCCCAACCCAACCAACCTCCTTTTACTTCATACTAAGAAAACATTATACCAGAGAGAATATGTCTGAGGAAATTAAAATGAGCAAGGGTAGTTTAGGAGATTAACTACAGCACACAAATAACTTGGCCACTTTTTAAGCATGGCAAACAAGATGATGAAGGCTTCCAAGTCCAAGCTCCCTCCTGTACTTCTATAATTTCTGACCTGGAAAGATGTACTGCTGATATTAAGCCTAAAACCATCATTTTTGAAGAGGTTAAAAATTCAGCTCTAAGTATTTCACCCAAAGACAAAATTCACAGTGATGGTCTCATCCTGGTGCTGGAATTTCTTCATGATTTCAAAACAGAATTATTTCAATTTATTTAAGTGCATAAAGGCAATGAAACCTAAAACTATATCTTCTTGCATGACTTAAAACTAGCTTCACATTTTTATTCCAATTCCAAGCCACTGGAATGTATTGTAATCTGATTCTTTTGTGCATTTGGGATTAAAAATAGCTAAGATACTTAGTTTTTTTAATAGTCTTCTATACTGTAGAGCTTATTTTTTCCTCCTAATAAAAAGCTAATTAAACTCTGCTGGATACAGTTGGATTTGTTTCATAATGCAGAACAGCACGTGAAGCACAACTCTGCCACAAAAACATCAGTTCTCTCCATTCATTTTTGGATTGGTTTGCCTCAGCAAAGGAAATTTCATCATGTGAAATGTGCAACAGAATGAATTCTGCACTCAGTCCTCCCCACTCTTCCCCATTCAGCCACATTCATTTCTAAGTGTCCCCATTCCACAAGCAAGCTCCTTTCAAGGAAGCCAAACCTTCTGCTTTGGCACAATGCCACTAGAAAACTGGGTGATAAAATCTAGAGCTGCACTCTGATCTCATACAATTTGTTGCTGTAAGATAGTCAAGACAGCTGTCCGACGCTCCCAAAAAACACTTGGCAGGGAAGAAGGAGACATTTCGTACCTCTGCCACTTCCCAGGCTAATTCTCTCCCACTGACTCACAGAAAGATTCGCCATTAGGAAGGTGCAGCCCAAAGTTCATTCAATTTATGGCTGCTTTCAAAAGATGTCATGAAATATGCTTGACACATTTTGTAACCTGCATGCTCTACCTAAGGGTAAATAGGAACACAGCAACAAGTTTCACTGAATGCACCAATCCAGCTCTCCACTAGCATGTGTAGAAGAGCTTTCTTCAGTGTCAAATTCATCACCTAACAGAGCAAAAATTGAGAGGCCCCAGTGCAGAGCTCAGAGGAAGAAAATACATGCCTTACTTGACACCCATCAGCATTAGCGTTATAACTGAAGCATCACTGTCACCCAGTCACCAGTTATACTTACAGCCTGAATTTCATTTTTCACTCTGAGATCTCAAAGCAATTTACAAAGAGAAAGTCTTTATAAGAGATTGAGACATTTTACAGAGGAAACTGATGAACACAGATAATGCAAACAACGTGAGCAAAATAGGCAGCTATATATGGGACAGTTCTGAGCAGCTGGTGAATCTCTGGAAGAGCAATATTATGTTCTAATAATTTTGAAACTAGAAGAAGGAATAAAGGAAAACAGAAGAAAGTTGTTTTGTTGTGGGTTTGTTTTGTTGGGTTTTTTCCCCTCAGTAAAACCATCACAGGTCAATGTGTGCTTTCAATATAAAAAAAAATAAAAAAGTATCATCTGGTTCTTCATCAGCTGTGGAGTACATACTCTACCAGTTACTGTCATTTCCTGACTCTTCAAAGGACTTAGTACTCCCTTATTCACCCCCTCCAAAACAGAACAATAGGCCTGTAGAGACCAAATTATTCAACTACATAATACAGTTTCCTCAATAAAAACCAGCTGGTACTGCACAAAACAACAGCAGAGCTGTGGACTAGCATGCTCCTTGCAGTCCTGTGCTCTCAGTAGTAAGAACCATACTGCTTTATTTAAGCAGAATGAAATTCAGCATAAGCCATGAGATGAGAAAAACAGATAATCGAGACACAGCCCTTGCAACCTTTTAAGATTTCTTTTGCTGAGTTTTAAATCCAGTGTGAACAGTTGCACAGATTTAATTAGAAAATGCTAGAGAGAAGCTGACTCAAACTATTCTATGATACTATGATAAAGCTTTTCAAGGTGTTTTGGACAAAGGCCAATCAAAAACTCTACTGTGTATAAACACCATAAATGCAAGTTTCATCACTTTTACAGAGCCAGACTAAGCATTTTATTTCATTAAATCCTGTGATACAGACACCGCTTTGTTTGTTCCAGCTTTAAATATAAGCTACTAACAAGATCTGATTAGAGCCCATTAATCTTATGAACACTTCCTGGCAAGTTATATGAGCAAATGTGAAAATAAAGGCTTCTTCTCTCTCATCTATTTGTTCACATCCTCAGGTATGGTAGATGGATCAGTTGGCTAGGAGACCCTAAACTAAATCACAGCTTGTGTGACCCAACCAACACTGGGGTTTTTTTCTTATATATTCCTTTTTCACAGAGGCATTTTCACATTTCAGCTTTAAAACAACTGTACTGGGGGTAAAAGAATGTTCCAAGTAGCTGAGGATTGGCAGAGAAAAGCATGGTGGGCTGTGAAAGGTTGTCTAAACCCTGAAGAGAAACATCAGTTTTTAATGGAAGACTAACGGAGGCCAAGCAAACTCATCTGGGACATGGAGATGAAAAACTCAGGACAACTTGAGAAACAGTGAGGTCATCAAGGGGCCAGGTGAGATGTGCCAAGCATCTTTCTGAGGCCACAGGTGGTCATGAGATGACTAAATCCAAATGACACCTGAAGGTCACTTAGCCATGTTTCTGCAGCAAGAGAATTAATGCAAGGAGAGATTATTACAAGAATATTTTGTATATGTAGCCACTTGGCCACTAATTATGGATGAGGCTATTGCTTCCAAAACCAGATAGTTATGGTGTTCTGCTGTGACTGGCAAAGGAGAGAGCTTGTTCTGAAGATTAACGGTTGCAACTTGGTATCATTATGTCAACACTTAGGGCTCCTCTGAGCAGAAAGCCAGCCTTCTGGTCAGGAGAGATACTCCAGTTCTCTTTCCAGAAACAAGCAATCATCTCTCCTGTTAAGACCAGACTCTGACCTGGTGGCTGCATACCACCTTCTGTGGGTAGCCTTACCTCTGGTCCCTATTCATCCAAACCACCGCAGTTTGGGACTCAGATTAAAGGTTTCAGTTTATCGTCCCTGCTATGAGAGCTAGGTTTAGTTTGGTGTCACAAAACCTCACCAGTTCTGGCTTTGTTCTGCTAGGTCAGATATGGGATGGTGCATACCAGTGTTCCTTTGTAACTAAACCTCAGTGGTTAGATGGGTAAGGTGGTAAAATCCCTATTTTAGATAATTTCTGATTATAAAACACAGATGAAACTGGCAATGGCCCTTTACCTTGAATTGTGCTAGGTTTTTTGCTATTGAAGTGGTAGACCTTGTCAAAAAGACCTTGATGATCCCACATTTCTGATACTCTCAAATAGGAGCTTCACAGTCTCTGCTTTTTACACTAAGTTTACCAGGCCTTCCAAACAGCAGAGAGTATGATTGATTCATTTGCTTGTATGAAAAATACTTCAGTGACGTATTCTTTGCAATTTGCTGCTATGTAGAAAATCCTGTTGCATTCTTATCTCTGAGTAAGATCACTCAGAAGAAACTCATCAACATTCAATTATCCATTAAAAATCAGATTTTATAATAGCAAAGGCAAGAGCCAAGAGTCAGAATACTTCTGAGGCAGAAGTTCAGGGTAGTCAGCAGAATTATGCCACAAAGCTGTCCCCCCTTTGGAAAAGTTACTTTATTCAGTAAGATGCTTCCCAGCATATCCAGTGGAAAAGTTCTGATCGTTTTCAACCAGTAGAGAAGTCATCTTTCTTGTGGCAGGCCCTGAGGACTTTGGTCAGCCACAGTTTTGCAACCAAAATTATCCTATGGTTAGATGATATAAATACCAAGCTTTAAAAAAGAAAAGCAGAGACATGATCTAGGAGCACAGCTTGGTTTCTCTATAAATACTCATCTAAACACAGTGCAGTTATTTCTAATACATAGCAGACAAATTTCAACAAATATGTCTAGGAAATATCGAATTAGACCAAATGTCTTAAAAAATTGTTTCCTGGCAAAATTTTGTCTGTTGTTCCCTCTGGCTTTTAAAAAAATACTTCCACCTTCCCAGAGATAATGACTCTACCTCCTGACAGGTTCTTTCACAACACTGTTGACTTATAGCACCACAGAAATGCCTATAAATACTCAGATGTGTTTAGCATGTATGGACAAGTTTTCATCTTTAGGGTTCAACATGCTCAGCAAAGGAAGGAAGGAACAGAGTTTCATCATCCATATGGGGAAGATTCTAATCACACAAAAGACTTCTATATAAAGAAAACAGCTCTTACTGCAGCTAGCTTGTATCTCCTCTGCTGAGCAGCACTGCTTATGACAGCAGGCCTGTTTGTGTAGCAAGGCACTATTTACCATGGGCAAGGGCACCACGGTCTAGCCAAGTGAAACCTGTCCAAGCTGATACAAGTCTGTAGCAAAGTCAAGACAGATTCTGGCATCCATCTCAGGGTGGAGATTGGCAACAAAAATGCCCAGACTCTAAGAAACGAGAATTTGGTGAATATGCAATTGGCTGTTGAACTAAGCAGCTAAATACAAAGAAAAGATTTGACTGTGATGTTCAGGGTGGGGAAATGAGATCTCAATTTCCCACTGCAACAGAGACATTGAGTAGAATACAGTGAATATGAAAGGCAACAGCTTAAAAACTAAACTGAAATTATTTCCTCACATTTTTACTGCTTTTGTCTCTTCGCAGAGCCAGGTTTAATGAGTCTTTGCACCTAGTTAGATTCCTGCTGAAGGAGTCAGGAACATAGATAAAGGCCTTTTTTAGTACAACTTGTTTATTTACAGAGATCCTGTTTAAATGGGAAAGGACTAGTGAAAACTACCAGTATGTTTCTTCTAATAGAAATATCTTCTTAATGCCTCAGTTATTCACCCCAAGTGCACAACTCTCTTTTGGTTTCCATCTCTGTTTAACGTATCTGTTTATTATATCATTTCCTTAGCTGCAGCAGCACCAGATTTTTCCCAGTACTGGAAAACTGAACAGGATAAAGTCCTTATCTTCAAGTCCAACCATTCTTTAGTGATTGACCTGGCTGAATTACAGCTAAGCTGGTACCAAAAAAAATACTTGGGTTATGATATAGAATTGTTCAGCCAGTGTACTTTGACAAGAAGCATGCAGTCTCTATTGGTTCTACTTCAAATTCTTTCAAGCTTTCTTTTTCTCCTACCAATGGCAGCAACTATTAACATTTTAACTTCCCAAACTTTATATTCTTATCCACACTCCAGGAAGACACTGTCCTCTGAAGTCATCCAAAGTGAAAAAAGATAACTGCAAGAAGTATTTGTTAACTTCCATAGAATGCAAAGCATTGGGCTGCCCTAACATTGCTTTAGCTCAACAATTTACTTATCATCAACAGAGGCCAATATTTTTTCATGGAATATTTGAAATGGAGTTGTCAAGATTAGTCACTGCAAGCTAAAGAGGGACTCTAGACAATAAGCTGTGGTGATGGAATGATTGGTTCTATTCCAATACTCTGATGAAACAAAGTTCATTGGATTCTCTAGTTCTCAGACAGCCTGGTGCTTGCTTCCCAGTCAAAAAGTCTTCAGTTGCAGATTTTTATAAGAGGAGCCTTATTCAGATAAAGTACAATGTCCCTAATGTTTGAGAGCCACTAGCTTGCTATGGTTAGAAGCTAGAATACAGGGCAACCACACTGTGAACTAATGCTTTAGCAACACAGAAAGAACAGAGGAGTTTGCTCAGCTCAGGCTACAGGCAGGCATGTGCCAAATGAGCCTGCTGGAATTCAAATATGTCAGTTCACTATACAGACATGGGTAGGATTCAAGGCAGGCCAAAGTAACACTGAAGTGAAGGTGCCACACTAGCAATTGCTCTTTTTCTTCATTTGTAAAATAGATAGGACTAACATGACAGAATTTCCACATCAGTGGGGTTTACCAGAGTTAAAGCATTAATGTCTGTAAGTGCTCATCCACTGCAGAAATTATATCTGTTCCATGTCTAACTACTAGCACACAGTTAACAGCCCTGTACACTGACTAGCCAGCCAGTGCCAGATGCTGAGGACAAGAGATTGGTGCTAGACAAGGAGGGGTTTTGTTTTCTTGTATAGTAATTTTTTCAGATCAATCATTTTCTGAGTCATGTCAGGCAAAGTTTAGCCCAGTGATATATATGGAGTTGGAAAGCTGTGGCCTTTGTCTCCATTCGTCTCAGGTTTGGCAAATTAATTTCACTAACCGACAGTACATATATTCATTGGCGTTGTCTGCTGTTGACCATGGCAGTCAACCTGATTTCTTTATGCTCCTATTTTGGAAACTTTCAAACAGGGATGAGGAAAGGAAGTTGACTCTCAGCAAGCATTTTAAAAATCATTCCCTCCACACCCCAAATAAACAGCAGAAAAATTATACTTTGCCTAAGTCCTCAAACAGCTTTGATTTTGCTCCGATGTTATATGCAGGAACTTCATCATAACAGAAATAGAATTAGTTTACATTCTTCCTTTTTTTTTCCTAAGCCATTTAAAATATTAACACTGGCTCTGCCCGAGTAGCATTTAATGCCAGTATTTTATCATTTGAGCCAAGTGCAATGCTTATTTTAAAAGCAGGCTACAGTCTAAAACATGGCTTAGTGAAAGTGATATTGGGGTACTTTATATTCACTCTTGTTTACTGCTCACAGAAAAGATAAGGGTAGAGGCAATTTATTCTTATTTTTTTCAGCTGCTAGTGTTCTGGTATTTAAAATGCTGAAAATTCTACCAGAAGTAAACTAGAGAGATCAGTTAACAGCCTGATGAAGGCAACAAACAAGTACTAACTTATCTTCCTGTGGCAGGATGTCACTAAGAGAAGAAAACTTCTCAGTAGCATAATTTTCTTCTCATCGTATCAAAACCTGCAAACACACAAACCAAAACATCAAATTCTGTCAGCGCCAGCTTCCCCAGTCAGCTGATGTTTAAAAGGATACCTTTCCATCAGCTTCAGAAGTGCTGCCTTTTACTTTTGCCTGCAATGTTTCTTTCCCTGGCAGAGGAAGTCAAGACAAGCAGCCTTCATTCTGTGTGCTGTTTGTTTCTGTATGCAGTGTACCTTGATAGCCATGTTAGGATTTTACCTGACTCCACAGTTTTACAAAGAAAAAGAGAACATGTAAGGCTTCAGATGAAAGGACTGACCACTCACCACCAAACTAAGAAGCAATGAAAAGATACAAGGCCTTTTTTCCTTTTATCACCACCACACACAGCTCCTCCCCTGCAGAAAGCACACAAGATACAAACAGCCTCAGTGTAAGTGGGTTCAGGTAGAGGCTTTTACTTCATTAGTTGGTGAGAAGAAGGCTACTTGCAAGTATTTGCAGATGGGCTGAGCACCCTCAAAGATCATGGCAAAGAAGCAATGAAAAAAGAAGTTAATCTGGAATGAAAATTTTCAGTAGCGGTGCTTCCTGAAATAACCTATTTACCTAAAAGAGCACTGATCAATATTTTTAAGCTAGCAGCAGCTAATTAAACAATTAAAGGTTGCAGATCTTGCCCTGAATATAGGGTCAGGTGCTGAAAGACTCTTTTGTAATTGAGGTAAACTCCTGTGGCTAGACAGCAAGCAAACTACATGCATGAGCACAAGCCCTCAAAAACCAGTCCCACGTAAAAGACTTTTAGAAAAGAAAAAAAACCAAAACCTCAGGGAGCCATTCAGTTTTCAAATCAAACGGGAACAAATTTTCTTGCTTTTGAACACTTTTTTCCCTGCCAATAGCAACAAGATGAAAACGAAAGGGCTCTTTAAACCGGTTATTTCAGAGTTGCATAGTGCAGACCCACCATCCTAGGGGAGATCAAAAGCGTGACTCTACACGATACTTCCTCCTCAAGACAGCTGGAAAACAGAATGAGAAAAGCCAAGACCAAGTTACACAACCTGATGAAGAAAACTGAGATCTTTTAAAATGACAGTCAGAAAGAGCCTATTTTGTCACTTGGTTTGGATGCAAAAGAGAAGAGCAAGAGAAGTCAACAACACCTGAACTCCTAAATGAATCAGTGCACTACACCTTAGCACTCTGCTTAACATGAGGACCTTATAGGCAGATGGCAGGAAACATTCAACAAATACAAGTGTTGGGCTGGGATAACTGGGCACACTGCTGGTAAGAATGGAAAAGCAAAAAAACCGCAACTGTATTGGAAGAACTCACATTACACATGGGTGACAACTACAGATGCCTTAGCACCCCATGACAGCAAGAATTAAGACTGTAGAGGAAGAGATTTTCTTTTTGCATGAACAACTTCAAAGTATTTCCAATCTGAATAAGCTGTCAAAGGACCAAACAGTATTCATGCACTACAATTGTTACTAAAACATTTTCTATCTGAATCATCAAAACATTTTATTTTTATAGCCATTTAGTACTTTTATGACATCTTGAGAGTGCACTCTTAAAAAAATGGGTATCTTGCTTACCTTTTCAAAGGCAAGTCATTTTGCATTTGAAAATAACATTTTTTTAGCTTTTAAAATTGCATTTTGGTCCAAGTGAATGAATGACTCATGTGAGTCAGGAACACCTGAAAGTGACTCTGAATTCTTACAAGAACTTATGGGTTTTCCAGCAAGACAAAACATTTAAACTAGGCCTGCTCTGAAGAGACGTTGTTCCCTCCCATCACCGTCATCCATACCACCCCTTTAACAAGACCATTCTCAGAGAAGAGAATATTCTCCTTTCTGTTTATGAAACATCCTACCAAAGTAAGGGGCTCTAATACCAACTGCTTCTAAAGAAGTGCAGCCCTGCCTATCTCCAATTTGCTTATCTAAGCATGCCCTATGCTTTCTAGGACTGTAATTAAGCCCCAGTAGGGTAGGTACAGGCCTTCCTTCTGTGCAGCTCAGTGAACAAAGTTCTTTCTGCAGGGTCTTTTGTGCTGGACCTTGAAATCCAGTCCACTCTGCCCAAATGCTAATAACCCAATGTTGCTCTTTGGAGTTATGAGGGTTGTCCTTAAACAAAATCTCACTTCATTTTCCCTTTTTAGGCAGAAAGCCCAGAGCTAATTGGATGCATTCTCTCTTTATTTCAGTGACTAAATGTAATGCTGATGTGTGCATATAATGTGGGAATCACGTTAATCACAGGCACACAGATTTCAAAGCCAAGAGTGCTGGTTGTGATGACCTAGTCTGATCCGCAGTGCAACACCAGGCATAGAATTTCTGCCAGTGATTCCTGACTCAAGCTCATGATTTTGCACCTCAGTTCCCATCTGTATAAACTGAGTTGCAGCTTCCAGACACAGGGTTTGTTATGCCTCTCTCTACTGCATTAAAGGGTTCTTTGTTCCCAGAAACCTTCTATCACACTAAAGTCTGTGGGCTCTGACCAATCCACCTCTTCACCTTCTCTTTGCTAAAATGAATAGATTAAGCCTCTTAAATCTCTACCTTCAAGGTAAGGTTTACAGGCTTTGAATTAGTCCATAGAAAGAGCACATAGACCCACACTCAGTATCTCACAAAAATCTTGAAGATAGGAGGCTCCTGCAGTACAGGCTCTTCAAAGGCCACACAGTTAATCATTCAGAAGTTAGTCATTCAAGCCCTCCAGTTGGATCTACAGCCTTTGACCATTCCTTGCGCATGTGCTTTTTTCAGTTCTGTCATCACCTGATATTTCACAGTTTATCCAATAGAATATCTCTGTGCACAAAGTAAGCTTTAAATGGATCTCAGCAGCTGCACATAAGCAGTGCTGTGCATCCATATCCAGAGCAAGAGCTCAGAAACTTCATACACACTCATAACAAACACAGAGTTTAAACCAAAAGCAGCAATCAGTAAGAAAAGTTTAAGTAATTAAGGTCATGTGTTCTTGGCTGTTCTGGTTTAGACTTGTAGTTTGGTTTGTTACTGCTGCTTGGTCCTCTCAAAAGCAAGCTTAGCTGAAAGAGCTGCTCCCAGTACTTCCTATAACCCTGCTTGACCATACTTGTAGGCATGTTGAATGCCAGCTTCCCATATGTGCTGTTCCTGTAGCTACTAGCAAAACCACATGTAATCCATGTCAAACTAGCCCTAATTTTCCAGGTTTTGCAGTGATTTGATGTTACAGAGATCTCACGTAGTTCACAAATACTGAAAAGTACTAATGTTGTCAATAGATTAATTACTGCAATTAATAAGTAATGCAGAATCCCCTTTGCTCTAGTATCTTAGTATCTATCTTGAATAGATACAGATCTATGCACACGCAACTTCACTTTTTAAAATCTTCACACATAATTACATTGTAGAAGTTACTGATTTTAAGAGAACAAGTGAGATTTGGAAAGTTTTACAAAGGTGCTGAAGAGCCGAGACCTTTAACATGTCTAAGACACTAAGCAATCTATAAGAAGTGCATGATATTACAGGAAAACCATCAACAAATCTGTTACCTAAATTTCCCTAAGAAAGCTAATGAGAATAAATTACAAGCAGGTTTTTTTTTCAATGTTTTTAGGGGGTTTGTGTGCCAATTTGAATCATGGTTTACATATTTTTTTAATAAATTAAAAGGTTATTGATCCAAAACCTCTTTGCAATATGCAGCTGCTTTTAGCTGTTTAGATTTGCCATTTTTACATATGTAAAAACAGGAGCAGGAGGCAGAGGGAAGAGATTGACAATTGGAGCAAAAAAAGCAGTATGAAAATTTTTCACAAAAAAAATTCAAAAAATTATTTTTTCAACATTTAAAAATTGTTGTTCTTTTTTCGTTTTATCGTTGAAAATCCATCAGGTATAAACACAGCAAAACCATTCATTACATTGTTATTCTGGGCTATCTGCAGGCCCTGAAAATGTTTTAAGGTTATTTTCACAGACAGTAAGACTAGACATATCTCTTTTTGTCTTTTATAAACGCTGGGAGTCTCAAGTCCTGTTCAGTGTTAATCAATGGTCTAAACTTTTGACATATATTTGGCACCATTAACATTTACTCACATTACTTTTTCCTTGCAAATGTCTGAGACACAGTCCACTGCCTGACTCCACACTGAGTGTGAGGTAATGCCTCTATCCATTGGTCAAGAAGAGACCTAGGAACCAGAGAGCTGCTTTTTTAGCAGAGTCGAGTCAGTGTTTTCATTTTCAACATGCTTTGCACTAAAAATCACTAAAGCTCTTTCACTCATTCTGATCTTGTGATTTCTGCCATTGACAAGTAGAAGCAGAACCCAGCAGAGCAAAGTGATGTAGCATTAGGGTATTGTTTCAAAAGCAACATCTAAATGTGACTGCTGCTCCATTGTCTGGCTCTTTAAACCCAGCCTTGGATTTGCCTTATGGGACAGTGCTCCAGCAAAATAAATAAATGGGCTGCAGTCTAAACTCCAAAGCCTTCTATAAGATGTTACTGTGTTCCAGGCTCAGCAATAATAGGAGAGACATCACATTAAGGCAGACATACACTTCTGCCATTGTGGAAAGATCAAAGCTTGCCTTGTCTGCGATAACTTTGCACAGATGCAAGACGGCTTGAGACAGCATGGTCTAAAATACGGCAGGGGAAAATGTCATCAACATCCTACAGGCTAATTTAAATCCCAGTTTCTGCTTATTGCCTCACTGACTGCAAAGACTGAAAACAACATACTTGCATGACAGCTGGTAAGTACTTCAATGGTGGGGGAAACTCTAAGTGGAGGAGGAAGCATCAAAGAAGGGCTTATACCTCTAGGGGACTCTGGAAAACAAAGAAAACAGAGTCCATCTGTGTAGGATGAAATGTGTTTAAAAGGGCTTAACTACCAACTACCTTCTCCACATTTTCTACACATCAGCCTCAAAACTAAACACTCCACCAAATCTTGACCTTTGTACTTACAAAATGGCATAACTTGGGCAGAAGCAGTTCAAGCCAACTGGAACAGCCATCACTATGTGCCAGATGCTCCCCCATGAAAATCTCTGTGTAGGTCACTGGTCCAGGCTCTCCATGACCTTGATATAATGCCTACTTACATTGAGGTATGGGGGCTGACATTTCCCTTATCTTCTTTACATCTTCTACCACTACCTCTGGCAGATGTTGAATGAAATTAAGGTTTATACTAACTTTATCCTGTCCTGGGGATGAAGGTGTTGCCTGGAGGTCCTTCCCCTTACAGCGGGGAGGGCAGTGTGGTGGCCAGCAGTCAGGAGTAGAGCTGAGCTGCTGCATTTGCCCACAGCCTCCCAGGAATGGCACAATGTGGTTGTAACAGGATGGACACAACACTGGAGTATGCACTGGCTGAGTCCCTGTGCTCCCTAAATTGCCACAATTCAACTCTCAGAAATGACCCTTAACTTCTGAATTGCCTCAGCTTGAGGATATTGGTTTTTGAACATGGAGGTTTTCCCAGAACTCAGCACACACCTCCCAGCTAGGCACTGCTCCCTTGAAGGGACTGTCCCTCTCCCACAGGAGCTGCAAGCCCAGGCCAGCCAGCGCCCAGGACACTGAGAGGGTCATGGCCCCAGTCCAAGGAGTGGGGAGCTGCCAGTGGGCCATGGGCTGGCTGCAGGCAGAGAGCAAGGACATCCTGGAGAGGGCTCCTGAGGGCTGCCAACTTACCCATAGGAAACCGTGGCTGCATTTTCTGCTGTGTTGCATGATGATGTGTGGGCAGTAAATCTGCATATCGGTGCTGGAGCAGCATATGTTCCTCCCATACAGGCAGAGAACAGACTCAGCCCTTCTTCCTCATCAGGCACAGTAATACCTCTGGAAAGTCAAGTGCAAGATGATCGTGGCTTGCTCAAAGACAGAGTAGTGAAACAGGACACATGATATAAACTTGATTTCTACTCCTTTTGACTCCAGCCTGTTTCAGGGCTGGGGGCTAATGTCACACAGTCTTACAGAGTGCTGGTCCTGTCCCACTGGGCAGCTAACGTAGGTTAGCTGACACATGAGGTCTGGTTGCATTATGTGTCTTCAGTCAATTCCTTTCAAAACAGCCTACACTTGTTCAAAGACACAAAACTTAAAAAGTAGCACAGTGTATTCTTCCGAGCTATGAGATCTTTATGGTGACTTGCTGCTTTCTGGTGAATACTTATAAAATATCAGATGTATTCCTTGTGTAGCATTAGATAACCAGGCACGGCCACTTGAACTGAAACACTGTATCTTCCACATTGAGGTCCTTCCCTGTCTACCCTAGATTAAAGGTAATATTCCATGCAGCTCGACACACCAAACATCCCAGTCTTGCTTTAATGCTTAACTGCAGCCACAGACAGAACTAAATTATTTGTGGAAGAGCAAATATTATTATTATTATTATTATTATTATTATTATTATTATGTGTACTATATCTCCTGTAGCATCCTTTGGGATTCTAGTGATGGAAAAGAAACTTGCTATGATAGATGCCATACAAAACCAGAGTTAAATGCTGAGCTTTCCTCCTCTAGAAAAAAAAAACAAAAAAATGTTCAAATTTGCTGTAACATAAATAGTCATACAAAACAGGATAATTCGGGTCTACAATCATCAAATGTTTTGATCTGAATGTCTCAATATGAAATGGCTCAAGAGAATGATACAGTAAACCACCTAAATTTGGGGGAGGGAGAGGTGGGAGTTGGAGAAGATGAAAAGACAGATGGTTGCAAGCAGCAGAAACTAGTAAAGACTAGACAGAATTTGTATTGGTGGTGATACACAGAAGTGACTGTGGAAATGCAGTGAGATTTTGGGATCCTGTTCCTCCAGTTTTCAACAATCCAGCCCTCTCATGAACCTCCTAAGAGCAATAATTCTACAAGTCTCTAGGCAGCCATTGTTCAACTACCCTTTAAAGCTGGAAAGAGTTTTGGATTCTTATCTCCTTTTTTAAAGATCTAGCACAAGTCTTTGTTGCTGAACATAGGCTAATATCTTCTTGCTTTACCCCATCTTGACCTGTAGAACTGATCGTTGTCCTACCTGTAACACCCTTAGAAATGCCTGATGACTATCATATTTCCCATGTCTGCTTCTGCCATGTTCTCTTTTCTAGACTAAACAAAACCGATTCTCTCAGCCTTTATTCACAGTTCAGGTTTTCTAAGCCTCTTTATCACTCTTGTGCTCCGACAGCGCCTCTTTCATGTTCATCTACATCTTACTGACAGTGCAATACATCCAATAGAGAGGTTGTGGAATAGACTGACAAAGAAGGGAGAACACTTGTACTGTAAGAAATACTATAAATAGCAGCAATAGAGTACTAGGAGTTATTTCATACTGCCAAAGATTGATTAGGTGAGACTAAATATTTTTTTCTACCTTTGTTTTCTTCTGGAATGGAAGTAGATGGAAGAAGATGCAGCGGTAATGGTTTCATTGGCTCATGCTTTCACAAAGAAACCATTAGTGAGACAGCTCTATCCCAGTCTCTGGATAGCAGTTAGTGACCTGTCAGCAGACAATCTGGAGTGAAGGAGCCTGTGGCTTATAAGCTTTAGTGGCACTTAAATGCTTTTGTCTGATGCTGATGATGAAGCAGCACAATGATACCAGATCACTGGCACACCTGCCCCTTGTAAAGCAAGGTGCATAGCAGAAAAGCATGTCCATCCTATGCAAAGGAACATGGTGGAGAAGCTCTCCAAGCTGGTGTCTGCTGTGCCGACTCCAGAACAAGAGGCAGTACTGTTGTACCACACAACTTTGTAACAGAAAAACAACCAGAAACCCCTCCTCTGTCGTGCCATCTTTTAGATCCACAGAAGATGCTCCTTGTGCAGCTTTTCAGCCACATCTGGTCTAAGCCTGGTTTATGTTTACTTGCAGCTGGTGGGTTTGGAGGGTAGGATGAATCAGAAAGGCGTCTTGCAGAACAGAGGCCCTGTGTCATGTTTATCAGCCAATCCAAAGCCCATCAAAATCCCTTTTTCTTCTGGGCTCCAAGCTGAGTGTTTTGTTTACCAGCCTCACACAGTGATGGACCTCAGCTACAGAATTAGCCTACTCCTCTGCCTGATATTCCGCTTCCAGAAAAATCACAGGGGTGCACCCAGCTCTTCTTCATTCTGCCATGGAAATTCACTGGGTCCCTCGCTGGGGCATCTATCAGTATCAGTTTCCAGGAGCAAAGCCTTGTTAGGGTTAGGGTTTTCACAGAAAGAAATCTTTCACAGAACAAGCTAGAAAAGTCCTAGAAATTTGGGGAGGAGGGGAGAAAGGACAGTGTTTTTCCTCTAAGCTGTAAAGCAAAGTTTGAGACAGAGTCTGTTTATTACTTGATTTTATTCAGCCTTTACTATGAGAAATAAGGAAGGGGAAAGCTAGGATTGTCTGGAATGGGCTCAGATCCAAACTGTGCTGCTGAGAAAAGGAAGAATAGCCAGAACAGTCACATGCACAAACAGATAGCTAATTCCACCAATTCTTTACTTGGCCACATCACTCCTCACCTTGTACACCTCAATTATGGCCTCACCCACTTCAAACTAGGGATGAGGCTGTGCTGCTTCCCCGATACTCCCAGGAGCCCACAGACTGATTCTCTGCTCCCTTAATTCTTTAATCATTTAAACCAATACCAAGAGTAAGTAAGAAAATATCAGGTCAAGAGCCTGATCTTTAGCCAAAGGAAAGCAGATAACCACCATCCATATTAGCAAAGGGCTCTCCCCTACTGTACACCGGGATAAAATAGGGGGCAGAGAGCCCTGTGACTCTTCTCTAAGCCCACCTCAGTTTGTCTAGACATGTACTAGCACTTTCCTGAATGCCCCTTTGCCTTATCTCTCAACAGCTTTTTTTTCTCACTGACTCCTCTGCAGCTCCTGCCATTTCCAGCAGCATTTGTAAGAGGCCCTTCTGTCCCCTCAAATCTTCACCCCACAAGACTCCTCAGCATTTCCTCTTCTGTGCATATGTGACACTGCTTTGATCTTACTGTGTGAGAATTTCAGACCTATCATTTGTGTGTATAGGAGGGATTATCTGTGCAACAGAGGCCTGCATGGTAAGCATCCTGTTGTGGCCCAGCCTCCACTGTTAACATAGATTCCTTATAAGAGACCTTAAAAGAGAAGCGGGGCAGAGATTAATTTAAATCAGAACTTAAGTAATAATACCATCACAATATGTCTGTTCTTCTGGAATCTTGGTCTTAAGTATTTACAGATGGAAAACATGAGCATCCTTCTTGCATATTATTTTTCCCAGTGCATTTTACCTGGCAGCTCAAAACCTTCCAGCAGGAAGATAGCTGCAGATTTTCAGGGATCAGCTCAAAGCCTTGTACTATAGCAGGTCATCTGCTGTTTGACCAACAGACAAACTGAAAGCCTTGGGAAGAACACCACCCTGGTATTTGAAGCTCCTTTAAAAAAAACAAGATTTGTGTGAGCACTATGAATATACACATTACACATAAAATACACACAGGAGATCAGGTCCTAACAGGAATTAGAATCCCAGCTGATATCATCTGGACACAACTGAAGTTCCAGCATGTACCCGGCTCACTGACCAAATGTAAGTCCAAGTTACAGTTCAGGTTAATGACTGAACGTATAACAGGCCTTTCACTGAGGCTAGAGCTATAACACAGTAATTAACAGGTTAGGCAGTCTGATGCATAAACAGCTCTGGCAGTTCAGCTGGCCTGAGATAAACAGGTGAATGGTGGTAACCTCACCACCAGTCTGAGCCAGAAGGTGCCCCAGCCTCACAACATAGGGATTGATTTTAAGACTAAACTGAATTTGGTCTTCTTATACCACCTAGTCCCCATGCTCCTTGCCTAGCTGGGGAACAAGTGTTTTCATGGGCATTTTCTATGATCTACAAGTTGAGAACACCTACATTTGCATTCATAACCTCTGAGTCAGCTTCAGGCACACACGGACCATGCACACACAGCCCACTCTTCTCTCCAGGGCTCTGGGATCACATATGCAATTCAGTCAGCCAAAACACATTGTGTTTATCTGCCTGCATGAGCCAGTGCTCTGCTCCTGCCAACAGCCACTCTTGTTTGCTCTATATCTGTCTGCCTTTCCTGGCACCCCATGTTGTAGCATCTAAGAGCCAGCAAGGCTCAAGCCATTCAGGTGCCCAAATAGCCAGCAGGTGGGTAACGGCTTTTGGTCAAAAGCCATGCTAAGACAGTGTTTAAGGGAAGGGTTAAAACTACAGAACTTTAAGTGTCCAATCTCTAATGACAATGAATACAAACAAACTAAAAATCTCAAAAGGCAGTATCTTTGGGCATTGCCAGAGTTCAGATCACACTGGGGGTTCAGGATTCACATTGTGACTCATTTTAGGTGACAGGCTTTGCTTTTATTCACTTACTTTCTTCAGAAATGATCACTTGATGTTTTAGGATAAACATCTGCCAGGAAACAGATTGTATCCTATAGAAACAGAAGGAGGAAACTAAGCTTTGTTCATGAAATGCTAAGAACATTTTTTTAATGACAGAGGCCTGGGGCAGTTTCCCACAATTAGTTTGCAGGAGCATCTCAGAAAGGCTCTGGCATTGCTCATAAATCTGCATGATTATGAAGTGTTTCAGGGTCCCTTCAAAGGGACTGGACTAGAGGCAAATACAACAGGATGCCCTCCATGTAGTAATCCCAGCCTCTGCATACCAGAAGGAATCAGAAATCTTAATGAGGAATCTAGTCTCTGGAGGCTTTTACTTCTAATCTACACTGAAGAGGAGGGAGGGGAGAGCAAACAAACAGAAGTGCTCACATTCTTTGACAGATCCAAAATGGACTTCCAGCTTCTTTAAAGTTCCCTTATTGCTGACCAGCCATGACCCAGTAGAAAAAAAGATGTCAATATATTCTTCACTAGAAATAAGGCTAAGTTCCCATTTAAATGCATCTCCAAATTTAAACGCATCTCCACTGGTGTCACCCACACTTTCTTCAAGAGAGTCCCTCCAGTGCTGTATCAGGTAACATGGAAGGGAGGGTGTATTCTTCTGCCAAGGTGTAGGACAGAGTCAGAGCTGGTATGCTCAAGATGCAGAGAGAGAGAGCTGCTTCAGTAATGTAGTCACCTTCAAACAGGCCCACAGCACTGGGAAGCTGTTTGAACAGGAGAGACAGCAGCAGCCACCTGTACACCCAGAAGGGAGAGGTGAGCTTCATCTCTAGTGAGGTACCTCTTGGAAGAACTGCAGTTGTTCAGTGGGTTTGGTTTGTAGAAATGGTTTCTTCACATGAAGATGCAAACACCCATACAGCAACTTTAAAACAATAGGTTTTCATTGATTTACTTGAATTTTTCTTTCAAACCCTGGAGATGGTGTACAGAGCCCTGATAAAACTCATTGCTCCACTGGCAGATACCACAGCAGTAACTGAGAAACTTCTTTTTGTTTGTTCAGGGTTTTTTTAGCCCCTAGAGAAGAAGGCAGTGCCAGTCATTGTCATTGCTGACTATCCTTACAGCCCTCGAACACACCTCCTTTGCTTGCCTCCCACAGAGCCATGAGAACATTTCCTTATTCTTTGCTTGTGCTTTCCACAGATTGAAGATAAAATCTGGGCAAATCAAGAATGATGAAAGAATAAGACTGAAACAATACTACTACAAGAGATAGCAGTACTTAGTAGCTGCTTCAAACCTTGCATCCAAGCATCTTAAGGCACTTCACACAACCCTGATGTTGTATGGTAAGTGCTATTGCCCTTTTCAAAGCAAGGGCCACTAAGCCAGAGTGTATAATGCAATCTCTTGACACCCAGATCTATCCTTTAAACCAGAAATTGATCACTGTGGGAAAAAGATACCCCTGTCTGCATGTTAACACTGAGATAATTTAGTGTTCCAAAACAGGGATACTTCTATGAGAAATTTTATTTCCAAACTATTTAACACTTACTTACCTTAAATTAGCTCTCACATATTTCTAGTGTTAAAAGCATAAAGTGTTGGGGTTTTAACTTCCAGGTTATGTACTTTACTCTTAAAGGCAAATTAAAACACATTCTATTCATCAACTGTTATCATTCATCCAGTGCTGGTCATAAGACCAGAAGGGTTTGCTTTCTGGTTCTTGTGAGCTAGCAAAGCCTCTGTCTTTTGGGAATATGGTGCAGCACATGGCAATCACAGTAATTTAAATATTTTCAGTGAAATTCAAGAATGAAGAATCCTTATTCAAACCTCTTGAAATAAACAGAGCAAAGCTTGTCGTTCAGCAAGGCCTTTTAGAACATACAGAAGAAGATATGACTTTGACTCCATTCTAAAGTGTTTATTCAGAATATAGCCTGAGCACTAGAGCACACTAAAAGTCAAACCTTTTTATCTTTCATTCCTAAGAAGTTGTCATAGTTCTGTCAGTGAAAGACCTTGGGATCATCCCATTGATTCGGCACGCTAGAAAAGCTTCACATGACCAGGTTACTCAATATGATCTGCTTCTTTCTCCCTCTATTTTTGCTTTCACAAAATGCAAAAAATTTCCACTTTGTAGAGAGCTTTAAAAGTTACACAATTAAAAAAACAGATTGAAATGCAGTGAACCATCATCCAGATCATTTACCTGCATATAGATTCTGATGCCAAAAGCAATGCTACTGTAGCTACTTGTCTTTCAATCTTAGTTGAAGAAATTAATTGTTCAGTATTTTGCATTTATACCAGCTACAGACCTCAAAAACTGAACCTGAGCAACCCCAGTGAATCAGGGGCTCTAATTCTCATTATATTCATAATGGCAAGGCCCAGCTGGGAAAGGCAATCAGCTAACTTCTCACCAGCTGGCAACAATCAAGAACTAAGTGCGTGAAGTGAGTGAGTGCTTCACTTCAGACACTTGAATGAAGTAATGTTTTACAGTGCTAATGTAAATATAGTTCAATGGAGAGGATGCTGGCAGGAAGCCACAGCAAGGACGTAAATTCATGGTGCTGGAAGACCAGCTTGGCTTGGCCTCCTGAAGTAGTTCACAAAGCAATCTCATATAAATAAACTTTTTACCCAGGTAGTAAACCAACAGAAAGGCTGGATTTTCTATCAGATGTCATGATTTAACAGATGGTTCAGTTTCCTCCACAACTCACTCTTGTCCTGAAAAAGAGCAAGTAAACTAAAAGAGGTTCTCAGATATGTCTGAGTTGTTTCAGCTGGCCAGTTCAATTGAACAGAACACAAAGCAAATAAGAAGCTGCTCCCTTCTTTCTCATTCACACTTGCATCACTCAAGATGTTGATAGTGTCCCAAATTAGGAGATTTGCGTGGTGAATATGTATCTTCAGTGACTCCTCCAAAGAGAAAAAAGCTCTCAAAATGTTCCTTCAAAGAGGAGCCACAGAATCATCTTGGATTATCAGTTATCAGCATTCTGCAGCCTTCCCATTTGCCTCTTGCAATCTCTTCATAAATACTAAGCTTTATGAATGCTTGGGAATGCCTCTAGCACCTGGTTTGACTGACAGAGGGAGAGCACTGGAGGTGGATGATGGCTGCAGGCATTTGTTCTCACTGGCATCTGCAAATAGTCCAATGAAGGCAGTCTGAACCCAGTGGAAACACCACAGAGGTGTTTCACATTTTTGCTCCTGGTAAATCAAGTAGCTGTATCTTCCATCATCAGTAATGGGTTATGCCACAGATCCAGTGCCGACTCAGTGAAGGTCCTTCACTGAGTTTACCTCACTGCTTGCAGGCTGCTGTTGAACTCTGCCAGTTTCAAGAGATGTAGAGCTATCCTTTGCAGGCTTTCCATTTCCTTCTTCAACACCTGCTTCCTCCAGCTTGAACCTGTGCAGTGGCTGATCACAAGTAGCTACTACATTTTTGCTCCCCCCCCTCAACAGTTCTGCTAATGTTTACATTTGGGGGCATTATTAATTTTAGCTTTGTTCTCTCCCAGGCCTTGAATAAGCTGGAATCACATGTTCCTCAAACCACCCTGCCTTTAATTAGAGAATTGCTATCTCTGAAAAGCTATCTGTGGCCACCAAGGCTGCATATTGTAACATAATGTGCCTAGAAATTCCTTCTTCCTGTTCGGATTCTCTCCTCTCTCATCTGAGGCCACAGAGTTTCATAGACATTGACAGCATCCATCCCAGTATCTTACATATACCACAGTATTCCCTTGGGGAAAGCATTCCCTTGCACAACTGTCTGCACAATGTCCAGAAACCAAGGAAAACACAGAAAGTTGTTGCTGTACAGAGAACACAGGCAATGCAGCACACTATGTCTGCTCTGTAGGCTGACACCTGGGATGTTTGAGCTCAAGAGAAAGGCTGTGGACACAGCACTTCCACTTACATATGGAATTCACATAGTGCAGAACACAGTCCTTGTCCTCACCCCTGACTCTAATTCTCCTCTTGACCTATATAGTCTCCATAAGCAGCAAAGCAGACTCTAAGGTGTGATTCAGTATGGATACTTTTACCCCTCATATGATCCTGTATCTCTTGTATGATTTTTGAGTCTGCATTTGACTGAAGAAGGAGGACTGAGTTTCAGATAAGAAAGAATGCCATGAATTACTAGCTTCCTTGGATATTTGATTAGAGGTGTCATCACAGGGTGTCTGGCTTTCCAAAAAGCACTAGATTCCTAGCTTTACCAGTCAAACATCTTTAATAATGTTTCTGTACAGTAAATGAATGAATCACACATACCCAAGGCATTTCTGCAGTTTGCAGACCTGGTCCAAACAAATATGAGCTCTTTCTGAAGCTGATTGCTTAGGCCAGCTCTCCAACATGCTCCTTCTGTTCTTCCACATCTCTTCTAATTTTGTAACAGCTGGGACTCAAACTCTGCACTTGGAGGGTCAGTTTTCTCATGTCTGGAACTGTCATTCATTGTCACCTCAGACAATGTCATGCTGACAGTATTTGCTACAGGCATCCATTTAAGATGTGACCACTGCAAAAGTGGAACTGAAATGAGCAAGAAGCAGCAATGTAGTCATTCATAAGCAAGCTTATATTCCATCCTCCCAGCTAGGAAAGGGGGAGAGAGGGAGGGAGTAGGGAGTCATATCCCAAGGAAGAGAGGGAGAGCTGCCAACACATTCAGAAACAGTGGCATGTGTGGAGAGTTAGAACATATAGAGCTACTTTTAAAGCCAGAGAGAGAGGAAAACCTTCCTAGCCATTGCCAAGACAGAAGAGAAGGTGCTGAGAAGCGAAGGTTTAGTGGTGAATTGCAATTTGTATCCTTCATCCTGCCAGTCCATCAGCCAGTGTGTTTATGCTGTGGTAGGCAAGGCAGAGCTCTCAGTCTGCTTTGAGTGGGTGAGAGCCTAGAAGTTGTCACCTACCTTTGAAGCCTGCTTTCTGCTCTCCCCACTGCTTTCCTGGTATGATCTTGGATCTTCATTCTTTTGGGGTTTTCTTTTCTGTGCATAGCTGCTTGCCAGGCTTATTAAACTCTAAAAACATTCCCTGACATTAGGGCTGTGTAGTCATTGCTATCCATGCAATACACGCAGTACCTGGGAGCAGGACACTTTTGGGGTTTTCAACAGACAAAACCACAGCTAATGCTGTAGCATTTTATGGAATGGAAAAACTGCATGAATGGGAATCCTCTCTGCTGTGGTTAAGAATAGGAAGGGCACAGATGAGGTGATGAGAGGCCCACTGGTAGCAGAAAAGAAAAAAAAAAGAGTTAAAAAATGAATCACACATTCCAGGGTTCAAAATATGCAGTGTCCTAAAGTGACTGCTTTTAACAGGACATCTGAACAGTATCTGAACGGGGCCTATAAGGATGCTGGGAAGGGACTCTTCATTAGTCGTAGGACAAGGGGTAACCGGTTCAAACTGAAACAGGGGAAGTTTAGATTGGGTATAAGGAAGAAGTTCTTTACTGTAATGGGTTGCAGGGAAGTTGTGAATGCTCCATCTCTGGCAGTGTTCAACACCGGGTTGTACAGAGCCTTGGGTGACATGGTTTCGTGTGAGGTGTCCCTGCCCATGGCAGGGGGGTTGGAACTGGATGGTCTTAAGATCCTTTCCAACCCAAACTATTCTATGATTCTATGATTCTGATGACATTATGGGCACTTATACACCATGCATTTTACAATTAAAGTAATAGAACTTATGTCACATTCTTAGAAAGCTTTTCAAGGTAATACACAAGAGTGGATGACCATCCAAATGTTTGTTCATGTACTTTTTCTCCTTTCTGCATCATCTATTGTTTCATGGACTAGAAGAGCTGGTAAGCAATAAACTTACTTTCAGCAACAGCACATCTAAGTCCATGTCCTGTGAGGACAGAAAGGGAAACTGATGTTCTTGAAGTCTATTCCCAACAGAAAGAGTGACAGATAAAGCCACTAATATTTCCTGCACCTTTGTTTCTGTATTTGCAAGCTGTGACTGACATAAAGGCTGTCATGAGGCATAGGCTGTATTTTGAAAGTGCCTTGCAGAGGCTTGCATACTGCTAAATGTCAGCTTTTGGTTGTAGGATCTCAAATAGGAAATAACAGACATAGACAACATTATCCTCCAAGATAGATCACAATGTGTGAAACAGGATAAAAAACTCTCATTGCCATAACAGCTCCTTTGTGAATGGCGCGACAGGGACTGAGACTTGTATTTATATGTGTCTGTACAGATCCACATATAAACACTGGCCTGAGATGGGTCAGTGAATGTAGTAAATGAAGGGACCATGGCATTATTCTGCATTGTCCCACTTGATTCTAATAAAAACACTTAGCAATGCTTAGCCACATTTATTTCTGACCTGCTAGATAGCGTGTTATTACACTCGCTTCCTGGAATAACAGGAAGGGAACTTACCTTCTACAGAAGTGGATCAGTGGTCAGAGATTTTATGACTAAAGTAGGCTTACAGCACAAACAGGGCTTCTAGCTATCTCTGCATTCAGCCTTCATGAAGCTTCTGTCTGAACTACAGGCTGCCTTCTAGAGGGCACCCAATATTTAGCACAGGTGATGGAGAATTCCACTGATCTGAATGTGTTCATTTTTTTTTCCCCCTACACATGGAGTGGAAAGTTTTTAAGTACCATTTTCTCCCTATGAGTAAGTTTGGCTTCTGCTGGGTGCTGCTGAGAGAAAAGTGTATTCCTTAATCACACAGTCCTCCAGCTGTACAGTCAGCTAGAGAGGGGGATGAGGGAAGAGTGTTTCAGATTAAGGAATTGTTCCAAAACTTTCTATTCAATGCAAAAAACACAACACCAAATGTCTGTGCTGTGAAATGGCCAGAACCCTCCAAAAAGGATGAGATCGGAAGAATACAATAGATGCAAAGTAACTGCTTGTTATGAACTGTCCTACAACAGCAAATGCAGAAAGAGTTAGAATGGTGATTAGAAAGGGTGAGAATTAAGTTACAAGCTTGCAGCACAATAATAAGGGCTTCACCATTCCTCAGTTATTACATTTTTCAAACATAAGGTTTTCATTATTTTTTTTTAAGTAGAGGGAAACAGTATTAGTTCCAAAGCAAAAAAGATCAGGCAAAATTCAACACTTTCCAAAATACTAAAGTTTGAAAAAGTATGCAGGAAAAATGATTTGTGACTTTCTAGACAGTTAAAGGTTATAGAAGGAGGTTATGGGCTTTTCTGTGGTCTGTATCATTCTTTTTTCCTCTCATTTGTCACAGAATTATAAATCTTGGAAGCTTGCTATGTAGCAGGCTCATCAAATGGAGAACTCACCAGTAACTTCTCAGCAAGTCTCCCATTTTAACAGGCCTCTGATTAAGGGAAGGGTATTTTAATTCACTCTGAAAGAAGAACACCAGTATGATTTACATACTGTGTTTACTTGGGGGCTATTTTTCCATGAAACATAAATGGAAGTGTTTTTCTATTGATGTTGAAAGCAGAGGGACATTTGTATCTCATGAGTCCTCACAATGAGACCTGAAGCTGGGGTAGCACTGGGAGTGACAACTCAATTTCAACACTGCCTGGGAACAGGTTATTGCTTCAGTGGACAATTTTCATCTAGAATAAACTAACAGCTGAGATCGTATGGACCTCATGCTCCTCTCACATCTGTTGGTCTAACTGCCACTGCTGCTAAACGTAAATATTTACTTTCCTTGCAAAACCACCGGCTTTCCAATTCAGTGAAAAAAATCAGACAAAAGCAAGAGTTTGAATGCGTTGGAGGCATCCACAAGTGTCACTAGATGGCATTGCAAAACAGTTATGGTATAGTTTAATGGCAAATCATAAGGGTGCTGTTTTATTGTATAGCTCCCTGGAAAACCATAGTCAATAAAACAGGCTTAGGTACCAGCTTCTATCTCTTCTAAGCTTGTTTAACTTACATATGAATAGACTGAAAGAACCAATGCACAGAAATCATCAGTTTTCTTTTTCCACAACAGCCCTACATACTACTCATGCAAGTGTAGTGACACATTCATACCAAGCTAATCCACTGAAACCAGGGACAGTGGCAAAGTTAGGGCTATTTCCACACACAGTATGGCTCTACCTTGGAACATCTGCCAGGCACATTGCTAATGTCAAGCAGACCATTTGTTCACTGCCTTCCCTTAAAGCCTGTGCTGTAGCTGATTTTCTAAAAATTACACAGGGAGGTGCTCTGTCTGCTAATATTTAAGATCAGCTCATTGAACCTTAACAGTTTAAAAGATAAAAGCGAGGAGTTAGCTTGCCACACTGCTGGGAGCTCTGGGAATAGAGCTGGTATCCCATCTCCCACTTCAACTGGACCTGGGCTGTCAGCTGAGGTTAGCTCCAAATTACAGCTGCACTGCCACTTTGCCTCCCCAGTCTGCTTTCAGTTACAGCTGCAGAACTGCACTGGTGGCATTAGAATTGGCAGATACGAGAGGGAAAAACAATTCAGCCATGCCTTTACCATTTAGCTCACAAGTTTGCTGATGATGTGTGAGCCCAGCAGAGCCCAGCTTCCTCATCAGGAGCTGTGCCTATTCTGCAGGGCCAGCAGGCTCCTGTTTACATAGGGTCAAGTTACACCTAAAGCTCAGGTGGGTGATTCCTAGTTTCTTTCTTCTTTCTGCACAGGATGTATGTACCCAATTCTCTCCAGGACTGGAATGACAGAATGAGATGGAGTAGACGTAGAATGGTGATACAGTCATCTAGGGCTTACTCCCCTGCCAGCAAGATATCCTCTAGTGCTCTGCCCAGCTCAGATTTAAGTAATTTGGGCACCATGAGCTCTTGCCATGTCCCTTGGGGAGTTACTTGCAAAGTTTTAATCCATCTCCTCCTTAGCCTCAAAAGACTCATCCTAGATTTGCCTTTTTCCATTGATCCCATCACTCTAGCCTTCCCAGGAAAAAAAAACACCTCCTGCTCTCTGATTCTTCATAATACAGCCTGGTGGCTTCTCATTTGCCCAAGCTTAACATCTCTACTTCCTTCACTGTCTCCTCATAAGTCACTCACTCTCTTAATCACTTGTGCTGTGCTTCTCAAAGAGAATTAAATCTCTCCCTCTATAAATAGTTCTGGTCGGTGTTCCAGTCTGCTGCTGATCTTTCCATTACCACAACTTCTTGACATTTTATAGCCCACCGTCTGCTGTGCATGATGGCATGCAGATGTTAGTCATACAGATGTCAGACATTTTTGGCTACCAGTACAGCAGTAAGAAAATATTTCTTTAGCACAAAAACTTGAGATCTTGCCTTAAATGAACCAAGTAATGAAAGGTTACTGCTGTACTGGGTTCCTTTTACTTCTTGCTGCTGATGAATAAAACCACATTTTGCCACTTTCATTTGAGGAAAATATGCTCTTTCTTTTCCTTCATATTGTTCCTTTAACATCCCTAAAACTTCCTCTGTGCTAAGATGCCTCCACAGCACTGTCACTGAGTTAACTGACATAATTTTGGTCACTGGTGAGCTACCATAACAGGCTGGCACTCCTGCCTTCATCCTGCCATTGTCCCTTAAGCTCTTGCATCCATCTATCCACCTACTGTCTTAAACAGAGATTTTTATCTCCCTGAATAAGAGATTTTCTTGATGTCCCAGATTTTTGTTTGCAGGTACAATAGCATCCTGGTTGCAGCCAGGCTACTAACAGCCACCATGGACAAAATCATAAGCCCCTATTCCTTAAATGGATTCTTAGTATTTAACAAGAATAAGGTTTTATAAAATGTAGTAATATGTTTCCAAGGGTGAGATTAAGGACAAATAGTCTTGGCATGTTAGTCATAGTTTCAGCACCAGACAGCTATTAGCGATTGATACTTACAGACAGCTGTCAAGAGAGGGAGCATTAGCAGAGGTGTGAAACCTGTACATTTCAGTAGGTATTTTTTTATAGATTGCAATGTTGTTGGTCCACAATAGGATTGGGTTGCTTTCTCTTTTGGTTTGGTTTGGTTGGCTTTTTTTCCCCTCTGGTTAGCAACTATAATACTAGCAATACAAATTAAAATCAGAGAATTGTCTGTGGAAAACAAATGAAAATGATCAGGTATCTGGTAATCTCCTTTGTATTCTGCAAAGATGTAACAGATCCCAAATGGTTTTGGAGAACATGGATATGAGGCCTCGTGTTTCTGGTGATTAGATATCATTCAATTTGGGAGGTGAAGTGAGTTGGCTACTTTCTGAGTGTCTGCATCATGCAACCATTTGATATTAGTCACCTCTGTTGAAAGGACACTGATGAGAACTAGAGTTCTAAATACAGTGGCATTTCCAACAGTAGATGTGTTGTACCAGCTACTTTCACAGCTGAAGGTGGTATCAGTGTAAATTAGACTACCTCACTCCAACAATGTGACCTTCTAAGATAGCTGCAAGAAATAAGATATCTAAATTATGTTTTGCTCATGTGTATATCCTTGTACATTATTTGGTACTTCAGACAATCTTTTAGTGGGAGATAGTGATTTTCAGTTCCTTGCTCTCTGTTTTGACTGGATGGACACACATACACTCTCAAAATCTTGTATTTGACTAAACCGTATCTGTTATATCTTGATTCTCAGTGCTGACACACATGAGCAAAAAAGCTTTAGCAGTGCTGGTCATTTGTGTGTTAAATTTTCATTGCTACTGGAAAAATCCCAGGTCACCTCCCCTCAGTGGAAGCAGGAGCTTGCTATAGTAATTATGGAAAAAATAACAACATCCAGACATGAAAACTTGGACCAATTATTTCACCTGGGATCTCTTTCACAACATTCTTGCTTTCTTATTCCTTTCTCTCTCCTCTTGAATTTTTGGAAGGCTATGATCTCCCTTAAGTTTTCAGCTTAATTGTATCCTATAAATATGAGCAAAATCCAGGAGTCTTCACTGAAGACAGGAACTTTGCCATTGATTTCAAGGCAGCGGGGTTCATATATCAGAAACACATGTGGCAGGTTTACATACAAAGGTGTCTTTAACATGAAGAAAAGAAAGCAAATCCAGCAACGGAAATATCAGTCCTTACTGTCTACTTCTCTGAAGAAAACTCTTATACAAATTTCCCTCTCTTTTTTGTTCCTTTTGAAGATCATGGATTGTCAGGGAGATTTTACCATTGATATAACTCTCTAAGTTGAGGTCACAGGGGAATAAATACGCTTTTCTTGGTCTTCCAGGGCTGCTCAGCACAGGCTTCCTGCCACTGTTTCTCCTGTGACTCTGCCCATGCGCTGGACAGAAACATTGATAATATTGGACTACATTGTTCCATGTATTTAGACAGAAGCTGCCTGGACTGGGAAGTCATACTCTTAATCACACAGCACATACAGAGGTATCAAGCTTACTGTTAAGTACTGCATTATAGTAATACTAGTGCCTCTAGTACACAGGCACCAGAGTGCTTCATAAACAGCCGATAGCAATTATCTGTTGGAGAAGGGCCATTACAGTTTGTCTGTGAATGCTTAAAATTGGGAATATACATGGCCTCTGTACATTGTAAGGGAATCCCATCAAAAAAATAAACTTTGAAATGCTATATAATGTATAGCCTATCAGATGTACCATTTCAGATGCGAAATCTACAAGGGCATAATCCAAGAACAGCAGCAATATATTAATAAAACATGCTTCAACCACGTCTTTTCTGGCATATAGTACTTTTGCACTGTAGCCCAAATTATATAATGAAATCCAGGTCTCACTAGTTGCTGGAATGTCCTTTGTCAATAACTGTGAAAAATGTTTCTCACCCTGCAGTACAAAGCTGAGCTGTGGAATTTATGTGCATAAGTTCTTCCACCCTTAAAAAGTATTTTTGATCCTGAATGAAAATACTGACATTGATTGTGCATGGCAGAGATGACTCCCTACCTCTGCTGTATATCCTAATCCCT
This sequence comes from Melopsittacus undulatus, assembly GCF_012275295.1. Lineage (NCBI taxonomy): Eukaryota > Metazoa > Chordata > Aves > Psittaciformes > Psittaculidae > Melopsittacus > Melopsittacus undulatus. The sequence goes on from NC_047528.1 coordinate 101,384,620, forward strand.
TCTGCACCAATTTTGTTTATGTGAATTTGCTGCCTGTGAAGTGGACTATCTCAGCAAACTCAAACCCCCAGATTTTCTATTCTTTGCTTTTTCTGCTAGGGAAACCATCAGGGTTCAACTATATTGCTCATTTTTGGCCTGGTGGAAAGTTACCCACATGGCACCAGTCTGGGTTTGGTTCCAATCTGAGCTGAGACTGTGTCACAAACCTTAAAGAACAAACAAAACCCCTAGTTCCCAAATCCTTTGGACCAATGTCATGGCTCAAGACTTCTCACTCCACTTTGCATCCACATGATGTGTTTTCAGTTGAAAGCACCATAGTAGTCACCACTGCTCTATTGCCAGCTACTGACCCCTCAGCATCATGTTGAATTGTGGTTTAAGAGCCAGCTGCCTACATCATTCTGCACATACTTTTGCTTCAGAAGTAGCACACGAAGGTCACTGGATGCATGTCCCTGTAGCCTGGTGGAATGATGAGACTAACCAGATTAGCTATTTGCTCCCTCTCGCAGGTGAGTGGGTTCACAGACACAGAAGGGAAACAAATATTCTGCAAGGAAACAGGAAGAACAGTTTGCCAGCCAAACAGTGTATTCAGGAGGCTGGCATGAGCCTTCCCAAAGCAAATGAAACCCCTTAAAGGAGGCTGTGGATCTTCACCTCACTTTAAATGACTCCACAGATTTGGACTCAATTTTCTAAATACTTGAGTTTAAACAGATACTTTCCCATTTCTTCTCTTCCAGTGTGCTTCTCCATGGTTTGGGTAGTAGACACTGGTGCTGAAAAGTAGCTCAAGGAAAGGCCTCAAGAGCTGTCAGATTCCAGCCATTTGTACCACATTTTTTAAGACCCCACTCCAGACCCCTGGCCTGTGGAGCACTTGCCAGTCAGAGCACCCACTACAATGGGTTCCCACCTCCTCTGCCTTCCACAAGGAAAAGATTCCAAAAGCGTCTGGCAGAGAAGAGCTGGTTCAGCCCAAAGGAGATGAGGGAGAGACACAGGCTGCCACTGAGCAAAACACAGAAGGGCCTATTCACACAAAGGAAAAAGAGTGACTCCACGGAAGATAAAATACTGTAATACACCTGACAGCATATAAATAAAGCCAAAGGTTGTGAATGCCTGCAAGTGAGCATAAACAGCCTGACAAGAAGAGTGGTACATTATCTGCACATGATAATATTTCCAGTTGTCACTTTCAGACTTGAACTGTCTTCAGTCTGTCCTGAAGCAAAGGGTCATAAACATTGAATTCTCATTCTACTTCAGCCTTTTGCCTTGCCTTGCCTTGCTTCCACAGAGCCATGTGAGCACCAAAGTGAGTTGAAATGTCAGTATATGCTTAAGCGCTTTTCTGACTCAGAACCATCAGAGGATTTGAATCTTTTCCATTGACTAGTAATGAATGTTAAGACAAGAATGTGTGCAGCCATGTAACTCATAATTTTTTATATTCATTCCCAAAGCATTCTGACACGTAGTCACTGAGAGTAATCACTGAGCACAGCCCTAGTTTGGAAAGCTTTCTTCTTGCTGAACTGTAGCACAGTCTGGTTTTTAAACATGATCCTCCTCCATTCCTACCCCTTCAATTTCATAATCAAAACAAGTCTTTAAATAAAGAAAACCACACACACTTTTTCTTTTTTTTTTAAATTACAGGGTGCAAAAAAACCCTTTGTAAGCCACAGTATTTTAGGACAGATAATGAGGCCCACAAATATGCAAGGAACAACCCCATTTGAATCAGTGGGTTCTGTTTTCTAGCTGAATCTCATTGAAGTTCCTCCTCAAAGGAACTCCTCTGCAGTGCAGAGGAGAGCTGAGTCTTCCCTGGTCAGTGAATGAGCTGATTGTATTTCAGGACAATTTCTACTTGATCTTCTTCCAAGTGTGCAAAGCCATAAGTGATTGCATTTGGACAAAACTGTTACCAAAGAGATCAGACCCGGAAGCTCTGCATTAAGAAAGCAAGCCCTAGTATTTGTGCAAAGAGAGAAGTTGCATAAGCATCAGCTTAAATCTGCTTTGTAGCACAAAGTGGGGCTGTGAGAGCCAGGAGAGAATTCCCCCTCTATTCAGAAGGGCTTGACATCAGCTGGCAGTCCCCCAGACAAAGGAAGGGAGAAGGACAAAGAACACATGCCAGAGAAAGGAGGTGGCGTGAATCAGTGTTCAGACCTACACTAGCATAAAGCCCTCCGGTGCAGAGGTGCAAAAGTGAGATGAGAATCCATGTCCTTGCAGCTGGTTAGTTCATTGCCATAGCCAAATTGGTTTAGCTGTGCAGGCATGTGATTTGTGAGAGATAACTAACAACACTTCGTGGGACAGTGTTGAACATCAGCATCATGACGCCAGTAGTACAGCTTCCCTGCAGGCTTATATTGCTGTAAGAAAGGCCCCAGTCATTGACTGCAGCTAATGAACTCTCAGTTTCCCAACTATTTCTGCCACTGACAGCCTGCAACTATCCCAAGACTATTTCTGAATGCTATCCGTCAGCAGCTGTACCATTAAGAAACCATTTGCAGTACACGGCAATGGCTTTATCACTTCCATTAGTTTGTGACTAGGTAATACTGTTCGCAAGGCCAGCAGATGGCAATCTTTGTATTCATACGTTCACATGTGTAACACTTTCACCTCAGTGTACATAACACCAGTTGCATCAGTCAATTTGGGGTAGAACTTGTGTCACGCCTGGCCAGAAGATGTTTTATTCTCCCTGGCTGATGTTTCCATCCCAGATGTCAACCAGATGTAGAACAAGAGATGGGTCTATGTGAGAGCCTTCCTCTCACCAGGAAACACTGTAAAACAGACAAGGAGAGGTGCTAAAATCACGGTCACCTTGCACACAGGCCAATAATAACACCCAGACATCAGAATTTCATCTCAAACATAGCCTGAACCTTTGGGTCTGCAATCCTGTCAGTATCTGGGAGGCTTAGTCTCAGTTTAAAACACCTACATCTAAAGTTTGTAATATTTTTAAAGCCTGAAGTGTCACATTACACCATCAGGTTCTAAGCAACATTCCTATGGACTTCTCAGAAAAACATATATTTAAAAAGTGAAGACTTAAATGAGGCCAACCTGTTTATCAAAAGTGCCTTTCTGGTTTAGGAGCTTGATCTGACTAACCAGGCATTGCTCTTTTTGTTATAGGTCACTGCTTTTGAAAGCTTCTCTGTACTGACTCCTTTCCCTGCTTCTATATGGGGGGCTGCAGCGCCATTCCCCTGTTTACACTGCTAGTTGTTATTTCCCCAGCTGCCAGCTGGGTTGTGACCCCAGTCATATCACTAATAATAACCTCCTTCCCTCTCAGGAAAGCGAGGAGCCAGCAGGATTCAAGAAACCTGTCCCTTCTCAGAGCATCAACAATGTCTGGATTCACAGGATTCAGGCTCTGGTTCTCCCTACTCTAATAACTCCCCACCAGCATCAGCAGGGGAACCTACACCTGCTTATCTGGCTCACAGCTTCCCAGCACTGTACAAAGCAGCTAATGCCAGTTTTCCTAAGGTCCTTCCCTCCTTTCACCTTCCTTGTAAGCTCCCGCATTCTCTGAAGGATTGCTGGAAGGCTATTTAAAGGAAAGATCTTTCCACTTGCTCCTCTGGCTGTCTCCCTCTTGCTGCTACCTTATTTCTCCAGGTTTTGTAGGACTGAGAAAGAATCCTAGTTTAGGAAGTAGCTGACTTTGCTGTTAATTCTTTAGCAGCTGAAACAGTGTAGTTGCATGCACACCCCTTCACACACTCTATAAGTAGAGTCTGACAGAGCCTGATACCTAAAGCAGAATATAGACTCACAGACTGTCATCCTTAAAGATACATATATTTTCCCTTTGTGGGCATAGCATTAACTCTCAATTCCTTGTTAAAACCGCTCTGACGGCTACAGGCTTTGTACATTGCATTCCACCTTTCTCAGATTGCTCATATCAGTTCAATGGGCCATAGAATTCATTTTCATAAGCCTCCAGTGAGCTGCACTCTTCAGGGGTGGGTGCCTTTTTGATCTCAAATTTCCTATATAGATGTGTCCATAGGGATCTCATTCCATCCTTTTGCCATGACTTCCAGTCTAGCCAAGAAGGTCTCTTAGAGCCTTGATTTGAAGACTAAGCAGCAGAAAACCACCACATTCTTGAGGAAATTATCCCAGAGGTTAGCTGAGACCAATATTAAAAATTTCAAGCAATTGCAATTCCTTCAAGTCTGCATTTGTCAAGATTCAGTTCCTAATCATTGGTTACCCTCCTGCCTTCCTCTGCTGCATTAAAAATCGATTTATTTTCAGAACTTCTTTCCTGTGTGGGCATGAGAAGACCAATGTGTGGCTGTGCCTTCCACATAGTTATTTCCCCACCTCCATTTCAATAGGATCATATCCAGGCATCAACTAACTTTGTGAAGACTTTGCAATCCTTTTGAAAAGCCTGATATGCATGGCAGTAACCACCTTTGGGGCACTACATATGACTTCAAACTTCTCATTGGGATGCTGGCAGACTTTCTCCTTGCTGCAATATCACGTCAAAAGCTTGTTTCCATTGGCTTGCATACTGTGACCTTTAAGCCACTTACAGAATATCTGCCTTCTACAATATTGTTCTTTATCTTATACAAGGTTTGTGCATTCTTTTGCTTCTTGCTTTATGACCTTGCATTGGCCCTTTAAAATATATGTTCACTCTACCAGGAGTCCCATGTTGACTTATATAAATTATTTACTTTCTACGAAATTCTGATGCCAAATATTTCCATCAGTCATTTCAAGTTTATTCCTCACCTCAGATAAGGATACCAACAAACATCAGCTTTGAGAATAATCCCTGTGGCCTCATGTCTTATTGTGTGCTAGTCCCTCCCTCCAGCTGCCTCACAATCTATCATCTTCACTTATCCGTCAGCCTTTAATACATTTAAGACAAGTTCTGTAGCATGCTACTTTCTTTAATCAGATTGGGAGAGGAAAGCAAAGTCTTCACAGAAATTCCTTAGTGTATCTATAATTGGATAGGATAGACAGCAGAGCTAATATGGAAAACTGGTTTCTTCCTTTGCTGTCATGTACTGAGTGTGTTTTCTTTGGCTTCATTAGGCTTGCGCAGACAAGTGATGTTTTGCCTCTGTGGTTTCAAATTATCATCAAAAAAAAAAAAAGGGTCACTTAGTTCTGTGGTTTTTTAAATGAATTTAACCCCAAATTAAATATTTGGTTTCAGCTTTGCAGGGTCACTACTTTTTCAGATCTTTGTAGTAAAGCTGGAAATTCGGAAACATTGAAATGAAAAATTCATTTTGAATTATAGTTTCTTTAAGATGTCACAATGGAACAGTGTAATGTTTAGAGACTTTTTTTGGTCAAGATTAATAAACCAGCAAACCTGACACTAATTTAAGTGAAAAATGTTCCCCATTTTGCTCTGCAGAACTCCAGCTTTGTGATCCTTGTGAGGCATACAATCCTTCTACTTCCCAGTGGATGTAGGATATGCTACTCTGGGAGAGACTGGGCACTTTTGAACTCATGTTAATGTGAGCACAGGCATTTAGCATCCTCCCCAACCTCCAGGGCAAACCACTGGCCACAGAATGCAAACTGTGGACACACATTAGCAAAATCACTGCTAATGCTTATCAGTGCATAATGCAAAAATGAAGCAAATAAGGAAAGAGAGAAAGAAAAGAGTTTTTTATCCTTGAAAAATTAAATGTAAGGGGAGTAGAAGGTACACCTTTCCCACTCTCGTGCTCCCAACCTTGGTAACTGAGGTCAAATCCAGTATGTTATCATAGATAATATCCAGTATGTTCTAACAGAATCTCTGTAAATAAATGAAATACAGTATAAGTCTTAGGTCTTGAATGTTTTCAGGTATTATCCATCAGCTACAATTAAGTGGTGTTTTACACTGAAGGTGCATGACACACTGAAGCCAGTGTGAATCAGCTGAAGACCAGGTGCTGGCAGCATAGCTGTGCCAGTTTACGTCAGCTCAATAGAATGGTGTCACTTACACCATGAAGAGAGAGCAAAGGACATGACCCTGTCTTTATCCATGTCTCTGTAGGTATGTTTGCACCTCTTCTCATTTTTCTTCCACTGCTAGTGCACATCATGGGAAATAGGTACAATTCTAATTTTAGTACAATAATAAAAATCCTGATTTTTTTAAAACTTCAAATTAACAAAAGCCATGCCCATATGATGTTTGCAGAAAAGACTATACTGACAGACATGAGGACCTGCAAGAGAAATTGATTGGAAAGTGAAGAAAAATTGGATTTTACTGCAGAACTCCCAGAAAGCAAACAAGGAAAAGGGGAATAGGAGGCTGGAAAAATTGGTTTAGAAAATAATAACTCTTAAACATCTGTTCTGTTATTGACAATGATTCAGAAATGCACTTCTCATAGGACTATTTTTTTTTATCCATACGGTGTTGGTTTGATGGGCAGAAAGAGAAAGCTGAGGCTGGGGAGTGTCAGGGAGCTGGGACACGTGAAGGAAAGAGTTAAGGCTGGAGTCACCCCTCTGAAGGGCTCTGTGATGCTGTGCAGTGTTTCAGCTCCCAGAGCCTTCCTCCTCCCTCCCTGTGTCAGTGTGGGGAGGAGGCGGGTTCTGCTGAGCTGTTAAATCCTGAGTGAAGTTTCCCCCATTTCCAGTGGCCACTGTTGTCTGAGGCTGATTCGGAGGAGGGCTGGGGTTACCCTGACATTCCTGGGACTGCAGCCAGACAAGAGGGAAAAAGACGAGTCTTCTACCATTTGCTTTTGTGGAAGTGTGGAGAAAGGGGAAAGGGAAGCATTCTCTTTTTTTTCAGCACCACATTCCTGCTTTTATTCAGCCTGGAAAATATATTAATGCTGGTGATTTCCTCTCTGGAAACAAAGGAGCTAAACGAGACTGAGGAAACAAGGAGTGGGAAGGAGGCTTGGGAAGTTTAAAAGCGAGAGACTTGGAGCAGCCAGGAGTTACCGTTTCTTGAATGAAATCCCTCCCTGTGTGGGTAACCAGTACAGCAAAAAGCCAGACTTGCAGGTAAATGGAGAAGCAAAGATCCCAAAGAAAATTTTCGCTAACCTCATCCCAGTTCTCAAGAAGGTGAAGAAAAAGAAGTTAAAAGATACACAGGGAGACGGGCAGGCTCTGGGACCTGTTGGGCTGCATAAAGATAAATCACAGCAGCAAAGCTGTATGGCACTGATCTCCTTTTAAAGGAAAAAGACGTGAAACCTCGTCCCTGGAAGGGGAACTTCCCTGAGAGTGTAAGTCTCAAGTCAAATTCTTGGCTTTCTGCTCTATGTACCGGACCCTTTCTCTGTGCATGTTTGCATGAGTGTTATGTGAAAGCGTGAGAGAGACAGAGAAGGATGCAGACCACAGTGTCCTTTTGGATAGGCAGAGTCATGTTACAGACAGATGATCTCATTTTTGCATAAAACAATCCACTTTGTGCATTTCCAAAAATAACTCTGAACTGTACAAAGCCACCAAGGCAGGACTGAGGTGTAATCAGCACTTTTAAATCACAATATCTCGCTAGCCTATGCTTTGCTTTTTTCACCACTTGCGCAAGATGTCATCAAACTGTTAACATCTAACTTTTTCTCTTTCTCCCCCTCCCCTCAAGCAGATTGCACAATGAACTGGAGGCCAGCTCTCAGCTTAGCCCTGCTGTGGGCAGCATGGCTAGTGTGCAGCTCCGAGAAGACAGAGAGGCTAGCGGAGGGAGGGAGCCATGGAGTTAGGAAAGTGTCGCTGGCTCATAAGGCTCCAAGCAGCCTCCTGAAAAGGTCTGGAGCACCCCTGAGGGATTCGAGTGCAAATCCCCGACACCCTGTCACCAAGAGGGATTCTTCAGGACCTCCAAAGCCACCTGCCAATCTTCTGCAAGGGGAAGCACGTTCCCAGGTCAGGGGTATGGGGACCAGAACGAGATGGGTACAGAGACTCACAGCTGCAGCCAAATACTCCAAGTCTGAGATGATTAAGGATGAAGGGATATCCTCTGCCTCACAGTCACGGGTGGCACGCTTCCCTTCAGGATCAAGTTCCCCCAATATCCTGGCCAGCTTTGCTGGGAAAAATCGGGTGTGGGTTATTTCTGCCCCCCATGCCTCTGAGGGCTACTACCGGCTCATGATGAGCCTGCTGAAAAATGATGTTTACTGTGAACTGGCTGAGAGGCACATCCAGCAGATTGTGTTGTTCCATGAAGAAGGGGAAGAAGGGGGAAAAGTCAGAAGGATAACCAATGAAGGAAAAATCCTGGAGCAGCCACTAGATCCTGCCCTCATCCCTAAGCTCATGAGCTTTCTGAAACTGGAGAAGGGGAAATTTGGCATGGTGCTGTTGAAGAAAACTCTGCAGGTGGAGGAAAGGTACCCATACCCAGTGAGGTTAGAGGCCATGTATGAAGTCATTGATCAGAGCCCCATCAGAAAAATTGAGAAGATGAGGCAGAAAGGCTTCGTCCAGACTTGCAAAGCAGCAGGGGTAGAGGGACAAGTGGTTGAGGAAAGCAATAATGGGGGCAGCACCCAGCCTACCCCTGGTGGTGGACATGTCCAGGTGTCAGCAAGGAAGGAGGAGCCAAGGAAGAGCAATAATCAGCCAACAAGGACCAAAATGGTGAGGAAACCAATGACAACCACAGTGGCCACTCCTCTGCCTACAGTAAGAACCACGACCCTCCCTCCCACCACCACAACTACCCGCGCCACCACCCGAGCAGTGACAACAGCAAGCCGGTCAACAACAACAACTACCCCCCTCCCCACGACACAGAGGACCTGGACCACAAAGTCACATTCCACCACAGAGTACCACAGGCTTCCAGTAGCCCCAGATACCACCACACCTCAGGTCACAGCCTCTGAGGATTTCTACCCTCCTGTGTGGAAGGCAAACCGCAGAGACCGGCAGCGTGGCCACCTGGAGAAGCACCCGGCAGCCACACGGAAACCAAGCAAAGCTGCTCGCTATGACAGTTTCACTGAAGTCCCAACAGCTCCCTCAGTGCACTACACAAAGGCAAACGTGGGTAGATTTAAAGATAATCGAACTGACAGAAAGGACTATAACCATAGGGACCTGAACGTTACACCAGGGCAACACAAACCAACTAAGACTAAACCACCAAAAAAGAAGGCCCAAGAAAAGATACTGAACAATGAATATGAAGATAAATACGACCCAAGCAAGCCTTCTAGTTCCCATTTAGAAGAAGAATTTACAGCAGGAAATATTCCCCCAAAGAAAGGAAAACAATCAAAAAAGCATGAGCGAATGGATAAACCTGAGAAGAAGAAGAAGAAGGACAGACCTGACAAGCTGCAGAAGAGTGATAAGCAGTCCAAGAAGGACAAAGCTGAGAAAAAGAGCAAGCAGGACAAAGACCGTAGCAAGAAGAATAAGAAGGGGAGCAGGACTGAGAATGAGGATTTCCCCAAGCCTAACAAGAAGCCTTTCCTACAGCCTCCCAGGAAATCAGTGACTGACCTCCTGGAATATTTTGAAGGCAAAAGGCGGCTCATTGTAAGTAACTTGTTCATCTGAATCTTATTACCTAAATGAAATCATATCTCCCTCCTAGTAAGGAACAGAATGCTTATAGTGGTTTTGTATTCTTCTGGATTTGTGCTTTTATTTAGGAGGTAAAATTTCTAGACAAACAATTATTTCCAACAGGGAAGGCTTTGCAGTCTCATGTTGGAAATCCTAAATGCTGTATGAAACTCAGACAATCAAGAATTAGGCTAAAACCTCTTCCCAATCACTTCCATGAGCAACCACATAGCCATCAGATTGTTTTGTTTCCAGTGGATATGTACATCTCAGGATCTGTATAGTTAATGATTGATAAAACAAGGGCCCAGTGTGGATTACATCCATTCATTGCTTTGGGTTATTTGCCAATGTTACCACATTTTGACACTCCGCATGTCCTGCCAGCTGGCATACCTATTTTATATTGGTGCTGGTGTCCTAAAACTGGAAGCAAGCCAGATGGCTTGGCAGTACTACAGCATATCTGACTGAGGATATGCACAAAAGCATATGATGAGACACCCTGAGGTAGGATTGTTATATCTGCCATTCTTCTGATGGGAGCTTGGCATTCAAATCTCCTAGACATCTTCAGAGACCCTGTGCAAACTGCATTTTGGTTTGTTTTTTTCTCCTGCTGTTTTTATTAACTATAACACTATGGTAAGTTTTCAAGTCTGAGAAACTCTGCATGGTCTGGAGCTACTTGTCACAGGGTTTAATAGTGTTGTATGTTTTTCCAACAACTTACCTAAAACACCACTCCACCTGGGACAGGAAACCACTTTAACTGAAGTACCAATGTTTTTCCTGGCAGATGGCACATACCCTGAAAGGTACACCTTGAAGAGCAGTTCTTTAAAAATATTATTGTGGGAGCTGCTTTCTTGCAATAATTCCACTGCCAGCTGGCCTGTTTCATAGTTATTGTCCAACAGTCACTGTCACAAATGTAGGTCTTACTTTTCATGCCCATATTGCAACACAAATAGCTAAGATTTCAGCTACTGGGATTTAATTAATCATTCTGATGATGATTCACAGTCCTGGGCAGAGGGCAACTTTCTCCTCCCCATCCCCACTCTTTGGGATGTAGGGGATGTGCAGAGCTAGCAGTCATGTTGGAGAAGAGTAATCTTACCGAATTTTGCAAATAATGCCTGTAAGTTACTTGTTGACTAATACTTAGCCAAATCAAAAGCTCAGAGAAACTGCAGAGAAGTTTGGGATCTTTGAAATCTGGTCACATATCTCAACATTGTGGTTTCCAAGAATATGTGTAGCATCAGGACAAATAAAAACAAATGAGAAAGGAGCCAAAAGCGGAGTTCACGGATGTCAGGCTGCTAATTCATTGCAGCAGCACAGTCCTGGCAGCTTAAAAGATGGTCTGTAATTTGAACCTTCTGGTACTAGGCTACCTCTCACATGGATCTCCAAGCAAAGAATTACACAATCTCAGGTTGTCAGACCAAAACTCACCGAAGACAAGTGATTATGCTATGCTGCACTTCATTTTTCCAGTTTTAATACCATCCTCAGCCTTCTTGCTCTAAGTTTCTTGAAGAGTAAGTTTTAGTCAGTTATTGGTGAAAGCAGTGACTGGTCTCTACTATTGCTTCACCACACAGAGCACATGTGGAAAACAACTTCTCAAGCTTCTTTGAATACACACACATGCCTATTTGCATCCCTTCCTATCAAAACGTTCAGTTCACATAAGGTCACTCCTTTCAGCTGGGTGAACTCTTGTCATTCATGAGTCTTCAGATTCCCTCTCTAGAGAATTAGCCCACACTGCTGCAGAAATGGCTCTGCTTTACTTGTCTTTCAGACTGGCACCCAAGGACATTGCTTCAGTCCTCTCCCAAAATTCTTTCAGAGGCACCTGGGTTTTTAAGTCCTACCCATCATAAGGATTTCAGAGTGCAGATTTCAGTGTGAATTCCAAACATCCAGAAATATGAAGGCTATTCTGGGTCAAGTTCAATTATGACAAATACAGGACCCAGCTACAGAAACTGAGAAAAAAAAGTTTGTGTTTTGAGTCCTGCAGCCCCACCTCTCTACAGTGGGGCTTGCACTGCAGTCTTGTTGGTGTTAAGAAGTCTTGGCTTAATGAATTTGGGTTCTTGGTTTATTTCTCTGTGGTGATGAAATGCTGACTGACAGTTTATATAGGACTCTATTTATACCCACGTGCATATATATGCACATTCACATATATATATGTGCATGCAAATACAAATAGAGACAGTGTATATATTGTCGGGATTGGAACAGTCCTGGCACAATGCTTTGATTTGAAGTTTGCTTTGCCTCTTAAACGTTCCCTGCTTTGTTCTACAAGGTTTGATGAAGCAGATAAAATTCAGACTTGACTGTGTGTTTCTGCCTATGGCATCCACAACTAGGGAGGACAAAGCAAAACAGTGGTCTGGTTTTGATCTCAGTCCTCAAATCCTTCTCATGATCCTTTTTTCATTTGAAGCATTTCTATGCAATTTAAAAGCAACATATTACATGTTATGACCCAGAAATCAAATCCTCTTTGTGTCTGACTTTCATTCACCCTCATGTCCCAGTGCTGTAGTTATGCCAGGGGGTCTTCGCATTTATGCATTTATGAGAGTGAGGTCTTATAAGCCCAGAAATGCCTCTTACATTTCAGTACATTGATGAACTGGATTTTAAAGGAATGTATCATAAAAACTACCCTCCAGACCCTACAGACTTAAAGAAGGCAGCTACAAAAGGATTAAACCAGTTACAGAATAAAGTGTAGGTTTGCAGTTGAAGGATTCTGGTGATTATTTATGACCTTAAATCACAAAATTTGGATTTGGATTCCAACTCCCTTTGTGTTTGGGGAATCACTAGCAGGTGCTTAATTGTAGTTCACTGCTGCCAGTTAGAATGACTACATTGCTTGAGCTGAAGCATTCCTGTCCACCTTCTACTGGATACTGCTGCAGCTGCCATGTTCCCAGCGCTCCCACTGTCAGTGAGTAGGGGTGATCCTAGATTCACGGAACCACTGAAAAGGCTGTGAGGGAGACCTGACGTCACTGGCAGGGCAAGGGATAACAGGAGAGTACATGGTTTTCCGTAAAATTCTGTGCCATTCTTCCACCAGCACTATGGAGAGGCATGGGAGGAGTTTGTGGCACCAGCTGGCCATGCTTCCTAAAGCCTTCCTGTGGCTGGTTGAGGACATTTGGGTCAGTCAGGCCTAAATGTACACTCCAGACATAAATAAATAAAATAAGGCTCCACAGCTGTCAACAGATCAATGGTAAAGAAGGCCCAGTTTGCAGATAGTGACTAGTTCTCTTTCAGTAAAATAATCATCTGCTTCATTCCTTACACTAAACAAGCTCTTTTGTCTCTGCCACGAACCAGCTGATCACAACACCCAAGGCGGACAACACCATGTATGTACAGCAGCGAGATGAATATCTGGAGAGCTTCTGCAAGATGGCAACAAGGAAGATTTCAGTCATCACGATTTTTGGCACCATGAACAACAGCAGCATGAAAATTGACCACTTCCAGCTAGGTTCTTTTGGTTTTTAATATTTTTTTTCCATCTTGTGGGCATAATACAGACAGCAAAGGGAGAAATCTCCCCAGCTTGGGTCAAGATCTAATCAAGATTTGTTGGGGTTTGTTGGGGTTCAGTTGTACTTTCACACCTATTCCTTCTCCTTCCATGCTAGCTACCTCCCTTTTGTATTTACATAAGTGTCTCTGGTATTTTTGATGTTTAGGCTTCCAGTGATGTAACTTGAGCACCTTCAGCTTTCTCTGTGGGAATTGTTAAAGCCAGTAAAACAGTGAAAAGGCAGAAAAACATGATAAGCACATGGGACAAAAAGAAGAAATTAGGCTCAGGTCTACCAATATGTTGAATACCATCATCACTATCTAACTAAATGGCTACCCTTTTATGATGTCCCCCTGTTCTTGCTTTCACAAGACATCAGCCATGCATGGCTAGATACTGGCTAGCACAATTTAAACACTGCTTAAAGAAACTGGCTGTTGTCACAAAAGAGAGGAGATTGGGGGCAGGAGATGCTGAAGGGAACTGTTCAAGATTATATTCAAAACTTGGCCCAAATTAATTCTGGTTTGAAGTTCAACATCATTATCTCCCCACCCTGCCATGTAACATTGTCTCTTGCCTTTGCACTCAGCATGAGATTGTGGTAAAGCTTCATTTTTCAGGGGCATGCACTGGCTAAACCCAGTCCAGAGAGAAGCATGCCTCTTAGAACCCTTGCTGTGAGTTCCCTTCCTTCCCAGGATCAGCTTTCCTAGACTTAAGAACTAATTTGGCTATGTCCACAAAGTGAGCATTCTCCTCCACAGCAAGGGGAGGTTCAGGTGCATTTTCCTCCTTGTACTGGTAATATTAATTTAGAAGATTTCAACCATAGCCTTTAGGTAGGGACAACCTTACACATGTGCACCAGTGTACTTCATATTACAAAGTCCTACTGCCTCTCTTTACGCATAAAGCTAGACACCCATCAGTGTGACTGCTTATTGCTGACTATTTTAAAGAGGTTCATGTAATTGAAGCCAGAAGTTTTGAACTATAAATCAGACTATGCAGAATTTGCAAAGCAGCTCATTCAGCCATATTTAGTATCACCTTTTTACATACAGAATTCACATATTGGGCATCTATCTCTCTTAGGCAGCTTTGAAACAACTGGTGTCAGTGTCCAGGTCCAGGGAAGCACCCATCTAAGCCAGTGAGAACCTTTTCTTCCACGACAGTAGGATTTGGGCAGACTTCAGTCCCAGTCCAGCAAACCACTTACACTTAGGTATCTCTTGAATCATGTAAACAATCTCATTGCTGTTTGTCTCTAAAGATTAACACTACCATGAATACTTCATGGGATGAAGGCATAGAAATAGTATAAAAGTTGCTACTTTTGATTATAAGTCCATCTTTCCTCTGGAAGTTCACCTGGTTTTACCAGATCCTGGGAAGAGATGTGCACTGAGACAGAAAACTCAGGACCACATCAGCTCCAGGGTATTTCAGGTCTGGAATAAAACAGGCCAGAAAATCCCAGATTTATATCTGGCTTCCAGCCATACCTCTATTACACTCAGAGGGAGAGCACCTAGCAGGGATCGGGAGTCTTGTGTCCCTGAATGACAGTGAGTCACAAATCCTGCCAGACTGTGCACCTTGTTGACAAATCTGGAGTGGCACAGGATTTTCCACTTCAAGCCAAGGTTATTCAAGGTCACTTTTTGTGTACCAAGATCCATCTCCCTGTCAGTGAACTGCTCAGGATTATATTTAGCAGACATTCACTGACATAGACCATACTCTTTCAGCCTGTTCCAAATTTAATCTACACCCAAACTTTCCCCAAACCACACAACTGTATATAACAACTCAATTCTCACAGGAGAAATTAATTTCATGAAGAAAAGCAGAAGACTTAGAAGAATACAAGTTCAACCTTACATGAAGTTTACCTACATTTTTTCAACAAAAAGCCAAATTCTGAGCTTTTTAAGAAGTTTAATATAAACATCTTTCTACTTACCCCTGCTTCTTCTCTACCCCTCTGCTTGCATGACCTTTTCATGGCTCACTCTCCTTCAGCACCACAGGCATCAAAAGCTCCTAAAATCCAATTTATTCACAGTATTTATGCTGTGAGAAGCCTGAGCACCCTTCATGATGAGGTCTACTTGTAGTGATGCATCTTTGGACTAAAATACACATGACAACAATAGAAAAGTCCACAATTTCAAACACAGAAGCAGTAAATAAAAGGGATCTCATTAACACTGTTCAGCTAAGATTAGCTCATACTGAAAGCAAAGAACATTTCCCAGTTTCATATCATAATGACATGAAAACTGAGTGTCACTGCAGAGGGCTTCTCTTCACCCCAGGTTAGCCATGTGGCCTTTTCCCCAGCTCATGGGAACAGGGCTTTAGTCAACTAAACACCAGCTCCAGGCTACATACTTTACAATCAAAGCCAATACCTAATCTATCAGGCCACTGTACTGCTATAACAAACTGCTGAACATCTTTTTAGCCTTATCTGAATTATTTCTAGGGAGTAGCTCATCTTCCCAGGCTGTCTAGCTGCTAAAAAAGTATAAAGAAAAGTCTCTGTACTCTTTCAGTGACCTGTCTAGAAAAAGCAAAGAGAGTGAGGACTTCGTGGGTAGCAGCAAACAGTCTTGACTCCCTCTGTTCTTCATGCTGATCTTTATTCTCCTTCTTTATGAAGTGGAGGTCAGGGACAAGTGGTGAATTGAAAAGAGGCAATTAGATTAACTTCTTTCCTTTTTCTCCCTAGAAATCATTCCTGAGTTTGAAAGGCAGGCCAGCATTTGTGGTTTTCTTCTCTCCCCTGAAACATTTTTCAGAACTTGGACATGATATCACCCTGGGTCCAGGGGAAGTAAGCTACCTCAGTACCTCTACAGGCTTGTCTTATACAGGCTTCAAGTCTCTGTCTTCAGAAGTCTTTTTCTCCTCAGGTATTTCTGAATGTTTTCTTCGGGTAGAGAAGTAAGTACATACAAGTCACTCTCAAAAGTAAGTTTTTTCCTGTCAGGGTGCTAGAATAGGAAATGAACACCAGCAGGCTGATGTAGAAGGAGTGCCACAGCAAGGTATACAGAGAAAGCTGAAGAGCTAGGACTGTAATATTCAAGACACATTAAACAGTTTCTTGTTTCTTGTAGTTACTAAACCTCCTGTGTAAGTTTTTAAGACTGGCCAGGTTAACTCTGGTATCCTGGCCAACCTAAACTGTTATAGCTATATTTTACTGGCCCAAATTCTCTATGCTGTTTCATTTGGATATGATGCTTTCCAGCCCCTGTCCTACATTGTTCCTATTTTCTGTTCCAGAAATGGCTGCATTTCAGGAGCTGGTGAAATGATTAGTACATACATATACATGCATAAGAATATTGAAAACAAACAAACAAGGAAATCTAAAAGATCTTTCCAGGAAAGAGCAGGCAACTAAGATTTTCTAAAATCAAGTAGAAATGTTGAATAATGACGTGCACATGCCCAAGGATAGACTGTTTCAGAAAATACTGGGACTGAAAACTGGACAGTTAAAAGCCATAGCACCAGATTGATGTTTTTTAATATCTTGCCTGTGAAGCTGGAAGAAGGCTTTTGGGAAATGAATTTTCCCCTTTCTTTCAAGGTGAAATTAAAGGCAGAGTGCTGTGTGATTCCATGATTACTTTCATTTCTCCCTTGTCTCACATTAAGATAATGAAAAGCCCATGAAAGTGATAGAGGATGAAGACCTTGTGGACCAGCAGCTCATCAACGAGTTGAGGAAAGAGTATGGGATGACCTACAATGACTTCTTCATGGTGCTGACAGACACTGATATGAAGGTCAAGGTGAGGTTTTTAACTCTTTGAAAGAAAAGGCATTGGTAAAACAGGAAAAACCTGAAAAAACCATAGGAAATTATACACTACAGGCTTGTACATGAGGGCACATAAGCAACTGGTGCAAGACTTGGTCATTGCTGGAGGACAAGAAAAAGGACAGTAAGAATTTTTCAGGAATTAGTTAGTTATCTTGGGTTTCTGCAATTAGGGGATTTCAGGAATTGTGGGTTTCTGCTAGCAGCTGATCTGACACCATAGGAACAAGAGCTCCCACAGGCAGGGGGTTTTATTGTAGTTTCTGGTATTCTAAAACACAGTTTGACTGCTCATCAGGATGACAGCATGTTGCATATGGGCAATGCTCTTGTTAAATGGGCTCACAAAAGAGCACAATGACAATTTGTTGCCTGCAATGGCCTGGTCTTATCACATTGGGAAAATACTGAAAATATGTCATTTCCGACAAGCACTCTGACTGCAAAACTAATACTATTTTCCATGGTTTCTAATCTGCTTTAGGCCTTGTTACCTGTGTGTAAACAGGAATACTTGGATCTTTATATAACTCATGGTGCTGTGATACATGCAGAAAGACTCCCAATATGTGCATCCTTTCATCCATCTGTTCTCTTTTATAACAGCAATATTATGAAGTACCTATAGCAATGAAATCTGTGTTTGATTTGATCGACACCTTCCAGTCACGAATTAAAGACATGGAAAGACAGAAAAAAGAGGGCATTGTCTGCAAAGAAGATAAGAAGCAATCCCTTGAGAGCTTCTTATCCAGGTATTACCTTCTGTTCTTATTTGCTGCTAGTTCTAATGATTATTGTCTTATTGAAAAAATACCCATTCAACTATTTCTGTGATTTTTTAATATAGATATCTCAGTAGTTAGAGTGCTTAGCAAATGCAGATATGTAGCCGTAGCCTGAATGCAGTCTTGTGTAAAGCACCAGAAGTCAGGATGTATGCTGTGTTTCCTGACTGCACATTCTTTGGACACTAATTTTCTGTACCTCAGTTCCCCCATAATGACATGGAGATAACACTGATTTGCATCAGAAGAGCAAACAAGGATTAATTCACAGATGTTAGCTCAGTGTTTTAAATGCATGAAACAGTGTTTATGTGTTTCAATCATCAACCATCACAATCTCATTAATCCCATTCTAATTCTTTTGCATGTAACTTGAATCCGTAATTAATTCTCTGTAACTTCCTTCTTATCCTACTTGAGATAACAGTTGGTCTTTGCCAGTATTAGTCATGCAAATTACTAAAGGTCTTGCACAAGTCTTGTAAAATGTTTGAGAGACCTTCTGCAGAAAGACAGTTTTGCTTATGCAGTTCCTATATGCTGTGTTACTGCTCTACCTGCAAGACCTGAATTCCAGGCAGTAAACATATCTGGACTGTGGGAATTCAGATCCACAGAAGGTCTGTGCAGCTATAGATCCCTCTATCACAGGATAATTTATGTGAAATTAGGGCTACCTCATCACTTTGGGTTTTACCTACTGCATCTCCTCACCGACTGTCAGAATCCATGGGAATACACTGTTAATGTCAAATAGCAATAAATAACTGAAGTGGTGTGGATTATAACTTAAGGAGGAGAGAAGCAACAGGAAAATGAATAGGCTCTTGGTTCATAAACATTCTAAAATTCACTGGCCATTTCAACAGAAGGAACCTTTAAATAGATCCACCCAACCCACCTCACCACCTCCTGTTTAGGTCTCAGTGATTCATCCTCAAAACCATCAAGAAGAACCACAGGTTAGGAACAGCTGACCAACACAAGAAACAGCTTGTATGCTGGAAAGTGACAGGCCCCAAATCCTTCTTTTCCTGGAATCAGCCCTAGGAATAAACACACATTAGAAAAAAAGGCAGGAAAAATGCAGAAGGTTGCATTTCTAAACACATCTGCAGCTGCACAGAATGCATTTGTCATCTGAGCAAGGAGCATCAGGCTTTAAATACTGGGTGGGCTTCACTAGACATGTTAACTGGTCAAGTTCCCAGCAAGATTCATTCCAACTTTGTCCAAGATTATGTTCCCAGATGAACAAGAGTCTTGGCATCATCTCCCAGTGCAGCTCATTGGGGAGGTCAGTTACAATAATGCAAATATTGTTCTTAACAAGCCTGGCTGGAGTAAAAGGAGACCATGAGAGCCAGAGGTGGCTTGAGCACTGCTTAAAAGCTATATGTATCGGAATAAGATCCTTGAGTTTGAGGGGTTAGTCCCCCTGTAACACCAAGACACTGGCTGCACTACTCTCTGGGCTCACAAACAAGAATGGGATGCAAAATAGGTAGAAGAGGAAGAAAGAATGCACACAGAGAAGGTTCTGGCAGATCTGTCAGGACAGAATTGTTGGCCTGTGGCTTCTGATATCAGAAATACGGCATAAATGTGTACATTAGCGTTGCTGAAATAACATCTGTGAAAGACCAACTGAATAGTTTTTCAGTAAGATGTAGCCCCTGACAAGCACACCAACTACAGGGATTGCCTGGTACAGGAGGATAAACAGCTTGAGTGGCTTTCAGCCCTTCTCAGCTCTGTGCATCTCTGAAGGAGATACTCAAAAATCCATAAAGTGATTAAGAGTATCTTAAAACAGCACACAGATATGATTCCATCCTGATTCATGCCCTGGAAAAAAATATGATCCACTGTTTACATTCTCAGTTATTATTTCATAGAATCACAGAATGGTTTGGGTTGGATAGGACCTTAAAGATCCAACCCCCCTGCCATGGGCAGGGACATCTTCCACTAGACCAGTAGCCAGGTGCTTTTGCTATACAAAATATCACAAGATGATTTTTTCCTTATTTTCAGAATAACAACATGAAACTTCCCCCATTTCCTCATGTCATGCATATCTTAATGCTTCTCACTCCTATTCACCTAACTGTATACATACACCCATGTCCCTTTGAGTAAGATTAAAATGTGGGAGCTTTGCTTTCCAAGGACTTACTTTTTTAATTATAAAAATACATGCAGTATCAGTCAGTCAGCAAACCAAAGACATCAGCATTCCCCATTCTTTCAGCAACTTCTGTGATTTTGGGCAAGTCCACCATATTTTCTGCTTCTCTCAAATAGAACAGAATTGACCCTCTGCATTAGCCTTTATTTTGAGATCTTCAATTGGTTCTGCAGAAAGGCAGGCTATTATTGTAACAAAGTAACATCTGTATCCATTTAAAAGATCATTTCCTGATATAAAAATATCCCTGCAGCTTTGCAAATTCCTATAAATCTGATTTATTTAGGTTTAGTGGAGAAGTACTTTTATTCAAAAAAAGGAGTTGCTCGGAGAGTATTAAAAACCCCTCTAGTTAGAATTTCGCAAGGTTTCAAATGTCCTTATGCCAGTGACTTTCCTTGAGAGGACAAGGAAAAGCACTCCTTGTGCAAAAGTTTGGTTAGATGGGGTTTCCATATTGAAGAAATAGCCAAGATTTATCCTATTGCCCCATGCATGCCTCATATGTCCACAGGTTCACACACCCACACTCTTACAAACAAGCTCAGATTTAAAACCATGTTAGAGGTATTTTGAGCGAGTGTGGTGTAGAAGAAAAAGAGGTCAGTGAGTATTTACACAGAAGTATGAGTTATGTCTGAAATGAAGATACACCCTAATCCTCAGACAGGCCTTGGACTGCAAAGTAACTGTGCAGCTCCAGCAGTGGTGAATGACTTAAAAGCTCAATGTTTAGTGAGGAATTCTACAGGAATGTTTCTTTCTTTTGAATATACACTTCTCAGCATTATTGTAACTACTGAAGAGGTCTTTGAGCAAAGATCATAAGCTTTGCAGTGTTTGTTTGGTGAAGCAGCAGATGTTTGAGACTTGTAAAATTCAAAATAGGCTTTATCCTCTCCCAGTGATGGACAGAACTGGGAAGATCTCCCATACAGCTGTTACTCAGAAGTTGTGAGAGCAATGACATACTTCAGCCTACAGAGAACAAAAATGCTGACAGGACTCAGGTCACATATTATCACTGTACACTGTCACACTCTCTCCTCCTTCCAGGTTCCGATGGAGAAGGAGGCTAGTGGTGATCTCTGCTCCCAGTGATGAGGACTGGGCTTATTCCCAGCAGCTTGCTGCTCTCAGTGGACAAGCCTGCAATTTTGGTGAGTCAAAAGAAATGCTCCCCAAACCCACATCCTTCCTGGTGATGTGATGGGTTCCTTTGCTCAAGTCTGAATCTAGACAGTCTGAGGAGTCTAACAACTGAATAGTTTGCTGTAGGTACTCCACATCCAAATGGAAAAGATTGTGCTAAGCAGGTAGTACAGCAAGCCCCCTGAGACAGCTAAGACAGCTAAATTGTTTCCTGGAACCAATTGTATGAGGCAGAAAAGGTTAGCACTCCAGAGCTTCTCTCCAGGCTTTTCCTTCAGGAGCTCAACAGCATTTTCTTTTTCTTACTGCACAAATTAACATGTAAGTACAATGCTTTGGGAAGGTCAGATTCTCTTTACCCAGCTCAGAACCAGGTCAGGTATCAGGGAGATGATGGCCATTAGGTTTTGTTTTGGTTTTTTTCTCCTTCCTGCTTCATAGCCAAAACCTGTAAAAATATTATCCAACAAGGACACTCCCAGCCCCCTAACTAAAGAGCCAACTACATAGTCAGTGGAGAGAGATGGAATCTTCCAGGAGGCAATTAAAAGCAAGACCCAGAAACACTCTTCTGCCTTTCCATTAGAAAGCCCAGAGAGGCTTACTCCTTAACTTCGGTTCCTGGCAATGCAAATCCCATACAGGACATAGACTTGACTGCTACAGCAGAATGAAACAGCTGCTGTTTCAATAAATTTCAGTTATGCCTAGAGATCTGCACAGTATCGCTGTTTATTCATAACCACCTGGCTTTCATTCAGAGCATCAGCATCATCTCACTTGGTAACTACTGAAGTAAACTGTGACATGGAACACCACAAAATGCTTCCTGAAGAACGGAATGTAATTAAAACAGTTAACTCTCCCCACCTTTTGTTAGGGATAGCTTGAAGGAGAGCCAGTGAGTTCCTAAAGCTTTTGTCCTCAGTGGGTATTTTAACTAAGCAATATGCTTCCAAGCATCTACCCTCCAAGTTGTAAAAACAGTTACATCAAAGATTTTGTAGATACAGACTCATGTTACACAGTTTCTACAGCCCCTAAGGCCTTTCTTCAAAGCAGAGACAACAGTCCAAGCTTCTGCCCCAAACAAATGAAATAAATGAATGCCTGTCATAAGCCATTCCCTACAGTCATTTAGAGTTTAGCTGTGATAGGTTACATTGTCCCTAAATACTTCATTGCTGTGTAGATGACAAGTAAGAGCTTTGAACAAAACATTGCTGAAACATTCTGAATTTGGGGAATGGCCTCTACAAATTTAAGTGTGCCTGATGCTTGTATCCCTATCCCTGTTCTAGAACCACTCCAAATGCTGTTGTCCTTGGGACACTAGCAAGAGCTTTTATGCAACTGATATATTTACTTGACACACTAGCTTATCCCCATGTTTGGGACAGGTGATGTGACTGTCAGAGACTCCACATACATCACTAACTCTTCCTCCTAGAGAGCTGGCTGAGACTGGGTCCTAACTTTGCATACAGAGACCTGGCTGATTAAACTGAAATCTGCCCCAGAAGGAGCAGAAAGACCTGGTCTGACCCCAAATGTCCTTCACTTCCTCCACAGGTCTGCGCCATATAACTATACTCAAATTGCTAGGACTTGGAGAAGATATTGGGGGTGTCTTAGAGTTGTATCCAATTAATGGTAAGTAACTTTCCAGTTTCTTCAGTAATACCCATGAAGGACATTACATAGAGTTTCTTTTCTGTAATTTCTTTAGAGGGATGGGTACAAATATGTTTTTCTCTTTTGTTTTGTTTCTTTCAAGAAACAAGACAATACAAAAGCAAAAAAAAAAAAAAAAAAAAAAAGCTTTCTTGCTGTTCCTGTGCTAAACATTATATAACTTCTTCAGGACACAAACGCCCAGATACCATTTGGAAGACATCTCACGTCTTTATCTCCTACCTAAACATACAGTCCCAAGCACACTTCTCTGCCTGCCTGTCAAAGATTAAGAGATGTCTGTGCCTTTTACATATGCAAGAGTTTGCAGGGCTAATAGAATCATAGAATAGTTAGGGCTGGAAAGGACCTTAAGATCATCTAGTTCCAACCCCCCTGCCATGGGCAGGGATACCTCACACTAAACCATCTCACCCAAGGTTTTGTCCAACCTGGCCTAATAGAACACCAACTCAGCAAATCCTTATATGTGTCCCTCAGTCATCTTCATAGAATGGTTTGGACTGTAAAGAACCTTTTAAAGATTATATAATTCAACTCTACTGCCATAGATAGTGACATCTTTCACTAGAAGAGGTTGCTCTAGGCCATGTCCAACCTGGCCTTGAATACTTCCTGGGATGGGGGCATATACTGCTTCTCTGGGCAACCTGTTCACATGTTGCACCACCCCCAACCTGAAAAACCTCTTCTTTATATCTAAATCTATTCTCCTTCAGTTTAAAACCATTACCCCATGTCCTGTCTCTATTGGCCCTGCCAATAGTCTCTCTCCATTTCTTTTTACAAGCCCCCTGTAAGTATTCCATTTGCTCTCTGCAGGCTACTTCAGGTAGCTATTCTTAGGAGATCTCACTGTCAGGGTACATTTCAAATGCTACTACTTAAGGCCAGCAACTGTTTCCATCACTGAAAGAACAAAGTTGGTATATTCCATCTGAATTCTGACTGCTCTGTAGCATGAAAGCATGCTAGTCCTTCTAGCTTGCTGGCCTCCTTCAGAGACCCTCAACAAGCTTGTAAGGTATGTGCCTTTTGTAGAAGTCCTGCTGCCAAGACATCTCTTGTGTTTGTTGCCATTAAATGACCTAGCAAATTCAACCTGTAATTATCCACACTATCACACTTACTTCTTATGATTTCTTTCACCAAGACTGTTTTTCACATATGCCTTGTGCATTATGAGAACCAGTGACCCAAGCTGCATAAGAAGCCAAAGAGGTGCATGGGTGATGGGTGACAAAAAGGTGTGCTACACTTCAGTAGCTTCAGCCTACAGAATAAAGACAAGTTTACTAAACCTAATAAATCTGTTAAAATACATTTTTAACTTACACTGAAGCCGTTTCATTTTGGAAGCAGGAAATTCTGAACTTGTAAATGACAAAAGATTTTACATTGCCAGCTATTGGCCTGCATCCTATCTCATGTTGCTAACAAACATCATCACTGCCTAAACAAAGCATCAATGCTGGTTTTGTGATTACTTTCTAGGAAGCTCTACTGTAGACCGAGAAGATATCCCAGCTAATTTGGTGAAAGACATTCGAAATTATTTCCAAATCAGCCCAGAATATTTCTCCATGCTTCTAGTTGGGAAAGATGGAAACGTCAAATCCTGGTATCCTTCTCCAATGTGGTCTATGGCGATTGTGTATGATCTGATTGATTCCATGCAGCTTCGTCGACAGGAAATGACAATTCAGCAATCACTTGGCATGCAGTGCCCAGATGATGAATATGGTGGGTATGGTTACCACAGCTATCACCAGGGATACCAGGAAGGATACCAAGATGACTACCGTCACCACGGAAGTTACCACCATGGATATCCATACTGAAAAGTGCAACTTAGCCTCTGACTGCCCATGTCTGTTTTCTAATAGCTATTCAAGCAATAGGTGGCCAGTTACAGAAAGTCTTCCCAAGCCACCTAATTATCCCTGCCTTGTTCTTCCACTGTTCAATCAAGGGACTTTGGTCACTTGTCTTAAAAATACAGAAGCCTTTACAGTGAAGCAATTCAAACCAGTAGTATTGAAGCTTTAAACAGTAAAGACTCTTTTATATTTTTAAACCTTTAAACAAAGGGCAGCAGCAGGTGCTGTTTGTATTAAAACCAAACAAAAACCCACACAACTGCAGTCCATGGACACGAACATGAACTGTCCAACAGATTTTGCAATGCTTTTGTTAGCATTTTTTCTAAGGAGAAAAAGAAAAAAAAGTATATTTATTGGAAAGTGAGATTGCATTGTGCTCATGAAGAGAAGCAAAGAATCACACTTCAGGACTTTCCCAGAAAAGGAAAATATAAGAAGGAAGCATGTGGCAGGCTCTTTAATAGCAATAATAATAACAATAACAAAATCCTTTTGAAGTACCTTACCTAAAAAGACAGCATCCCTCCTGTGGTGCATTAGCATTGTAATTAGCTGACTTTATCAATGAAAATGTGAATTTACAGCTATGGCAGGATTTGTTCTAATATAATGCAATGTAAAGTTCTTAACTACAAAGCTTGCTTTATGGCCATTTATTCTTTTAATTGGGATCCATGTTCTCTTAGGTGCTGCCCACTTGAGAGTTAAATTGAAGTTAATGAGAGCTAAGTGAAAACACCAACTATAGTTAGCATTGCCTGAAATACAGAAAACTGAAAAGCAATATTTGGTCAGAAAAACTGAAAAAATTCTAATTCATGTATATTTTAAATGAGTTGTAACAAGCTCTCTATAATAATGTTCTTAATTAAACTATTGCTCTAAATTTCAAATTTCCTTCTACCTCTTCTTCTCATACCCTCCCCATGGAAAAATTACCTAAACATTTATAAAGCTATTTGGGAATAATTTAATCTGCTACTAAACCAGCTCTACTTCTGCCACACTTGATGAAACGGTTTTCTTCTCGAAGTGCCCTCTGGTTATCTGATCTGTTGCACCACCCTACTCCTACTGAAATCAGTGGTGGGAACAGCATGCATAGCCATGCTTTCAACACCATTTGGATTACATTTCTAAACATTTAAGATCCACACAAAGATTCAGCCTTCATAGTAGCACAGTGGTCACTTCTGATGCTGAAGGCATGCCTGACTAGACACATCTCTTCTGTGACATGAGTGCACATGCTGCATATAGATACACGTGGCAGGGCATTCTTACTAGGTTTTGTCACCACATCAGTAGCACAGGAATAGGGAGAAGCTACTGCTCTAACCTGGTCAGACCATGCAGCACAGTTTTCCTGATTTCCTCCCCCAGCACCCCTAGACAAAAACAGAACTGAGCAAAGAAACAAGTTCACTCAAATCCAGTTATTTCTCTAGAAACTTAGTCACAGAATGTCAGAAAAGCAGACAGATGTAAGGAGATCACAGGGCCTGACCAGTTGCTCCTTAGCTTTATAAACCTGGTCATTATATGGGGCAGGCTGCCCTCTTGCACCACAAGGTCTACTCAGCATAGGGTACAGCTCCCAACTTACTTTCCTCACATGACTGTAGCTAAGTGGGTAAGCATTTGACAGAACCATTTTGATAGGGCTGCTGCCTGCAGAGAGCTTCCAAGCTGCCATTAACTACAGCTCCTCCACAGCTGAAAGGAGTGGACAGAGAAATTAAAAAAAAACCAAAAAACAAAACCAACCCCAACACCAAACAAACAAAGAACCCCACAACAAACAGGAACTAAAAAAGAATTACAGAACTGAAAAATTTACAGGAGAAAATGGGAGGTCCCATAACTCAGGTTTAGAAAACAAATGCTTATTTCATCAGTGTATTAAGGTCAACTGCCTAACTTTCTTTGCCTAAAGCAAAGCAGAGGAAAGTAACCCAGATGTTTAATAGCCACTCCTGTAGACAAAAAGAGAAACACCTTTAGGGTGTCTTCTTTCAGGTGTTCATTTCAACTTTTCTGTAATCTTGTTTTTAGTGTAAAGTCTTTAAATGAAAGTCCTTTTAACTCAAACTACAAATCATGGAAACTAAAGGTCCTGTGCTGAACAGGACGAAGAGACAGTTAACTTACAAAAGGATGCAACACCTGATCCAAATCGCCTTTTATCCCCCAACCCTCCAGAAATCAAACTTCAGTTATGCAAGTACCAAACCCAGTCTAGGCATTCAGTGGGAGTTGCATTGAAAAGACATCTCCAAACAAGTTGCCCACTTACAAAGGAGGTTGGGACAGGCTCTTAAAGCAGAACATGCATTCAAATACTCACAGAATTTGCAGAAAACTGTTCCATATTCTGGTGCTGATTCCTGCCTTCATTATAAACTGGCTCAAAATTATCAAAAATTTTCAGCTATGATTCTGATTTTGATTCAGCTATGATCCTGACTTTGCAAACTGCTTTTCCTTAGGGAAAACAAAAAAAAAAAAACCAAAACCTAAAGGAACACCAAGCCAAAAAATCCTTTCAGCAGCAACATACAGTTTCCTAAAAGACTAAGGGCATTCGGGAGCTACAATACTTCAGACTTTGTTTTGCAAAACACAAATCAAATCCAAAGCACTGGCTCTGTCCCTGCAGCATCAGAGGACATACCCTCTGAGATTTATAAGGCTGTAGAAATTATATTTAATTATGCAGAAAAAAAGATACAAAATTATAAAGATTTTTCTTATACAAGTATATAGAAATTATAAAGAAAATTATTAAGAAAAAAACCCCTTTTTTCTTATGAATATTTATGAGATTTCATTCAGCTCCAAGATGGCTGTTTTCATCCACAGGCTGTCTTTCAAGCACCATGGCTCACTTACAGTACAGTCACAGAGTAGCTGAAATTAACCAAAATAAACATTGCTTTAATTAGCTTGTTATAAACAAGAGAAACATGAACGCATCTCTCTCCTGAGAGGTTTTGTGAACCATTTCCTCAAACTTGGGGGGATGAACATAATATCCTCAGCAGCAATTAAGTTCAAATGTTTGTGAATGTAGGGCTCTAAATCACAGCTTAGAAAGAGCTCTCTGCCCAATGTATTCACTAAAGACTGTATGTCAAACAAATGTTGCTCTCCAAGTGTCCTTGTAAACTTCCCTATTTTAAGCCGAGGAGAAAAATAGTAAGCTTTCCAACATGGAGTAGGTCAACTACCATACAGTAGAAATAACTTAAGTGGGACTCATGATCTATTTGAAACATGTAAATTTATGGAATAGCTCCACTTGCTAACTAGGGCTGCTGCCCAGCTGACAATTGTTTACAGCCACCTCCATAACAAATCTCCTGTACATACAAAATTCAACTATTGCCATGTATAGTACAGCTGCACAGAACTGCAGGGTTATACTTTTGGGTTACTTTACACACTTTTATTATGGTTAAGTTGATGCAAATCCTCACCCATGTTTAGATAGCAGTTAACATTCTTGCTGCTTCAAAGGGGATATACAGTTCTCCTCCATTATTAAAAGAAACCTGCCTGGCCAATCCAATAGAATTTCTTTGAGATCTCCAACCTGAAGACAACAGAAAGATTTCTACAAGTTAAACAAGACCAACTCTACAGTGCAAATAAATGCTTGCATCAAAAGTGCAGTCTTTGTGCAATCTAAGACTTCAGCAAGTAAGTCAAGCATGACAGCATTGGTGAAACTTACAGAGGAAAAATCATTAAGCAGGACAAGAGTGGAAAGAACTAAGTGCACTTCATAAAATCTGCAGATCAGTCATTTCCATATCTCATTTCTCTTAATGCAGATATTTCAGGCAGGAAGGTCAAACACACAATTTTTAAGACATTCATCTCTGTTCTGATGCTCTGTCACTAGAGGTATGAGGCCGATTTCCATGTTTTGACTTAACACAAAGCTCTCTGGAAAAGTTCATATAGAAAGATACTGTTCATGTAAACCCAAAGCAACATAAAGCTAGCAGTACTTTCACTCTTCTTGGAAATACCTTCTTAAGTTGGTAGCTATGATCGAAAAAGACAATGAACTTAGGGAGGTGCATACTGCGAAGCTGTATCTAATGGACAAAAAAAAAAAAAAGAAAATGTCTTATTGCAACTAAGTCCTTAACAGTTTGAGTACTATTTTCTTTTTTTTTTCTTTTTTTTTTTTTTCCGTGCTGGAGATTTCATAAACAAATGAAAACCATGTTTCTGGAATTTACATAGAAATATGCTTTCCTGTTCATTTTGTAGAGATGCAAACAACTAGGATTCCTTTTGTTGAAATGGCCCACTGTAAAAGCACAACGAGATTAGCTGTAAAAAAGAATTCAACTACAACAGTAATTTCACTTTGTACAGTTAATATTACTAGAAAAAGTCAATACTCCCCGGAAAAAAAAAGTAGAAATGAGAATAATAACTTTAGATTTTATAACTTGACAGTAATTTCCCACACACAGAAACAGGCTACACCTCTTGATGGATCAATAAGAGGAGGTATGTTAATTAATATAGCAATGAGTCATCAATACAATATACATAAGATGCTATACACGGAGCCTGGAAATAGGATGGCAGAGGGGAACAAAGGCAGGACTGTCTACAGTCCACAGAGAAATGCATCACTAAGTGATTACTATACACTGTGGTATGAGGCTTTGACACTGAACTCATTGCTTATCTTTCTGAAGAATTCTTTTCACAGTATCTTTCAACTATGAACTATGCATTTTGGAAGGGAGAAAATTATAAACCAGCATCTTTTTCACTGTTCTGAAAAAATAGTATTTAAGAACATACCAAGAATCTCCTATCTGCATCCCTGTTTGCTTCCCCCTTTTAAAGTTCTCTAAATTATTTGGAACCTATTTTTCATCTCACTCAAAATGCAATCCAGCAGACACACCTTAACAATGATCTTGAGACCACTATGCCTGGCACTCTGCAGAATGACTTCTTTCTCTGCAAAATAAATACAGTCTGACAGGGTAGTGCAACACTAAATGATACTATCACATGCACCCTCTTGCTCAGTGCTCCAGATGTTGAAAAGCATCACTGTAGCTGCATAATATCAAGTTTTCAGTAGTGGCATCTGTGCAAACTAATGCCTCTACACATAGCATTTCTAAACACAAAAAAGAGACCCCATGATGCATTTATACTGTATAACACACTTTTGTTTTATTCAAGCTCTTTCAAAGTTAGGCCACATAAGCTGCATGTAAATTCACTATCTTCTACAAAGGCATTGCAGATTTCCATTTCCCCAGACACTGGGAGACAGGCACACAAGAATCTCACGCTGAAATGTGAGAACTAGTGGCTGAAGTCAGTGAAATCTATTCTGCTCTCAGTCATATCAGAGAAAATCAGAATGAAAGGACTCCACAGGAGTCAGTACAGTTACGCTGATGTAAAGACAGGAATGAAGACAGAATTAAGACCATTCAAACTCAAATCACACTCTATAGAGATCTGCATTTTTGACAGATCAACATACCCTTAACCCAAATTATTTGATTATACATTTTCAACTGAAAGTTTGATGAGATTGGTTCAGAGGGGCTCTTTTACTCAGCTAGGGATATAACAACCTGAATTGCAAAAACACAATAAACTAGTCAATATGCCTCCGTATTTACGAGGTTACTAGTAACATCTTCAGTCCTGAAAAGAAAACTTACTGGAGAATTTGTACACTGAAAGATACAGCAGAAACATTAATCAATGCTTATATCACTGCTGCAAGGTAGACAACAGTTTTATCTCTGCTTTGCTAACCAAGGAATTCATACAGGAAGTTGCAGACTCAGGACAGTCAACCAAAGTTGTGAAAGATATACAGTTAAGAGTCCAGGACTGCCTTCCATAATAAAGCACATGTCACCCAGACCACTGAGTCTAGAGTGTAGGCCTCTTCTTGTTTGCATCAATTACAAATTTTGTTTCTTTCAGCAGATTTTGAACTTCTGATTTACATGCACAGGAAGAGACAATACAATGCTCCATACATACAGCTAATAAACTCTAATGTTTTCCTCATTCATCTCTGATATTCAGCTGCAAAATAGTTTCAATTGCAAGTGGGGAAAAATGACCGTTCTCTGTGTTAATAAAATGTTAAAATTCTTTCACTATGAGTAATAGAACTCCTCTGAGCCAGCCTAACACTAGAGGGAATCTTCATCTGTATCGATGTCACTGTTTGGTCTGTTCAACCTCTCAAATTCTTCTCCATCCTACAGGAACCAGAAGCAAAGGAAAAAAATGTGAGCAAAAGTTATCTTACTATTTACACCAACAAGAACAAAAAACCAAACCAAACAAACAAAAAAAACCAAAAAAAACCCCAAAAAACCCAACCAATCAACCAAACAACCCCCCTCCCCAAACCAAACAAAAAAAAATACACACACACAAAACCAGTTTGTTTTGAAGGCATCACATATATAACATCAAAACCCTGTAATTTAAATCTATTACCAGTGTGTTATAATCTTGCTCTAGGATACACATGTTTATAAAAAACATCCCTGTATCTTTAACATTAAAGCAGCTTGTAGCCCATTTGTTGAACAAGAAGCCTGCTCACACAGTACTGTTTTTACCAGAGCTGCTCAGTTGTAAGTGCTAAAATAGATAACTTCTGGTGTACCAAAAACATACAACAGTGTTATTTACTACTTGTTATACAACAACGTAAAAAGGGACTATGTGGAATATCTGGAAAACACCTCTTCCAAGTTTAATATTTCTTAGAGTTAAATGGAGACAGCACTCCCTGCTGGTTTCAACGTGTATTACAGAACACATCTGTACAAGCAAACTAAAGAGTACAGAGACATTAACCCTTCCCCTTTAGATTGACCACTCAGCTTAGTTGAATGACCTACCTAAGAGCACGCCCTTCCTACCATGTTCTAGTTAACTACACGACTATTCAAATTCGGACACAAGCCACTAATGGGTCTGGAGGAAATTTTTTTTTCCCCCTTATGAAACAAGTGTTAAAACTCTGTATTTAAAGATTATCTTTTTGTCTTCAGCTACCTTTGACTGTTCAGGTAGAAATAATCTTAACATCAAATATATTAGTTTCATTATTTGTGCTCAGCTGCCAAGCCTTATCAGTTCTACTTAAGTAGAACTATTTCCCAGGCATCAATTTCAATTTCTGAATGCCCAACACCAGTGAAATATTTGTTTATAAACGTTTCAAGAGAGTACTTGTACAAAGCTAAAGTTGCTCACAGGACAAAGCAGGGAAGCTATGCTTACCTAGGGTTCATGCACTGAAAAATACGAATACACAAAGCAAGACCCAGTCAATTTAAAAGATTTTAAGAAATACTGAGAAGTTTTGGTGTTTGACTTGAGGGATGAGTCCAGTAACATGAAAAATGAATCTTCTGAACATACCATAGCATAAATTGAGGTGAAACAAAAGAGGAACCAGGGAAGACAAGAACTGAAAAGCCTTACCCCGCTTGACCTCTCCCATGCATCTCCTTTGATGAGTTTGCCCCTTTCCCGCAGAGTAGCATATTCCAGGCCTCTTGGTTTACTGGCATTATAGATGAATATAGAGAGAAGTACTACAGGAGCTTCCAAAAAGAACTCCAGAGAAGGCCTGAAGTCAAAGATGATAAAAGAGACGGTGGTAATGATGACAGTGGTGATCTGAGCAGTCATAACATGGAACATGTTGTCTCGGAACTTCAAGATGAAGGCTACAGACAGTCCAAGGAAAGCTGTGACAAATATTAGAGCCACTGAGAAGATGTTGTGCCCATAAAAGAAGCCACAATTCCCTATCTGCTTCCTGTCCTTAGTCTGCAGTCCCAGCATAAGCCCATTGAACAGCACCCCAAAGGCATACAGTTTGCTGTTCTGCGTGAAGATGCTTTCAGCAAGCTGATCCCCATCTTTCAAGATCTTTTCATTGTAGATGTTAGCCAGGGCAGAAATGAAACACTGCACCAGAATAAGCAGATGGGCCAAGCTGAGGCGAAGAGGTTTCAATGCTCCTGCCATGGTACTGGTGACATTCCAATGGAAGTTGGGAAGGAAACTTGGTGTTATGCAGTTGCCCTTTTCCAGGCATGCTTCCTCAGGTCCGGCATAGAGGAGGCAGTGGTTAGATGGACTAAAAAACATACTATGATGGAATCCATGTGCGGCCAAGCTTTGCTGATGGCCTCCAGTTCCTAGAGTCAGGGCAACGATGGACAGGAATAATATCACCAGAGATGCCCACTGTACCCAAGAGATTTTTCGCCTAGGAGTAGACAAAAAAAGCCACCAACTTTAGAAACACACTGGCATATATTAAGTGACAGGAGAACAAACTATAAAACACATAAAAGACATCATGCCACAGATAAGGAGACAGAGACATGAGCAAAGATAAATCTTGGCTTTTCAGACTTCACAGTTAAAATGCCAAAAGGCAGCACACTTTATTACAGCAAGGGGGGCCCAGCCTGGCAATCACAGAAATACAAATGGACTGTTCTGTAGAGATAATTTAGGGACACTATTTCAAAAGCAACTGTTGTCTCTGTGGGAAAACAGATCTG
Source organism: Melopsittacus undulatus (assembly GCF_012275295.1). Classification (NCBI taxonomy): domain Eukaryota; kingdom Metazoa; phylum Chordata; class Aves; order Psittaciformes; family Psittaculidae; genus Melopsittacus; species Melopsittacus undulatus. Next base: position 101,417,980 of record NC_047528.1, read on the forward strand.
ATAAAAAAAAAGTAATCACGAACATTCAAATAATTACCCTCTTTCTCTAGTAAACTTTCATTGCGTTTCACTTTTCCCACATGATTTTGTGCCCTTTTCTATTATTTTATGATGACACATCATATAAATCTATGAATACAACTTACAAGACTGTAGGTTTATTTATATTATTTTTCATGCAAGTAATTTTATCTTGGGGAAAATCAGGAATTTTGAAAATTAAGTAAACTGTGCTATCACAAGACATATCAAACTAAACAACTGAGAAAAAGCATTTCAAGTCAGACTGTCAGACACTGTTTTGGTATGTTAACACTTGTAGAAAAGGCATCTCTCCTCCACATCCAACACAAATGAATTTTTGAGTATTAATATCCATTTCCCTGTCTTTTCTGAACCTAAATCACACCATAAGATACCCAAATCAGGCGAAGCGGCACACACAGGACAGAGTCTGGCTTTTGCCGGATTAACAATTAAGAAAAAATATATAATTACTTTTTAAAACATACTAAGCTAATGTATAAATGAAAGTACCCAAACCTCAATTCTGACCATCCAACAACTACATAATCAATGGTTCAGTTGTCTCTTATTACAGCTGACCAAATGTGCAGAGATATGTAGGAACTCCTAATAAGCTTCCATTTCCTACAGCTTCAGAAAACACTTTTGTAGAAAACAAAGCCAAGTTGGTATAGCCATAAGAAATCGAATAACTGTTCTCCATTAGATAAAAAGAAAGAATGTAGCTTAACTTCTTAATGAAGGCTGAGAAGATATAAAATTTCTTTCCCTTTCATAAATACTACTTACTTTAGAACTATCCTGAAGAGAAGAGCTGTTGTTATAATGACAAAATTTGAAAAGAGTACAGCCATTGCCTAGAAAGAGAAGAAAGGGAACAGATTTATACTCCAGACATAGTGTGGACATCAAAAGTCCACCAATTTCAAGTGTTCACCTTTCTGCAAGGTGAAAAGCATCATCCTGGTACTGAACTTACAAATTTACTCAAGTGGCAGAATAACACTTCCCTAAAATGACATTTGAGCACCATGTAAAAATCTCAAGTAAACCACAGAGACCAAGTTCCACTGTAGTGGGGAAAGCCATACTGAAACCAATGTATGAGGAAACCAATCCAGCAGAAAACTTACTTAACAAAATGGTTTAGCTTTCAGCCAGACCAGTTCCCCAGGCAGGCTGACCAGTTAGGTGCAAAACCAGCTATGCCAGTAGAAAGGAGGAAGTTCCTCCAAAAAAGTAAGAAAAGAATAGCGGAAGACAAGGCTGCTGCTGGCTGCAGTGCCAGCTTGCTGCATTCATAAAATCCCAGACTTGGACAAGACACTTGCAGAATATAAACTTCTTGCATTGTTTATCAAAGGTAAGGAGGTTCAGCTTGAATTTTCAAGACTGCAACAGTACTGAAGAAATCTAACTACATTTCAAATTAGAACTGAAAACAACTCTAAAGCTCCTCATTTGGGAATAGCTGTATAATTATGACAGTGCCTTATTAAATAGCTATGATCCCAAGCTGCAACCTCCTTGTGGCAAGGACTGTCTTTTTTAGTCTCTGTATTAGACACTCTGCAGTGGGACAGTGGACCAAGAAGAGGCTCTTTTAGGCACTGCAGTTACCATTAAAGATCAGAATCTACTAACACCAGTAGGGAAAAAAAGTTCTTTTGAGGGGTGAAGGCATTTCCCAAATTGTGTTATTCAGGACTGCCCTGTGTAGTCAGTACACATACAAAAAAATCTAGATATCTGAACTAATTCCTCCAATTCAGCCTTAGAGTGAGATCACCTTTTAAGACAATTTTACATAAAACCATATATGGTTTCAGAAGTGCAAGACACAGACACCATCTTGAACTTCCTCATCTGCATTTCCACATTCCTGATTCCACAATAACAAAGCCTTTTTCTTTTACTAAAAGAAAACCACAGTTCCTTTTCCTGTTACCTTAGTTCCAGTCTGTTCCAAGGTACTCTCTGCTGAATAATAAATCTCATGAAACAAACAACACAGGGTGACAAGTAAGCTGAAGACTGACATGAGACATCTGCCTAGAGACATAACAGCTTGATTTTCCATTTTGCAAAATTACAACACAATAAATATTTATGGAACAAGAAAAACATTGAATAAAGAAGTGAATCTGGCAGAAACAACTCTGGAAAAAAAAGAGACTTGATGCAAAATGTACAAGTGTTCCACAGTACTCTGGTTTTGCTTTACAGTCAAACCCGCACATCCAACAGCTTTGATAATATAATATGATCAAAATCTATACCAGGATAGTTACAAGGAATTAATTTTGAAATGCTTTGTTCTCTGAAGCCTCAAGGGACCTTAGTCCTAGATGAGGAGCAAGAAAAAATTTACCAAATATCACCATACCACAAACTTACATGCCACAGACAAAATCTCTGAAAATCTTCTCTTATCACTAGGAAAAGTTAACTGCTAAAGAGTATCCATAGCTACAGCTGAAGCTTAAAAAATAAAAATAAATTGCCCCAAAGTAACCCCATACTTCAAGCAACTGTCACACAGGTGCTAATCAGTCCAAGCCTAGTACGTTTTTAAAGTCACATGAACCAAGTTCAGCACAGTATGGCCTCTTTTCAAGCACCTTGCCTGTACCTTTTCACTTTCACTGTCTTGTACACTGCCAAGGTGTTCTATCTTATCTATGATCTTACAGGTATTTAGTTGGTCTTTTAATACTTGTTTACCATGATTATGCACAATTTCAGCTAACCCTCATAAAACATACCCAGTTAAAAGATACAAGATGCTAAAAGTTCTAAAAAAGAGAAATCTTGGAGCACATGTTCTGAGGGGAGAGAGACAAGGTGTGCACATCAGGGTAGGAGCGGGGGTGTAAAATCTAAAAGCCATCCATACTGCAACAGATGAATGACCTTTGCATAAAAAAGCAATAGTGTTCATGTAACCTTCTGAACATCAGGTTTTGCTATTACTAACATTATAACTGAATTTCCTTCCTGAAATAAAAAAAAACAAAACACACCAAATGCCAAACCCAAAACCAACACCAAAACCACATCACCAACAAAAAAAAACAAAAAACAAACACTGCCGAAACCCATACATAACAAACCACAGAACCAAGCACTGGGCATGTTATTTTAAGATATCTAATTCTTGATTTAAATTACATTTTTGCAGCCAAGTCTTATTGTAGACTCTGCTCTGTTCATGACAGAAACGTACACCTAAAAGAACAATATTTTATAGAGAAATTCTGACAGAAAAGGAACAGAAATATTTATACATATTTTTAATGTTAAACACAGGCAGTCATAATACCTTATAGCAAGCACTAACACCTGTTTCTATCTAACTTCAAACATAGATATGGAATGAAAATAAAGAAAAGCACAAAACCTGTACTATTTCCTGAGCATATGTAGATTTATCCAAAAGGATGAATGTAGCTAGAAGTACAAGTTAAGTTTTGTGTTTAAACATAATTTTTGCATTTGTTTGTTAGTTAAGAGTCAGTTTGCCTCCTCCACTCCTCACTTCCTGTTACACTTACTCTATTTGTGGGATTTACATTCACTCACTTTGCTTTGGAGTCACTGAGGAAAGAAAACAATGTGAAGTCATATACATAAAGTAGTAAAAGCTGCACAAAAAAGTGCAGCTCAAATATGAGCAAGATGAGCAAACATGTTGAAAGAGAAATAGAGTTGAAGAAACCAAACAAGTGAAAGTACAGAAAACTTGCCTAGTACTTAAGCAATTCAGCCTATTTCTAAATCACTTCAGACGGAGAAAATACACAAACTCTTCTACTGAGAGACCAGGCAAGGTAGACAGACATTTCATTTCCTCTGTCTCCAAGGCAGCTATAACGAAAGCCTACCAGTGCACTTCTGGGTCCTTGAAGTACCCTCTCCTGCCATAGTCTGTGCCAAGCATGCACAGAGCCTCTGGGTCAGTCACAACAGAGTGCTTCTGTCACTCCTTCCCATTCAGGCTGATGTCAGCCTCCAGTACAGTCAGCTGCTGGGATCCCCCGTCACTCTAGAAACACAAATGGGTTCTCCCCTTCACAGCTTAATAACATTAGGGTACACTGTGCATCAGTGTTAACTAGAACATTATATTCCTGTGGGTCCAGCATACCAGGCGATCTGATGCACACAGTCCAGTAAACCCAGTTGTCCCTCTTCTAGTCCTGATCACAGTGTTCTCCACTTTTGTCTTGAAAAAACGGATTATAATTCCTTTCAACAGGACCAGGAGTAAGACCAACCTTTCCACTCTCTCTGGAGAACTGGCCACTGGAGACTGGAGCAGCAACTTTCCTGGAAGAACTCCCACTTGTGATGGTTTTTCCTCACAATTCATATACCTGTGCCTCTAGAGTCAATGCAAATTTTCCATCCCAATTCTTTATGTCCTTTCTGTGGCACCACAGATAAAAGCACAGGGTACCCATGGGTGCGTACCTTCTATATTCTCCCTCTCAAGCAAAAGAATGCTTGCTGTTAATGGATTAAATACTGGTCCATACAGATAAAGAATAGGTAGTATCTTCTTTGAATCACTGGAACTCCGACAACAGCTTTTCCACAGCTGAGGAACAAGTCCTTTAGGAAAATGAGAGATTTTCTTAGTATTGCCAAAGATGGTGAACCATTTCATCCACCACTGTGCCATCTCATCTCTCTAGGTCATTACTATCAAGTTGGCATACAATGATGGTGCACTCCATACATATTTCCACCACATGAGTCATGTGCATTGAACTTTGGATCTGTGGGTAACTGTGAGTTGTTCAGGTCATAATAAATAATCTCTAGCACAACCAGTTCTCTCAGATACTGGATACCTCTCTGCATTGCCTTCCAACTGTTGGGGTGACATCTGACATCTTCCTTGAAGAGTTACCATTCCTTCACACTTCACAGGAATCGCCTCCTGAGGCTGAGAACTTGTGACCCTCTTCCAGTTGCCTTCGCAATTCTCCCTTCCCTAGAAAGTGATCCCAGATGATAGGCTTACCTACCCTCTAAGTTCCAGGCTACTAGCCCCATTATCCCAGCAAGGTGATAACGTGCTCACCTGGATGACAGCTGAAATCTTTTTGCAAATTGTACAGCTCAATCAGGGATAGTAATCTAGTGGTTATCTGTTCCGCTCACTCCTCCTGTAATTGTGGTGGCCCTGCTTCATCCCCCTTTACTGAAGGAGCTGACTTCCTTGTCCATTTCTTCTTGTGTATAGGGACAACTGATGCCAGCACACATGGGTCCTCTGATTCAGCTGCATCACCCATTGCCAGGGTTGCAGTAGCACAAATAGTTGCATAACCCTAAACAAGACCTGAACCACATTCATGGTTCCTAGCAATAGGGCCATACCGATCTGAGCATCCCAAGTATAATAAAAATTTTCAGAATTCTCAAATGTTATTGTAATTGGCCTGGAGAAGGTGAAGATGTGGAAAGATGTGTTCTCCATAGGCTGGCTCTCCAAGGAGAAAAGGTAAAAGGTGTAATTATTAATATTTTCCAACAGATTACTCCCAAAGTACAGAGGTGATAACAATGCTGAGTACACATACCAGCTCAGTTTCACAAACAGAAATTCTATCATATCATGTACCACTATTACAAAGTACAGCAAAATGGTAACTTTAGCCCAGCCCTCAAAGGTGATAAATAGCACAACAGGGAACACAGACAGCAAGTGAGGAGTTACATAACACAACCCTGAGAACAAGCACAACAACCCTGAGAGCAAATAAACCAACATTGTGACTAGGGACTATTAAATCAATACAATGAATGCTTATAACAAATTTATTATAACATGCTCTGGTCAGATCTGTCATTATCTCAATACTTTGGTGCCACACTGGGCACCAAAAAGGATTGTCATGGTTTAAACCCAGTGGGCTGCTAAGTACTACATAGGCACCTGCTCACTCCCTACTTCTGGGGGGATGGGGAGAACTGGAAAAACGTAAAACCCGTGGGTTGAGATAAGAACAGTTTAATAATTGAAATAAAGTTGACAATAACAGTAACAACAACAATCATCATCATAAAAAAAAAGAGAAATAAAGCCCAAGAAAGAAATAAAACCCAAGAAAGACAAGTGATGCACAGTGCAATTGCTCACCACTGATGGCCACTCCATACCTCCCAGCCAGCTTCCCCCAGCATGACATGCTGTGCTATGGAATACCCCTTTGGCTAGTTTGGGTCAGGTGTCCTGTCTCTGCTCCCTCCTGGCTTCTTGTGCCCCTCCTCATTGGCAGACCATGGGAAACTGAAAAGTCCTTGACTTAGGGTAAGCACTACTTAGCAACAACTAAGCCATCTGTGTGTTACCAACAGAGTTATCAACACTGTCCTCAGACTAAAGCCAAAATACAGCACTGTACCAGCTACTAGAAAAAATTAACTCTATCCCAGCTGAAATCAGGACAAAGCTGTACAACACTGACCAGTGAGCAAGAGAATAAGAAAGTCTCACTGGTAAGGACACAAGATCATTCTTCTGCCTGCAAATCTTGCCTTGCAAGTATTACAACTGTTGATAGTCTAAAGGCAACGTTACCTACCACTAAGACATCGAGAGATATTTTATTCATTATATGTATACTTACCGGCTGGAGGTAGGACAGTACGTAGAAGACAATCAAGTTATCCAAAAAGTAGAGAAAGGCAGGAATTGACCATTTCATGGAATTACAAAAATTCTTCCAGGAAAGACATTCAAAGGGATGATCCAAACAACCCTCTGAAAGGAAAAGAAATCAGCAAGAAAATCATCTTACTATCAAAAGTCCATTCCCATGTAAAAGAATAGGTACCACTGTTCTGTTTTCAGGAACACTGCTGGATTGAAGAAAAACTAAGATACTACAGCCCTCCAGCAACATAGAGGAGAGATCCAGGGCAGAACACACAGCCAGAGCAGCAATCCTGTGCCTACATGTATTCATCTCATTGCTTCAACATAGAAAACATCAAGGAACCTGCTACCCCCATAAGAGTGTTTGTCTACTGGGAGAAAAAATCCAATTACCAACCATTCTTTGAGGCTCAAAAAGCAACCCAAAGTCCCCACACAATAGTGAAATCATCACTGGGTATGATTTCCTGATGATCATCCATCAAATCTAGAAATGAAACAATGACACAGACAGTGAATCTGTTCACATAGCACCAAAAAGGCAGCCAGTAATGTCAGAAATACAAAATAAACCAGAATTCAGTACCTGTAGCACATAAGACATGATCCAGGTAAAAAGAGAACATATAGGAAAAAGGAAGAAAGGACGAGGCACAAAGAATGACATTTACTTAGGTATTCAGAACACACACTTTAGGATAAAGACGGTGATAGTTAGTGACAGAAGTACTTTGTTAGCACAGATTTAAGACTATACGTTATTTAATCCTCCTCTGAACCACCAACACATTGAGTTCAGAAAAACTGAAGACATCTGGAAGGAAAAAAAAACCAAACAAACAGAAAATGTATAATCAACAGTAGCCAATGATGGCAAACACTGACTGAATGCATTTACTTTCTTAGGTATGTCTTACTAAATGGTGGAAGTAAAAATTTCCTCAGCTTGCCAGAGTCATGACTGTTAGATGGACAGAAAAGTCGACAAAAATAACAGTTCAATTTAACAGGAGTCTTCAGTGCTTGACACCCTCTTCCAATTTAAACATTTGTTCCCTACCATTTTGAAATGCTACAAGCTTAAGCTCTCGTTCTTTTTACAGGACAGAAAAGCCAAGAAAGAAAAAAGAAAAATAGCCTGCAACATCAAACCAGTAGCTACTGAAGCCTGATACTGATTTTTCTGAAAAGTAGCCCCAAGATTTGTCTTCACATCAAAATCACCTTGAATTATAACATTGGGATGTTACTTCTGACTCAAATACCACTACACACACAAAGCCTCTTCAGTGGAAGAGTTGTTTAAATAAAAGTGGTCAGAAAAACAGAATAAAGGCCAGTTCCTGGGTTATTGCAATTTTTAAGCTTCTCATCAGTCTATTATGTGAACACTATTATCCTAGCATATACTGTGTCAAAATTCCGATAATGTGAAGACCCTGTCTTCATTATACTTTCTAATTCAACTTATCTGCCCCCATTTCAGCCACCATACACACAACTGAAGAACATCTGAATTTACAGCATGAAGTAGAAGTTATAAAAGTAAAGTTTTGCTGGAACTCTGCATGGAAGACACAATTCCAGAGAACCTTACTAGCAGGACCTACTCCATACTACATGTGAGTATATCATAAAAAAAAAAGGAAAAAAGAGAGAAACTAGAACAACAAATCTTAGAAAGTCAACACATTTGAGTTATTTCAAACACAGGTACTTACCTTTTTTCTTAACCCATAGTGCCAATACCAAACACAGGACCAATTTTACTACTTCAGAACATATGTTCACTGTTGTAGGAAGATAATCGTATTTGTTATCTGTGGGATTCAGCAAATCAGAGAGTACACAATCAGATTCTATCTCCTGTGTTTGCAATTAGAGGAAGAAACTATTTCAAACCCTCAGGTCAGAATTTTAGCAAATTCTCTATCAGCACTTTCATTACAAATATTCCAATTTTTATGATATACAGCTCCCTGAACACCCTCCTTTCTGGGTTGAAATCTTTCCTCATTTGGTCCCACTTTAGAGAACTTTTGGGGAGAATTTAAGAACATCCTTTTACTTTTTTTTTAATTAGGAATGTTTTCCCCAAACAGCAATATGCTATTATTTTCTCCTGGCAAAAAAAATGGCTTTCCAGGAGGACACAACTTTCTTCTAGGACTGTATCTTTTCTTTGTTAGCGTATTTTGCTAATACTTGGTGGAAGGAGCACCAGTAACTCTAGGCAGTTACAGCACACTCACTCTGATATCACTTTTCTCCAAAGCCTGTTGCAAGACAAATATTTCAGTCAAGACACATACCATTAATACTGCTTATACAACAATTTAGCCTTTGAAAAACAGCTATAAAATAATTCACTGCCTCATCTTTTAAGGGTGAATCACCACATAGATTATACACTTTGCAACCCAAGTTATCACTATATGCTAGACCAGAGATTTCCTAGTACAGAAATACATGTCACCACTTATACGATCGAATGTTTATCCCAAGAACTTTGCAGGTGGAAAAGTAGGCTTCTGGATATCCCTTTTATCCCAAATCTCAACTCCTTATTTGAGGTACATCATGTCTATTGCCCAACAGCACCTTCATTGGCAGAATACTTCATCAGGAGGATTCGACTTGAGCCCAATGCAATAAACACGCCTCCAAGCAGAAAAGTATAGATGGTTGTCTTGGAGCAAAGCACAACTCGACTACAGCACTTGGCCTTCATTCTGCTGTCTTGCTGTCAATACCCTTTGGATGACAAAATGAAAATATACTGTAAATAGTATTTCCAGAAACTGATTAATCCAGATGAAATGTATTTTGCTACCTTGTGTTATTTTACACAAAGATGCTTACATCACAAGCTATAATCTCATTCTGCAGTTATCTTCTTCCTTTTTATTAAAAAAAAAGAAAAATTATGAGCGAGAGAGAAGTATATGTTATGAAGATTAGCAAAAGGGGGATAAGCAATGCATACAGAATGACTCAGAAGGTGGCATAGGAGGCCAGTCTATCAGAAGATTGCATCTATGGAATACTGATTAGCTATGAGGAACAAATAGGTAACATGTTTATTTTCCTTTAAGATTTTAAAAAATATTATTCCAAATTCCTGCAAGGGAGTGTTTTACAGCTATTCAGCGACAGCAACACCTCAGAGAAGAGCACTGGCTTGTACCCCGGAGGAGGAGAAGGGATATGGATGGCTGCAGACAGAGCCTCAGCTGTGCCTGCCAGTGGTTCCCCGTCTCTAGCGTTACCGTTACTCGGCCGACCCGTTAGCAGACCTCCAGGTCTGACAAACCGGCTCGCAAACGGCCAGCATCGGGGCCTCTGCCAGGTGAGGAGGGCTGACGGGAGCCCCTTCGGGCCGGCTGCGGGCAGGATGTTCGTTCACAGCCGCCACGGCTTGCGTGGTTTCACCTCAGGGAGCAGGGGCCAGGGGCGGCAGGGAAAACGGCTTCAAAGCAGACCCCGAGTGTCAGCGCCGCGGGCCGCCGGGGACACACGGGGCGACCACTCACCTCGCAACGGCGGCGAGAACGCGGCCAGCAAGCGCCGCAGAGCGCAGCCCCCCGCTAAAGGACCCCTCGCCTGGCTTTGCGGACCGCCGGCTGCCACGTCTCTGCCTCAGGTCGGCGCAGGGCTGCAGTCAGGAGTGGGGTCGCAGCCGCGTGGGACGAGCCGGGTTCCGAGGCGGTGGCAGCAGCGGCCGGTGCTCACACACTCTTTACCTGCGCTGCACGCCCGCAGCGCCCATCACCAGCTGCCTCAGAGCCACACCTCACGGCCAGCAAGCACCTCAGCGGCCCGCACCAAGCTCTCCGGCAACCCAGAGCGCTGCCCGCCTCCCGCCCTGCTCCACCGGCCTCACCTGGCAAGGCGGGGCTGAGGCGGTGTCCTCCCTCTCGCACTGGCAGCGCACACCCCTTGCCCACCCGCGCCGCGCACCTCATTCTCTTTGAGAATCGGCCCTCCCGGCTGCGTGACGGCGGAGGACCGCGCTCCTCCCCTCAGCCTGCCCTACCGCTTCCCATGGAGTGCGGGACACGCGTGCGTGCCACCAGCCATCACCCCTCTCCTCCCTCCGCCTTGCGCACGCACACGCCGAGGGGCGGGGTTGTTGCGGCTGACTGGGACCCGCTTACTGCGCAGGCCCGTCACCTCTAGCCTGGGCCGGGTGCGACGCGTGTTGAGCGCCGGTGTGTCGTCAACGTGTGTGCGACGCGGGGACGGTGCCGCCGTCGCGAAGCTCGTAGACCGAGGGGCGGGGGAGGTGGTTGTCCTCCTCCTGCTCCTGCCCGCGGGGCCCGCCGGCAGCATGCAGAACGTCATCAACACGGTGAAGGGGAAGGCCCTGGAGGTGGCCGAGTACCTCACCCCCGTGCTCAAGGTGCCGGTCCGTGCGGGAGCGGGGTGAAGTGAGGGGAGGTTTTGGAGCTGTTAAGGGTAGAGGATGCGCCCGCTTATTTTAATGCAGGGTGGCTCGCCGAGCCGCGAGCCTCCTCGGTCGCAGGTGGCTGTAGAGCGGTCCCGCCTCCTTCATCTGTCCCTGGGATGTTCTCTGCAGTGCGGCCGCTCGCGGGTTCTTATGGCGCAGGCATTGCCTTGCCGCCCCGGTGGGGCGCGAGGAGCGCCCGATCGCCCCGGGAGTCGCTCCGCCTTCCCGGAAGCCGCTCGGCGCCTGTGGTTTCGCTTGTCCGGGCCTGAAGAGCTCTGGTTGCAGCGGCTTTACGCAGCCGGCGGAGCGTCTCCGGGGGCGCCGTGCGCCCTCAGGGCTCGGGGAGGTTGTGCAGGGGCGGCCTCGTCTTGAGCTGTGGCGTACGGGGTGGAAGGAACCTGAGTGGGAGCTCCCATTCACTGGAGACGTGCGGACCTTCGAAGGCCAGGTATTGCTGGTCCTTTTGCTCGAGAAATAACTTATTGCAGTTTTCTATTAAATTGGCTAAGCTTTCATAGAACCATAGAGTGGTTTGGGTTCAGAGGACCTTAAGATCATCTAGTTCTAATCTCCCTGCCATGGGCAGGGACACTTTCGACTAGATCTGGTTGCTCAAGTTCGCTCCAGCTTGGCCAGGGTTGGGGCATTCACTTTGGACAGCCTGTGCCAGTGGCTCACCACCCTCACAGTAAAGAACTTCTGCCTTGTGTCTAACCTGAACTTTCCCTGTTTAAACCCATTATCTCTTGTCCTGTTGCTACAGTCCCTGATGAAGAGTCCCTCTCCAGCATCCTTATAAGCTCTCTTCAGATACTGGAAGGCTGCTTTGAGGTCTCCACGCAGCCTTCTCTCCTCCAGGCTGAACAGGCCTTATTTTCTCAGCCTGTCTTCGTATGGGAGGTTCTCCAGTCCCCTTGTCATCCTTGTGTCCCCCGTCTGGACTTGTTTCAACAGCTCCATGTCCTTCTTATGCTGAGGACACCAGAACTGCACACAGTACTCCAGGTGGGGTCTCAGGAGAGCAGAGGGGCAGGATCACCTCCTTTGATATACTGGTCATGCTTCTTTTGATGAAGGATACTTAACTGATCTTGCTTTTCTGCAGTTGTTAGACTACATCCTATCTTCTGTCTCCTATTTACAAATACTTTTTTTACATAAAAGTCAACTTTGTGAATGCCTAGCTTGTCAGCAGTTCCTTCACCACTGATTTTCACATTTTCCCATGTTTTTTAAAAACTGCTTCTGCTGTAATTGTTCATGGTAGCAGCTTCTATCTGTGGTTTTACAGCATGATCTTCTAGGTGCTTTGCACTCTGGAGCTTAGATCTTTGGGCAGAAGACATGATACTTGATTAATTGAACTTGTCCCTCTGTGGTATGTAGTGTGCTCTTGCCTGCATAGTGAGCCTTTCTACAGTTGCCCACCAGTGTGACATATATGGGCTGCAGTTCTGGCATAGAAAAGTGAAGTGACTCATTTACCATATTATGGTTGCTGTTGCACAGCTGGTGTAATGGTAGAAGAATTCTTGTGCCCAGATGTACGACTGGGAGGAGGCAGCTGTAAAACCTTCTACAAATGGAAGGTTATAACAGTGTACATGTTCCTTTTACAAGGGGTTGAAATAAATACTCCAACTTGGTAACTTTGAAAGAAACTATACCTGTGTCTCTCACTAGCTTAGATACCACAGAATATATAGAGATGAAAAAGTGAACTGTTTACCCTCAGGGAATAGAGGATGGATATTTTACATATTTTCCATATGTAATTCCAGAAACCAAGCATGTTGCCTACTGCTTATAGTATATTTTGAGATTAAACAGTAAGTTTTCTCCACTGTGTTGTTTCATAATATGTTATTGAGAATTCTGTTTTACAGTGATCCAAATTGCTAAATTAGGGCTGTTTGAGTTTCTTTGGTTTCTGTTAACTAGCACATAGTGGTGTTTGTACAACTGCTCTTTTGCTTATCTTAATACTGTACTTAAAGGTGTCATCTCTAGAAATGAGGGAGAAAGGAAACAGTGTGTTGTGTGCTCATTTCTTTTTACATAGTGCAGGTGATAGCATGCACCGGGATGAAGCACAAAGAATATACAAATTAAGCAGCAGTTGGCATTAAAATGATTTCCCAATGATTAAATAAGGTGAAATTGTAGTGGAAAGTGAGGTGCTTTTCATTTGCTGCTTTTAGTTAAAAAAAAAAAAAAATTAAAAAAATCACAAGTTCTTTAAGGCAAGAAGTTATTCAGTAATTGATGATGGAAGAACTTAAAAAGTCAAGTATACTACGGTTGAAATTATGTCTTCTTCAAAAGCCACTCTTAGATAGCTCTAATGCTGGGGAGCCCTAAGTTTCTTTGATGCTTGTGACTCTTCTGAAGAAAAAAAAAAACAGAAGTCTGAAACAAAATATTCTAGATTTAAATATGCTAAAAAGAGCCTTATCCTTAAACTTCATGAATATCACCTTTCATGCAGAGCTAAATTATATTGCTCATTGCTGTCTATTCCTTATCCATAAGGAAATCATGGCAATATAAGAAAATCTGAAGTGTTTCCCTAGAGTGCATAATGAAGGCACAAAAATGGGTATATAAAAAAAAAGTTAATAACTAAGTCTTTCTACGTAATTTTTTCTACCACAGATAAAAGTTGATTTGGTCAATCATTTACTGACCTTTCTTAACTGCAAAGCCTCTTATTGGTGCATTGTAGTGCTGTTCAGCACCTAGAACAGTCCCAAAGTCCTGATTCTGAGAATCACTGATTCTGACTTGTTTTCTGTCTCTCACTGGCCAATGTAGGACTGAGTTCTGGGGGATATTTTCTCCAGTTTTGATATATTGATTGGCTGCAGCAAAAAAAATATTTAATGTGTGTGATCTTTTTTCATAATACCCCACATTCTGTACAAAGCAGTTTTGTTGAGCCATGCATCAGAGGATATGGAAGTAGGCTGCCTGTCAGCCCTGACAGAGGCTGCTTGGTCTCCAAGCTGATTAACAATATCCATGGACAGTGCTAGTTCCAAGGCAGGACTTGGTGATCTTAAAGGTCTTTTCCAACCTGGTTGATTCTATGATTCTGTGTTTGTCTTACCAGTAAAGTGGAACACTTCGATTTGTCAGCAGCACTCAAATTCTAAACTTTTTTTATTGCAGGAGTCAAAGTTCAAAGAAACTGGAGTAATCACACCTGAAGAAGTAAGTGTTTAGAAACTTTGAAATATATTTGGGAAGTAATGATAAATTTTAGTCAAAAGGACTGTATTAACCTCAAAAGTTCATGTCTTTACCAATTAATTATTGCTTCTTGAAACAATTTCCACAAAGTGAAAGTTCTAAATGGCCTTTTTACTGTCCAGATGAAATAGAGCAACAGAATTCCTCTTAGTTGACATTTGACATCTGAATGTGGAATGCTTTTTTTCCTGTATTATGTCACTAGAAGCTTGTAAAGAAGCTTGTGCTGGGTCAACAGCTCAGTTTGCCACAGGAGTTCTGGACTCAAGCAGGAGTATATTGATTTTAGAAGTCTTTCCCATAAGCAGCTCAGAAGTGAGCTTGTATCTTGAAAGCTGTCTTTTGCTTACCTCACTTTTGTTTCCTTCCAAGGCTCTAGCTAAATCATTACATATACTTGTCCATGCCAAGTATCCGATGATTACTATTTTTTCCCTCGTTTTCTCTATAACTTATTCCAGGCTGGTTGTATTTTGGATTGCTGCCAAGCAGTAGTATTTTTTTAGGGAGTCTGCTGTGAAGAGAAAAAAACAGGATTTTTCTCTTTTTTTTTTTTTTTCTAGAATTGTAACACTGATTGTACAGTGCTGTTTTGACTTCCCTGTTCTACTTTTTCTCATATTAAAGTTTTACTGTTCTGAAAATACATTGTCTTCACAAAGGTTTAAGAAAATTATGTTAAAACTGTTAAAGTAGAATGAAAGAGAAATGAGGTAAAATGTACAAATGTGAAGATGAGATGGAAAAAAGTTGAAGAAATGATGACTGATGGAGGTAGATAATGTGAACAGAAGTATTTTTCCTAACTTTGTTACCTGTAGCATATTTCTGCTATGTTGCATGGCCAGCAAGCAAGCTGAGAAAAACAGGCTAAGCAATATGATGTTCTGCTGTTCAGATAACCATATGTGTGTGTTAGTGCATATAGATATTTATGTGTTGTATATTACACAATAATAGATACGCAATTTATATTACCTGTAAACCAAACATAACAGAGAAAGTCTAGACAAATGTTCTACTAATGCTTAATCCCTTCTTGGGGGATCATCTGGGGAAGCATCTCTTCATAGGAGAGAACTTTGTAGGAGTGCTGAAAGAAAAGGATCTTTCTATAGAATTTAGCAAGAACCACAGTATGTTACCTTAAACAGTTTGCAGCATTTAAACATCCGTAAGAATGTGAAGAGTGTGTATTCTCTGTATAAAGTTAGATTCTTATAGGAAGAAGAAATTGAATCCTTCAAAGAAGTAGTCAAGGGAAACAGTTCTACAGCAGGATTATTTTTTTGATAAATTTAGGTGAGACTAAAGCATGTATCTGCTGATTGTCCCTCTGACAGTCTTTCTTTCTGATGATTTTGGTCTTTATAAAGTAATGATTACTAAAGAGGGATTCAAAGCATTGATGTTGCTAGGATATTGTCTTCAAATGACTTCGAATTTGTTGGGTAATGAATCTCAATTCAACTGTATTTTAGTCTGAGATGCTGTGTTATAGACTTTGTGGGGTTCCTGTGGCTTGCCTCAGAAGGTGAATCAGTTAGGAATAAGGCTAAAAGATGACTCATTCAAAGTCGACAGTTTCTCCCTCTTTTTATATACTTTTGTGCTTGATTTAGTAGCAATGAATTCTTGCCTGTTCTTACTAGTTAATACCTCAGAAAGATAACATCTGTTTTAATTTTATACAGGCAAATCTTAAAAATCCTTCTTTCCAGGAGTAGAAATAAGGTGTTGTCCTGAAATTGATGTCTTTTGCAATCTTGGTTCAGGTATGAGATAGCGTTAGTGCTTGAGAAATAGAAACCAGCTAGGTAATTCTGCTGCCTAAACTGAAAAAAATGCAAATGACATTTCAATTATTGTTCTAGGGTTTTGTATCTATTAGACCCATAAAGAATACTTTAACGTTATTTTTTTCATCTTGAAGAATATTTTGTAGCATTGCTGCCAGTTGGTTCCAGTTCCATAAACAGAGAATTCTTAATAATTCTGGAATTTCATGTGTTGTTTCTTACTATATAAGGCTAATGAGTTTTAAAATTTTGATGTATATTGGGAGATGTTGCTGTTTTCTTAAAAGAGAAGATTTCACTTATGCTTGAGACTTCTGTTGGAAAATGGATGAAAGGAAGCACTTTTGCAGAGACTGAGTCTGCTAATCCATATGCAGTGCATGTTGCAGTGCTTTCTAGTATGCTGCTATGCCTTGCTTTGGAGGACATGGTGAGAAAATGGCTGACACACCACTGCAACAGCTTCTGGGTAACTAAAAGTGTGCTGTTATAAACTGGCATTTTAAGACAAGAAAGCAACTGTAGCAATGAGTGTTCCTCTAATTTTCAAAAGTAACTGGTGCAAAAGACCGCCCAAGTAGCTTTTCTTAGGTGCAGGCCTGTCTTTCTCAATTTATGCATACAAAAAGAAGCCAGTGCATTAGACTTTGCTGGGTGAATTTGAGTTCGTATGCAAGCCTAGCATGAGTTTTGCAATACCACTTTGAAGTAATGATGTAATTTTATCAAATCCTTTGCTGTGACATTAAGCAGAAGTAGATTGAAGATTTTTTAAACTATCTGAATTTGCTGTTGTGCTTAGTACATGTTTCCTTCTGCTGAAGTCAATTTAGTCTTTGGGTTTTCATTGTTAGCTGGGAAATTGAGTTAAAGCATCAAACTGATCTAAACAATTGCTAGTTACACAGTTAATCTGTCAAAGGAATGTGCAACAGAAATACTAAATACTGAGGAAAATTGGAGATTGTTTCCTTAGGCTCTATTTAACAGTATTTTTTTTCTTGCCTTATCAGTTTGTCGCAGCTGGAGATCACTTGGTTCACCACTGTCCTACTTGGCAATGGTAAGTAAAATTAAAAGAATTATAGAAAGCTGGCATCCCTGCTATGCTTTGATGTGCTTCCGTTGAATGCACCTATACAGTTGCCTTGTTTCATAACAATAAGTGGACTCTTTCATAGAACTTATGCTGGTTTTATCATAAAGCTATGTTTAAGTCAGGCAGGACTTACTTATTGCTGTGTGTAGTAATTGAGATGAGGATTTGTTTGGGGAATTTTTGTTTTCCTAAGGTTTTAGATGAAATAAGCCAATACATACCGTGAATGCTTTCAGTGCTTAGCTGCGGTAGCAGCATGTCTCCCTGAGCTTGTCTTGGTGATTAGTGATTCAAAAAGCAAAGGCCCTGTGCAGCTAAGAAGTGGTTATAATTAATATATTTTAACAAGCGCTTATTAATTGGTTATGTTCAAGTTGGTCCACATCAGATCACTTTGAGCAGTGCTTGCCCTTGGAAATTCCTTATCTTTCATACACAATAAGGGTGCAAATAGGGTGATTCCTTGTGTTCTACTGATGTCTTGCATTATAAAACTGAATCAGTTAGTGCCTAGATAAGCATTGTCTGTGCAGTTGGTATCATCAAGTTTCTTGGCTCTGTACTGGGCCATGAATTGCTGAAGGAGGAATTATTATGCTTTAATCATTGTTTCTTGACCTTTCACCATCTCCTTCAGAGAAAACATGATATTGAGTCTGGCCTATGTGCCAGCAGTTTAGAACAGGATATTTAGAATGTTGGTCTTAGTGTAAACCAAAACCTTTCACTGAAAGTGAAAGCAAATGCTTCAGTAATGTGAACTTGGCAAAGATTACTTGAGCTCTAATGAATATGAGCAGGTTTTATATTTACAGAAGTCTATTTCTTGCTTTTTCTGAAGTTGCTTTCTTCAAACATTTGGATCTCTATTGTTGCTGATCTTAGCAAATTTTTATATAGACTAGATTGTTCCATCCACCCATCATTCCTTGGCCATCTTAAAGTGAAATTAGTTTTTGAAGCAGAAAACAATTTTGATCCAAGGTTCCATAGTTTAGGGGTGGCCAACTTTTTTGATCCCTCACTTACATCTAAGTCTCTGTGTAGGGAAGCGTAGTCATAGCAAACAGATTCTGAGAATAGACGAAGAAGAGTATAAAAAATGTTCCTGATATGCAGTGAAAATAGAAGGGTTCTTTTGTTTGCAGATCATCAAATTCTCAACCTTTTATGGTGCACTTCATTTTACAGGGCTTCAGGAGAAGAACTAAAAGTCAAGGCTTATCTGCCAACAGACAAACAGTTTTTGGTAACTAAAAATGGTAAGGCTGAAGTTTAAATGTAAGTGTTCTTAGGATTGATAGCATGGTTGACTGTGCTATCAACTCTACTGATTGTATTGACAGGGGAAGCAAATAATCTTGCATTTTGAATGCTTTGGCTTTGCAATATTAAAACAGCTTTTCCTGCACATCTAAAGTCTTGTCTTTAGACCAGTTGTTAACAGGGCTTTATACTAGTAATACAGCTTGCCTTCATGAAGTAGAAATGTAGTTTAAGCGGTATAAAACTCCTTGTGTGTCTTTCACCTGTCCTTCAACTTATATTGTGTCTAAAAGGAAGTTTTATTTTCCTCTTTCAGAAAACTCAGACTATTGAAGTGTTCCCAAAATGTTTTTTCACAATGACACTGATGCTTCTTGTTCAGATACATAATTACTATCACTATCCCTGTCAATAACAATAAAATACAATTCTAAATAAAATTTTTATCGGCTTCAATGCTATGTATACAGAATACTTGTGGTGACTTCCTGTTTAATGGAAAAGACAGCTAACATCTTGGCACAAGCATGTGGAAATAATTTTCTCAAAAGATCTCATGTCAAAATGTGTCAAAGATAATTCCATTAGATGAACCTTTAGTTTGAAGAACAGCCTGAGGAGATTTTTACCTGCATTGGGTTGCATTTTGTGCTTGGATTTCACATGCTGGCTTTTGGAGTCTTGCAGCTTGCTGTCATATGAAAATGCTTACAGTAGTGTTGGATGCTTTCCTAAGGTGATCCTGATGGCTGGATGACCAAGTGATCAACTTTGTTTCTCTTCCCCCCTGCCACTTTTTCCCCCTTTCCCTTCCTCCCCCTCTCCCTTCCTGCACTGCCAGGACCCTTACTGATCTGATCCTTCTATTTTGAAGGCTGATGTTGACACATTGGCCTAGCACTCGAGTAAAAGTGGTGGGCTGCGGGTTGAGGCAAGGAGCCATCCTACAGATCTCATTTTGAAAGTCTTTGGGGTACTTCACTGTGACTTTTACATGCCTGTCCTCCCTTTCTGAAAGGTCTAAGAACAGTTTACAAGTTCTGCACTTCATGCAGCAGTGGAGTTCCCCCCCCCCCATTAGTGTAATAGGAGCATTTTTTACATTGTCCTTGTTTATGATGATGGGAAATGTCTGTTTTGCCTTGATCAAATCTGCATTTTCTCTTTGACTGTGTTCTGAAAACTTTGTGTAAATCTGAACTCATATGGCTCTGTAATGCATGTAACTGAAGTTATTTAGAATAACATGTGAATTCTAACCTTTTCTAAACTTGTATGTGCTAATTTATAATTAAACATACCTAATGTATAAATAGATGTTGCAAACATTTAGCAGAATTGTAAAGACAAACAGTTCAGTAAACTGATGCTACTCCAGGCAAAATTACACTTAAGATAGACTTTGCTTAGCAATATGAAGAAAATATATAATAGGTTGTCTCTAGAAAACTATAAAAATAGTTTTTCTCTAGTTATTAGCAAATAAGAAGTTAATTATTTTCTAGTTCTGAAGCATTTGGATGCATGTGCTCTAATGGGTTACAGAAGAATGAACTTTTAAGTGTTGTACTGTATATGAAATAAAATGTGGTCAACACATCAATATAATTTTAAGTTCATGTTTTTGCATTTGAAATACAACTTTAGGATTCCTTAAATAAGGATATATGAGAGACATTTCAGAAGTCCCTGTAGGATAATTTCTACTCCAGTATGATTTTGTATAAGAATGACTGCATTCATTTTGTTTTGCAATTCTTTTGCAGTGCCATGTTACAAAAGGTGTAAGCAGATGGAGTACTCGGATGAGCAGGAAGCAATTATAGAAGAAGATGATGGTGATGGGGGATGGGTAGACACTTTTCACAATGCAGGTATTCATCCTTGCTTCAGGCTTTGCATTTGGTAATCTGAAGGATTTTCAGTTTCCGTTATTAGAAAGCAAAGTCTTTCTTGCGTATGTTACTCTGCCAGCCACGCACTTGATTGGTACATGACTGCTCAATATTCTCTTAAAAATGACCTATGTAGTGGCACATTCCTTCGTAAGATCTGTGAAGAGAATGCTGGTTCGAACTATTCGTTTGAACAATATGCAAATTTTTTATATATTTTTTTTTTCTATTTTTTTTTAGTAAGATTGCTTGTGAAACACATCAAGATCTTTATCTTAATGATGACCTCAACTGACTTAATTATTTCAGTGTTTCCCATTCTGTGTCAGAGCAGAATCTTATTATGCATCCCAAACAGCACTGGGTGAAAGCAGCAGTAAAACTAGAAGGCTAATGGGAAGGAACTGAAGAGTTGATACTATGATTTGGGATGGTTTTTTACCCCAGTTCCTTGCTTCCAAGATGTTCAGAAATACTCATAAATGCATGCCTTGCTCATGAAGTTGAGTTCTGTAATTGTGATATGAATGCCTATCCTAAACTCACTTCTATGAAGGTTCATTAAAATTACTTTGCAGTGTTCCATCAACAAAACCTGTTTGATGTGTGAGAACTGTGCTGTTGTGCTCTGTGTTACTAGTATGGCTTATGCATGTCCAGCACCAAGCATGCTACCAATACCAAATAAACAGCCTTTGAAGTATCAAAATCGTTGTGAGATGTAACTTGGAAAGATCATACGCTGCTTTCTGAAATCTTGGCAGCCTTTTTCTATACTATTCTGTAACAAAGAAAAAAGCTTTTTTAACACAAACCTCTTGTTCAATTAACAGGTATAGTGGGTGCAACAGAAGCAGTTAAGGAGATCACACTAGACAGTAAGGTACTTGGTTCTAAATTTTCCTCTTGCTTTATTACAGGTAATAGAAGTCTTACCTGCAGCAATCTAATACTGCCCATGAGAGATTAAATTATACTTTGTCACTAGATGTGTTACAGATATACAGTGACTTTCAGAGCCCATGATTTTAGTCAAAGCATGTGCATCTCCTTCTGAGAGATGTTTACTGAGGCAGTGTTCTTTTTGGAATTCCTTTAGCCAACATGCTCTTGTGCTGGGTATCTACACATTGAAAATGAAAGTACTGCTTTTTGACAAGTCAGTGACATCTGGGTGGAAGGAATACCTAAAGGTGATCACTATTTCTGTAAAACACAATACTTGCAGGATGTCATTGTGATTCATAACTGCTGTTGTGTGTTATGAATTAAATTTCACTTCTGATATATTGTATGTTGAAAACCTTGCTTATTGTACAGCTTGGATCCCAGATCCAGTCCAGAAAGACAGCTCTCTGCTTATGTTCTATTTGCTGAAGCACTTCACAACATATTTTCTTACTGATTTTGGTGTTTTGGTTTTCTAATGAGGAAACCTGCTACCTGATACTTAGCAATTGGAGCAGCTTTCATGAAACCCGTGTAAATCGAGACCTCCCCCTTCTGAATTTCATTAGGGTTGTCTCTTGGGTTCAAATGCTGTGCATAGGCCCACAGTCCCCAAAAGAAGACGTTGGCTGAGGGCTTGGGTTAGGACATACAAAATCTTAACCTGTAGATTAGTCATGGCTGTTCAGTCGTTGCCTTTCATTTTGAAAAGCAATTACAGGCTGTTTAATCCCATGTTTATTTTTCTTTGCTTAGCAATTAAATCATTCCAGATAACAAAGTCAAAGGAGAGCTTTTAAAGTGGATTTTTAATGTCATATTAGGACTTTGAAACAGATTGGTTAATAAGCAAACATTTGAGTTCAGTATAGGCCTTAATATTGCAGAAATTATTTTTCTGGTTCACTGTATGTGCTGGGGCTGTAAGGCTGTGTAAATGCAGTGTCATTAAAGCAGTGTTTTCAATTTAAATTATAAAGGAAATTATAAATACACCAGATTGTTCAGCATCTTGTGAAGATGATGATGATGAAGATGGAGAAGCTGCAGACATGGAAGGTATTTCCTTAAATTGGGTGGGGCATGATGTATTTCAGGCCTTTGACTAAAGCAGTACACTCTAAGAAAACACTACTCTTTCTTTTCATAGAACACATGCTGAAGAGTTCAACAGAAACGCACTCTTAATCATCTTTTGTATGGTCTCATTGATGCATGTTTACTCTTAACGTGTGCAAAAACATGCATGAATGTTTTTGACTGGGAAATTAATTTGAGTAGCAGAACAGATCAAAGCAAGTGTAAATTATGGATTTAGTACAGCTTCCTTCCCTCTTCATACCCACACTTAACTGCAATCTGCCTACTTAAAACCACTTCAGGATTGCTCATCATGTACTTACTATAGTCTTGATCGAATTTGTATTGAAAAAGGTATAGTCTGGTTTGGGGTTTCAGAGTTTACCTGAATTAAACATCTTTAGATACATGTAGAATGTTTTAAAGGAGTTGTTTATGAATGAGAAATATGATAACTAGCTACAAGCTGAACACAGAATTTTATGGGTCTTCTTTTCAGAGTATGAAGAGAGTGGGCTATTGGAGACAGATGATGTGAGTGAACAGTTCTCTATCTTGTCTGTTGCAATGCTTATTACCAATATGAGCACAAGCAAAGTAAAACTAATGGTAATGCAAATGGATTATATAACAAGCTTGTTATGAGCAGTGGGATAACTGAGCTTGGTTTCCTGTGGATTTGTCTCCTGCCATCCTACTGCAGTAACCTTAACTCTTAAGTCCTCAAAGATTTAGATCACAGTCATTTTGTGGTTTTTGCTGATCCTTTTCACTCTACTGACACACAATGCTGTACTTGCAAGAGATAAAAATACGCAATAATTCTTGAGGCTTATGTGTGGAAGATGAGTGGCTTACAGGTGCAATAGATTATGCTGATACATCAGACTGTCAGGAAAAAAAAAGTATTGTTATTCCTGGTGTTCCACTGAGGTCTTCATAAATGCATAAACTGAGACCACTGCCTTCTGAATTTCATTGGAGTTGTCCCTTGGGTTCAAAAGTTATTGGTGAAAGAAGGGAGGGGGATGTGACAATGTAATTGCATTTGTAGTTGCAAATTAGACCTTTTTTAAAAAACAAAACAAATTCTCACCAAAACCAAAAAGTACTTGGTGGCAGACAAACTGATACAACTAATTTAAAAATAAAAACAAACCCCAGAAGCCTATGGATTTTTTTAAATGCTTGCTTAAGAACATTAATTTCTGTTTTAGAGCTTTACATAACTACTTAGGATGAGAAAGAAGGAAGTCCAAACAGGGCTATACTAATGTTGTCATTTTTACCTTGAACCAGGCAACACTTGACACAAGACAGATTGTAGAAGCTAACAAGGCTAAAGTTGATGTTGGAGGGGAAGATGCTATTCTGCAGACTAGAACTTATGACCTCTACATCACTTACGACAAATATTACCAAACTCCAAGACTCTGGTTATTTGGATATGATGAGGTATAGATCTGTCATGTTTTTTCCACTTCTGTGAAATTAGACTCATGGTGTCAAATAGCAAGGCAATTTTTTTTCTTATTCACATTAAAAATTGAAATGAAAACATGTTGAGAAAATAATTATATAGTCAGGGTTGCAGACAGGACTTGGGATATTTGCTGGAAGCAGGAATAATTTCACTGGAAATTGTCCTTGGTGATCGAGCATTTGGAAGGAAGCAAATCATGCTCTGTCACTTGACTGAATTAGCTCTGTAGAGGTGGTAATAGCCCTAGTAAACTCAGTCAAATAAGCAGGTATGTATTTTCATGATCTTCAGAGGGAGGGGATTAGATAAATCACTCTCCCTTTCATGACTCAAGAAACTTAGTTAAAGTTGGTTAGGGCTTACAGCCCAAATACCTAGATGGGAACCTAAGTGGGAACCATTGAGATGGTTCTCAAAATGTATTGACTTTACCATTCATACAGTTTATTAAAAACTAAATTTGTTCGGTACTATTCTACACCATATGCATCTTATGACACTTGGTTCTTTCCTTCAGACCTGTTTGATATTAGATGCATATAATTTGTGGTGCTTCATCTGTTAATGATGTTAAAATTGCTAAGAAGGAATAAAAGATTCTTTGTTAGTAATGGTTTTGTTCTGTTCCCTTTTCCTGTATAGCAGCGACAGCCTTTAACAGTAGAGCATATGTATGAAGATATTAGTCAAGATCATGTCAAGAAAACGGTAACCATTGAAAACCATCCTCATCTTCCTCCACCTCCTATGTGCTCAGTTCACCCATGCAGGTAAGTCTTTGTTTCAGGTCTGATTCAGTATGTAGATACAAGGCATTTCACTAGTCTTGTTATGGATTTGGTTCAGGTTTTCTGGATGCTTCCACAGTTGGCTGCTGTAGTGGTGTGTCAGCTTCTGAGGCAGTATGAAAGGAAGATCTTGGTGATTCCAGTGCTTGCTGCTGCGAGCGTATTCTGCAGTTACAACTGTCTCCTCTCGCTCAACTTGCTTTTCCTCCACTTCTCTATGGACTCCAGAAGATGGCAGAATACTAGAACTCTATAAAAGGATGTTCTATGCTTTATTTGCTGCTATTTTTGGGGGGGTAAAATTATAATGTATACTTTGGGAGCAGAAAAAGCTATTTGAACATGAAATACCTCTTTATTTTGTAATATCTGCCTCCTGCTCCCCCAGAAGTCCCTGAAATTTTATACAGATAGAGGTCCTCTAATTGCTATGTGTCCTGGGTTCAGCAGTAGCAGTCATTTTTTCTCCTTCTTGGTAGCTGGTGCAGTGCTGTGTTTTGACGTTCGGGCTAGGAACATTTGCTGATAGCAAGTATGTTTTGAGTTACTGCTCAAATGTTTGGTTTGTCCAAGGCCTTTTCTGAGCTCATGCTCTGCCAGGGAGGAGGGGAAGCCAGGAGGAAGCAGAGACAGGACACCTGACCCAGGCTAGCCAAAGAGGTATTCCATACCATAGCACGTCATACCCAGGATGTAACTGAGAGAGACCCGGAAGGGCTGGAGCTCTGGGGGGATGGAGGAGGTATCGGTCAGTGCTCAGTCAGGCAGGGTGGGGTGAGTTATGGGTCAGTGGCTGGTGAGGTGTTGTATTCACTTGTTATTGGCTTTATCATTATTGTTTGTAGTAGTAGTAGCAGTAGTGTTTTGTGTTATACCTTAGTTATTAAACTGTTCCTATCTCAACCCGTGGGAGCTACATTCTTTGGATTCTCCTTCCTAACTCTTTGGGAGTTGGGGGAGCAAGGTGGGGGAGTGAATTGACGAGTTGTGCAGTTTCGTTTTAAACCACGACACTGTGCTGAAATGCTTGTTGAACCCAAGTGCAAAACTCACGTGTGCTTTTAGCATTTTTTCTGTTGCATTTGCCACATTTCTCACCCAAGTCTGTAGTCTGACTACCTGCAGCAGTATTTTTTTCTCCTAGGTCTTTGAAAAGTGCCTGTCATCTTATATATAAAATCCTTTTAGGTGTCTTAATGATACAGAGCCAATATCTTAAATGATGTACCTTCTCAGGTTCTTGATAGTGTGAAGTTCTTAAGAGTTTTGGCTTCTATCTCTTTTTAAGAAGTGAGACACTCTTTGTAGTCTTACATAGGTTAATAATAATTAAAAAAAGGTCCAAATTGCCACTTTAAGTCTTGTAATTTCTTTTGACTTGAAGAAACACCTTTGGGATTGGGTCACCAGCTGAGGTGTCAAATAATCAGCTTGTTGACAAGTTTTTGATAGTTTTTGTAGAATCAAGACATTCTTGTTTCTGGTTTAGGAGTTACTTGGTCATAAGATTAGTTTTAGGAAGAGTATAGAATCATAGATTAGGGTTGGAAAGGACCTTAAGATCATCTAGTTCCACCCCCCCCTGCCATGGGCACGGACACCTCACACTAAACCATGTCACCCAAGGCTCTGTCCTACCTGGCCTTGAACACTGCCAGGGATGGAGCATTCACTACCTCCCTGGGCAACCCATTCCAGTGCATCACCACTGTAACAGCAAAGAATTTCTTTCTTATATCCAATCTAAACTTTCCCTGTTTAAGTTTGAACCTGTTACCACTTGTCCTGTCACTACAGTCCCTAATGAAGAGTCCCTCACCAGCATCCCTGTAGGCCCCCTTCAGATACTGGAAGGCTGCTATGAGGTCTCCACGCAGCCTTCTCTTCTCCAGGCAAAACAGCCTCAACTTTCTCAGCCTGTCTTCATATGGGAGGTGCTCCAGTCCCCTGATCATCCTCGTGGCCTCCTCTGGACTTGTTCCAACAGTTCCATGTCCTTTTTATGTTGAGGACAGCAGAACTGCACACAATACTCCAAGTGAGGTCTCACGAGAGCAGAGTAGAGGGGCAGGATCACCTCCTTTGACCTTCTGGTCACGCTCCTTTTGATGCAGCCCAGGATACAGTTGGCTTTCTGGCTGCAAGCGCACACTGAAGCTGGCTCATGTTCATTTTCTTATCAACCAACACCCCCAAGTCCTTCTCCGCAGGGCTGCTCTGAATCTCTTCTCTGCCCAACCTGTAGCTGTGCCTGGGATTGCTCTGACTCAGAGCAACCTACTTGGCACGGTTAAACTTCATGAGGTTGGCATCAGCCCACCTCACAAGCTCCCTCTGAATGGCATTCCTTTCCTCTAGTGTATCAACTGAACCACACAGCTTGGTGTCATCGGCAAACTTGCTGAGGGTGCACTCAATTCCACTGTCCATGTCACTGACAAAGATGTTGAACAAGACCGGTCCCAACACTGATCACTGAGGGACACCACTCGTTACTGGTCTCCAGCTGGACATTGAGCCATTGACCACGACTCTTTGCATGTGCCCATCCAGCCAGTTCTTTATCCACCTGTCAAACTGATGTCTCTCCAATTTAGAGACAAGGATGTCATGTGGGACAGTGTCGAACGCTTTGCACAAGTCCAGGTAGATGACGTCAACTGCTCAACCCCTGTCCATCACTTTTGTAGCCCCGTCATAGAAGGCCACCAAATTGGTCAGGCAGGATTTCCCCCTAGTGAAGCCATGCTGGCTGTCACCAAGCACCTTGTTGTTTTTCATGTGCCCTAGCATGCCTTCCAGGAGAATCTGCTCCCAGATTTTGCCAGGCACAGAGGTGAGACTGACTGGTCTGTAGTTCCCCACGTTATCCATTTTCCCCTTCTTGAAAATGGGGGTTATATTTCCCTTAAAAAAAATCAAAATTTATACTATTCTTTAGAGAGAGAGCAAGGGAGTTTGCAGCAAGGAGTTTATGGCTACCTTTGGTGGTCTTATGAGGATGTATATTCATGGACTTTGTCAATGTGTATGTCTTGATTCTTCCAGTTCTTAGTTCTTTACTGCTTTAAAACAGTCTTTGCTTTCACCAAGTAGTCAGGCTTGTATCTGGACAGTCTGAGCAGGGAGGCCATTGTACAAGTGGGGAATAGCTTTTTTTTCACAGTTAGTGGACTTACAGAAAATCTAAAAGTGGTAAATTTTATTGTTGGTCTTTAAATCATCAAGTGTAAGTCTACACTAATACAATACAATTTCCACACCTGTGGAAATGTCAGTCTCAGTGCTCAAGAGTAGTACAGGGAGCAGAACTTAGAAAGCTGCTAAGAAAAAAACCAAAAAAGAATAGAACAGATAACAGCATAATGCCTCTGCTAGTATGTGGGACCACCCACATGTTGAATACTGCAGTACAGCTCTGGTCATCCATTCTGTAATCTGTGACGTGAAGGAAAACTAAAACTCGAAAAGATACAGAGGGATTATCCAGGATAACTGAGGTTATCCTTTTTTCCCATAAGAAATGATTGAATAACTTGGGACCCTTCAGCTTTATAAAAGGCAACTGAGGAGGTTGTTACAATTTCAGTGACCTTCATTATGAATGCCACAGAAAGTGAAGTACTGAGTGTTCTGATTGATCGGTTTTTTCTTTTTAGTAGTAAACTGGTGACATTGAATGCTACTCTCTGATGGCATGTTCAAAGCCAGAAAAAGGATTAAATTCTACACACAGCACATATTTAAAATAAGTATTTATTTAAGCAGTATTATGTTAATGTAAGAAAGGTTTGTCAAGAGTTGTCACAAGACAAGTTACTAGAATGCTTCAGAATTAGAAAGTCCCTAGGTTGTACACTACTGGAAACTAGTACTTTGGAGGAAGCATTACTAGGTGCTTGCTCTGGCCTCCTTCTTGAGTATGTACTGTAAGACAATAAGCAGGACAAAGTTTGATCCAGAAGGTATTCTTGTACTTATATTAATATACCAGTCTTAATATGTAAACCTGTTAGTGACTTTGAGCGTGTAATTTTTTGCTGTCTGCATGGTTCTGGGCAGAAAAATGGATGCAACATTTTGTGCAATTAGTGTTTCTGAATGAGTGTAGGGATGTATCTAGGGAGACTTAACTGACTAGGAAGATGATTTGTAGAAGAAAAGGAAGGAAAAAAAGCCTGAAGCCAAGGCTTAATTTAGTGATTGCTGGAAGTCCTGCTTATAAATCAGTTGGAAGAAGCTCATGTAGTGGATGCAGGTTGGGAAGACGTTCAGAAGAAACAGAGATCACCAGATATTTGGATGTGGCTGACTAGGTAGGCCTGTGTTTTTTATACTGGGCTGTGGCTGCGATGTAACCTGTTTAATTTTGCAAACACCTTTGTAGAGTAAGAACTTATCTAATACTAGACTGTGAATCTGGATTGAGAGTCTTCATGGATGAGAGCTCTGTGTGCCTGTGTCACTTCCTTCACTTCAGACAGTGAAGTACCAGTGTCTTTGTTATGTAATTCAGATCTACACTTGAAGAAAAGGTTTGCATCATGAGACTTGTTCCAGTTACTCTTTTAAACCTGAAAGAGGTGTAGATATTGTGATGAGACAGATTTGTTGGTAGCCTTAAATGCGGAGGAAACTGTCTAGTGCTTCTCAAAAAGCAACCTATTTGGAAACTGCTTAACATTGGAAAGGTTTTAAAAGATCATCTTGATACTTTGAAGAAAGAGGCTAACAGTATATCTAAAATGGAGGATTTAAGTATATTCTCTTACTCTCTAAGGTGAGCTATTCTATTTTGTTAAATTGTTAAGGCTAATAGCTATGAAGGTCTGGGCTTCTGAGGTGAAATATGGTAACCAGAAATGTTGGTTTGTTCTTAATTTAGCTAGGAAATACCACTGCTTAGCTCTGCTGCTATTGCTTCCATGCATGTCACAAGAATTGTGTAATGTCAGATATTTAGATGGTCCTAAACTTGTTTGTTTCTTGTGACGTGTACATCACTGTGTCATGCATCAGAGGAAGGAAACAAACAGTTGTGTGCCACCATCAGCTGCTTGAGATCGCTCCTATTTTGAGTAGTTGAAACTGTTCATCTTGCAGCTCTGCTGTAAGTTGTAGTTCATGTCAGCATTTTTATGGTACTGGGAGGAACACAGTCAACTTCCTCATTAATTCCTGCAAACTGGTTTAATTACAATTCTCAACTTTTTTTCATGTGGGTATTATGAAGGGACTATCAAACTAGTTAACTACTGAACACATTTGTATTTAGATCTGAATTACTTGCTAATTCCAAGCACTTATTTTCCTCTATTTCAGAATAAATGGTAATGGGTTTCTGGACTCTTTTTAGTTCTTATTTACTCTCAATACCTGCAGAGAAGTGACTAGAAGCAGCTGCAAGGATCAGCAAGTTGTAGATCTTGAGGTTAACTGATTAGGTTATGGATTCTGAGTGTCTTGCCTGATGATAACATTTGTGGGTTATCCACACCTGTCTTAGTGTGTTTGAGCAGTTACTTAATTGAAGTAATAGGGAACTTTTTTTTCTTGAAAATATGCTGTCCTAAAAAGTATTACACTTTACTTTCTTTTATGGAAGCTGATAGTTGTTATTCACTGCACTGAAAAGCCTCTGGAAGGCAGGAGAACTGATTCATTTCTGGTGGTGGTTTTTTTCCTCATATGTCAGGAAGGCTTCTATTGTTTACTTTTCTGATGGTATGTGTTTTCCTTCCAGCTGATGTTCAGTCTCAGTATGTCAGGTGTGCTGAATTCCAGTGTGAAGTTGTTAAAGATTTTCACTGACAACTTTGGTCTGTTGCAGAACAGGAGAGGGGTTCTTCAGCAGGAAAGTGGACCTTCTTGATGAGAGCATAAAAGGTCATCGAATCAGTCTAAGAAATCAGTTTCTGTTAAAGAAACTTACTGTTAAACCCTTAATATATGGTTTTAATTCTGTGTATCTCAATTTATTTTCAGTAATAACAGCAATATTACTGACTTGAAACATGGATAATAGGTCCATTACATTACATGAACCACATAAAGAGTTAGTTGATTAGTTGATTTTACCAGAAAGTAAATTAGGTGGGTTTAATAGATGTTTTAAATGTCTGATCTGATAGCTCAAGCGATCTACAGACAGGTCCTGGAACAAGCATTTTAGTCGTCTGAAGTTAAGAGTTATTTCTGGGGGATTTTTTTATTATTTATTTATTTTTTTACTTCTGAATGAGAGATTTCTAGGCAGCAGGATAATTTAAATAACATTTCTTCCAAAATCATCTCATTTCTTTCCATTGGGAGGTGTACATACTTCATATTAATTCCTCAAAATATTCTTATAGAAGGAAACTGAAACAGGAAACAGACATTTGAAAGTTTATAGGGCACCTGCAGATCTTTTCATGAGTTACTGTATGACAGTAAGAATGACCAGTACTGTGGCCATTATGGAATTCCAGATATCTAACTAGTCCTTAGAAAACTGAAAAGAGCAAATGTCCTGCAGTTGTATGAATTTGAGCCAGTATCCTGTTAAAGACATGTAATAGCTTGTAGGGTGGCCTGTGCCAGTACGAAAAATAGTCCACCGTTATGGGTAAGGTCAAAGCTTGACAGTCCAGGTTCCTATATAGAAGCAGCTGGCCTTGGCACCCAATACATGGCATGTGTGCTGCAGGGGCATCATGAAGAACCAGAACTGGAATCAACTGTGGGGGTCGAAGACCAACAGCACAGCAAATGACAGATGCTGACCTTTAGTATTTCCCCAGACTTGCATGTTCCTGTTCACAGCATGTCCTGGTAACTTCGCAACAGCTTCCTTCCTTGTGTTTGCAGCCACTGGCAGGATGATTAACTTTGGAGGTAACTACTAAATGCCAGTTACTGGTCAGCTATTTAGATTTGTATAATGGTATTGAAGCATGGTCAGAAAGTTACGCAACCTTGTCCTCAGCAGAATCGTAGATTGGGACTGGTATTTTAAACTATTGCTGTTAACTAGCTTGCAGTGTTGCATAGGTGGATGTCCATAGCTCTATATGATGTCACTGATAAAGATTGCTACAGAATTGTGAATTTAAAACCAAGTTGAAGTGTAGAGAAAAGTAAGATGAGTTGTACAACTTGGGATCTTGTGTTAAATATATAAATAAAACATCAATTAACCACACAGTAGCTCTCCCTTCTGATTTGATATGATGTTCATCCTTTGGTTTATGGGACATAATAAATACCCTGAACACCAGACCATTACTTCTGAGTTGTAATTGGTCATTAAAAGATTTAAAGTCTTCATCACTGGAGATACTCAAGACCAGACAAAGTTCTGAGCAACCTGTTCTAATTTACTGCTCATTGAGCAAGGAGGACTGGACTAGGTGATGACCAGTCTCTTCCAACCTTAGCTATTCTGTGATTCTGTGTTGTATTCCCAGGATCAACTTTGGACAAAAATGTCATGTGGTTCAGTTTTACAATATCATTTTTGTATGTTTTACAGTAATGGAGTTGCAAGAGAGAAGCTGACTTAAAACTGTTGATCTGCCATAGAACCCAAGTTACCGCCAGAGAAAGTTTCCAAACCCTAAGTCAGTCTCAGAGCAACAATTCTGTATTTGTGCAGATTTAGCTTAGCCTGCCTCTCCTAGGAAACTACAAATTGTTTAAATGGTTGATACCTCCTAAGCTCTAAAAATTTAAGAGTACAGCAGAGGCAGCTAAATAAGTTGCAGCAGTTTCTAGGAGTCTTCTTCAGAGGTCACCTGGGAACTTCTGGTGACTTGCTGCTGGTGAGGATTACCTGCTAGGGACATACTTGGTGGCTTCTTTGGCATTTAGCAATTAAAAATAGCACTAGTGACAAGCAATATGTATTTGTTATTGTGGCACTCCCTCCGCATTGTAGCATAGAACATTTTTTGTTTTACTCGTGAATGTAAAGAGTTGGCAAATTACTTTAGATTCATCATGTAATACTACCTTTCAGTTACTGTTGGGATTTTTTCGTCAACAGACTGAAAGGTTCTTCTTGCTGCTTCTGAAGCTAACAGTCCAAAACTATTTAGCTTGCATAAAACCTGATCTTACTGAGATAAGAGAAGCTTACTTTATTCCTTAAAATATTTCCACCGTTTCTGATCTTTTTCAGGCATGCAGAAGTTATGAAGAAAATCATTGAGACTGTTGCAGAAGGTGGAGGAGAACTTGGAGTTCACATGTATCCTTTTTCATTACTACGTGATATTTTCAAAGATTTCTTATAGTGTAAGGAGCTGTTACCTCAAGGTTCCTAAACTGGAATGCAGTTGTGTGTGAAAGCAGTAAACGACTGCTTGCGGTAGCACTTCCTAGAGTTCTGAGATGAATTCCTTTGTGCAAACAAGCTCTGTTAATCAGTTCTCAGAAAGTAGGTGGAATCGAAGGGGCAGGATTGAGCCCTTTTTTTTAGGGGTGTGAAGCTGTGAGTATAAGACTGAGTATGAAACTAAGATTCCAGTGGAGGATGAAGCTGGAGGTTCACAGACTCCAGCCAGAGTATAATCACTCCTCTTGGTACAGCAGCTTCTGTATTAGATTTGAATCTGAAATTAATTTCTGAAAGATGTCGAGGTCCCATTGTTCTCTGCTCTGCGTATGAGCAGTATGTTGGTAACAACATTCAGCTGACAAAAAAGCAATGAAAATCTACTGAAACGAGTCTTAATATTGATATTGAATGCCTCACAATTAGAATTTTCTTTTGTGAGTTGACTGATCTTGGTTATGCTTTGCAGTAATTGATTCCATGCTTTCTGACTAAAGAAACCTCCATGTTAGGAGAAAATGAAGTGTGTCCTTTCAAAATAATGGTGCTGCTGTAAGGCAAGCAAGGGAGCATTACCGAGCAGCTGTGGTCCCCGAATCAGTGATATTCTCTTTAGCTGTATGAGTTGAGACTTGCTAAATTTGTGCATCAAGCAGCTGAACCTGAACTGGAAAATAACTTTTCTGTCAAGGTAGTTAAAGTCTTCTACTCCTCAGTAGTTAGAAATAGCTTATTTTCAAGATTTTGGGTTACTTTTTCCGCTAATGCTTAACAAATTGAGGGTTTTTTTTTAACAGCTGATTCTTCCCTGGTTTGTGTTTGTCAAGAAATGGTCCATGAGACTGACATGCAAAAATAATAGGATTTACTTATGTCTAGTATTTAACTGTCAGCTGAAAGTAGTGATTTATTTTAATTTTTACTTTGCTCTCTGCCTCAATCCCAGGTGGACAAACACTTCAGCATATACCCCACACTGCAGATTCAGGCCCAACATGCATTTGCAGGTGATATACACAAGGGAGATAGGAAAGTCTCCGCTACAAAGGCAGACTTCTTAGCTTAGCAAATCTAATCTCTCCACTTTCCCTCATTGACAGGAAAGAGTTATTTCAAAAGATGATTCAGAACAGGAAACTAGTTCTTTTTCTGAGACACTGAGATGCTGAGGAGGAGCTTGCTTCCCTATCACTACAGGAAGGTAGCTAGGGATTAGCCTTCCTAGATTTAATACACCTTGACATTTGTTAATAACAAAGGTCAAGTATATAAGTGGAATTGTAAATGTTTGTGTACAGTTTTCTAAGATCTATTGAATATAACTCCTGGTTCTCTGCTTCAGCTTAAAACAGGAAAGTCTGTATGTTTGGGCAAGCATCAGATGTCATTACCAGAGTTTTGCTGTATTAATTTCCCAGTCTCTTAACATTATAATTGCTAGGTGTTATTTTCCTACTAGCAAGAAATAGTGTTGAGCAGACCACTGAATGTGACTTTTTCTTTGTTTCACAGGATTTCTATCTATTGCATGTTTTCCTTAACAAGAAACTCAGGTACCTTCTTATTTTCTTGAAATTTGTACAGGCAGTCATTCCAACGATAGAATATGACTACACAAGGCACTTTACAATGTAACTAAGATAAGAAGTGTCTCCTCTAATTACCAGATCCTTTTTTAAATAACCCATCCATGTGACTTATACAACATTATACATAATTTCTGTAACTAACCTTTTATCAAGTTGATGCATTAAAATGAAATGTTCCATTACCAGCCTTTTTAATAAAAATCTTTGTGTGTAATATAAATAAATCACTTTCATTCCTATACAGACATTGCACTAAGTGGTGGGATTTTTTTTCTCTGTAATTCCTTCCGTTTGCTTTCAACAGAAGACAATTTTTGTCTATATTAGAAACTAAAATCTACTTTCCTAGTAGAAGCCTAATGCTTTGGGCTTTATTGTTGATTCCTAAAAATGTAAAGATTATTATTATTTTTCCTCCCATTTACATTGAGAATTATGTGGGGTTTTCCCTAGTTATGAATGGTTATGTTTCCTCTAGCTGGAGGGGGATTTAGAAAGCTGAAAGAATATACGTGATCATCTTGCAGGAAAGTTTAACTAATACAGCTGTAACCAGTCTCTAAAAAATGATTTAGATTTACGCTTCAACAAGACTAGTGTTTTGGGTTGGAATTTTTGTGGAGACAAAGAAGTAATATTATTAGTATGTAGTCTGTTCATCTTGTAATAAAGGCAAAAACAGTCTTATTGACAAAAATACAGCTATTGGGTAAAGAGAGAAGATTGCTATGTGTTCTGGGTTTAGCAGTAGCAGTCATTTTTTCTCCTTCTTAGTAGCTGGTGCAGTGCTGTGTTTTTGACTTTCGGCCTGGGAACAGCACTGGTAAGAGCAGTGTTTTAGTTACTGCTCAAACATTTAGACTGACCAGGGACTTTGTGAGCCTCATGCTCTGCTGGGGAGGAGGGGAAGCTGGGAGGAAGGAGAGACAGGACACCTGACCCAGGCTAGCCAAAGAGGTATTCCATACCATAGCACGTCATACCCAGAATATAACGGAGAGTTACCCGGAAGGGCTAGGGATTGTGTGGTTGGACGAGGTATCGGTCGGTGCTCGGTCAGGCAGGGTAGGGTGAGTTATCGGTCAGCGGGTTGTGAGGTGTCATATTCTCTTCACTTGTTACTTCCTTTATCATTATTATTATTACTGGTAGTAGCACTAGTGATTTGTGCTATACCTTAGTTATTAAACTGTTCTTACCTCAACCTGTGGGAGCTACATTCTTTTGATTCTGCTCCCCAGCTCTCCAGGAGTTGGGGGAAAAAGGGGGTAAGTGAGTAAATGGAGCTGTGTGGCTGGGTTTAAACCATGACACTATGGTAAAGCAAGGTTCAGTCTTGATTACTTTTCTGCCTCAGCTACACTAGCTGGTAGTCCAATAGCATGATTTCCTTCTTGGGGTAAATATACATGGAGTTGTTAATGAATTCTGATATTGCAGATGCATCCAGACTTTAGCAGTTGCTTTCTGCCCTGTAAAAAGTTTTTCATTGATCAAAATGTGAGGAAAGGACCATCGCTGTTTGTGTGTGTGTGTGTATTAGGTTCACTTAAACTCTGTTTAGCTTTCAGGTCTCCCAGACATCCATCTTGCATTCTGCAAGGTAATTTGAAGTTGAGTGTCTGCAAGTGACTGAATTTACTGTTGGGTGGGAAGGTTGATTCCTTTCCTGACACAACTGGTCCCCATCTTAACTGTCCTCTGTACCATGCTCTTACAGGACAGCCTGCAATCAAGTTCTGTGTACTATGCTTAAATTGGCTTTCCTCTCTTGATAATCTATCTTCACTTCCTCTTTCTTAGACAATATCTTAAGCAATGTCTATGTAAGTGAAGAGTAATGCAGCTGAAACCTGTTAAAGCTTAACCACACCCACTGAGTCATGCCATAGGATTTTCCCTGTCAGACTAATCTCCAGGATGTTTTGGTCTTTTGGTAACAAAGGCAGTAGCTGTACTCCACCCAACAAACAGGGGAGTTGGAGGGGAGCAAAGACAGATTCTGACTAAAATAACCTGCACTGATGCATATTTTTTTTCCTTTGCTCTATCAAAATCTTTTGAAACATCTTCTTCCTAGAAGTTGTCTGTTCACTTTTAGAAAGAGTGATTAGTCTTTCACTGGTATGCAGTATGTTAACAAATACCACATTTTAGTTTGCCAGGCTGTTGATGGAAGTATGTGGTATGATATGTGTATTTATTTTTTTTTTTAATTATAAACTGATGAAGGCCTTTTTCTCTGACCCTAGCAGAAAAACAGGAGCAGCAGAACTGGAGAATTTGCAAGCAGCTTCCATCAGCACCATGATATTTAATGTCTTATGGCATTTGTAACACAGAAATACCTAGTATTACAAAACCTGATGCTTCCTAACCAATATGTGGAGCTCTGCTTGGCTGGATATCAAAGTGGCTTAACCATGGCAAGCAAATTTGACCTGGGTACACTTGCAGCAGTTGTAACATATACTAATCCTATTCTGTATTAAAAATTCCTGTTAGAAGTGAAGATTGCTGCTGTAAGAGCTGCTATAAACATATGCATTAATTGTCTCAATTTTGCCACTGCATCAAAATAGCTCTTGAGAATATCTGCTCTGCTGGAGTCCCTTTCCTGCTATGCATCTTACAGTTCTTGTGGCTCTTTATTTGCTTTCTGCATCTCTATCTCTGGGTCTTGGTCATTGAGTACATTCTAATTTACAGGTGCTGCATGCAGTGAAGACAGGGGTGAAATTATTATTCTTCTGAATCTGAGCCAAAGTTACAGGGAATGGGTTATGATGCAAAGGGAGTAACCTTACAGAGATTTTAAAATAATGATCATGTCAAACTTAAGATACCTAGTCTTCAATTTACATGAAATACTTTTAAAATACAAAAAAAGACCCTCTTTCAATAAAAATAAACAGAGAAAGCGAAAGCAGTAACTTCCAAGTGATATCTGTCTTTGGCCTTCTAAAAGTCTAATGAAAGTCTAAAATATAAATAATGTATAGTGGAAATAGTGTTAAAGAATGAGGGCAATTTCATCTTTGGCCTGCTGTAGCTTCATTTTTAGGTGTGGGAAAGTGGAGCTTGTTTAACCAGCTTGCAAATAAGCAGCCTGATCCATTACTAGAGAGCTAGAATGTTGTGAGTTTGGGTGTTGTAAAGGCTTTAGGGACAGACGCAATTTAGTCTTACCATGAATAAAAGCTTACTGATTTCATTTTTCTTCCTGAAATATACCTATCTGCTGCCCTACTGGAAGATAACCTTCTCTGCCAGTAACTTGTAAGGATTATTCTAAGTCTACTTTTTCAAAATAAAAAAAAAAAACACCAAAACAACAAAAAACCAAACATGGGTATAGAAACTATATGAAGGAAGAAAAAGTTAATTAATCCATGGCATTATACGTAATGTTGGAAGTAGATATCTATACAACTTGATAAGAGGGTCTCTTTTTTTGATAATCCATTTTCAGTTCCAACAAGGTTTTATGATAAAAACTATGCAAATCTGCCTAGCTGCAGACTCTTGTGATCCTCTACCACCTGGTTAACATCATGTGATGGGCACTGATAGTCTTGCTATTATTCTCTACAGAAAGCAAGCCAAGTTGAATATACTGTTAGACTGACTTAGCAGGAGCCTAGCTGGTCTGATTTAGCATGTCCGTTGCAAGTCTAGGCAAATAAATATATCTCTTTATACAGAAGACAAACTGAAACAGAGAGAACACAGGTATGGTGCAGAGTATGAGCAGAATTCTTTGTGGAAATTAACTGAAAATTTTCTGGCAAAAATGAAACACACTGGGGGGGGGGGGGGGCTGGGAGGGGGTGGAGTGGAGAGCGGGAAGGCTTTTTTTGGGTCAGTCCAAAATTTTGAGTCAGATGTTATTAATGTAGCTTTTGAAGAGAGGAAGCTGGTGTGTTCTCTCTGTTCCTTAAAATGAATTCAGACTAAAAGCCAGTGGTCTTCAGACAGATTTGTTGAAGCACTGAAATTCAGTTTTATAATATTTAGAAACTTGCTTCCTTTTTATTCCTGAAACTGTTTGTTGAATTCAGCATTTCTATGCAAATAGTTTTAGGTCCTACTAAATAACTGATTTTGGTAAATGTATTGACAGGAGAAACACCCAGTTCAAACCAAGGACATTTGCTTTTCTCCTAGGAAAAGCCGAGAGGTTTAAAACACGAATGTGTTGAGGTTTAAATCAACATGATTATGTATTTTCTGAAGCCTTTAGTACCAAAGCAGTCTGAAATGCTGTTCTGCATTCTTACTGCCTTGTAGCCTGTGTATGACCACGTAAGTTACACAGCCTGCCTTCCTTTAACAGCTTTGCAGAATGTGTTCTTGTATGAGCAGTCATCAAGTACAAAATGCATATATGTATTCCTTCTGAGTAAGTTCTTGTCAGAAAGAAAGTCTAAGTTTTCCTGCCATCTTTTTTTTTTGCCTGCTTGTGTGGTTTTCAACATAGTACATCTATTTTAAACTTAGAACATGAGCTATTTCAAATAACCTTTCTTGGCTTTAGTGCCTTTTTGCAGAAGTGAAGATATTTATCTGATGGCTTCTGTTCCAAGTTGCGCCTGGCATATTTGGTAAGTGTCCCCTTTGTCTTTTAACTATTTCTGAACCATGTGTTCGCTGCTGATCAATAATTAACTCCTTGTTTGCCCATGAAAACCTTTTGCTTGCCCTGCACTAAGCAAAGTACGCTTGCTGGACATGGTGCATCGATTTGTGTGTTTGAGAGAGATCTATACTAGGGCATTATTAGCAACCAATTTAATAATTGTTTTATAACTCTTCTTAATGCTGGCTCCCTCTCAGTCAGTCACTATAATCCAATTGTTAAAACTGATGGCAACCATCAGGATATAGTTGCCTGATACTATTTAGGATAGCGTTTGTGATGAGAACCAAATTTGTTCTGGGTCCTAATCTATAATTTGTAGAAAGCTGCGAATCACCTTTACAGCTCTTTTTTTAAACTTGTCTGGTTTTGATTGCTTAAGCTCAGCCAAAGCTATTCAGAGTAAAAAACTGGCAATGATAGATAGTTTTAAAGGTCAGCCTTGGAGCAGTAGTCTGAAATGTATTCTTTTAGTATGTTCTCACATGTAGCATGATACACGTAGGAGTCAGGACCATAATTACTGGGTGTCAGGACAGACAGTAATCTTCCCCAGTTAGAATATGAAGACCTGGTTTTAGTGTTACAAAGTGTTGCTTATGATTCTTTTTCCATGCTTCATTTTCATTTGGCATTTTCATATCAGTGGTACATCCAAAAGATCCTGCTTTGTTTTGGGAATAACAGGGTTCGTTGTGCTGCAGAGATTGTTTTGCCAGTATGGACTAGACTCATGCTCCTCCATGTGTGGCTTTTGCCCACAAGATCATTTGATGTTGCTGGTGACCAAATGTAACCAAATGTACATTTGAACATCTGGGAAGGCAATGAAGATAAAATACGAAGTTTGCAGCATGTGCAGTGTTGTGAGGATGATGATCACACTAAATATGTGAACAGACAATAAAATTAGATTGTTTTGGAAAACTGCAGCCTGAAGAATGTATTCTGTAATCACTTGTCATGTGACTAATAGTGATAGCTTGCAGGCAACCAATGCCAACTAAAATATTATGTGTATGTATTAGACTTTTACCATGTCAGACAGAGGATATAATTGCAGATATTAGAAATTAATGGTGAGGTGGAAGGGAGCAAGGTCTTTGGATTGTTAATAATGTTTTTCAAAACACAGTGAAACTTCCCATAGCTTAGAGGAGTCAATGTGGTGCAATAGCTTAAAGAAAAGAAGACAAAAAAACCCCCAAAATAATAACACACATGCAAAAGAAAACAAACAAACAACAACAAAAAAACCACCACCAACAAAAAAAACCCCAACCACAAACAAAAAGCACACCACAACCCACAGGCTGACCCAGATAATTTCAGGCAGCTCCATCTCATATTGTTCCTTTATTTCAGGAAGAGGACAAAATAAGGGAGTAGCCAATATTGGACTTCTTAAAGCATTAAGGAAGGGTGATACATGCCAATCAGTATAGTTTAATGCAAAGTATATCTGGTTTAATTTGATACTCTTCTTTAAAATAGTATTATCAGCCACCCTTATGAAACTAATTTCACTGGTGTAATGCATTTTGATTCATTTTCCCATTTGAATGGTATTGTGTGATTCACGTACTAAGAAATTTCAAAAATACAACCTTCAAATTCATCGATACGGATAAAAGAGAAGTAACTGATGTCAGCTTTGATGATGCTCACAGTCACAAAGCAAGGGGATTCAGGAGGTATTCTGGGTATTAACTTTTATCCTGCAATATTTTAGCCTTTTATTACAGGGAAGAAGTAAGCATTAAGAACCTACCTATAATGGAAAATTCAAACACTTAGTTAATTCAACAGAATCACAGAAAAACTCTTCTAAAGTTTATTTTAGTTTCATCTCCCCAGTCAGTCACATAAGAATACAAAAAGGTTATCAAATCCCTGTATGGGAAGGAGCTTTAGGAACAGCACTGTAAAGCCCAGTGGGTAGAGACTGGACACAAACACAAACCAATTTTTATTCTGATAGAGATGTGTGATATTTTTTGTATGCTTCTGTATGAATTTGAAGACCTGGAGATGAGACAAGCTAAGTTAAAATTGAAGATGGTTTATGTTTAACAGAATGGGCCAGAAACTTCAGCACCAACTGCTTAACATCAGTTGTGGATCAAAGGATGGAATTGTATATCTGCCCAGAGATTTCTTTCATGAAATCTAGACTATAGGCATTTTCACAGCATCTGTCAAACTCTTAAGCACCAGCACTGAAATAGATCCTGAGCCAGATTGAGACCACAGTAGAAAATGAGACAAACATACATTTTACTTAAATTTTTAAAGTAGTTTACTAAGGATTATGGTGAGTTCTTTAAAACAATAATTAATTAGTAATGAAATACTATTGGACTTTGTTTATGTAAGATTTTCCCTTCAGTATCAGTGCATGCATTCTGCAACTTAATTGTGGCTGCATTCTTGGGTCTACATTCATTTCATACATAATGTGTCAAAGCGGTTGATGGAAACAAGTGATTAACAGCATGTACATGCAATAGGTGGTAATTAAAGTTCAGTATGCTGCCTTGAAGCTCCTCCATGATGTCTGTAGTCTTATGCTGTCCAAGTGATCACAATTGCTTATTGAAAAAGTTGTGAACTTTTATCCAGGAAGAAATACGTAGGGATATTTGCTTTTTCCATTAATCCCCGTGTACAGGAAACACTCAACAATTTTCTTGTTGTTTTGACAAGCTTCTCAGCACTGGCAAAACCAGGGAAACATTTTTGGTGATACAGTTGACACTGGTAATTAGCTTATCAAAAGATATTTTCCTAATAGTTTCTTTTTGGTTAAATGTCAACAGATCCTAATCAAGACTAGATTAGATGGATTCTCACTTCAGGCTGACCTATTAGCTGCCACTGAGAAGCCTGTTCGTTATCCATTACCTGAGGTACTTAAGAGTGTAGTGGGAGCCAAACAAGCTGATGCCATGTTTGGAAGAGTTACTCACTATTACAAGTATGCAGTATATGGTGAGCTGAACTAGATTTAGTATGACATCCATTTCTAGTCCTCACACCCAATCCGTCAACATTTTGCTTTCTAAGTGGGGAATCTCTTCTTAGGAGATGTAGCATCTAACTGGGAAATTTCCGTCACTGCCAGCCATGCCGGGTTTCTGTTTTCTAGGAAGATAGAAAATATACCCCTCTTCTTCCAAACCATGCAAGTCAAACATCCTGTAATTGTAAGTAATTGCTTCTGCCTCTGATATCCTGCTGCTTGAGTAGACAATGACTCAACCACAGCCTGTAGTGGAGCTGAAGCTGCTTCTTCTTGGTACTTGTCTCTCACTGAAGATGGTGTGGAGGAGGGGAAGGAAGGTAGTTTAAACAGTTTATCTCTGCTGGATCCCGGTCAGTAAGGGGGAGGCAGAGGTGAAGAGCAATGACCTGAGTGTAGCAAATGCTGTTACGCTGTTGCATCACAAATATTTCATTTCTAAGGGGAAGTTAGAAGCAGCAACAGCAATAAAAGCAGTGTTTTCTGCTTTGTCTTCCAGACCAGCATCAACAGGCATCTGTACCATGACACTCCACTGCATGTGCCTTTTTCTCTTCCTTCTGCTTGATTCATGGTGGCCAGACTCAGAGAAGCATGTGGTGGAAGCAGTGAAGGTCAGGGAGCACTACATAGCTGCTCAGATCACTAGCTGGACCTACAAACCGGAACCTGAGGAAAAGTCCAGGTAACAAAGTACAGGACAATGACGATGAAACTAGCCCTCTCTTGTGACTGAGTGTTTTCTGCCATCTCCTGTGGGATTCTAGAGCCCAGGAGGATTTTAGAGCCTGATCTGTTGACTTCAGAGAAACTTGTGTGACTTTAAACAGCATGATTTGGGCTGGAGCCAGTGAAGTATTAAAAGCTCCTTTTTATTGTTCATTAGTGGATAGAATTACTTTTATGTATTCAGAGCACTTTTGTAAAGTATCTTCCAGGGCTTGCTTGTGTCTTCTTTTTCTGTGGGTTGATGTTTGTTTTGGGTTGGGTTTTTTTGATGTAATTGTTTTACGCATATAGATTTTGACCAGTATTGAGCCATTGTTTGGTGAGATTTCGAGAACTTTCAGACTTTAGAATTTGCTGAGGGAATAAATATGTTCCACTATGGATACTATCACTTTCACTTAAATCAGAGCCCAATGAACTTTGGAACTAGCTATGTTGTTTCTGAGTTGCTCAGTAGTTTTTGTGAAATGGCTATCCTGGGTTCTGCTGGTAAAGTGTGTAGGATCAGGCATTGCTGACCTTCATTAAGTATTTTTGTCCAGACACCATTGCAGAATGTCCAGCCTACATGCATATGCCAATCAAGCATATACATATCTTACTTGTATTGCCACTATTATCATTAAGATTATAAACACTGCAAGTGCAATGCTACAGGTGATGGAACTTGATGTAATTTAGAAATCTGTTTAAATTAGGCTTCATTTTTATGCTGTGCTCCCTGTAGTCACCATACACAGCTTTTATTTGTCCATGAAGTGGCATGAAATGATACAGGTTACTTGTTCTACTACACTGAAGAGCGTATTTGGGAACTACTGGATTTTTGTATATTAGTGGATGGTGTGTTTTCTTCATTACAGTTCAGTTTGTGGTTTTTATTTCTATTTTTTTTAAGATGTATTGCATTTCTGGGTGTTACAGAAAGGACATTTCCAATTCAGATTTAGACTTTCTATCCTTTTTTCAAGACTTAATTAAAAGTTTCTATGATTTTTAAAACTCCACTTGGAAGTTTAATAAAAATTATAAAAGCATAATGTCAAACAGGCAAGACAGAAGAAAATATGATTTAAATGCACTAATATGAAGCCAGATGCCATTTAAACATTGACCTGAGCACATGAATTCAGTAGTTAGAACTTAATTCTCATCTGCACTGAATGCATCAATATAAGCATCAGCTGCTGTTTCATTAAACATCACATTGTGGACGGACTGTTGAAACTCTGATTAGGGTTTTTCATACACAGTGCCTATTGAGATATCTCTCGTAAGTCTTGAGAGTAACTCACATCCTAAATGGGTCTGATGAACTTTGTAGAATGTACAGAAATTCAACTCAAAACCAATCACTCAAAGGGGGAAAAAAAGCCAAAAACAAGCAACAAAAAAAAAAACCCCAAACCA
Organism: Melopsittacus undulatus; assembly: GCF_012275295.1. Classification (NCBI taxonomy): domain Eukaryota; kingdom Metazoa; phylum Chordata; class Aves; order Psittaciformes; family Psittaculidae; genus Melopsittacus; species Melopsittacus undulatus. Next base: position 101,462,443 of record NC_047528.1, read on the forward strand.
CCCCCAAACAAAAAACCCCAAGCCACAAAGCTACTCACTGCAGCAGTTGGCTACATAACTTGCTCTGATTGGATACTTTGCTGCATTGGGTCTAAATAACTGAAGAGAGGCTGAAAAGAAAATGGGTTCTTCCTGCACTATTTCCTTAATTTTCCAGTCATACAGGCTAGAAGAAGACACTTCTAGAGTCAGTTGTCTTATCTTTGTGAAGATTTGCTACCACATACAAGTGATATCTATAAGACACTTAAGAGCAAAATGAAAATGTATTATCTGTGCTTGCAGCATTGCTGCTGCTGTTCCCAAAAGTTATGTAATTAGACCTGCTTGCGTAGCCTGAGGTTTCCAAAGTGTTAGCAAGCTACGCACTTTTTTCCTTCTGTCTATGCAATTGGTGCTGATGATCAATTTCCTCTTCCACCCCATAGTCTTAAGGCATATTCTATTAAATATTGCCACATTAGGGCAACACTTGTCAATGAAGTTTGTGGATTGGGCTCTTCTTAAAGAGTGGAACTAAATTTCATCAGTGTCTTTAAAGAGAGGGGAATGAATTGGAGCATGAATGGATTCTGTCTGACTTCTGGTGTGAGTGTTGCAGAGGGATTTACAAAAGACCTCTATAAAAAGAGATCTCCCCCTTATGGACCGTGGATGTCACTGAAGCAAGTTCACTGTGTTATTTCTGCCCAGCCTCTCTGTGCTTGAGCAGCCCATCAGCTCCCTACTATCAAATGTGCCTGAGGGGGCATTGCAAAAAAGCAAGTGGAATTACTGTTGGATCCAGTCATCATACATACTGTAAGAGATCAGCCAATAAATGAGAAAGGCTATTATCCCTCCAGCTCTCTTCTCATCATTATTTATTTGTGTGCCGTTTTCCTTCTGCTTGCCTAAATATTTTCTCGGAAAGTGGTGTGTGGTCTGCTGGGTGCCTAATTCACTTGCAGTGTTTCTGACAAAGCAATTTTCTGACTTGCTGTGAGATTCGTAGTTGTCAGGGAACAGTTTTGTGCTTGCCTTCAAGGTCATTGCTGCAACAGGAACTTGCTGTTAATGCTGTTGTAGAATCTTTGTGGTGATTTTTAAAGTTCAGACATGGGGATAAGTAAATAGAAATTCAAGTTTCACTGTGTTTTGTCAGATGCTTTTTAAGTTAAGATATCGTGGTCAAGACATCTTCCTCTGTGTCTCAAATGGACAAAAACAAAGGCATCTTCAGAATCAAAAGGACCTATAGAAGCCATCAGCAAAATCAGGGGTAAAGTGTGCTAGGTACTGTAATCAAATGTCTAGTGTGAAGTGGCTTACCTCAGGAACATAGATTCAGTAGAGTAAGAAAGAAAGGGGAAGACGCTACAAAGAATTGGACTGTGTGCCTTGCCTTCAGCAAAACATGCAAGTGATTAAATTTGATTCCAGGATTTGTTTTCTGAGATCATCTTTTAAACAGCAATGGCATCTCTGGGAGTCTCTGTCCTTTTAATTCCTCTTTTTTAACTCTTTGGTTTCAGATTGGAACATTCAGATCCATTGTTTAAGAAAATTTCTTACAGAGAATATGAAGTGGATTTTAAAAAAGAAAAGCCAGCAAAGAAATTTGAAGGTAAACAGGAAGGAAATGTCTGAGTATGTTTGTTGCTTTTTATACAGCCAATTACAAGCTTGTATTTTTGTGTTCACTGTTTTTCACATAAACCAAACAGGCACAGGGGATGAGGTCGCTGCAGTGCACCAGGCTTTCAAAAGCCAGAGAGGCTGGATTTTCAGAGGCTCAGTGCTATCTGCAAATTAATCGCATGATACAAAGTTGTTCCCTTTGTTTTCAGCTTCTGAGGGGAGTTCCTGTACACATTTAGACAGGTATGGCACAGTCACAGTGGAGACACTAGAAATTCCTATGGAATGAGTGTAAGGCCTGAGGCTAAACATTTTCTGATAAATTGTTGGAAAGGAAAAGAAAAACTGCAAGGTTGGGTATGAAAGATGTCCCCTTGACCTTGCATCTGTTACTGCTTGAAAACACCTTAAGGGCTTGGAGGCAAGTTCTTCTACTTATGCCATACATAAATATAGTATTTGTGTTCTGGTACTTATGCAGGGTACTTATATAGTGTTTCTGTGTTTGCTATTAAGAGATAATATAACTTCAGATATTAGATGTTCAGATTTAGATTTCAGAGTAAATGTGTGTGAGGCTGGTGATATGAAGTTGGTACAGGTTGCCCTGAAAGACCCAATCTATGATCCGATTCCTTCCAGTTTTGTTCTTCGGTGTTATCTGAAACTGCTTTTTTTCAGAGAAAGAAAGTAGTAACTTTATGCTTTACAGGAAAAGAGGCAGATAAGACAAAGGTTGTTTTAGCAGATCTCTTTCATTGCTTATTTTTGCAACATGGGGAGTGGGGATAAAAGACCCTCTTGAAAACTTTAGCAGGCAATGCCTCAAGAAATTTGCAGCATGGAATTTATTATTTCTTTAGGTAACACTTGGGTTTTGAAAGATCTTTTTGTTCTGTGACCTCTGGCATTGACACTGCTACTCAAATGTTCCTGAATGTCTTTCCCTAACTCTTAAATTATAAAATGTCTGCCTTCCTAAAACTGTTAATTGTGTGTGAATGATTCCTAGAAGTTCCCAATGAAGCTCAACATGAGCCTTTTGATAAATTTTCTGTATCTGGAAATAAGTTTTTTTTTTTGAGTCTACCATTTTCCTGTGATTTCTAAGTGCTCTTTGCCAGATACACAATTTATAACATTCCTGACTATAAGCCTGCAGGTTTTAAATCTCCACATGCCTTTTTAAGCATAAATCTTCCTTGCAGTGGTCATTATCTGCCTGTATTAATTTAGCAACTTGTACTTTGAGAGTTCATGTTCCCTCACTGGGAGAAGAAATCTTTTAATTTCACTAAACATACTGGTTTGCTTACATTTTCTTTATCTTGAATGACTGCAGGACTTCTGGGACCAACTCTGCATGCTGAAGTGGGAGATACTCTAGTAGTTCATCTTAAGAATATGGCTGACAAGCCAGTCAGTATTCATCCCCAAGGCATAGCATACAGCAAAAATGCAGAAGGTAAATGCTAGAAAAACAAATCTGTGTTTTGTTCATTTACTTGCAGACTACTACATGAAATATTGAGAAGGGCCCAGACCAGTGTTTAAGGATATGTGTAACACAAGTATCTGTTTATCCTGGATTAAAACTTCACAGCCATTGTTAGCTCCTTTCTTGTTCATCAGTGTAACACCAGAAATATGAGTTTCATCTGACGTGTACAGTCTCCTGACCAACTACCTGTGTGCAAATACTGTTTCATAGAATTGCAGAGTGGTTGAGGTTGGAAGGCACCTCTGGAGGTCATCTGGTCCAACCCCCATGTAACTGCAAAATATTCCTTTTCAGGACGTGAAAACTCTTAAATACGGTCTCAAAAAAAACCACACAACTTTTCTAAATCCTTTGCAATAGCTTACATCAGGGTGTTATTGGTAAAGGCAGGTAACAATGCTGATGATGTTGTTCTGATACTCAGCATTTCATTCTCAGCTTTGTGGTGTTTTGCTCCTGAAACCCTCATGAAACTAGCAGAAAGAGATCATAAACTGTGATCAAATTGACTAGCACAGAGTGAGCTTTCACATACTTCTTAGATTGCCCTGCCCTGGGTGCTGAGCCAGAGCGCTGACCTACAGTTCACAAATTTATTAGCTTTGTTGTGTTGGTACAAAAAAAGTTTTGTAGCATGGAGTTGAACAGAACATCTTATTGGAAGGGATAAGCAGTTCAGTTTGACTATCTATATAATAAAAGACACACTATAATGTGCCTTTTGTACCTAGGATTTTGATTCTGTCTCACCTTTGTTATATTGCAGGTTTGTTGGATATGGTAGGTATAGATATGAGCCATTACTGCCACCTGGATGCTCGGTGCACAAAAGGTCTGAGACAGGAAGGCAATGCTAGTCTGCCCAATGGTTTTATGAACTGGTTGTCAGAGAATATTCCAGGTGCTTTAATTACTCTTTTTCTTCATGCTGCTCTACTGACTCTTTTCTTGGCAGGCTCCCTGTATGATGACCGAACATCATCTGTAGAAAAACGAGATGATGCTGTGCTTCCGGGCCAGGTCTACACATATGTGTGGGATATAACAGAAGAAGTTGGTCCAAGAGAAGCTGATCTTCCTTGTCTTACTTATGCATATTATTCTCATGAGAACATGGCAATGGATTTTAACTCTGGTCTGATTGGGGCACTGCTTATCTGTAAGAAAGGTAATGAAATGCTTTAAGGTAGCATAGTTTAATTTCTTAATAAGGTTGTATGGTAATGGGGAAGATATATTATTCTTGTTTCCACATCTTTACATGCAGTGTACAGTAAATGGTTTTTAACGTCTTTCTTTCAGACATTGAAGTGTTTATTTCATGCAGATCCATCCTAGATTTATAGGATGGACAGAGAGTGCTACTGATAGATACATTTGCCTGACCCAGTTGCAATTTCAGTTGCTTTACTGCTAAATACATGGCCTTACATTTCTTGCCCTAGAGCCTCTCATAAATCAGAAGGATTACATTAAAGATAAGTGTCAATGCAGGAGTCACGGACAACGCAGAGACGATCAATGTGATCAAGCAATTGCCAAAGTTTATTCAGATACAGTGCTCCTTTTATACCCTTACACCCTTAGGTTTCTTATGTAACAGCCTTGGATACTGAGCTCTAATTGGTTAGTCTAGAGGTTACTACTGTTTGCAAAGCTAATGTTTATAACTTGTTTTAATTGTGATTAAATACCTTACTCTAAAAATACAGTGGGAAACTACAACCTTGGCAGACATCATTCTCTGCACGTTTTCAGTGGAAAATTACAGAGGCCTAACAAGACAATTGACCTTGTTTATGCCTGCCAAGAATCTTCTTACTTTACAGTAACAAGGCTCAGGGTATCGGGATCGCTCACTACGTGGCCTTGGCTCTTTAAGAATTCCCACAGATAACTGCTTCCACTGCCAGTGTCTCTTCCTATGTAGAATAATCAACAAACTTCCAAATTTTTAGTTCATACAGTTCAGGAGGACATCTATTTTAGTCCTGGACTGTGTATTGAAAATAGCAAATGGAAGTTTTTGATGTGAGCAGTTTACAGGAAGGACAGTAAAATGGCACTTGTTCTGTGTGGCATGTCCAGAATTAATTATAAATGTTGATAGAAATTACACCTGTATCACAAACTCAACTAGATGGTTTCTTATAACTGATCCTGTTCAGTAGTATTTGTCAAAGTTTATGTGAGTGGTTGGCTTTACTCATTTTAAAGGAGCTGATGACCTCAGTATGGCTTGGAAAGGCTCTGTAGGTCACTGTGCCATCATCCTTCTCCTTGCCTCACAGTCTCAAAAGAGGGACCAGCATCTGATTGCGAACAGACAGCTGTTCAACATTCCCATTCATTAAGGTGATCCCTACAGCATATTGCCAGAATAGTCCTGAGACAATTTGCTGCATGTTGTTTAATCTCCTCTGGATTATTACAGACTTTTGATTTCATGGTTACCCAACCCAAAAGTACTTTCAGAAATAAAATTACTTTATAAGCATCCTTAAGGTCTTGTTTTGGTCAGGCACAGCCAGTGCATACTAACAGGTGAAGCAAGCTCATTAAATACATGTTGATGACACTACGTTGATATGAAAACTACTTTTTTTAAGCTTCAAACCAAGACCTGTTGTTTCTTTGTCATAGGAAGCCTAAATGAGGATGGGTCACAGAAACTTTTCGATAAGGAGTATGTACTGATGTTTGGTGTGTTTGATGAAGACAAGAGTTGGCAAAAATCAGCATCACTGAAGTACACAATTAATGGCTATACTGATGGAACATTACCAGGTACTATTCAGGTTAATGTGAAAGGAAACTAACATTGATGAAGACTGAGTATTACCTTTGCTTTTAGTGCAAGGGAACAGGAATGTGGAGGCATGGATTACAGCCTTTTTTAGAACATGTCTGTAAGCATCTAAACCTTAGAAGAGAAACTGTGCTGCTGGAAGGAAGTCATTGCTGATAAGAACAAGATTACTTCTAAAAAGAGTTCTGCACAAAGAACAGGGTTACTAACTATAAAAACATAAATACCTCACTTTTTTACTCAGTTGAGGGGGAAAGAGTGATGTGTTTAAGTTAACTGCTGGTTTTACAGCATTTAGAACATACTAAGTGAAGAACTTCCTGGAAGTGGAAAGTCAGTTGCCTTGTGGGAAGACTAGGAAGGTTGTAATGGGCTACACCTGCGCCAGAGCAATCCCAAGCACAGCTATAGGTTGGGCAGAGAAGAGATTCAGAGCAGCCCTGCAGAGAAGGACTTGAGGATGTTGGTTGATGAGAATATGAACATGAGCCAGCTTCAGTGTGCGCTTGCAGACCAGAAAGCCAACTGGGCTGCATCAAAAGGATCGTGACCAGCAGGTCCAAGGAGATGATCCTGCCCCTCTGCTCTCCTCTTGTGAGACCTCACCTGGATTATTGTGTGCAGTTCTGGTGTGCTCAACATCAAAAGGACATGGAACTGTTGGAACAAGTCCAGAGGAGGGCCACGAGGATGATCAGGGGACTGGAGCACCTCCCATATGAAGACAGGCTGGGAAAGTTGGGGCTGTTCAGCCTGGAAAAGAGAAGGCTGCGTGGAGACCTCATAGCAGCCTTCCAGTATCTGAAGGGGGGCTATAGGGATGCTGGGATTCGTTAGGGACTGTAGTGATAGGACAAGGGGCAACATGTTAAAACTTAAACACGGAAAATTTAGTTTGGATATAAGGAGGAAGTTCTTTACTGTAAGGGTGTTGAGCACTGGAATGGGTTGCCCATGGAGGTAGTGAATGCTCCATCCCTGGCAGTGTTCAAGGCCAGGTTGGACAGAGCCTTGGGTGATATGGTTTAGTGTGAGGTGTCCCTGCCCAAGGCAGGGGGGTTGGAACTAGATGATCTTAAGGTCCTTTCCAACCCTAACTATTCTATGATTCTATTCTGTCACTAGCGTTTTCCCCTAGTTCTCCTAAGCAGCTACTTTCATATCTCTATCCAGTCCATTGAGGAAATGCAAAAGACAATTTTAAGTCCCTTTCCTCTCCCCTTTCCTCTCCCCTTTCCTCTCCCCTTTCCTCTCCCCTTTCCTCTCCCCTTTCCTCTCCCCTTTCCTCTCCCCTTTCCTCTCCCCTTTCCTCTCCCCTTTCCTCTCCCCTTTCCTCTCCCCTTTCCTCTCCCCTTTCCTCTCCCCTTTCCTCTCCCCTTTCCTCTCCCCTTTCCTCTCCCCTTTCCTCTCCCCTTTCCCCTCCCCTTTCCCCTCCCCTTTCCCCTTTCCCTCCTTTCCAAAATAAGCTTCTGGTATTTTTCCTTCTTTCCCACCTCACTGTAACTCAGGTTGTCATTTGAATGTAAGATTTAAACACTTGTCTTTCACTGATGTAGAGGATTTTGGTATCTGTTCCATTGGCGAGCTTCTGAAACTTCCTCTTGTTACAAACACTGATCACAGGAATCAGATATTTAATTTTCATTTAATGTTTTGAGCAAAGCCTCACTATAGACCTAGTGTGCGTAGGAAGCTTGTATGATTTGTCTGTGTTCTGAACCCTACTCTGGTGTCTCTTTCAGATTTAGAAGCTTGTGCATATGACAACATTAGCTTGCATTTGATAGGAATGAGTTCCAAGCCAGAAATTTTCTCCATTCATATCAATGGCCAGTCCATGGAACAAAGACAACAACGAGTTTCTACTGTTAACCTACTGGGAGGAGCATCAACCACAGTAAACATGACAGTGACTGAGGAAGGAAGGTGGCTCATATCTTCTCTTGTCCAGAAACACCTGCAAGGCAAGGGAACAACTATTTATTAGGCAACTGTGGAGTTGTCCTTCTCTTCTTTATATCCCAAATGGCTTCTGCTGTTTTGCAGTGCTACAGTTACTGCGTTTCAGATGGTTGTTATTTCACTCAGAAACCACTGGAGACCAGGGCATTCTGTTGGAATGAGAAGTGCATAATGAGCTAAAAGGCACTTTTGTCTGCTGCTTAATTGCTGTGTGCAGGTCACAGAGCAACAGTGAATCAGTACTCCAGTGTCTAAATCTCTCTGAGCTGTTCAGATAAGTACCATTATAAAATGGGTAAGGAACCACCTGTTCCTGGGGAAGAGCTGAGGGCCACTCAATGGGATGGAAACATTTGCTGTTCATCGTTTGAAAGTGGGTATCTCTCAGCAGTGACCAGAATTCTGTTTTAAAGCACAAGAGAAATGTCTTTTACAAGAGCTGAAAGGCATGTCTTGGGGGGGGGGGGGGGGGGGGGGAACCCAAACAGAGTAGGGGAGAATAGCTTTCTCTCTGTTGAGCTGGTATTTTTAAGAGGGCTAGTTGAGATAGCTTCTCTATTCCATTTGATTCTTATAGGATCCTTGGAAGGCTTACAGCTTATACATAGTCTAAATGGATTCAGCCCTTTCAAGCCTGAAAAGATGGCAATCAGGCGAACAAACACATGCTGACAGCCTTACTTAGCTAAAGAAAAGAGACATGAGTTCAAGTGATAAGGGTTCATAAAATGGAAAATCACTGTGGTACTGTTTCTTCCCAATCAGCTGGAATGCATGGTTACCTCACTATAAGAGACTGTGGGGACAAAGAGGTGAAGAAGAGTAGTCTCTCCTATAAAGAACGTCGTATGGTCAACAGCTGGGAATATTTCATTGCTGCAGAAGAAGTTACTTGGGATTATGCACCAAATATTCCAGACAGCCTTGACAGGTAAAATGGTACTTTTCCAACATAATACAGAATGTTAACATGAAATCACAGAATAATTCAGGTTGGACAGGGCCTCTGGGGACCCAACAGCAAAGTGGCATAGGACCCATATTCAGTCAAGTTTTCATTGTCTCCAGTGGTGGGGACTCCTCAATTTCTCTGGGCACCTTTGCAACCTCAGAGTGAAAAAGTTTTTGCTTTTACTTGATCAGACTTTTTGATGTTGTACATTGTGTCCATTGTGTCTTATCTCTTCACTATGCAAACCTGAGAAGAATCTGGTTCTGTTTTCTCTATAATCCCCTGTTTGATAGTTGAAGATAAAAAGAAGATGCTCCATTAGCTGTGTCTTTGTATGACTGAATAAGCTGAGATTTTCTCCTATGTCATCTGTTGTTGCTTCTCAGTCACTTTGGTGGCCCTCCACCAGGCTCTCACCACACTGTCAATGGCTTTCTTTTCTGAAGAGCCCAGAAGTGGACACTTTCTTTTGCCTCTAATGGGAAACCCAAAAGAAGAAAATGACTTATGAAATGCCTTAAGTAGCATACAAGCCTGTTTCCTAAATTATTTTTAAATGTGAATTGTGCTGAAAGAAACAATCTTTAAAAGAGAGGCGAAGAGAGGGAGGGAATATTTCTGGAGAATTCAATTTTTTTAAAGTTCAGTACAAAAAATTGTTTAGGGAACAGAAGAAAGAGAGGTGTCTATAAATGACCTCTGCATGACACCTGTGTAAATGTAGTAAAAGTCATAATAAATAAGCATATTGGGCTATTTTGTTTGATTTAAGGAATTCTGTAACATACATGAGGTCATAGAAATCATAGAATGGTTAGGGTTGGAAACACAATGCCACCAGTGCACTCTAAGGTTAAATTTGCAATTTCAGTTCGCCACTGCTAGAGCACTGGTAACTTTACAAGCCGATGTTCATAAGAACCTCTAAGGATTTAAGCAGAATAAGACAAATTTCTTACCCTGTGTGGAGTTACAGTTTCATATATCTCCACAGAATATAGTGTTCACGTAACAGTTTAAGTATTCCTTCTTCTTTGGCATGATCTTTGTCCCTTTTTACTTGCTCTTGGACTGCATGGAGCAAGATTTTACATCTTTCCCTGCTGATTACATGGCATTACTTAACCACCTCAGTGCTTCTTTGCTCAAAGTTAGAGTTTATCCCTGTTCAGTAACTTTTTCTGAAATGCAAGTGACCAGAACAACTATGTTACTCTGTGTTACTTCCTGGTAAATATCCTAGTTTTGCTATCAGCATTAACAATTCTAGTGTTTTTAAACCTGAGTGTGGTACTGCTTATTGTATGGTGCTTGACTGGGATTAAAATTAGCTGTTCCTGTCTCTCCTAGAATCTTTACTCCTGTAAGCAAATTGTTTATTTGCCATTTTTATAGGAGAACAGTGATTTCTGTTATCTAATCTTGAAAATGTAGCTGCTGCTTCAGTTGGTTTCTTTCTTGCATGTATGCCCAATAAAATGAAATGTGAACTCTGATGCTAATTGATCCTATGTGATACTAGAACAGAAACAGTGTTCCAAGATCCTTCTTACCTAGTTTAGGTTAGAATATGGAGTAAAGAGCGTTAGGTTAGTTTAGGGTTTGGATTTTTTTTCAAGCAATGAGGTTTCTACCAGTTGCTTGAGTATGAATTCTGTATTCCAGTAGATGTCACTACTCCAGTTTTGTTGATCATTTGTCTTTTTCTTTAAGACACTATAAAGCACAGCACTTGGACAACTTCTCAAATCTCATAGGTAAAAAGTACAAAAAGGCAATTTTTAGGCAATATACTGATGCCAGCTTCACTAAACGTCTGGAAAATCCTCGCCCCAAGGAAACTGGAATTTTGGGCCCTGTTATCAGAGCTCAACTCCATGACAACGTCAAAGTACGTAACAAGTTCAGAGTTTATTTATACTATAGCATAATTTTCTGTTGGGTAGAGATAGAAAAGAACTACTTTGATTTGTTTGGGGATTTTTTGACAAAGAATATAGCTGATGTTACAAATATTGGCCCTGTTAAAAGGTATGATCACAAGTGATGGTGTTTAGCTTAATTTTTTCAGCTTTCCCTCTATAGTTTCCTAATGGTGCTTTATTTTACAAAATAAACACACTTCATTAACACTTTGTAAAATATATTTATATGTTGGCACTGATCTAAATGGAAAAGATTTGAACATGAGCCCAAGCTTCATAAGCCTCTCATTCCTTATATTGTTATTTTTTCTGCCTGTTTTAGACAGTGGTACTCAATTTTCATCCTTAAATGTTCTTTCATGGAGTTATGAAATGAAACACCCTCTATCATACCCACTTGTGTTTCTGTTGTCACTTAATGATGCATTTCAAAGTTTCATGACCTTTTATTGCTACCATGACTCTGTGACTCTGAATTTGCGTTTAGCATGTTTGGGTTGGGGTTTTTTTCCTGGTTTCATCAGGAATAGGCAGGATATTTTGCCTTTTCCTCTCATATCCATTTGGGTCTTGGAATCTGAAAAAAGATTTGCTCTTAAATCTGTTTATATTTGTTTTCTCCCATATTGAAAGTTCTTAAGGACTTTAATCAATAACTTCATATTCCCTGAGGTGATGTGTGCCTTGTAGCTGGAGAAATGAGTGTTCTTTTTAGATTTTCCAGAGACCAGATGCAAGAAGCTGAACTTTTACACAATGGGCTCTATGAAGCCCAGCATCAGGGTACCAACAGCATTTAGACTGTGGGTTTTATATTATCAGATAATATTGAAGACATCCCTTTGCTCTGCACTTTCTGGGCTGAAGCCAGGAAAATTCTGCTGTAGTTGAAGCTTTTGGCATGCAAGGATTTGCTGAATGCTAAATTCATTTTTGCCTATCAATATAGGTTGTGTTCAAAAATAAGGCCAGTCGACCCTACAGCATTTACTTCCATGGTGTGACACTTTCAAAGAATGCAGAAGGAGCTAATTATCCTCTGGATCCTACAAGTAAGGAATTTGTGAATTACATTTTGCATGCTATTAACTATTGTGGAGGGTTTAATTGCTTTGAAGATGCTGTGGCTAAGCATGTGTTTGACGGGGAGACCTCAATTCCATGCTCTGCCTCTGCTGACCTGTTGTGTTGCCTTATAGAGAAAACAAGGTATTGTCTGCAAACCATACCCTTTTTTGGTGTCTTAGTTTTCTGTTCTTGTTTGTGATTTTGAAGAGACAGACAAAAGTTCATGCTGAATGGGAGTTACCTCAGAGGTAGCTTAAAAAGGTGTAACATCACCAATTTCACTAAAAGGTGCAACCTGATGCTATATGAAGATCTGGCTCTAATTTTGTATCGTTACTGTGCTTCCTTATTTTTCCTCAGGCAATGACACCCAGAGGAGAGGAATTGAACCAGGGAATACCTACACTTATGAATGGAAAATTGCTAAAACAGACCAACCCACTGCACAGGATGCACAATGTATTACAAGGCTGTATCATAGTGCTGTAGATATTGAGAAAGATATAGCCTCTGGACTGATTGGCCCACTTCTGATTTGTAAAAGTGAAGCACTGAATCAGAAGGGTGTGCAGGTAACATGTTTGGCAACCTCTTATAGACAGATTTTACTTTAGTAATAATATTGGATCTTCAGTGAATTGGGTTTGCTCCCCTTAGAGAACTGTCACATAAAGAGCAATCACACCAACAGGATCCTAAAGAAATTACTTGAAGAAACAGTCCTCTAACTGTCCACAGCACAGCAGTAGAAGAATTATTTTCTGATTTTCTTAGCAAGAGCAGCATTTCAACAAAAGGACAACCTGACTTGAAAGTCTGTTTCTAGATTTGATTATAAACTTTTCTGCTGCTATTATATCTTCGCACTGTAAAGATATTCAGATATGAGCTGGTGTCTATCTGTAACAGATATAACTCAGACTGACAATCTCAGTCATCACTGAACCCAGAGCAATCCAAATAGCATGGGAAAGTTCTTGGAGAGTGGTTTTCTTTTCCATCCATTGAAATCTTGCATGGCAAAGGATTGTGACCTTGAAGTCCTGACTCTTTACACTTAGCCTTTGGATCATGCTTACCACAGCTATAGTGAAGTTTATATTCCTTATATAGTAAGTAAGAAAGATAGTAGGATTGAGTCTGAACATGCCTGTGCTCATAAAATGTGTTAACTGATGTGTCAATTTTCTTTTTCAGAAAAAGGCAGATGGGGAGCAGCAGGCAATGTTTGCAGTTTTCAATGAAAATAAGAGCTGGTACATAGAGGATAACATCAAGGACTACTGCAGCAACCCCGCCAATGTTAAAAGGGATGATCCCAAGTTCTATAACTCAAATATAATGCACAGTGAGTGGCATGTCAAGCTGAATATTGTGAAAGCTCATGTGAACATGAGCATTCAGTGATTGCTTGTACTCAGGTGTAGTACAATCAGGGAATTCTCCAAAGTCATTGAACTTCTAACCATGCCAGGTGGCACTGTACAGAAATATGCAATACTTCAGGGACCAGGCTGGCTCTGGACCCTGAAACAAAGGCAAGGGTTATTTAATTTCACATAGTACCCTGCTGCCTTAGAGATACGATTTCCAGGGCTGGAATAAACCATCCAGGCTGTTGTGGTTTCATCCCTGTGTCAGCCTCTTTCTGTATGTGAACGTGAGTCCAGTTCAGCGGACTGACACGAAAAAACAGCAGGTTTCAGAGGTCTTACTCTGAAAATATTGAGACCACTTTTATTTCACTTTCCTTTCAGCAATAAACGGCTATGTGTCTGACAGCAGTGAAATCCTTGGATTTTGCCAAGATAGTGTGGTACAGTGGCACTTCTCCAGTGTTGGCACTCATGATGAGCTTGTCTCTGTTCGCCTTTCCGGACACTCTTTTTTGTATCAAGGGAAACATGAAGATGTGTTGAACCTTTTCCCAATGAGTGGAGAATCAGTCACAGTGGAAATGGACAATGTTGGTAAGTGGTAAGCTATAGTGTTTGATGCCTCTTCTAAAACATTTTTTTTAATCTTCTGTCTATAGGGACTTACCTAAATAGGAATGAAAGCCTTTCAGGTAAACACAGTGCTGGAAAATGTTGGCTCATTCCCTAGAGCAATTGATGTGTATGGAGTTTTGTTGGCTCTGCAGACTTAGCACATATCATAATTGTATTCTATACTGAGGCGTTTTTTTGTAGAGGCTTTTTTCACTTCACAACTAGTATTGGGGCTAGCAATAATCTTTTTAAGGCAATTCTAGGATTGTTCACAGAAACAATCCAGTACCAACTCCACTGTGTGATTCCCATACTTGCCACATACTTGCTCGTCCTGAATTAGGTAAAATAGGCAAAGACTGCCAAATGATGCTAGTCATGATTGGACAAATAGGGTGCACCTCACCTTGTGGTCATTTAGCTGTAGCAAAGTCTGCCTGACGGAATCAGATCTCTGGCCTGTTGATATACATCTCAATGTCTAACTAGGATTAATACTCTATCTTGAAAAGGTGACAGTAGAACCCGTGTAGTCCACACTTAAGGAATTACCTGCAAAAGGACAGAGATTTATCCTCATTGAAGGCTGTGAGTTAAATTCCACAGGGTTGAGGTATCTTTGTCCTATTTAAAATATCCTTTATTTCTTTTATCCTTTTGCATATTTAAATAATGAATTCTTTATGTCCTCAAAGCATGTTTTTGGTGATCACACTGCATCAAGACCTTGTAAGGTATAAATGTATGTTAAGTGTTTTATATTGTTTAAGACTAAAGAATCATAAATGTTCCATCTGACTTATAGAAAATTATGAGGTCTACCTTTGCTTGATTTTTTGTATGCAATCTTTTCTTTCCATCTAGGGCATATTTTGTTTTATAAATTTGCTGTTGAAAGATATGTGGGTCACTTCAAACCCTGATAACTACTGAAAAAATCATATGGGACCTTTTTAATAAAAAAGGATGTTTTTCTCAAGCTCTGTTAATTCTGTCTATTCAGTCCTTTCTGCTAGTTCCGAAAGCAAGCTGTAATGAGCAAAGAACTTAATTTGATGCTGTTTAGGGAAACAGATTGTACTTTGTTCTCTGCAGACCCTAGTTTCAATTAGAGAGCTTATCTTTTTGACTAGGTTTTGAAGGCATTATTAAAACCTTTAAGTTAATCTAAGATACCTGGATTGGCATCTTAATGTTTTGTGTCCAGATTGGAAATTCAAATGACTTTATTCTTTTAAAGATCATTCTTTATGCATTTAAAAGCTTTTAAAATACTGTATTTGTCTGTAGTGCCTCAGAACATCAGTGTCTCAGAACATATTTATTCTGCTCAGAATGCTCTGTGTGGCAATGTATTCAACACTAAGGGCAGGGCAAAATGAAAATTTTCACTCAAAAGCTTCCAATCTTAGATCTAGATATAAACATAGGATCCTTTATATTGTTTCTCTCTTTTTCACATGCATCTCTTTAATGGGTTATGTTTGAACTCAGGTCCTAGGTACAACTTAATCTCTGAAGATCTCCAGATCTTAGATGTATGTATTTATATGTATTATTATTTATTTACATTTATTAACTCCTTTTCATAGCAGTTAGAGGTAATGGAAATCCCAGATGAGGATTAGGACTCTGCTATAGCAGGCACTGTAGAAACAAACCCAGCAACTTACCACTTACATGATAGGCAATATCCTCTCATAACTACTTGTGTATTAGAAAACCACTTTTATTTAAATTGCAGGTACTTGGCTTTTAGCATCCTGGGGTAGCCCAGAGATGAGCAGTGGCATGAGGCTGAGATTCAGAGATGCCAGATGTGACAATGAGGAAGATGACATGTTTGATGTTGTGGATTTCACTTACACCAAGACTGATAAAAAGGCTGTTTCCACCTCAGTTGAAGATGATGTGCTAGAGGAAGAAATTGATAAGGATGATTTGGATTATCAGGATTACCTGGCTTCCTTTTACTCCATCCGAAGCTTAAGGAAGGCAACAGCCAATGAAGAAAACCAAAACCTTACAGCACTGGCCTGGGAGCAGTATGAAGGCACTGATGCCATGAGGTCTGAGGTGGCAGCTGGCTCAGGTCTGACAGCTATATATAGTAGTGAATCCACAAGCACATCTAAGTTCTCAGAAACTCGTATCACTCCTTTTCCCCTAATCGAGGCTGAAACATTCCAGTCAAATCACACATCAGTCAAAGCAGAAGAGGATTTATTTTTGTCTGGCACAAGTGATGGGAAAGCTGACTTGGTATTTGAGAATAGAAGCCAAAGCAATTATAAAATAGATCACAGTAATAATATGGCTGCAGAGGAGCTCTTGCTGAGCAATGAGGACAGCCAAATGAATGTTACAGAAGAGTTTTCAAGTGATGGGAATCACAGTAAATTTTTTTCAGAAAAGCATCAAGAAGACAGCACAGGAACAGAAAATTATAAGATTAACAGTAAAAGGAAAAGGCGAAACTCACTGGCCATCAAGTTTTACTCTGTCCAGAAGATGAATGCCCTTCTAAATCATGTACGAAATAAAAATGGCTCATTTTTTGACAAGACAAGTGCACCTCGTTCCGTGCATAACGCAGAGAACACATCTGAGATAATTGGAACTGGCCAGCTTCCAAATGATTATGATGATGAACTGGAAGAAGAAAACAAGATGGAAAAATCCATGCAAGATGTTAACTTGACCTTTACTTTGGACCTCATTGTAGGAGATGAATCTAATGCATCCAACCTCTCTGAACCCAAGCTATCCAAAGATAAACAAGCAGACACTTCTTTAGGCAATATAAGCCCTAATTCCAGCCCTGCTTTAGTGAAGAACTTACTAGAATCATCATTGCCCAGGTCTGGGAAATACTCATCTAAAATGACAAATGAGGAATGGAATTTGGTGTCTGCAAAGGGGAGTCTGGGATTAGAAGCAAATTTAGATAAATCTGTGGGTGGTAAGTTAAATCGTCATGGTAGGAATGTTACAGCGTTCATAAGTAAGAAGCATATGAAGAAGTTTCAAGGATTCTTGCATCTAACAGGAGAAAACCAGAAAGGGAGCCATATGCACCCAACTCTGAAAGGAAGGGAAGAGAACAAGAATGATACTTTGAGTGCCTCTGGAACGTTTATCAAGATCCGAAGGAAAAAAAAGGAATATCCAAAAATGACCCACTTGATGAGCCCAAGGAGTAAAAAGTCCCCCAAAATCACCAATTCTATGGCAGAGTTTGACCGTACATTGTTTCTGGATGAGACCAACCACACAACACCGCCATGTTGTACTAATATCACAGAGGCACCCAGTGAGGCCAACCATACACATCTGAGCAATGCCAAGCACGAAGAGTCACGAAATTACACACTCACCCCACGGCAGTTTAAGCCATCGATCACAATTGGGCTTCCCCAGGAAAATGGAGAGTACGAATATGTTATGGAAGGATATTACAACGAGGAAACGTCAGGCAGTGAATATGAATATCATTATGTGACATTTGATGACCCATACATGACAGACCCAAAAGTGAATATCAATGAACAACGTAACCCAGACAACATTGCTGAACATTACCTGCGTAGCAAAGGGAATGAGAGGAGATACTATATTGCAGCTAAAGAGGTCTGCTGGAACTATGCAGGATACAAGAAAAGGTTTGGCTAAATTATTTGCTTTTATTTTGCATGCCACCCTGATACATGCTAGCAGATTGTTGATTTGCATGCTGATATATTTAAGGGTGACATGATTCCCAGTTGCAGAAATATAAGAGCTTTCCATGAGAGGCTGGGGCTCTGTTAGCTTTCCAGAGAAGGTATGTCTGTGTGACAGTAGGGCATAGGTGGTAGGCTCTCTACACTCCAAGCTAAGCCCTTATTCAGATTGTTAAGGCTAGTTGTGAAAAAGGAAAACAGAGCTCAGGTGGGGTTTGAAAGATTAGAGGTCAGTGATAGCTGACCAAAACTTCAAAGGATCTCCTATACAACTGTAGAGCTAGAATTGCTTAAACATTGCAAGTCATGATTTTCAGAATCACCTGGCATCTACTTGTGTGTTTATTCTTTGTATTCTAAAATGTTCCTGCTGTATGAGTTCTCAGGCTTCATCAAAGCTATTATTACTGATTCATTGTGTGGGTTTTTAATTGGGGATTTCCTTTCAGTACAATGATGAATGACAAAACCTGTAAAGATGGCACCACATATAAGGTGATTTTCCAAAGCTATACAGACAGTACCTTTACGACAATTCAGGATGAAGATGAATATAATGAACACCTTGGCATCCTGGGACCAGTTATCCGGGCTGAAGTGGACGATGTTATCCTAGTAGGTCAATGTTTTGAATATGTGTGCAGGATAAGATTCTTATGGTGATTATACAGCATGACATAGAATGGGTCTAAAAATACCACATTTTTGAGAGATGATGGTCAGGGAAACAGTTTTGAAAGCTAGAAACTCTAGTGTGAACACAAAAACACAGTAGTGTCCTGCTTTGAAGCACATTTTTGTTCTCTCCATGGTAAATTCTGTTTTTTTTCTGTTTCCTAACAGTAGATACTGGCTTATGAGTCTAATGTAAAATGAG
Source organism: Melopsittacus undulatus (assembly GCF_012275295.1). Classification (NCBI taxonomy): domain Eukaryota; kingdom Metazoa; phylum Chordata; class Aves; order Psittaciformes; family Psittaculidae; genus Melopsittacus; species Melopsittacus undulatus. The sequence goes on from NC_047528.1 coordinate 101,480,870, forward strand.
ATTTAAGTTCAATGTTAAAAAAATATTATTTTTTAAACCCAGATTGCACTGAATATCTGAAAAGGGAGCTTCTTAATTTTTTAAAAGAAATTAATAAATCTGTATTCATGATTAATATATCCATATTTATCCAAAAGGTATATTTTTCTCTGAAAAACTTTTGCTGTAGATGGGTTGGTTAGTTCTAATACAAACAACAAGCATAGAGTGGAACTGTATTGCTGGGGATAGAGTAGTATATTTGCATTAGGCAGCATCTTGCTGTAGAGCTTCCCTTCTCTTGTCCGTCTTCATTCAGTCTTCCAAAACATATAGATGGGCTTAGATGGGGAAAGCAGATCTCTTTCTGCTTATTTCAATAGGAGTAGTGTGCAACAGAAACACATTTGAGCTATATTTAAAAACATTTCTCTTAGAAGAAGGAGGCTATTTTAGCTTGGGAACATCATTCTGTAAGGAGAAGTAAATATGTAATCTCCTTATCATCATGCTTCTCTGGAATAAGTGAGATACACTGATTTCAGTGGGAGTGATACATACAGAAGTCTGGTGTTACTATTTTGTGCTGTCCTTTAGTGCAACTGCAACAAAGCCCACAAGGTAGAAACTCTCCATCTCCCTGCTTGTTGTGATTGAGCATATCCACCTGTAAAGGGCAACAGTGAAAGTCCTAGGAACCTAGACTCTGGAAGACAGGAAGTTAGGTTATTCTTTCTGCTGTTTAATTGACTACCTCCATCAAAAAGGATGGCTCTGCATGGAGATGTCAGATGCTACCCCTGCCAGCTTTGCTATGCACAATGTAACCTGTAATCACTTTACAAACCTTGACCATGGTTTAAGGTCATGGGAATCTATTGTGTGGGGACTTTGCTTTAGGCCTGCATTTGCTGAATAGAATCTATTTCTTCTTTTTTTTTTTTTTTTTTTTTTTTTGGGTGGGGGGGTTGCTTTTGTTTTTAGGTTCATTTTAAGAATCTGGCATCCAGACCGTATTCTCTCCATGCTCATGGACTCTTCTATGAAAAGTCATCTGAGGGAAGCATTTACGATGATGAATCTCCTGCTTGGTTTAAGGAAGATGACCAAGTCCAGCCAAATAACAGCTATATATACGTATGGTACGCAAACAGGCGATCGGGACCTGTGCAGTCAGGAGCAGCTTGTCGGTCCTGGATCTACTACTCTGATCTAAATATGGTAAGGAAATCAAAATAGAAGTGGTAGTGTTTCCGGGGGATGATCACAGAATCTCAAAAACATTTGTGTTGGAAAGGATCACTGGAGAACATCTAGTCCACCCACCCCCAACTCAAGCAGAGTCAGATAGAGTAGGTTGTCCAGGACCATGTCCAATCAAGTTTTAAGTATCTCCAAATGATACTACTGCGTAGCTGTAGAAATGTAAGCTGCAGAACACATTTTGGATATCTGGCCTTTCTTTTGGGCCTTATGTTCCCATCTGACATTCAATCTCTTAGTTAAAAGAGGATATAAGCTGTTGAATTCAAATTGTGGAGCTTATTGGTAGATGAGCCACAGGAAAGATACAAAGCAACAATAATTCTTACCTCTGCTTTAAATTTTTAGGGTCTGATGCATTTCTACAGAGTTCTATGTTTTTTTGACATCTTTTGGGAAATCCACTCTTAGATCTTATATGAGTTCATTACCTTCTAGGAGAAAGATACTCACTCTGGTTTGATTGGGCCAATACTGGTTTGTCAAAAAGGAACCTTCAGTAATTCAAACAACAGCAAAACATCGACCCGAGACTTTTTCTTGCTTTTTATGGTCTTTGATGAAGAGAAAAGCTGGTACTTTGACAAACGTTCTAGAAGCCCGTGTGCTGAGAAGACCCAGGAAGGGCAGCAGTGCCACAAATTCTATGGTACTTATTTAATTTTGCCAAGTATTCAGTTTGTTGTGGTAGAAGGAAAGGTGTTGGGGGTGGTATCTCAGCTCACAGTGTCTTTGAACATGCATAAATCTTACATGTTAATTATGTGAATGGGGTAGTTTTTGTTGTTGTTCTTCATTATACTCGTAATAGTCAGAGTTTCATATGTAAAGATTAGTATTGACTGGAAATTTGTTATTACAATGAAGAAAGGACATATTAGACTGAAACTTTCAACAGAAAACTACTCTCTGGTACACACATACATCTACCCCCCATATTTAAAAAGAAAAGAAGAAAACCAAAAACCCCTCTTTTTAGGAAGAAGTTAATGCCCTGAAACATCTTTACAATAAATTTAAAAATACTACCCTAATTTGACAAATCACATAGTTCTACTGAGGAATTTCAAGCAGCCACTTCATATACTTCTCTGTTGATGCAGAGATTTCAGACATGTAGACTTAAATAAGTGGCTGACTGTTCAAGGCAACCATTTTTTCTTTTGAAGGTCAGTAACAAAACTATGTTTCTGTCTTTGAAAATCTGATGTTTGTATGCTGTAAGTGATCATGTTTGAAAAAGGCATGTTGAGAAGAGGAATCTGCCTTTTCCCAAATGCTTTACTTCATTAAATATTTTACTCGTTTTGATAACTACATTCTAGCACTTTGAGACCTGTTTTGTGAGCAGTTTTCCTTATCAGCAATGTTACTTCATTTTCAGCCATTAATGGGATTACCTACAATTTGCAAGGTTTGAGAATGTATGAAGGTGAACTGGTCCGATGGCATTTGCTGAATATGGGTGGGCCAAAAGACATTCACGTTGTTAATTTTCATGGACAGACCTTCATAGAACAAGGAAAGCCACAGCATCAGCTTGGTACATACATGCTCCTTCCAGGTAAGTATCAGGGCAGAATAAGTTCTAAGGGGTGATCATTGCAGCCTGTTGTCTTCATAGGAGTGTAAGGTGGACAGAAGTTGCTGTTGAGCACAGTAAGAAAGAGTTTGAGAGTGCTACTGGTTCATTTGCCTACAGTGGTGAGAAGGAAAATCATCACTTTGCACCTTGCTTAACACGGAAATAAAGGTAACATTGCTGTCCTTTAAAACTGGAAAGATGAGTGAAGTTACAGGCAAAACTTAAGTTCTTGGACAAATGTTGTCTTTTCAGATGAGAAGGGATACATATGGAAAATGAACATAAGAAAAGCAATGAGGGCACATACTGTGCTTTCTAAAAACTGCAGTAAACAGTCTAAACCATATCTGCTTTTCTGCTCAATCCTTGGCACTCCTGGAGTATGCAAAAAGTGAGGGGAGGGCCCATACATCAGATTCTCCCACATCTACTTCTGGCTTCTTTCATCCATCCTTTACATTGCTTGAAGAACACAACACACTGGGGCAGCAGGAGTAAGAACTATAATCAGCACCAAATTAACATCTCTTCATTATGTAATAAACTTAATAGCACTGTCCATTACCTGGCTCAGCACTGAACTTAATGTGCAGGTACCTGCTGTTACATACAGGCATCCAAGATTTTCTATTTTGCACCAGCAGCAAAGATTAGGTTTTGATCTGGTCACTTAATTCTAAACTGTCTCCAGCTGTGACTTGCTTGCTAAGAAAGGAATTATTGAGATGTTGGTAGCTATTGCTCTCTGTAATGGGTAGCAGGTTATTTAATTTTTTGTATTAAGTCACAGGATGATCTTTGCTTTAGCATCCAGCCTTGCTAACGTCAGCCTTATGATGCTAATGTTTCTGACATGTTTCTCTTCCATTTTTCCAAGGCTCATTTAGAACAATCGAAATGAAACCACAGAGACCTGGCTGGTGGCTTTTAGACACTGAAGTGGGGGAATATCAGCAAGCAGGAATGCAGGCATCCTACTTGGTTATAGAGAAAGGTACTGAACTAAGGTTTTTTTTTGCCTGGAGAGAGTCAAGCTATAAAGTCATCTCTACCCTTTCAGTATCACTAAAAATAAAATTGGGAAGTTGTTCTGCAAAAAACCAGAGCAGATTGTCTGTGCATTCAGGAGGGTGTGAAGTGGTTACTGTAGATTTGTTGTAGAAGAAAAAATTTGTTTAACCTCTACCATAGTAGCTCTGAAGTATTTAGCATACAATGTTTATTCCTTTAGTGTACTGGCTTTGAATGTGATCTCCTCTCAATGACCAATGGATTAATCTGCTGAAATTACAGAGATTAATTTGGCCTTCTCTGGGAAGAGAGTGGTGATGTTACATTGTTACTAAGAATTATTCTGAGTGATGTTGTCTTAGAAGATACCACTAGAATATATGTTGGAATTGCCCTCCTCTTTAACAACAAACCTACTGTGCTCTCTTTAGAGTGCAAGATTCCAATGGGTCTAGCAAGTGGTGTCATACTCGATTCACAGATCGATGCTTCACATCATATAGGTGAGTTAATACTTCAAAAGGTCTGGGCATGCTCCTGAATATGCCCAGCAAAATATTGCAGTTCCAGATCCTTTTGACATCTCATGATAAGTCTTACAAGATCCTTTCAGCAGTTAATTCACTGTCAGGTTTAAAAGATCTCCAGTGCTGTAAGCAGAGATTGAGAGCTGTCTGAGCTAGCTCTCATCCTTATAATTTAAGTGTCACAGGTCTGCTGTCAGTGTCACAAGCTTGAGAGCTGGGGAGTCCTCTGTCTGTGGCCTGCTGGATAACCTGGAACAACACAGCTCTGTCTTTTTGTCCTTTGGTTTCCCTGCTTGAATATGAACACCAAGTACTCAAAAAGCTTTTGAGATTTACATGTGGTATGAGGTGTGAAAGGACAAAGTATACTTGTTGTGAAAGATTTCGGAACCTGGCACCCTTCCAGAGCAATTTCAGAGTCTTTAATTTACTGAGTATTCTCCTGATACAGAAATTGGATCATTTGGTAGAGAAACTGATAGAATTCTACATGGACAGTGGCAAATCAAGGTGTACAGGTTACACATACATGCAGGAACACACACTCTTTCCCTTGAAATAACAAATTATTTATTTTGGAAAACGTTTGTGGGTTTGGTTTTTCTTTTCTTAATTTCTTCATTTCCTGACACAGTGCTATAAAGGCTTGAAAACTCTGTTGTCATATATATTCCATATCAGTTGTTAACATGGAAACCTCATTATGCAGAGGGGAGCTGTCTTCCATGAATGAGAACACATTCAATGTTTGATACTACTGGTGGCCAGCTCTTGATTAGCAGACTCTAGACCCCAGTTCCAAAGCAGCAGACAGTACATTACAAAAAATGCTGTTATTTTTCAAGTCATTCTGCCAATTATAAAACTTCACAGCTGACTTGGGTGGTTAGTTGCTTGATGGGTTTGTTTTGCTTTCTCCCCCAAGACAGACTGGAAAAGAACTGAAGCACTCAATAGCAGGTTGCAACCTTAATTTATTTACTTATCCTTTATTCCTATTTTCTGTCTTAGACTATTGGGCACCAAAGTTAGCCCGATTAAACAATTCTGGAACATACAATGCTTGGAGCACTATAGTGAAAAAAGAAGAACTCGCTTGGATCCAGGTATGGTTGGTTCAGCAAGTGCTTGACCATAATTGAGTTGTGATTTTCCTACAGCTTATTATAGAAGGTCAAGATGTTCTTGCTCTCTCTGAGAAGACTGCTGGGGAAAACTGAAAAGATCTAGCAAGTTTGAATGGTGATGCCATGAACAGTCTACCTCCCCTGGAGTAACACAGTCTCTACTGCTGTTGAAGTCATTGACTGGACTATCATAATTTAGACTGTAACCGTTTTGTAGGCAAATTGAGTCATTCTTTCTACTACTTTTTCGCCCCTCTCTCTACCTGATAGTACGTATTTATATGTACATGTGTGTTGGGTGATTATTTAAAGTGCAATACACTCAAGCATTGCTTCAGATAGTTTGGCGGGGGAGGGTATTAGGGTTTGTTGGAGTTTTTTTTTGGTTGGTTGGTTGGGATGCTTCTATGTCCAACTTGACACAGCAGTGTGGCTTCATAGGGAAATTAAGCTTACAATTATGGCTTCAAGCACCATATCTTTGTCACATCATTCCATATTTTTTTTCCATCACAATCACTTTTGCACCAGATAGTGAATTTGCACACAAATTTAGGTGATTTCTTAGAAATCTCATTAAAATTGGGAGTTCAGAGAGAAGAAAGACTCAAACTAGTGTTGCAGTGTAAGTTAAACAGGTGGCTGTTGTGTTTGCTTTGCTAACATTTGACGTGCTAGCAAGTTAGTAGAGGTGAAGTCAGGAGACCTGATGTGTAACTGGAAATAATGCTGGGAGGAGAGAGAATTCAATAGGGAGCATGGTAGTGAGAAGTTGAGGTTTACAGCATTAAAGTATGCAGAGATGTGGAGGGCATACCCCAGGGAATATTTCACTGCTGACAGGCACAGCCTGCTGATTTGTTGTTGTGTTAAGTGCTTGGATGTGGTATCAGCAGCAGTGGTAGCTTTTCAGCACTTCAGAATGTCATATGTCTTTTCTCAGCCTGTGTATCCAAAACTATAGGCAGCTCATGTGAATGCGAGTCTTTAATTTCTTTATACTCCTTTTCTCTGTCTGTAAAATGAGGCTAAAAGAGTTCTGCCTGTCACAGATATTTCTGAGGTGCCTTCATGGTGCTGTGCTGAACACTGTAAACTGGCCTCCAAAATTAAATGCACAGATAAATACTCAAATTATATGAGAATGAAACAGCATTGATTTGGAATCTGGCATCTGGTTGTTATTCCTCCTGAGACTGTTAACGTTGTGGGTGTTAAAATGCAGGGCACAAAGCTAAGGTGACAAAGAATGAAATTGATATTGCTATGCATTATTGGCTTTGAAACACTGTTTGCTGCTCCTAGGTGGACTTTCAAAGACAAGTTCTGTTAACTGGGATACAGACACAAGGAGCCAAGCAGTTTTTTAAGTCCTTGTATGTCCAGAAGTTCTTCATTGTTTACAGCAAAGACAAACGGAAGTGGAGCACTTTCAAAGGAGACAGCTCACCAGCACAAAAGGTCTGTATGTTCCACAGGCGTTGTGATAACGTAGACAGCATCACTGGGTGATAAAGTGAAGCGAGTTTAATTTTATGTTAAGAGATAGGAGAAAAAAAAATATGGCTTTCAGATATGTAATAATACAGCTTGAGTCCACAAGGGGCAGTGACCAATCTAATAAAATTCAGGCCAGAAGACCTGTAAGGTCATAGATTAGTGTTTATCCTGTGACCTTGACTGTGTAGAGTCTGGCTTTTTTACAAATATCTCTGTAGTTTTATTTCCTAAGTCCATGACAGCTTTTTTTTTGATGCAAGCAGGAAGCTGAACTAAAAATCAGGTTGTTAGATATTCCCTGTTGTACCTCCCTTTTTGCTGTCATAACAGTGGAATGTTAAACTGTCTGAATTGTCTGCAGAAGGCCTCTGTCATAAGTGTCGTACCTTGAAAGAGGTTCACTTTATGCCCAACTGCTCCGACCATGCTTATTACAGCTCCCCTCAGTTTCTTCTCCCTGAAGTTTCTATGGTTCAACTGTCAAACTGAAAACCTGTTCTCTCTTATCTCTCCTTTTACTTTTACTCCTTTTACTCTCCCCTCTTTACTTACATCTTACTACTGACTTATGTAGTACATAGAAATAGGTTGCTTATTTGAACTGAGGCTTTGAGGCACTTTCAAATATGCAAAGATAGAACCATAAAGTATTCCAAGTTGTCCTTCAGCACTGGGCGCTCCATCACCATGGATGGGGCTAAGAGTGTAAAAGACTACTTTTGTATCAGGGCAGGCTTGCAGCATCTAAGCTTGTGAATGCACTAAATTAACTGTGTGTGGACTTTTTCTTTTTTTCTTTTTTTTTTTTTTTAATTTTCTTTAACAGATTTTTGAAGGTAATTCTGATGCCTATGGTGTGAAAGAGAACATCATTGATCCCCCTATTATTGCTAGGTACATCAGAGTCTACCCAACTGAGGCCTACAACAGGCCTACTCTCCGCATGGAGCTTCTGGGCTGTGAAGTAGATGGTAAGAATGGGTCACATGCTTCCTTTCTGGCAATTTTTTTTTACCTAATATCTTAAATGAAGCTAAAATTGTGGGTGTTCTCAGTTCCAACATTGTTGCTTAGGCAGTGGCTACTTGGATAAACTGAAGATAACATGGTGCTTCTCTTAACAGGTTGCTCTTTGCCACTTGGAATGGAAAACAGAGAGATCAAGAACACCCAGATAACAGCCTCGTCTGTTAAGACATCCTGGTTTAGCACATGGGACCCTTCACTTGCTCGTCTCAATCAGGAAGGAAAGATGAATGCCTGGCGAGCAAAGGTAACAGTGAAAAATAGGGATGACAGCAAGACAGCTACAGCTACTAAATTTGTACTGCCTGTGTGCTCATGTGCTTCCTGCACCTTGTGTCCAGTGCCAAGCATGTTAGGATTATTTCACAACCATCCCTTGGGAAGGAGCCCCTTCAACAATTCCAGTGGCAAACTTCCAGCAACAGCAATGAAATCATCTTTTCAGATGGATATTGTTCTCTGGGCCATAGCCTGCAGCACTTCCCTGCAGAAACAGCCCTTTTAATGTCAGGATATGAATACAACTTGAATATTTGTCTTGAAGGGATTAAAGAAACCCGTCTGGGTTCCTTATAGGTAGTTCAGCTTAATAGATCTGGGGGCAGATGACCTTCAGTAAGGCATGTGAGCATCTGAATCTTCAAAATGGAGCTGCATTTCCTTAGGAAGCACCTTGGATGCTTCATAAAGATTTGTTGTAAGATACTGGTTTTATAAGCATTTGGTATCATGTATTACATTTTAATACTGGAGATAAATCTGTGTTATTTTTTGTTATGTATTGGAAATATAATGTGGAAATCTTAAGACACCAAGACATTACCTGCAGTGAAGAATTTAATTGCATGGGCCATGAAGAATGTTTGTGACTCTTGCCTCAACTTTACTCTTGTGCACTTCTTTGATACAGTTTTGATGCAGTTTTAACTATCTTTAAGCAGGATTTTTCACTTAGGCAAATACAGACATAGACATGTTTGCTAATAGACAACTCTTTTTATTAATTATAGTTGAACAACAACCAACAGTGGCTGCAAATTGATCTCCTCACAGTTAAGAAGATAACTGCAATCGCTACCCAGGGGGTCAAGTACATGTCTGCTGAAAACTTTGTGAAAACCTATATTATCCTATACAGCGACCAAGGCTCAGAGTGGAAATCCTATATGGATGGTTCAAGCTCAGTGGCAAAGGTATCATTCTCAGCTCTGGCAATTGTATCATTGCTTGGATTTAGATGCTGACCACAGTCAAGGCTCAAAGGCAGAGTACGCTAAAGAGCTGAAGAGAAATTCTCAGAGGCTTTTATAATGTTAGGGATCTGGGGTTACTGCAAATAATGTCATAATATCCATCTGATTTTAGCCATAGTAATTAATACCAGTAACAGGGAAGAATGCCAAATCTGTAGAGTATGAAGTCAACATTGTGATAAAAGGAACTAATGTTATTTGTAAAGGAGGACATTTAATTTGAATGAACAACAGATTTCCTGGGGCATCTTTTCAGCTGTTTTATTTCTGCCTTGATTTTATAAATTAAATTAATGTTAGTGAGCAGTTTTGCTGGACAGAGCTGGACAGCTCCAGCTGTCTAGAGTGGACACAGTACTTAACGTTGTTGCCCTTATCACTTTACTACACTAACCTAACCCACAAGGGCTATTGACAAAGTAAAACAAGGGAAGATTGTTTTGTTTTGGTTTAGCCAAGTTAGAATGGAAAATGTGGTGTGGGTGGAAACAGAGGCTAATTTATTCAGACTCAGATATTGCTGGCCTGAACTACTTTTCAACTAGCATTTTAGGAAGAGGCTGGATGTGATATCATGTAAAATCAGAAACGAGTTGGTCCATGTTCCCTGGGTGGTTAATGCAACAGCTTGGAACCATTTTAAAATGAAATTTGGGTTTTGTTTTGGTGTTTGTTTGGGTTTTTTTAGTTTTGTTGTGTTTTTTCTTTTTCAAGTGCTGCCTTTTAACTAATTGTGTGTTAATTTTCAGGTTTTCTTGGGTAATGAAAACAGCAATGGACATGTCAAGCATTTCTTTAACCCACCCATTCTATCCAGGTTTATCCGCATTGTTCCAAGAACGTGGTATAATAGTATTGCTCTTCGGGTAGAACTCTATGGCTGTGATTTTGGTGGGGATCTGACTGTGAAAAGGACTGATGGCTCTGGGAGCTCTTAATCCTTCAGCAATCATCATGCAGAACGAGGCTTTTTAAAACCCTTAAAGCAATCTTACTTAGTTTGGATGCGTGCTTCATCAAAGGACATTGTTTTGCCAGCAAGAATTATGAGAGATTTCTCTGGCAGAATTTTTGTTCCTACAAATACACACTTTGGAAAACCATTTCTCTTCTCTGGGAAGAAACAGCAGTCCCTTCTCATTTCTATTATCATTTCTTCATTCTAACGTGCTGTTTTACTTTTTACTTAAAGTTCTAAATCCCTAGGGGTGGAGACTCTGGCCTTAATCCTGAGTCCTGATTATCTCAATTTTGTAATGCTTCTGCAGCAGAGAGGAGGAATAGAAAGCTTACAACAGTTAGATGTTCTCTGTACATAGGGCTGAGAGGGAAAACTAGTGCAGATATGGGGCTGTGGTGCTGCATTCCAGCAATGCCTTGGTAAGAAATGATTGTAGAGGTGGCCTCGCCTCCACACCTCTTTCATCTACACTGTCCCAAAAGTAGAATGCATCCCAGCATTGAGGTGTGTGCAGGCCCTTGGAGAATGTGGTTCACATTACTGATTTGGTTCTTACATACCCAGGCACACCTGAAATGGTGTGGATTTCATGTATTTCATCTTTAGTGCCCTTGCAAGGGGAAGGGGAGACAGTGGTATCTTTCTTTCCTGGAAATAGGAAGGAAAGTGATTTAACCTGGCAGGTCATGGAATGACAACAGTAGAACCAAAGTGAGAATCCAGAGCTCCTGACACTATCCCGTGCAAACCTTTAGACCACGGGGAGGGGGAGCTCCCTCCAATAGGATACATTGAGAACTGTAGCTGTTCAGTGAGAATACCACCTGGTGGTGGCAGAGGAGGGTTGGATGAAGCTGGGTAATAGCAACACCTGCACCTTCTTCACCATTTAACTCTTAACAGTGTTTTCAGTAATAGAGCTACTCTTATACATAGAGCACATGTAGATTTTTTTTCCAGAATGGCTACATCTAGTTAAAATATATACACACAGTCCGTGAACTCATTATTCCAGCAAGTTTTAGCTAAGCTTTCAGTAGTGTTTATGGCTTCCATCCTGTAAATTTTTTAGTTGCAGAACTTCCACTTACCACACTGGGTACCACTCAGCAGGGTGGATTTTTCAGAGATGTTTGCCTTTGAACCTCATTTGGTTTTATCCAAGTTAGTTCAGTAGTTTTTCAGTTCTTGTATCTTACAGACCATGCATTTCAAAATGAAGGCACAGAATGAGAGTGAAAAAAGTATAAAAGCTAAACAAATATTTTCTCTTTTTTTATTATGTTGCAAACTGTTTCACTGGTAAATAAAGATAATATTGTAGCATGGAAAACATGGACATTGGATATTTGCCTTGACAGTGCTCTTTGGCAGTAATTAGTGAAATTCTGCATCATGAGAGTAAAATGTTCAGCTCCATGGGGATTTTCATAGCTAATCAAGATTTATTTCAATGGTAGAACTTTATGAATAATTGCTTCATCTTAAAATATCAGTTTCTTCATATTTTGTAATGGGCCTTACTTTATTTTTATTTGATGCAGCCATGAAATTGCACTAGAAGCCATGTTTACTATAAGAATAAAAAGTGTAAACTTTGAAGTCAGGTTTTACCCCAGAATGCAGGTAAGATGCTAACTTTTCAGCAGAACCAGGATTTTGTGCAATAAATCATCTATGTTTAAGAAGGCTGTGATCTTAAAGGCTCTAAATAATGAGTTCTTTATTTATGTAAGATTCTATGTGAAACTGAACAAATGCAAAATTGATTACAGGAGCATGACTCAGTACATCTGCATTGATTTTACAAGTTGGAGATTCTGCTACTTCTTGCTATGATGGATAGGACTGTGGTTAGCTGTGGTCAGCTGTCCCAGTTGTCTCCCCTCCTCATCCTCTTGTCCACCCCCAGCTAAATCACTGGCAGGGCAGAGAGGGAAAATGGCCTTGACCCTGTGCAAACCCTGTTCAGTAACAGCTAAAACACTCATGTATTGTGAATACTGGTTTAGTCATAAATACAAAACACAGCACTCTGTGGGTTGCTAGAATGAAAATTAAGCCTGTAACACTGGTGCTCCAGCATGTTCAGTATAGCAGCACAGGAAGAGCAGCAGTGCCTGGACCCTGTGCCAGCCCAGGCACGTGGACATTGCTATTAACAAAATGTTCCCTGGCACAGTGGAGTAAGATGATAAGTGCTGCAACAAACAGCAAAAGTCCATGGCAGCCACCAATGAGCACCAAACTCTAATAGACAGGCAAGCAAGCACAGGACCCTGCCTGTTAACAACAGCTGTAAATTCTACCTAGCGCATTCTCATCACATGTTAATATCTTGACATCCTCTTGCCCCATACTGAATACCATAAAGGACTGTGGTGGGTTGCTACAGGTGGCAGCTAAGGCCCCACTCAGGCACTTGCTCACTCTTGAGGGAGCAAATGCCTGAGTGCTGGCAGCCTGGGGGAGAGAATTAGAAGGGTAAAAGCAAGGAAAACTTGGGGTTGATAGAAAGGCAGTTCAGTAAGTGGAACTGTTGTGGTTTAAACTCAGTCAGCCATGCAGCTGCTCTCTCAGTCCCCCTTCCCCTCCCCCCCTGCTCCCAGAGGGATGGGGAAGAGAATCAAAAGAATGTAACTCCCATGGGTTGAGATAAGAACAGTCCAGTAACTAAGGTGTAACACAAACCACTACTGCTACCACCAATGATAATAATGGTAAGGGAAATAACAAGGGGAGAGAATACAACCGCTCACCACCCACCAACCGATACCCAGTCTGACCAAGCAGTGATCTAACCCTTCTGGGTAACTGCCCCCAGTTTTACATCCTGGGCATGATGTGGTGTGGTATGGAATACCCCTTTGGCTAGTTTGTGTCAGGTGTCCTGTCTCTGCTTCCTCCCAGCTTTCCCTCCTCCCTGGCAGAGCATGAGACTCAGGAAGTCCTTGGTCAGACTAAACATTACTGAGCAGCAACTAAAAATATCAGTGTTATCAGCGCTGTTCCCAGGCTGAAAGTCAAAAATACAGCATTGCACCAGCCACTAAGAAGGAGAAAAATGACTGCTACTGCTGAACCCAGGACACTATCCACCCCTTATTCCATACCTTTCACGTCATGCTCAGATTCCACATTTTCAATATACCATCACTCTTATCATATTATATATATGCAAATACATACATCCACAGAGAGAGAGAGATCATTCCTTAGTGCACAGACCAGTCCCTATAAAGCTGCTGAGTCCATCCAGTCCACAATGTCAGGCTCCATCTCTTGTAATAGTCTTTCAGAGCAGGAGAGGCTGTGTGCAGTGTTCACACCTGTGCATAACCTGGGCAATAGTGTCTATTCTTAAGTCCACCCGTCAATCATGAGTCCATCTCTAGGTTGAATTTCTGCCCTGGTGGCCTGAACTTTCATGGGTCCACCAGGCTCAAAATTATTCACCCTCCCCTTCAGCAGTTTCTGCAACTTGTCGTTGGTGACTCTATACATCTGTCTTCCATCTCCGATGCTTCCAAAGCACTGGGGGGACCCAGTGGACCAGATGCTTGCCCATACTGTGCCACACACCCTGACACTCATGACTGACCGGCCTTGGGGAAAATCTCTTGGTCCTCCTATATCGTCGTCTAACCACAAACAAGACCCAAACCTGACTCTGCTTAACTCCTGAGATCAGACAAAATGGTCGTGGGTAAAGCACACTCTGTATGTGTGCCAACATGATGATCCCCATCACAATCAGCAGGCAGGTCTCAAGGGTATCCAAAAGCCATTCAAGACCTTCAGAACTCTCAGATGATGCTGCTGTACTTGTCACTGGGGCTGGTGTAGCTGCTGTGCTTGGAGCTGAAGTAGCTGCACTATCTGCTCTGGTTGGAGTTTGAGTAGCTGCTGTACTTGTCACTATGGTGTGTGGGAATGTCTCCCTTTTAGGCTGATCACCCGAGGAGGGGAAAAAAGATGTGTAATTGCTAAACACCTCTATTATATACCTCCCAAAGTATAGGGGTGGTGACCACACTGGAAACACAAGTCAGATCAGTTTCATGATCAAAGAGTCTATTGTATTACAAGTCATTACCATAAAGTACAATGAAACAAGAACCTTAGCCCAAGGCCCCCAGCCGATGAACACTAACACAGCAAATACCAGCTGTAAGTAAGGTACAGCATGCTGAAACTGTGAGATCAAGAGCAACAACTTTGAGAGCCAATAAAGCAGCATTGTGACGGGTAACTGTTAATCCAAAACAATAAATGCTTATCACAAATAGGATTAGACACATTGCAGTCAGATGTGTCATTATCTCAACCCTTTGTGCCCCACATTGAGCACCAAAAATAACTGTAATGATTTAAACTTCAGTCAGGAGGGATGGGGAGGAGAATTGAAAGAATGTAGCTCCCAGGGGTTGAGATAAGAACAGTCCAGTAACTAAAGTGTAACACAAACCACTACTGCTACCACCAATAATAATAATGGTAAGGGAAATAATAAGGGGAGAGAATACAACCGCTCACCACCCACCAACCGATACCCAGTCTGACCAAGCAGTGATCTTGCACTTCTGGGTAACTGCCCCCAGTTTATATATTGGGCATGACGTGGTGTGGTATGGAGTACCTCTTTGGTTAGTTTGTGTCAGGTGTTCTGTCTCTGCTTCCTCCCAGCTTCCCCTCCTCCCTGGCAGAGCATGAGACTCAGGAAGTCCTTGTTCAGACTAAACATTACTGAGCAGCAACTAAAAATATCAGCGTTATCAGCGCTGTTCCCAGGCTGAAAGTAAAAACCACAGCACTGCACCAGCTACTAAGGAGAAAAATGACTGCTACTGCTGAACCCAGGACAGGAGCAAAGCAGAATAAGGAGTTCATTCACCATTTCCCACCAGCAGGCAGATGTTAAGTCACTTCCTGGTCAGCAGGGCCTAGGTACACCTAATTTTGGAAGACAAACAACATAACTTTGAACATCTGTCCTTCCTCCCCCTTTCCCTCAGCATTTTTCACTGAGCATGATCTCATGCGGTCTGGGATATTCCTGGGGTCTGCTGTCCTGGCTGTGTCCCCTCCCAGCCTCTTGTGCACCCCCAGCCTGCTCACTGGCAGGGCAGGATGGGAAAAAGACCAGACCTTGATGCTGTGCAAACACTTTTCAGCATCAGCTAAAACATTGGTGTGTTATCAACAGATTTAATCACAAATCCAAAGCATGGCACTGTACAGGCTGCTATGAAGAAATTAACTCTATCCCAGCCAGAACAGGCACACGATGTATTTCCAAATGCAACTGGGGGAGGAGGAGGAGGAGGAGGAATTCTTGGTCCATGTTTACAGCAAGGAAGATGTGAAAACATATCTGTGCTTGATCTGCCAGATGAAAGGCACGTCATGTTTGATGAGCTTGCAGGTGAGTAGAAAACAAAGAACTTCTATCAACTTATGAAGCAGCCACCTTAGATTAAATCTGCTAAGGCTTGTGGAAATTTTTAGTTAAAATAGTCAGTCCTGCACATCCTTTTACACGCTGGGATGAAATCCTGTGTATGAGAGCGCAACAAGAATTCCTGCAGTTTTCTCAAAGTGAAGAGCAAAGGTGCGTGTAACAGCATGAAGGTTAGCAAACACAAGCTCTTTTGGACTGAGGGAGAAATATGCCAAAGTTCAGAGTGTTCCAGTCTGGCCCATAATTTCTTCACTCAGAAATCTGGGTGAATGCCTGCACATGGGCTTTTTGCTCCAGAGGTCCAAAGTTAACTGATTTTAGCTTCGAACAGTGTTATAAAGGAGTTGCTGCCCCCTAATGCTCATTCCAGCTTCTGGAGGCTTCAGGGTGCCCAAAGCTGACCAGCTGCAGATGACAATAAGCATATGGATGCCTGCACATGAAGTCTTTATGCTTTACTCACGAGGAGCCACTAAGTGTTTCCTTTTCTTTCCAGAGGTGGTGGCTGTACTCCTTCATGCAGAAGCTGTGGAACTGGTTGTGTCTGCACTTGAACTGGAAAGGAGGTGGAAGTATACGTAAAGACAATTGAGCCACTCTAGTTACTGATAGCAGCACCACAGTAGTGTCTTCAGACCCTGACATGTTAGTCCAGTATTCAGACAGGTTTGTACAGACCGCCCTGTAAAGTCTAAAGGTGATTCAGGCAGGCCTATATGAATCAGTGCACATAACTCTTACTTACAGAGTAAAACTAACCTCTGGTTTTGCCAGGTTTTCTGCTGGTAGTTCCAACCATAATGCCTGTAGCTGGAAGCTGAGACTACTCACCTTCACTAAGGTTTTCAGAAACTGCAAATTGGGTGATACCCTCCACACCACAGGCACAGCAAAGGATAATGGAGACATAAAGCAGCATATTATCCATGGATTAAAATGAATGCAGATCATGTTCTGTGTTCACTCTCTCAGAAACCTAAGCTGTGCATCAACATAAATGCAAAGGTGAATCTGGAGTACTTTGCATATTAGGCACATCAGTGAGCATGCATGGCAAATGCATACCCATGTGAAGTGCCAGGAGAATGCTAAAGAAAAAGCATTAAGCGGAAATCTGACAAATGCCCAATCTTTTGAGCCCCCCCCCCCCCCCCCCCCCCAGCATCCCTGAATTAGGTGCTCAAGAGGTGCCTTTTGTGATGAGAAAAGATTTTTTTGGGCACATACTTGAGGGAGGAAGGTGAAAGCTGTGCTCATACACGTGCTAGGGAAAACTGGTTATTAATAGGTTACTATTTAGCACCATAGAAAAGAGATGCAATGTTGTCCTGGGGTGACCAACTGACGTTTTATGTAAGTCAATCATTTCACTTAATCAGTGTTATATATTCCTCCTCTTGCTCCCACTCCTGTGTTTTGCTTTATTATGTTTATTTGTGCTACCTGTACATCATAAGCAGTTTATCCACCTGCACCTTCCTATCATTACTGTGTCCTGTTCTCCATTTGTTTGTTACACCCAGTATGTGCATCATGGATAATTACAATAATCTCCTCCAGGCAGTGACTTCACCTCCTTAATTGTTTGTACAGTGCTCTCCTAAACAGGCCATGGGGTCATTCTCAGGGATTGTAGGCACGTCTGTTACACAATCCCAAGTAATGCAGAACAACCTATGTGCTTCTCATTTAATAAAAATAAGCTATATGTTTATTCTAAGTCTACTTGATCCACCACTTGCTTTTCTTTGTAACATCACTATTGTACTCTGTTATGCACTTTCCATGAAAATCTGTCCAACAGAGTGCCTATCTGTCGCAGACTTAAGCAACTTTTCCATTTCTTCCCATGTAGTTGACTGCAAAATCTTTGGAAAATGTTCCTAATGGAAATGTATAATGCTCTACAATGTGATCCATCTTAGACCAAGAGTTAATCTGATACCCTGTGGCAAGTGATTCCACAAATGCCTTATTTCCAGCAGCTGTGTGCTTCCACTTGCATTGTGCCAAATGCAGAGCCTGCCATGGTGTGCAGGGCATAAGGGAAGTTCTCTGCCAGAGGTTTGCAACTGCAACCTGCCTCCTAGGGACTTCCATGCTTTGGAGAGATGGCTGCTCTTTGTCATAAGGTCTCTGCCGGTCTTAGTTTGGATTTTACTCTGGCTCCTCTGTTAGCTGTGTTCCAGTAAACTGTAATGCTGCTTTCTTCCCTCCATGCACAGCTTTCAGGACATACATGGTTTACCAGTCTTGTTGAACGCAAGATCTAGCATGTGTGGAAGTAGAAGTGATGAAGGCAGTGCCAAGTAGTAGTTCAAGGCACGAACTACTGATAAAAATAATGAAGCTTGAGCAAATTAAAAAGATGAATTTGTGTTGAACTAGAGTACCAAAGTATCTTGGACTTCAGGTTGTGCATAATAAGACAGAAGCAGAAAATATGTCCATGCTACGGAGAACAGCTGTTGCATTCTTTTAGCAAGGGACCTTTTCTGACAGACAAAGACACTTGATCAGATTATAGCAATGTATTTATGATAAGGACTGCTGACCCTTCCTTCGCCTCTCTAAAATATAAAATTACAACTTACCCCTGAGAGTTTTCTTGCTCTCAAAAAGCTGGAATGGCTCCAAAAGCCAAGTTGTGGCATTCAAAGAATATCCTAGCAGAATTTATACATCTTTATTTTTTGAAAAAGGAAAGGAATTTTAAAGGAATTAAGAAGAAGGAATTGAGAAGCTGAGTCAATTCTGTTGTCCTTAAGGCTTTTTTTGAAACAGTGATTACTGTTTGAGGTCCTGATATGAAAAACACTGTACTCTTTCCTCCTTGATCCATTGGTTTTGATGCCAGGAAATTGCATGCTCAGTGCTTGCAGGACAGCGCTATCCACTTGAATTCAGGCTCTTATTTACTCAACATGTAACATCTGTCTGGACAAAGTCTGGAACTAACAAACACTTGGAGAATAGGAAGTAACGGAAATAAAGGTATACTATCTGAACAAAGGAATCAGTGCTGGAGCTTTTAAATCAGCCCTTCATGGCTGTGTAAGATTTGTAAGTCTCCTGTTCAGAGCCTCTAAATTATTAAGGGTTTACGCAGGAGGGAACAAGAAGACACAGACCTTAAAGGCTGTATCCAATCTTCTGTTTTTACAGATGGCTACAATCTGTAGGCTTTGTTGTAATCTAGCTGTGCTTAATTTCAGAAATATTTTGGCTTTTCTTGTTCTTGCTACTTCTGTTTCATTCCAACATCTATACTAGTTAATATATACTGGTTAATAGTCTACTTCCCAAAATGAATTAGAATTTCCAAAATCATAAAAACTAATTAATCAGTTGTTGCCTTTTCTCACATTTGTGTGTCTTTGTTCCTCCTGTGCTTAACAAAACAGAATCTGGTCTACTCCTTTCTTCTGGAGAGTTTCTAAAGTATTGGTACCATCTTAGTGCTCTCACATACTGAGAGAGCTCCCTGAAGAACAGCTTCCTGAGTGTGTAGAAAGTTTTTAACTTACAGAAGCTTTCACCAAACAACTTGGCATGAACTTTTCTTGCACATCTACTTTATAAATTCCTCCACAATAAACTTCAGGCCAGAACTGGTTAACAATACTCCTCTCTGGTGCATTGTTGGGCAAAACCTATTAGAACTTATGGTGTGGAGAAGATGTGATCTTAAATGTTAACTCCAAGACTGATGTCATTTAGATGAGTTGCCTGGATCTCATGCTGAATCAAGTATCTTCTAGGGGTGATTCAACCCTAGATTCAGACAAAAGGGATTCTTAGTCATTAATACTAAGGAAAGCAGCAACTGCTGAAGGACTTGCCATGATTCTTCCAAAGTGCCAGCACCAGTTTTTGAGATTGAGCTGAAAATCTGAAGAGTTCTGAGCAAGTACAAGCAAATTTCAGAATTCCTTTGTGCAACAGAGGAGCAGGAAAATACAGCTGGCATGTCCCCTCTGCAGCAAGAAAGCCTTATAGTGTACAACAGCCCTGAGTGGTACAAAGGTGAGGCTTCTGATAAAGAGGTTGTTTGAGGAAACTCATATGCTCTGAAGGCAGTCCTGAGTGGTGGAGTAACCCAGCACAGAAGGGTTTTGCTCAATACTACTGCATAAGCTATGCTATAAAACATTATTCACTGGAAATGTTCAGGAGATGTAGAAGCCTGAGTTGCATCTGTAAAGAGCAGCCACCACACAGTGCACCCATGCTGCAGCATCAATCAGTTCAGATCACATGTGTACAACAAGGGGTAACTGTGGCAGGCTTGCACTGACTGTTATGGTCTTGAAAGATGCGATAATTATTTCCATGTAATATTATTTATGTGGAAGTGTTCAGAATACCAGCAACCACTCACACTGCTCAAATCTTTCTGGTAAGAGAATTATTTTCTCCAGAAAGTAGCTTCATCCTGTGTGGAAGGTTGTGATTTTCGAAACACTCTTCATATCACCCGTCTGGGATGCTAGATATGAACAAACACATAGTTTGGGAATGAAACCAGTCATTGTTTGATGCTAACATAAATTGTAATAGCTGGTTATTTTGGGTTTGGAATTAAAAAAAAAAAAGTTGCAGTTGAAGGGGAAGATTTTTTTTTATCTATTCCTCTATCTTTAACTTTCTATTACTCCTTTTTTTCCACTGAAAAAGATGTGTGCTTGTTCAGAAAGAAAAGGAGCAGGTAAGGTTAGGGTATGCATCAGATCCTCAAAGTTGTGGGAACTGCTGCCCCCAGGCAGGGCATGCCATGGGGACTCTCTCCTCCCAGCTCTGCTGGGTGTGAACTGATGACCCAGACTGGTAAAACAATGCACTGCATCTCATGCTAGTCGGCCATACATAGCCTTTTATTCCCTGCTTCTGAGCTACATGCCAGCAGAAGAGAGGATCTGCTAAGAGCTAAGTGAGAGGGCACTGTGCGATTCTGTTCACTTCCCCATGGCAACTTGTTTATCGTCATTGTTTCGGCTCATTTCACTCTAACCATGCTATTTTAAGAGATCATCAATTCCTTGTAAATGGCTGAGGTGGATGACAAAGTATTAGCAGGAGCTGACTCTTTAGAGTTTTGCTCAATACTAAAGTGTGGTAAAAAGGCAATTGTCTTTTTTTGTTTTGTTTTTTCTTTTTTTTTTCCTAATAAAACTGCAGACAAAAAAAGGATATGGAGATGCTGAGGAGCAACGCCCTGAGAAAAACTGCAAGACAATTTTGCTAGACGCAGAACATAGCCAGAAAGCAGCAGATCACTGATGTCAGATGATACAGGAACAAAATGTTTAGCTGTGCTTTACAGACAGCTGAGTAATTCTATGGTCCTAAACCCCTTTGTAGCTTTGTTTATTAAGCTGTGATGATAGTGAGTGCAATTAAATTCTGCAGTTGAAGGAATCTGTTCTGGGGCTGAGAGGAGCCTGTTCTTGCTCTCCCAAGTGTGTATTAGCTAGATGCCTTCCGGAGACTTTTGTTTCCATGAGCACGGACCCCAGCTCGGCAGCAGGATCTGCCACCGTTCACGCAAGTGGAAGGCCTGACCCCTGGTGTGAACATTCTGTGGCATCAGCTCATTTGGAGAACAAGCTGTAGGAAAAGAGAAAGAAGCTCTTGCAGTGGTTGACATGTGGTGGAGCAGGTGGAAAGAAAGTGTAGGATAGAATGAATAGCAGAACAGCAAATAGTTTAGAGAAGGGTTGGCAAAGTATTAGATTACTTTTAATGTAATAGTTTTATTTTCCCTTCTTATCTAAGATTTCTTCTGGCTGGGCAACAGGGGACAGATTGTATTAAACCAGCTCTTATCCCGCTGAAGGGAAGCAAGCAGCAGAGGTCAGCAGCGCCAGGAATTTGGATCTGGAACGGACGAACAGGCACAGCGCAGCAGGGAAAGGAGCTCTTTGTGAGATGGTTTTCGGGGAAGGCCTTTATCTGTCCCCGGGGGAAGGTCGAGGTGAGGAACTCGAAGGTGGGGGTGTGAACTGCGAAGGGGACCTCAGCAGCGACTGCAGCTCTGACACGCTGCGCGTGTTCGTTCCACAGGCACACAGCAGGGTGCCACTCTAGCTCTCCGGAGCCAGTTATGAACATGCCTGGTGACTCACACGCCACCCTGTCCCCTTCCTGGAGACCCCCTCGCCGCTTACACAGCTCCTACCTCAGCTTGGACCCCGCTCCCGGCCGCCCTCCAAACGCCCCCGGGCACCACCATCCGCCCTGGCGCGTCCCACCCCCAGCGCGCCCCTGCTCCAATCTCGCCACAGCCTGCCCCACCACCCCGGCATCCCATTGGTCTGCCTTCCGACGGGAGGCACTGTGGTCCAATCAGAGGGCACAACGCCGTGCCGCCCGCGGATGGTGCGGAGCAATGCTGCGGTGCGGTTAGAGGTGCCTTTTGGGAGGTGGTGGCGGTAGGAGGTGACCCGGGACGGGTCCGCGGCAGACACCCTCCACCGGCCCTGCTGGCCCGGGACCGGCACAGCGTCCGCTCGGCCCCTGCGCCTGCCCGGCATGGCGGGGCCGCGTGGGGGCCGGCCGGCGCGGCGCTCTGTCCGGGCAGACAGCACCGGCAGCGGCGGCGGTGGGTGCTGCTGGGCGCTGCCCACGGGGCTGCTGTGCGCCTACGGCTTCTTCTGCAGCGTGAGGCCCTCCGAGCCTTTCCTCACCCCGTACCTGCTGGGATCGCACAAAAACCTCTCCGAGACCCAGGTACTGTGGCTCCGGGCACTCCGCACCCCTGCCTGGGTGTCCGTGTTTGCGTTTTCCCGTGTAGGAGGTGGGTGCAGGGGGTGACCGCCGTCTTTTCCCCCCACCAGGTGCTCAACAAGATTTACCCGGTGTGGACTTACTCGTACCTGGTGCTGCTGTTCCCGGTGTTCCTGGCCACGGACTACTTGCGGTACAAGCCTGTGGTCCTGCTGCAGGGCCTGAGCCTCATCATCACCTGGTTCATGCTGCTGTACGCACAGGGGCTGAGGGCCATCCAGTTACTTGAGCTCTTCTACGGGATGGGGACTGCCACCGACATCGCCTATTACTCCTACATCTACAGCATCGTTGATATCAACCTGTACCAGAAGGTCACTAGCTACTGCCGGAGTGCCACCCTGGTAGGCTACACGGTGGGCTCTGTGTCCGGGCAACTCCTTGTGTCGGTGGCAGGATGGTCCCTCTTCAGCTTGAACGTTATCTCCTTAACCAGCATATCCATTGCTTTTGGCACAGCGTGGTTCCTGCCAATGCCACAGAAAAGCCTTTTCTTTCACCGTGTCTCAAGTCAGCAGCTCAGTTGGGAAATGAAGGTCATGGACTGTAAAAATGGATCGGTTGTCCAAGATCATCCCAGTGTGCAGAGGGCACCCGGCTGGGAGGATGAGACTAAAGTTCCCTTAAACGAGGAAGGTCATTCAGCAGAGAAACAGGCAAGTTGTGCCCTGAGTTTACATAAGCAGAAGATATAGTGCTGATGTGGTAGTCATGCATGCAGACATCCATATATATATGCATGCATATGTGCATATATGTACGCAGCAGCAGAGATGTAATATCCAACAGCAAAAAGTGTCCCTTTGCTTATCCTGTGTCCTTATTTATGGCACAGGAAGATTTATTCCTGGTTTCCTTTTGCTGATTGAGCATGGTAAGCTGCTCCTTAGTTTTTCTGAAGTTTGTTCTGTCTTAAAGCTGTGATTGGAATTCTCTGGGCACCAAATTGCTACTCAACAGTACAAAGCAAGGGACATATCTGGGGCACTAAAAATAGTGTAATGTCCAAATTCTCTGTGTGCTTCTGTGACTTGCAGAAAAAAAGCAATTCTTTCTGCAGTCCCCTTCTGAAAACACTTGTTACTTTAACTGTTGTGCAATAACCTGTGTAGTCATTAGGTTTTGTCTTAGGGTTCTGGAAGGAAACTTGGTTGAGAAGGAAGCTGCAGTAGTCCCTGGGAGCACATAGAGGCTGACACTAATTAGCTACATACAGAATGTGGATAAAGCGTAGAGGACACCTCTGCATGATAACAGCTTAACGCAGCCTGTGAGAGCACAGAGGTAGTGCCCCGACTTGTGGCTTTTGTGGGCTGTGTAACCCCTAACAAAGTCTCTTGTATGGAAACAAGCATGCAGGTGTCCCTGTTTGGTAGCAGGATGTATTGGATCCCACAGGGTGACAGGAGAGCAGCCTCCAGTTTTGAGGCCCAGTGCATGTGGTAATTACTTGCTGGGCAGGTCTCTGCTTCCCTGCCATGCTGTTCCAGGTAATGGGTATGTATGGAGATCCTGTCACTGCAGAGGGGATTCAGGGCCCTGGGGGAGAGGTCAGCTTTGCTCCTCCATCAGGAGAAGGTTGTGCTTGTTCTGAGAACAAGCCAGGAGCTAAGTGTGGCTGTTGGTTTAATCAGCTAATGGGTAGTGCACTTAGTAACCCCAGTTAGCTGGGTCGGGGGAGGCAGCATCTGGGGGGGCTGCTTTCAGCTTCTTCCAGCTACAGCTTGGAATTAAAGGTATTAACATTCCAGGGACTTAATCCTGCCCCATCCAGCACAATCTTGTAGGAGCAAAAGTATTTTTAACTATGTTTATGCTTGTATGATGAAGGGTATTTGTTAAGAAAACTGTGCTGATAATGAGTAAGGTATATTAATATAACTGTTCCATCCCTTTTGTTTATCTTATTCCTATCTTGTGAGAGCAATAGGGGTTCCACACTAATGGGGAAAACTTTAAAACAGGAGCAAGTACACTTGCATAACTCTGAAGTTGAGTTATACAAGGTGCTAAAAGCTGAGAAGCACTGGTGTGTGATGATAGTCCTTCTTACTGATGTAACAGCAACCATATTTCACCAACAGAAATGAATGGCTGCATGAGTAATTGAACCACCACTGCCACCACTCCAACCACTGCTGGGAGGGCAATAGGCCTTCCTGGCTTACCAGGCACATGCTTGGGCTGAATGTGCCAAATCAGGTTTTGCAGTGTATGTGATGATTGCCTTCCCTGGTTTTCCTGTGCCTAAACTCAGGCTCCACGTGAAATTTTCCATTTGGGAGTTCCATTGTGAAAGTCACATTGCCACAAGCTGACCTCTTTCCACATTGCTCTATTGGGCTTTGGAGGAATGGTGTCCATCTGCAGAGCAACTGTTTTGCCATTGGCAAAGCACCAGTGGGACTGTGTGATGTTTATTAAAGATGCTTAAAAGTCAGTGATGCTTTGACAGATGGAAAAAAGGGAGTTCAGGATAGAGTTAGGCTATGGTCTTTGGGGGTTTTAGTAGAAAACTTAAAATCAGTTTTATTGCTCATGGAGAATAGTCTTTCCCAGGCACACACGATTCCCCAGAGAAGGGCTGTAGTGCCGAGAGCCCAGTGTCACTACTGCTGTCCAGAAACTGTTCTAAAACTGGATGTGCAACAGCACAGTGTGCAATAGCTCGGTCCTGTGACAGTGCTGTATGTTTCCCTGCATGGAATGCAAGTGACAGATGCTGGGTGGGCCCTGGAGACTCTGAGCAGTCTCATATGAATTAACCGCTGCTCTGACTTACACAAGAATGGTTTTGCCTGCCTGCAAAGACTCGGTTAGCATGTGTATGCAGCAAATGTCATCAGCAGCTCTGTCTCTAAAATGAATACAGGCTCATTTCCTCTGCTGCTGTCTGCACAAAGCAGTTAGGAACACGACTGTAACAGCCTGTCTGTAAAAAGCAGTTTTCATCTGTTGCAAGAATTCACCTATTTTCAAACTTTTTTCAAACCAGTTTGTGGGCCTGTCCCCTTTTATGCTCTTTCTAGAAAGACTGGGAGGGGAAAGCTTTATTTTTCTCTCATGCCATTTATCAGAGCACTTGAGTATGCAGGAGCTCCATTTGCAATAGCAGCATCTCATAGAAGTGGCATCTGTTTCTCTTCAAATCCCCAGGAACATTTTTCACCTTCTCAAAGTCTTGGTGAACATCAATGGGGGTAGAGTGTAGCAAAATGAGGTTACTTCTTTGAATATTTATAATCCCTGAATGCTAATACTAAATAAAATATACTTATTTGTGGGGAAATATACTCATCTGGCAACTTTCTTGTTCTCAGTGTTACCAAATTTGGTTGAATTTGGATCAGGACTTAAAAGTGTGAGTGTTGTTATTTTGCCTTTATGATTTGAATGACTGGCTTCTGATTCTGTCTTGTCACAGTGGATATCATGTCCTGTTCTGTGTCTCTTCCACCTGGTACCCTTCAGTTGCTCCTATGGTACTAGATACATGTGTATCTAGCAGTTACTGCTCTGTGCTTGAGAAGGCTGGAGATTGAGGGGTGCTTGGGACTGAATCCTTCCTCCCAGTGTAAAAGGGGATGGCTGCTGAGACCATGGGATGGAAAAGCATTTAATTTGTTACTCTGTAGAGGTTTGTGTCCAAGAGTAGTACTGTCAGTCACTAGTGATCAGACCACTTGAATGGGACAATTTTGTGGAGCAGTGTCAAGTATTTATAAACAAAGACTAACTTTTCTTTCCCTTTCCTTCTCCAGTCTGTGCAGGAGCGGAAAGTAGACATCATAAAGGTTCTCAAAGATCTCTGGCAGGACTTCCTGCAGTGCTACTCCTCCCAGACCATGCTTTGCTGGTCTGTGTGGTGGGCACTGTCCACCTGCGGCTACTTCCAGGTCATCAACTATGCTCAGGGCCTGTGGGAGATGGTGCTGCCTTCTTATAACACAGAGATCTACAATGGTGCTGTGGAGGCAGCCTCAACATTGCTAGGTAAGCTTCTGATGTAACTCCCCCTCTGCTGTGAGAAATGCCTTGTGTCGATCAAGGTCACCAGAGCATGGTTTGGAAGTGTCTTGTGTTTCCCCAAGTATGTAGGAGGGTCAGCCCTGGCATTTGGGGTGAGTCTTCCCTGGCTTGCACAGGTATGGTGCTCAGTGTTGAGTTAGTTGCTGTATACAGCCCTAATTGTTGTAATCCAGTACATAGATATTTAAAGGAGCCTCCCAAGTCAACCTTCATTCTGAAATATTTGGCAAAAGGCTCCGAGCATGTGGCTCACTGTATGTCCTTGGCTGTTACAGTGGCAGTGGGGTTGTGCTTGTTTTAAACACTCAGTCAAAGCAAGGGTCTGATGATTTTACTCCTTTTTTTTCCTCTGGCAGCATAGGAAAGATGTGAAGGTTTCCTGTACACACAGCATACAGTGAGCCACATTTAGTCATTTCAGCAATGTTAAGCAGAAAAGCTATTAAAATGAAAGAAGTTGCTTGACTTGAAAGGGACAAAGTAGGTCAGTCAACACAAACATTTGTTTGTTAAGTTGTTTAATATGATTCCATTACCAGAGTTAGGACAATACCTTTATAGCCGCTTTCTAAGTGCTGCTGCAGTATGTTCCTTTTCTTTGATGGAGTCATCATTCCACCACCTGCTGTGGATGCCACCTACTTGGGAGCAAAGAGAGCAAAGCATACAAACAAGGAAGGCATTCTTGGGCATTCTAAGCCCCCACTTGGAATTAAGTGGGACGCGGTGGCTATTCTACAGTTCTAAGAGCTGCTCTGCCACTCATTGTTAGTGGGTTTGAAACTCTTGGCAACTTGATTCTGAAGGCTTTGGCTCTTAAATTGTTTTTGGTGTGCTAAACTTGTGGTTTAGTAGCATGCAGTCGTACACTGATCCTCCACTGCAGCATGATGCTGTGGCTCGTATTTCTTGTTTGATTTGCCTTCCTCTACCATCCTGCCGTGGCCCAGGAAAGACAAGAATCAGTGTCAAGAGAAAGATGCCCCATTGTGTAGCCAAATGTCAGACTGGGAGATAAATAAATAAATTAAAGTAGTATTCTTCAAATCTTATTACAAACATCTTTGATATTACAGTTTTGGGGTTTTTTTAAAGGCCTGTGAAAAATGGACCTATTGATCAAATAGCTGCTACCCTCATGTAAACTAAACTCATGTAAAACTGAAGATTTTGCTTTCCTATTTTGTTTTTTTTTCCTCTAGTATCATTATTCTAAATAGTGGAATCATATTTTTGAAAGCAGATTAGCCTCTGTCCCTGAACTGCTCAAAAGACAGAACCAAAAAATCCTTCTGGCTGACACATTGCTTCAAAAAAGTGAAGTTTAGTGAAGAAATAATCACAACTAAAAGCCTGAAGTATAACGGGAAGGACCTGTTAGGGACAAGCATTTGGTGACCAGACTTCTGGGGCACTAGTGCAAATGCTCTAACTTCTGATTTCAGTTTGAATTTATTAATGAGCAGTTTATTTATTTCTCGTGTCATGCCAAGGTTGTATTTTAGCACAGAAATCTTTGCTCTGGTCCAAAGCAGACAAGTTTTCTAGTTGTTCTTTAGTAAAGTTAAGCTCTTCTTACACTTTGTCATCTTATTAGTTCCTCTTTGCACCAAACCAGGTTTCTGTTGTATTCCTTTTTTTGAAGGTGGATGACCAGAGCTGCACTCAGCTTTATTCAGTGAGGCCTCAGGCTCATAGAAGAACATACTGTTCACTCTTCTCCCTTTACTAAAAATGCTTTTCCTGGTGTATTTCAGATCTAATTTGCCATTTTCATGGTGTAGGTGTCTAATTGCAGAACATAGTTGGTCCATCTTGTCATAATTAGGTGTTAGGTATTATAACCTTGAAACGCAGGGGGAGTACAACTTCATTCAGTTGCCATGAGATCCCCAGGTGGAAACATACCTGTTTCCAAATTTCAGAATTGCTGAGACAGTAGAAAGAAGGCTCTAGACCTTTTTGCATCTTAGGGTTTTGCTGCCAGAGGAGCCAGACTTTTAAAAAGCAAAATGTTAATTAGGTAGTGTTGCAGCAGATACTGGAAAGAATAGTTTAGTGGTGGGAAATAAATTGCTTTCCCTTGGCATAGCTACCTTCTTCACCAGTCTGCAAGATTGATGTGATGGGGTTGCAGGATTGTGCATGCAATAAGGAGTCTTTGTGTGCTTGGAGGATTTCTAAGATAGCAGGCTAGATATGGTCTACAAAGAGCTTAGATGCTGCACTGTAGCACTTCTGTACAGTGGTCAAATGCTGAATACAATCCTGTTTTTCAGACATCTTCAGTAAATCTTCCTTTGTCAGTGTGATGTTTGTCTAGTTTGCTGTGTACAGCAATGTCGTTACACTCTCGTTTGCTCTTTGGCTTGTTTGCAGAACAAGGCCTACTTCAAATGGGAATTTTCTTGTAGTGTGTATCTGGGCTTCTCAGTAGGTACAACTGTGATAGTGCATGGATCACACCTTGTCTGCTCATTGGTTTGCACACTGACTGAAGCATCACAAACTTTCCGTCTTGTGATCCGTTTTCTCTCCCTGTTGTAGCTTAGACCCAGCCAATAACTCAGCACCATGCAGTCACTCACTCACCCTCCTTCCCTCCCCAGGGTGGCATGGGGAGGAAAATCAAAAGAGTGTAAAGCCTGCAGGCTGAGATAAGAATAGCTTCCCAATTGACAATGCAGCTACAGTAAGGCACAAAGGACTGAGTGAAAGTGATCTGAGTCCTGGAGCTGTTGTGCTTTGGAAGCCAGAGAGGAGACTTCAGAGGCTGTTGGCATTGACCTCTGGGTTTTTTTTGTTTTGTTTTTTTGTTTGTTTTTTTGTTTGTTTTTTCCTTTTCTGTGCCTGTAAAAGTGAATGTGAGTTTACAGCAGGATTCCAGGTAAGGGAGAGTTTAGGAAGGAGAGCCACTGAGGTGTTTCGCTCCACTTCAGTTGTGTTTGGCTATTAGGGGCTGCACAGCTCCTAATGTTACTGTAAAAGTCAGATACTCTCTGAGACTCAATTTGGAGTGGTGGCCATTGTGTAAACTGGATTTTGTGGAAAAGTGGCCTGTGAACAGCACAATTAATTATAATACTTTGTTATAACTGATGTTATTCTTGAGACCAGAAAGAAAATGCAATGAAGTAGCTTATGTGGAAATGTTCACTTTGAGAAATCATCTGGAATGCCAAAAGGATTGCAGTTTTAATCTTGCACTCCAGGACCTGTATTGTCCTGTATAGTATTGTCCTTGGAGAAAGATAGCAAAATTCACTTAAACACTGTTGCTCTTTGCGCAGCAATTTTAGTTATGCACTAAACTTTTGAAGAATGCAGAGGAGGACTTGGATTTGATGGTAGCCCCCTCAGAGAAGGGGTGTTGTGAATAATGGGGCTGAAGGTGCTGACATGAGAATGAAGCACAAGCACAGGCACAAGAGATGTTAGAGGGGCCTGAAGGATTTAGTCCTATAGCAGGGCAAACTAGGGGAAAACAAGGGGAAACTCTGATTGCACCTTTAAGACAGGCTGTGGGCAGTGATGGTCCGATCACAATAAAGACTCCCTTTACCATTGAGATTTGAGTATTTGGAAACAAGTGGTGGGTAATTATGCATCATGTTTTTGGGAGTGTTGACAGGAATATGATTATTCGTATGGCATGAGAGCAACCAATAACGGCAGGCACATTGGCAGGTATAGTAAATCTTCACATACCTACTGCTGATCCTGACTGGGACCCTAATCGGGACCAGGATAGGCAGGCTTTGAAACAATATCAGAGTTAGACTTTATTCAGTATTAAGAATGCAGTCACCAAGGCAGTGAACTGGTCTAAGCTATATGAAGTAAAGCAAGATATAAATTAATCACCCTCTGGATTCGTGGAAAGATTAAAAGAGGCAATGCGTTAATATGCTACTATTGGTCTGGACTCGAAACCCTCCCCAACAGAGCCCCTGGCTACAGCTAGGTTGGGGAATAAGATAAAATTTCTTGTAGAAACAGAAGCTACTTATTCTGTTATAAATACTTGTAAAGGGTAATTAAGCAAGCAAACAGCTTCAGTCATTGGTGCCGCAGGGTGGACAGGAACCTGGCCTTTCTTTCAACCTTTAAATTTTAAAATTGGCAAACAGATGTTGATCCATTAATTTCTTTACATGCTTGAGTGCCCCATGCTGTTATTGGATAGAGATATACTGAGTAAATTAGGTTTAAAGAAAAACAATTCAGATACATATTCCTGATGAAAAGGCTGTGGAGGCCCAAGTTTTTAAATGTTATAAAGTGTGAACCTTGTTTACCATGCTAAGAGACCCCCACCGGGAACAACAAAGGCAGTTGTCCAGGACACTGTTGGTAAGTGGTCTTTACAGAATTGCCACAGCATAATGGGCTCAGGGGTGTGTGTATATATATATACACCCACACCCCAGTATATATATATACACCTATATATATATATTGGTATTAATAGGTACGTTTTCTGGTTGGCTACAGGCTTTCCCTTGTTGCACCATGATGGCTTGTGATTGAATCAAATAATACCCTGATGTGGTGTACCAACAGGCTTGTCCTCAGATAGAGGTCTGCAGTTTATTGCAGTAGTTAGGAAGGTGAGAGAGTGTTTGGGAATCAAGTAGGATCTGCATACCCTATATAGAACTGAGGCTAATGGGAATGTGGAATGTATGAATCAGACACTCAAGTTACAATTAAGTAAAATATGTCAAGAAACTGCTTTAACTTGGTTACAAGCCCTACCAATTGCTTTGTTAAGGTTATGAATACAGCCAGGAAGGAATTATGTGAGTCCATATGAACTGATGTATGGGTGGCCTTACCAGCTGCCTTTTGGTCCTGGTGATATGTCTTTGCAGGGAAAAAACTTGTGATCATTATAGTAATAACTTATGTCTGTACCATTGTATGCATCATGATTCAGTTTTGTAGTTGCTGGTCACAATGGTGTATTAGAATCAAATATGGGTAAAGGGTGTAGAATGAGACTTACAGGATATATGTATATCCATAAGTCTCAACGGAGGGAAATGTAGGCCTAAATTGTAGGTTTAAACTAACAATAGTGTGTGTGTCTTTAAACTAACATAGCAGAATACAGCAAACTGTTCTAGCTTGCTAACACATAGCGAGAAAGGAATGTTCAGCTGACAGAGGAAGGAACATCTCAGGACTGATAACAACTAAGGAGACAGTAAATAAGACCAAGAGTGTCAGCCTTCAAGATAGCAGAGTGGTGCCCAATGTGGAGTGAAACTGTGAACAGAACAGAAGCAAGGACATATGTCCCAGTGGGTAGGAAATCAAGTAAGGGAGTTAGGAGACCAGCGTGGTTAAACAAGGAGCTGCTGGGCAAACTCATGTGGAAAAAGAGAATCTATGGATTATGGAAGGAGGGGCTGGCCACCTGGGAGGAATATACAACAGTTGTTAGAGGATGTAGGGAGGCAATTAGGACAGCTAAGGCCTCCTTGGTACTTAATCTTGCTAGTCGGGTTAAGGACAATAGAAAGGGCTTCTTCAAATACATAGCAAATAAAACTAAAACAAGAGGCAATATAGGCCCACTGCTGAACGAGGTGGGTGCCCTGGAGACAGAGAATATAAAGAAGGCAGAGGTGCTGAATGCCTTCTTTGCCTCTGTCTTTACTCCTGCAGACTCTCCCCAGGGGCCTCAGATTCCTGTAGCCCCAGAAGGAGTCAGGACAAAGGAGGAGTTTGCTTTAGTAGATGAGGATTGGGTTAGGGATCAGCTATGCAATCTGGACATCTATAAATTGATGGGTCTGGATGGAATGCACCCATGGGTGCTGAGGGAGCTGGCGGAGGTCATTGCTGGGCCACTCTCCATCATCTTTGGTAAGTCATGGGAAATGGGAGAGGTGCCTGAGGATTGGAGGATGGCAAATGTGACACCAGCCTATAAGAAGGGCAAGAAGGAGGACCTGGGTAATTATAGACTGGTCAGCCTTACCTCCGCCCCTGGAAAGGTGATGGAACAACTTATTCTTGACGCCATCTCTAGATATATCAAGGATGAGGGGGTCATTAAGAGCAACCAACATGGTTTTATGAGGGGGAAGTCATGTTTGACCAACCTTATAGCCTTCTGTGAGGAAGTGACTAGGTGGAGGGATGATGGTAGAGTGGTAGATGTGTTTTTTCTTGATTTCAGTAAGGCATTTGATACTGTCTCCCACACCATTCTCATAGATAAGCTAAGGAAGTGTGGGCTTGACGATCAGGTAGAGAGGTGGATCAAGAACTGGTTGAAAGGAAGAAGGCAGAGTTGTGATCAGTGGCACAGAATCTAGCTGGAGGTCTGTGAGTAGTGGAGTCCCTCAGGTGTCGGTGCTGGGACCAGTGCTGTTTAATATTTTCATCAACAACCTGGATGAGGGAACTGAGTGTACCCTCAGCAAGTTTGCTGATGACACTAAACTGGGAGGAGTGGCTGACACACCAGAAGGCTGTGTTGCCATTCAGCGAGACCTGGACAGGCTGGAGAGTTGGGCAGGAAGCAACTTGATGAAATTCAACAAGGGCAAGTGTAGAGTCTTGCATCTGGGGAAGAACAACCCCATGTACCAGTACAGGTTGGGGGTTGACCTGCTGGAAAGGAGTGAAGGGGAAAGGGACCTGAGGGTCCTGGTGGATAGGAGGATGACCATGAGCCAGCAATGTGCCCTTGTGGCCAAGAAGGCAAATGGCGTCCTAGGGTGCATTAGAAAGGGTGTGGTTAGTAGGGCAAGAGAGGTTCTTCTCTCCCTCTACTCTGCCTTGGTGAGGCTGCATCTGGAATATTGCATCCAGTTCTGGGCCCCTCAGTTCAAGAAGGACAGGGAATTGCTTGAAAGAGTCCAGCGCAGAGCCACAAAGATGACGAAGGGAGTGGAACATCTCCCTTATGAGGAGAGGCTGAGGGAGCTGGGTCTCTAGTTTGGAGGAGACTGAGGGGTGACCTCATCAGTGTTTACAAATATGTAAAGGGTGGGTGTCAGGATGATGGAGCTAGGCTTTTTTCAGTGATATCCAGTGATAGGACAAGGGACAATGGGTGTAAACTGGAGCATAGGAGGTTCCACGTTAACATCAGGAAGAACTTCTTTACTGTGAGAGTGACAGAGCACTGGAACAGGTTGCCCAGGGAGGTTGTGGAGTCTCCTACGTTGGAGATATTCAAGGCCCACCTGGACAAGTTCCTGTGTGATGTACTCTAGGTTACCCTGCTCTTGCGGGGGGGTTGGACTAGATGATCTTTTGAGGTCCCTTCCAACCCTTGGGATTCTGTGATTCTGTAACTGCTAACTCAGCATTAGGACCTTGCGAGCATGTGCAGGCACTGAGGTCATTCAGTAAACACATTGAGGAAGACTGTCTTCGACCACCAGAGACTCAGACCAACTCAGCAAGAAAGTGCATGCTTAATTAGTATGGAAATATTGTAATTAGTTCCTGTAGATCTCATGAATATGTAAATCATTTCATGGGAAAGATGTGAATATGCATGAGTATGCTAAATACAGAGCTGCTGCTAGCAAGTAACAGGTGTGCTCACCTTTGTGAAACTATTTGCATGTGCACCCTGCACTGCAATAAAAAACGCTGGCTTCCTAAAACTCCAAATTGAGTCTTAGAGAGGTTCTCAGACAGACTTTCAGGGTAGCACTAATACATTGTCTCCAAACTGCTCTAGTTGCAATTGCTTAACAGCTGTTTTCCTTCCCCTCACAGGAGCTGTTGCAGTTTTTGTTGTGGGTCACATAAAAATGTCTTGGGCAGTGTGGGGTGAAGTGGCACTTGCCCTGTTCTCCTTTCTTATTGCTGCTGCTGTATATATCATGGACACTGTTCGTAACATCTGGGTGTGCTATGCGTCCTATGTTGTCTTCAGAATTATCTACATGCTGCTAATCACGACAGCAACGTGAGTATCTTTTTAATGCAGATTGCTCTCAAGGTTACAGCTGGTTTGAAAGCTGGCATATTTTCTGTGTAATTAGAGTTTCACCTACCAGGAATTTGGAAAGGGAAATCTGTTGTGATTCAGGTCAGAAACTGAGGCATGGAGATTTATGGCTGGCAGTCT
Source organism: Melopsittacus undulatus (assembly GCF_012275295.1). Classification (NCBI taxonomy): domain Eukaryota; kingdom Metazoa; phylum Chordata; class Aves; order Psittaciformes; family Psittaculidae; genus Melopsittacus; species Melopsittacus undulatus. The sequence goes on from NC_047528.1 coordinate 101,515,482, forward strand.
GCCCAAGCTTTAGAGTCTTATGATACTATGATGACTACTGCTAAATGTGAGATAGTGCTGCTTGACAGGGAAATGTTTTTCATAAATATGGCTGGGGTGAAATCTTAACAGATGAGAACAATGCTTTGCCTGTGCTAAAGTGTCAACTTTCTCTAACTGGTGAGGAGGAAAACTTCAGTGTCACTCTGGGGAGGAAAACACAGTTGTAGAACTACACATTCCAATTACAATTACAATTGCCACAAGACAGCTCAAGGACAGTACTAGGGTTGATGCTGAAACTGGTAACTGCAAAAGGAGTTCTGGTTATAAGGATGTGGGAGGCTATGGACTATACTGCAGGAGGCTAGTGCTTTCAGACTGCCACCAGCTCTCTGGGATCAGAGCACATTTTTCTTCTCTGCAAGACAAGACCCTTTAGCTACATTGGACAAGAGGGCTGCTTCAGTAAGACTGAAACCCGCAGAGCTCCCTAAGGGGTATTTTGGGTTTGGGGTTAGTTTTGGGGATTTGGGGTGGTTTTTTAAGCTTTTTCTTTCATGTATCTGTGGGTCTCCTCTAGCTTCTGTGCTAGTATGTTATGATCCTACTTAGAAAAGTACACTATAAGTACAGGGTAATTTAGCTGTGGAAAATACTGTACCAGTTTGTAACATTTCAGGTTGCATAGTCCTCTTGTCCAGAGATGTTCCTCCCATTTTTGTCTTTCCCTGCTTTTTCCCTGTCGTGTTTCCAGTCATCCCTTTCTTTTCAGGTTCCAGATCGCTACGAATCTCAGTGTGAAGCGGTATGCCCTGGTATTTGGAGTCAACACTTTCATTGCCTTAGCACTTCAGACTCTGCTCACTTTGATTGTTGTAGATGCCAGTGGGCTTGGGCTGGACATCTTCACTCAGGTATGATGGACTCTTTTAGCTTTACTGGTAGGAGGGAGGGAGGCAAACTAAACTGCAAAGCTTCTTGGTTACTGTTTTTTGGGTCAGGGGTTTCACAGAGAAATAATTACAGATTCCTGATATTTTAGAAGAGGAAGGGAGCTCATGTATTAACCTTCTTACAAATTTGTTAACTGCTTGGTTTAACTGCTCCTTTTTTATTTTCTTTCCCCTTCTCTGCAGTTCATGATTTACGCCTCTTACTTTGCGGCAATCTCACTGGTGTTCTTGGGCAGTGGCATATACAGTATTATAAGAGCTTACAGAAGACAAGAGCAGATGCAGAACAGATCTCCTGAAAGCCAGTAGAGCACCAGGTGAAGACTCTTGGTGGCTACATATGAAGATATAGGTCTGTTTTTTAATCTTTGCCTTTTCTTCCAAGGCAGTCATCTGAATGGTATTTGATCTATATTTATACTATATTAGTAGCACATTTTAGAAGGTAAATGCTTTAGGTCTTACATAAGTAAGAACAAATATTTTCTTTCTAAAATGCCTTTTGTTCTTCTGTTGCATCTATGGGATGTGCAGGAAAGAACAGTAAGTTTTCTCAAAGAGTGAAAGCCTTGGGAGGTTTTAATCTAAGGCTATGTATCTGGAGGCTGCCATTGAAAAAGCAGCTTCATGATTGTCTAGTCAACTGCTGCTGTCTGTCACTGAGGTGCTGCTGTGGGGTAGAAGTGGGGGCACACTAACAGACCTCTCTTTGGAGAGCCCCAGCCCTGGAACAAGAGCTGGCGTTGAGCCTGTACTCTGCAGTGTAGCTCTTGCTGTGGCTGTCCCATGATGCTGGGTGCTCTGTTTTGAGGACTAGTACACTTACGTTTTTGCATATGCACATTCTTCCTTGAGTTGCTTATACTGTTCCTGTCTGTCACCCCAGCTGCCAGAGCTGATCATGGTGCTTCCCAAAAAACTTAACAGTCCCAGGGTAATATGTGATGTTGGTAAATTGGCTATCAGGAGTGCTGCTTGTGTCATGAAGGCCTCTGCCCCAGGGACTATAAAGCTGGAAGGGAAGCTTAAAGGGAGTTTTAAGTAGGCAAAAAGCTAATCCAAAGCTCCCTTGACATTTTTGCCTCTGGCCTTTAGAACCACAGATTCTTGTGATTACAGGAGTCACTGCCTCACCACCCTGGAGGCTGAGCTGTTCCAATGGGATGTGGCACTGAGAAGGAAGGTGACTTGCTGGGTTTTAAGCTATTCTTTATGACACTGGAGAATTGTAACTCTGGTGACTAGACACCTTCAGTTACCTCGATGACTGCCTAAGGCTTTGAAAAATGCTGATTTCTGGGGTTTATCCCTTATTTTAAAATGCCTTTGTGCTTCTTGTGGGTCACTGTCCACTAGTTCTACCTCTTTTTTTCCACCTAAGCAGGACTATGAATGTTTGGAGTGGGCAGTTCCTTTATTTTGTCTAGTCTAAGCAATTTGCAACTTGCCTCATACTTGGTTTTTAAAACTAATTTATTTTTTCCAAATTGCTTTTTCACTGGGGACGAGTTGCACAGGGTTGTCCTGGGATTGGGCACCTGGATACTCAGGCACCATGACCAGCACAGCAACAGCTATCTCTAGTATACTGTGGAAATGGCCCGTGGAATGTCCCTGTTGCTGTTCAGGACATGGCAAGTTTAAGTGTAAAGGATAACTGGCAAAGGAGAAGATGCAATGCAGTGTGCTTCTCTCCATGCCTTCTCTCTGTGTGCTGCTTAGAGCTTTTTCCAGTCAGAGCCCAGTGAAGCAGCTTTGGTTTATTGGTTGCTTTAAATGCCATAGAGACTTAACAGCATTGGGGTTGGGAAGGTGTTTCATCACCGGCTGCGACAGGTACAGCCTTTCTTAACACTTCTGTGAGCCTCAGCCTTTACCATGCAAGATGCATGATTAATATGTTTAGAATGTGCTGCTTGGGGTCTGGGGAGCCCTTTCAGGCCTGCTGCTTATGGGAACCCACTCCCCAAAGCTTCCCCCTGTTTGCAGCCTGCCTCCTAAAGCAACCCTCTAAAGAGGGGCTTGGCTGTACTGGCATTTACACATGTTAAGCATAACTGCCTTATCCTGCAATTGAAACTTGAAACTATCCATGTATATATTCCTTTCTTTACCATTTTTTGTTTTTAAAATAAAATTTTAAATTCTAGCTGATGAGCTGTCCTGGGAAGGGGTAGTATGTGCATATCCTGTCCTTTGAGCTCCTTGGCCTGATGGCAGTTGCAGCAAGGCACAAGGAATGGGTATACAGCACTCATGTCAAGTGACTGAAAGAAGCAGCTCAATTTTAATCAAGTTTTTCATACAAAGAACAAAACTCTTTAAAGGCAACTCAAAAATTAACTAATGAATTACAGCAATAACAGTGATTTTTCTACCAAAGTAATGAAACTGGCAACTTCAATAGAGAGGCATGTTGTGCTGTGTATGTCTTCAGGCCTATTAATGTATGGAAGCCACACCTGGACGTTGTTCAGGTTCCTGTGCTGTTGCTGTGGTGATGAGATGACTGTAGAGCCTGACTGGAGCTTTACACAGTTACTGATGCCTACAAAGTACTGTAAACATGTTGACATTGTTGGTTTCTAATTGTATAGCTATTTTTATTAAATAAAATGATCCTGACATAGCCTGTGTAGCCAGTGTTTTTTTTGTGTTTTGATATCTTGCTAATGCACAGTACTGCTGCTGCAGGTTGGTCTGAGCACTGTTGTTACAAAGAGTTAAAAATAATACAGGCCAAAACATGCAAAAAGAAGCAAGTTTTCAAGAAGCTGATAGTTGCAGGCTGGTTTGTGTAGGTTTGCAGAACTCTGTGCAAGTGTCCTGCATTAAGGATCCTTAAGTGCTGAGCAGTTCAGAAATACTCCATAGTTCTAGTGCAGAGTGGTCCAGTGAGGGTAAAGATCACTCACTGATGCAGAGTGACTGTAAGCGAAAGCAGGTATAGGTTTGCTGTGCAGGAGGACCTTTCTATTTATGTTGACCCAATTACAAAATTGAGCCCTTAAGGAGGAAATGCTGTAAACTCTTGATCCTGGCACACCTGCACTGCCTTGGAAAGGTCTCCCTGTCTTGTGCTTCTAGAAAAGATGGCATGTACAGGCTGGGCTGGATGGCAAAGCGATCTCTGAATATCTGCTGCCAGTTTGATGTAGTTCGGTGTAGGTAATAGTACAACAAGCCCTCTGCACAATACCAAAACCAAGCAAATGTGTAGTCTGGGGAGGAAGGGGCACCTTTCTTACATGTGTTTCCTTGAGTGCCTTATGCTGAGGCAGGAGGGATAGGACTGTCAGCATGTCAGGCTTGCTCTGAATTTCATTCATCTGCTTTCCCTGGGCAAATAGAGGAGTCAACTGTGCAGAGATGAGCTTCTTGACAGTGTGGAGAATTAAACTCTCTGCTTGTATACAACAGGAAGGTAAACCAGTAGTTCATACAGGTATAGCATTACCCTTCAAGGTAGATTCATGTCTCTGGTGCTAGTGAAAGGTGCTGTGACAAGAATCCTGATGCTGCTCTTGCCTGCGAACACAGCAGGTCCACGTGAACAAGCAATCTTCCTTGCTCCTCCCATTGCATCCTCCTGCACCATGTACAGCTGAGAGATCTGAAAAGGGACACCCAGCTGCTGTCAAAAGGCTTGATGGAGATGAGGTAAACACTACCCACAAGTCTGGGATGTGTGCCTGGGATGCTGTGACTGTTGCTTTGTTGCAGCTGATGCTGGGGGCTGCTGGAGGTGAGTGTTACCACTGAATCTTGCATGTCCTGCACCAGGCTTGCTATGAAGCTGTTAAGATGTGGTATAGTTCTTGGGCTTTAGAATCATTGTTAGGGGGAGAGCCCAGGTGCTGGGTTTGTTCTGTCCAAAAGGTGAGGAATAGTAAGAGTTGACAGGGGCTACTGTTTCAGGAACAGCACTCACTGCTGTCCCTCTGGAATAGCACTGGTTGTGACAGCCCACCAAGGCATGGCAGGGTTACACTGAACCGTGCTGTGGCTGCATGCTTGTGTGAAACAGCCAGCAGTGCTCTCAGGGAAAGGGAAGGGCTATGACGTATCTTCTTTATCGGTGTGATCGTAGCCAAGTAACTGGGAAGGAAAGAGGGACTTTGGTTATGGCAGGGGCAAGAGACGGGAGCTCTGGACCCTATTCTCAGTGACTGTTCAGAGTCAACTGTGTCTTATACAACACACAAAAGGGTGCTTGTTTAACATTGCTCTCGAGGTGTTATGCAGCCTTTCTCTGTCAAACGTACTCACTGTGCGTGAATCAGTATTCCTTGAACACAGTGTCTAATTACATTAGTGACACAGAAAAGAGCAAGCAACATGCTGGGACCTGTCCTTGGAGCCCTGTGTTGCTTGGCCTGTCCTTGAAGACCTGCATTGCCTTGCTGTTGTTTCCACTGCATTTTTTCATTACCATGTTCTGTAGCTCACTCACAGATGGGAACATCTGAAAATCTAAATTTAATGACATATGGGTTAATGAATGCATGCATTAATTTAGACTGACCTTAAAATATCATTATCATTATCAAGCGTCACAGCTTGATCTTCCAACAGTGGGATCTAATCCTGACTTGTAATCAATTGAATAAGGCATCTCTTGTGAATTTTCATTCACAATGTAGCGCTGGCTTGTAAGATGAAGGACAGTATTACAATAAAAGCAGAGCAAAAGCTTTGGTGTTGTGCTGAGTTCTCTTTATTTTAGTCTGCTATGAACTTTACAGCCACCCATCTGTGAAATGCGGAATATCAGAAGTCCAGCATATTGTACTCAAGAGTGGGATAACTGCATGGCCCTGTGTAAGGTCAGTGGTTGAAGTTTTTCCAGGTACAGCAGAAACCATTGCCAAGCAGGTACCTGAGTGTTAGGTAGATATCAGAAGCCCTTCCTGATACCTTCCTGATATCTGTATCTATTCCTTTTAGCCCACTGAAAACAATGTTAAAAACCATTTGTCTTTCTCACTGTATGGTGTAGGATTAGCAGAAACTGCGGGGTCATGGAGTCCAATCTCCTTCTGTGTCATGTGGCTTATGATGGCGAATGTCTTCAGAGACCTCCTGAACCCTGCCCTGAAGGGGTTTAGATTTTCTACCTTTCATGACTTTGAATGAAAGGGTAACTCTACCCGCACTACTCTGAAAGTTATCAAGGCCCTGGCTAAATTTATTCATGCCTGTTTTCTGCCCAGACTTTCTTATATTAGCATTAACCCTTCAGTGCAGGGACTGTGTTGCCCTCTGAGCTGTGTGGCCTGGTGCACCTGCAGATTGTCATCCCTCACTTTGCTGGGGCGGTGTACTCAAACTGGGGGCTGCAGCTGTATGAGGGTCCAGGTGACGGGTGCCATGTTAGTGTTGCCAGTGGGGACAGCCACCTCCCTCCACCCTCGGGGGTGACCCATGGTGGGCCTGAAATGCGAGGAGGGTTTCATAGCACAAAACACAGTGCTAGAGAGCACTGCATAACACTGCATGAGTGTTAGTCAACCCATACGGCTGCGGGCAGAGGGGCCCCTTGCAAGGAGGTGCCCTCACTGGGCTGAGGGGCCCCTTGTACACTGGGAGGTTTATACCTTGGTCCTGTGCTGATGCTGCGGGTGGGGGTTTGGTGAGCTGAGAGTTGGAAATGGTTTATTTTTTTTCTAACAAGCAAGGGTACCTGCTTCCCCTTTACTACACCTAGGGGGGGTGAGTTAATGGCTCTCTGGTAACTGGTGGCAACACCACCAACCACGTTTATCGGGAGCCTTTCAGAAGAGATCAGTGCGTTTAACCAGCTGTTCAAATACCACTATCACTTCTATGGGGCCGGGCAGCACAGTCCTGCTGCCTGCACAGCCCTTGACCAGCTGCAGCAATGGCAGCTGGGGGCTGGTGTTATGCAGAAGGACCTGTGCCACATGGTGAGCCCCGTGTGGGCTCCAGGGCGAGTAACACAGCTTGTTGTGGGGCCTGCTAACCACGGGGGTGAAGCAGGGCAGCCTGTGAGGTGTTTGCTCCTCCATAGTGGTGACTGCTGTATGCCACCTTCCCCTGCAGCTCTGCTGAGGAGCCTGAGCCCTCCGATGGGTTTTGGTGGCCTTTTTCGAGAAAGTAATTCTTTTGGGGTGCTTTTCCTGGTGTGGGATTTTTTTTTTTTTTGGGGGGGGGGGTGTTTGGTTTTTTTCTTTCTTCTTTTCACATTCAGAGCTCTGAGAACAATGCTTGATGAATGCAGACTGGTGTCTCTTTGTACTTGCGGTACTGTCTTTATTAACAAAAGCTCAGTTTGACACTGATAGCTTTTGGTTTGATCAGATCGCTGTTCACCAGCCGGAGCATGAATAATACAACACAGAAACTGCCGGCAGCCGCTCTGCTCCCAAGTGCTCGGACACTGAAATGGCGGGGGGGGGGGGGGGGGGGCACACGCATACGCACACGCATACGCACACACATACGCATACCCATACGCATACACATACATACACATACACTTACACACACAAAGCGGGGCGCGGCGCTGGGGACCGTCTCCACGGCAACGGGGCGGCGGTGCCGCCTCTCGAGCACACTCCTGTTTGGCGCCGCCGCCTCGCCGCCTGCGGCAGGGCAAAGGTGCAGGCGGGGTTTGGTCCTCGGGGGCCACCATCGGCAGTGACCGTTGCTGCGGGAAGGTAAGCTGGGCTGGGCTGCTGCCATAGTAACGCCGCCGAGCGCACCGACGGGGCGGACCGAGCCTTCAGCGGGTGGTGGAGGTGGCTCATACCCCGGTCCGGGGTGGGAACAGCGGCGGGACACCGCCAGGCCGTAGTGTCGGGGGAGCAGGTAATGCCGGGGAGGCGAATGGCGGCTGCACTTGCCGGTTGGGCCCTGGCCGGCCCCGCCGTGGGAGACGCACACGGCCGGCCCTCATGCGTTACAGCCCAGCTAGGGGCTGCTTCGCCTGCTTGCTGGTGTCGGTGGTCATCACGGTGAGGCGCTGCCGAAGGTTGTCGGTCGCAGCAGAAGGCACCCGCACTGATACGCGGAGCCGGGTGCTTCTGGGCATTCCCCAGCAAAACGGAGTTGGATTCGGGTTTATGAATCTGTATAAACGTGTATCTTGTTACAAAGGGGCAAAATAACAAAATACCATCACTGTGTCCCTCTTGTAACTGTGCCTAGCCTGGGGCTGAATATACCCATGTAGAGGTGTTACTGAGCTTTGCAGAACAGTCACACACCCAGTTAGAATTGAAACAGTGAAAATGAAGACTTGAGATTTTCTGCATACTTTTGGTCCCTATTAAAACTGAAGCCCTTTAATCCTTACTTCATTAGAATCTAAACAGAATAGGATCTGATTCAGGATTTTCTGAAACAAAGTCATTAACTTGAAATTATCTCTTCAGCTGTGACTATGTTACAATAAAAGAGGCTGATTTTTATGCTGTTCCCCTTTATTTACATATCCTAAATATATTGAACAGTTCAGTATTTGTGTTGTCACTGAATGAACATGTTTTGTTAATGGCACAGTTCAGCTTTGTAGCTTTTGTGCCGACTGACCATCATGATGAAGTTAAAGAGAAATGGCTCTTTTGTGCTGAATATGTACTAGAGCAAGGTAATCTCCATTAGTACCCCAGGTACGTGTCCACCCAAGCCAAGGGGAAGGAAGGGGCATTTCCCAGCAAAAATTACGACCTGTTTGAACAAAATTTAAACTCAGAGAAATGTAGTGTGGTTAATTGAATGATGGTCGTGGCAAGTGGTGACTAAAAAGAAGGGAATTAGGAGCAAAATTTTCCAGATTTTCTTGAACAAAATGTAGATCAAAAAGAGAACAGTTTTGTAAAGTTTCTGTATGAAGTTTGCAACAGAAGTGCCCAGCTGAATTGCCATTTTTTCCCCTTTTAAACAAATCTTGGCTAAAGTTTGAGGTCCAAAAGAGCAGCACTCTTGACAAGCATGGAAGTTTTAAGAGGCAGAGCTGGTGTTTCTGAGAATAAATGAGAATTTAGGAGATGCTCATCAGAATTTAAAAGCTTGAAGGAATTTAAGCAGCATCATCTGGATGGAAGGATTTTTACAAAATGTATTACGAAATCTGAGGCAGGTTGGAAGTCCAGGTCTTGTCTGGAAGGGCAGGTTGTTAACACATGTAGAGCTGTCTTGCTGTTTCAATCCAGGGTCAGAGCTAACTCAAACATCTTGTATTGTGTTGCAATATGTTAATGCATATAACATGATCTTTTAGTATGTTGTACGTGACACAGATTTGTCCTACTAGAGAGACTTAGAAGTGACACCTTCCAGCCTACAGCAGAGAGTACAAAGAGAATAGGAAATTTTGAATAATCAATGTTTCCTTCGTTTGTGTTGTTTTTGTAAGCATTAATAAACAAGTTAGGAAAGAAATGAGTGGCTAAAGCTGTAAAAAGGGCGTCTGCACATCAGCTTTTAACCCTTTTGTGTATTAGATGGAGACATGCTTTCTGTTGAGTGAACCCCTGAGCCCAGGGGTTTCAGGCAGTCAGCCTGAGTACCAGCACTGAAGCAGTCCTTCAGGATCTGTTGGCAGCTATGTGCTATGCAGTCCAAAGATTGTTTAAAAGATTCAATCCTTATAGTGGCTCATCTCCTGTTTTGTCATGGTTGTGAATATATCCAGCCTGATTAACTGGCTAATGAGAATTTTCCATTGTTGTCTTCCTCATAAATTCAAACCAGAACTGAATCCTTTTGAAACAAGGGGAACACAAAATCACAAAATGGAATTTATAAACCTTTAGAATTAGTTTTCTCCGAATCAATTTTCCCAGTATTCTCAATTGGTGTCTGTGTAACTTTTCTTTACCTCTAATAATAGTGGAGCTGACAGGTTTGAAAGATAGCTGCTTGTAAATGTTCAGCCACTCTAGTATAAGTTTCTGGCAAGAGCACAATCAATGAATGTCTTGTCATTTTAATATGTCATTATGAGAAGCTTTTGGTAATTTGATCTATGGTAAGGCATAGCATGAATCTTCTAAGACTTGTGCATCTCACATTTTTGTAATGTGACTTTAAACAAGTTGAGACTTTGTTAAAGGAAAATGGTCCAGGCAGATATAAAACAACAATGTAAAACATACCTGGGAGCAGTGAAAGCTCTTAGTACTCTTAACTACGTTTGTACTTTTTATGTTTTATCAGACATAAAATACCAGTCTCTTTGTCCAAGCACAAGACTGACAGTTAAGACATCACAATTTCTAGTTTTACCTCTCAGATACTTACTGCAAGACATTGCGTTAAGTCATCTTGGTTTGCTTTGACTCAAGTCTTCCCCTAGTAGTTGGAGCTGGAAAGGCCAAAACCATTCATGTTTATAAACCATTAGTGATCCATAGTCCCAAGATTCTGTGGCATGATCTAGCATGGTTGTATTAATACTGCTCACAAGTTTGATATGAGTGCCATAAGAGATATTGATGTCCTATATTTGCATGTCACCAGGGTTTTAAAACAACTCTTTCCCACTTTCCTTTTTATAGTGTTACTCTAACACATCACCAAAATGAGTGAAAATGAAGACCAAGGAGATCCAACGAATATGGGTAATTTAACAGGAGGTGTAGAATATGAGGATGATTTTGAAAAAGACCTTGAATGGCTAATTAATGAAGAAGAAGAAGAAAACCTTGATGAAAGAGAGGTATTCGTTAAATTTAATGCTAAATTATATGCTAGTTATTTAGAATACAAAGTTGAGTAATGTTTGAAGTCATAAGCACAAAATTGAATATGGTTTGAAATGTGTAGGTACATTCACTAGATTTTGACAGAGAAAGTTATTTGGATTATAGTCAAAACCAGTTCAGTGAACTGGTTAGTTTGGTTATAATTGCTTTAAACCGGAAAATTCAGTATTCCTTGAAAAGAATATGCTTATTTCAGAAGTACTTTTGGATTCCTTTTCGTGTTTGTGCAACACACATTCTGTATTTGTGGTGTCACTGATCACTGTGCAAGTCATGCTTAGTTAAATTTTGTGCAGGGAGGACCTGCAAGAGGCTTGTTAATGCCAAAAAAGCTATTAGTTATGACATGCACTATTTGACAGCCTGTTTTAGAGTTAGGGTCATTAGCAGTGCTCTTCTCTCTCACTATTTCTTTTCTCTTTCTCTGGTTCTGTTCTTTGTTGGGAGAATAGTTGTTTGATTTTTGTTTTAGAATCCTGAAAAAAATGAAGAGGATACTGAAGCACAAATTGTTAGAGGTGCAGATAGCTTAGAGGAAGACAATGAGGAAATGGAAGAAAAGCCAGATCAGCTTTCAGAGGCAGATGTAAATGTGAAAGTGAGACCCTCCAATGAAGAAAGTTTTGAATCCAGATCTGATGTTAAACAGGGGGATGACGTATCTGATACTGATAGTGAAAGCTCTATCCAGGAATCCAAGCTGGAAAACCAGCAGGAACTGGATGAGGAAGAAGATGAAGAACTAAAGCGTTACATCTTGGAAAAGATTGAACAAGCCAACAAATTGCTGGAGAATCAGGCTCCCGTGGATCAGAACAGAGAACGGAAATTAAAATTTAAGGATAAGTTGGTGGATCTTGAAGTTCCTGCTCTAGAAGATGTTGAAATTTGTAAAACTGACTTTGCAAATGGAGATGATGTTTCAAATAGGCTGTCTCAGTTGTGTATTTCTAATGAAATGGGACAGGAAAGCACATCACTTTCATCACATGCTGACAAGAACAATGGAAAGAAGGATGGTAAAATCCTAGTGGAAAAAAGTGGGAAGTTTGAACTCTTAAGTTTACGTGATATTGAAAGCCAGGGCATTTTGCCCCCAGTAAGTGTTTCTTTTACTGATATTGAAACTCAACACATATCTCCAAAATCTTCACCCTGTAGTCCTCCTGGTGCTGCTTCTCAAATGAACAAAGTACCTCCGGAAGGACCAGGAGCACATGCTTTTTCTCCTGGTGGAGATGATAGTGTGTTTTTCCCAAAGCCTCCATCTAACCTGAAGCATCGTCCAAATTCTGCCATCAGTTCTGCAAAAGGTCTGGGAAAACGGAAGACTCCGCAGAGGGTGCAGTCTGCCAACATGCCTGTGAGAAGCTCCACTTACTGTCTTTCTCCCAGACAAAAAGAATTGCGGAAACAGTTAGAACAAAGGAAGGAAAAACTGAAGAAAGAGGTAAAGATACATACGCAATAAATAGATTACAGTGACTATCCTGTTTCCATGCTTCACAGAAACCACGTATTCAGGGCGTTTACCCCTTTTTTCCATTGTAAAAGAGGCAACAAGAATAATATTAACAAGATTATTGCTGTTATTATTGTTGCTGTTATTATTCTCTGGAGTTTGTAAGGAATCTATCAAAAGTCTTTTCCTTATATGAAAAGAAAAACCCAACTGAGTGGCATAGGATCATGTCTTGCTCACAAGAGAAATTAAGTATTTATTTACTACATCGGTCATAAATAGGCCTTCCGCTATATTGTACTTACTGCTTTTGCTTATTGACTCCCTTTCTATGTAGGTTCCATTTCAGGCCCACTGTTTACTGTGACATATCCCATGGTATCATCTCCACAGATTACACTGCAGTGCAGGAAGTTAACATTAACCAAAGTAATGCAGGTGCACATTTGGGTGCTCATGAAGTATGTAATAGGCAATTATCATTTGGGAGGGTGTTCAGTCATAAAATAAGATCTTCACAAGAGAATGACTGTGAGGACTACGAACAAAGAGCAGTGTGTTTAACGTGTGGAAGATAGAGCTGACTTCAAAAGCGATATGACTTTTGCCTGCATAAGATGCATGCAGGTGAAGTCATATTGACTAATAACTGGATACTTTTCTTCCTGTAAAGGTTTTGCATAGGTGAGTGTTGCAGTAAGTTTTCTCAATGAGTTTGTTGCAAAGTAGGGTTTTTCCCCTTTCTCTGTTAATTAATACTGCTTTTCCTTCTTGTTTGGTTTTACCTGGGCACTATAGAGAGGACAAAAAGAAGAAAATATTGCCAGTACTGAGGTTATTCTTCCTGTACCTATAAAGGGCAGTAATTAAAAAAAAAATTAGAAAATCAGATCAGTATCTTATGTATTGCTGGGAAAAGAACTCCACCTTTTTTAGATCTTTCTCAGCTCCTTATTCAGAAAAACATATTTAATAGAGCTAGCCTTTGACAACTGTAACAGGAACCTCAGAAATCTTTACCAAGTATTTTAAAATCTTAGATGTTTTTCTTCACTTTGCATTATGATGATACGGTTACTAAATAGTAGTTTGCTATGCATGTTGCTCTGTAAAAAGAGCATGAAGCAGCTACCATTTTTCTGTGCTTTCTGAAGTGCAGTCTGAAAACCTTTCTCCTCCTTGTAGGTACTTGTAATTGGCTAAAATGTGATTAATAATAATAATAAAAAAAACTTCTCAGTTTTGTAAAAATCTGTTTATTTTGTAAACTTGAAAAAGTGTTAAGCTATTAATACTCTGTAAGTAAATACATTACAATGTCATGTCCAGAAAAAGCCCCATATTTGTAAGGTCTGTAGTCCATATGTAGTTGAATGTCCTTTAGGGTTTAGTGTACCCACCTGTCAAGACTGGGAGCCACATTCATTTTCAAAATGCATCAGTTGAAACTGATTTTAAGCCAATCAGAGTTATTGGACAGGTTTAACTTTTAAAGCCTTCACCTACTGCTATTGAGAGATGTCTGTGTGTTGAGATGCATCATGGAAATGGAGGTAATCACAAAAGAGTTAGTATCTGAATGTAACATGAACCACAGAAGTGGTCAAACTCTTTTCTTCCTAGAAGTAGTATCAATTATGATGCAATCTTTGATTATTCCAGTTTCATCAGTACTTTTGTGTCTCTCATATAATTCAGGTGGCTTATTTATTGTCTATGAAGGCCTTTGAAGATTGGTTTTTTTAAAAACTAAGTTTATTCACTCTTGATTCCATTTAAGGAAGAAGAAAAGAAAAGGGAACAAGAAGAACAGAAGAGAAGAGATAACGAGATGGTTTTTAAAGCTTGGTTACAGAAGAAGAAAGAACAAGTGCAAGAAGAAAAGCGGATTCGTCGTGCAAAGGAGCTAGAAGACTTGAACAGCAGAGTAAGATCTCACTAAAATAAAACTGGGAGCTGTAGTGCTCTCGTTAAATAGGAAAACCAGATTCTAAGCCTTAGACTCTGTTCTTAGCTAAGCATATGCAAATATACAGTGATAGGAAATGGTTTTATTACATTGATTTGGTGAAGAGCTAGATTGACTTGCATATTTAGGATTTTTCTGCTTGGCAGAGTGGCTTGCATTGTAGAAGCTGCATATATGAATTCCATAGCTATAAAATGACAGGAGACAGATACTCCTTTTTATTGGGAAAATGACTTGATTGACCTCTGCAGTGAACAACCAGCCAGAAAACCCTTTGAAGTGCATTCCTTACCGTGTTGGCAAGCAGTTAATGCACATGACCTGACCAAAGCCTGAAGATGCTGTGTTCTAAAGTTCTACTGCCTTGCAGCAGTGGGCCTGAAAAGCTGAATACAGTATTTTTTTAAAACATACAGCTTTGAATGCTTGCTCATGTGTATATTCCATGCCAGATTAGCATATGATTTAGTTTGGTTCTAAAGTATGTTTTGTGGGTGGGAGACACCAGCAGAGTTCAAAAAATTGTTATAATGTGATTATAATCATTTAATGATAAGCCTTGTGTCTATATGTCTTTTTCTTTTTTTTTTTTTAACAGGAGAAGGACAGGAATCCAGAAGAAGCCTTCAAGTTATGGCTTAAAAAAAAGCACCAAGAGCACATGAAAGAAAAACAGTTAGAAATGTTGAGGCGCCAAGCTGAGGGAATTGCCTTTTTTCCGAGAACAGAGGAATGCAACAGAGCCTTTAAAGAGTGAGTAGGGTCATTCCTAGGGAATAGTATTTGTAAGTTTTGTAGTCTATCAGCCTAAAAGCATAATTATTTTATTGTACATGTTTACTGCTGAAGTCCTCATTGTTTTGGTTTGGGGCTTTTTTTATGGATATGCCCTCATAAACTTAAACCTCAGCAAAAATACATCAGTTTCTAGATGTTGTTTGTTCAGTGTTGTGAAATTACTTGTCAGAGCCTGAGCTAAAATAGTGAATTACTTCTGCTGAAAAAGGGAGATACTTCTCCCCTGCCTGTCAGGCTTAGGTTGATTCAGCTCATTAAGCAAGCAGAAAGATAATCCAACAGTGTTTTTCCTCCCTCAAGTTTGTGAGTTGAATTAGCTCAACAACAGGGGGGAGGCAAAGGTCGGTGCAGAAGCTGGAGAATGGGATGGAGAAATAGTACTTTTAGACTGGCTCAGCCACGCCATCCGTGTTTATCCTCCAGGGCAGGGTGACTCTAGTTACGTGGGGGCAAGTCTCCTTCAAATGGATGACATAAAACTTTGAATTGCAACTGTCAGTATTTCTACACCTCTTTCTCTCTCCCCAGATGGCTAAAAAGAAAGAGAGAAGAAAAACGAGCAGAAGAACTAGCTGCTAAAGAGAGAGTGAGGCAGCTCAGACTAGAAGCCAGAAGAGCAAAACAGCTGCAGAACATCCACTGTATTAATTCAGAGCCAAAAACTTTTCGCTTCACAAATCATTACAGTTGAAAGTTTGATGTAAGCACAGAATTCTTGGTGGCAATCTTTTAATTTTTATGGCTTGAGTTTTTGTTCTTTACAGCTACTTTTTGTGGTGTGTTTAAAGCTTCAAACAAGTTTAAAAATTACCTTCACTAACAACAATTTTACTACCTATTTGTAATTTTGTTGAAGAAGCCTGCTTTTATATGTAACTAACTCAGGGATTTTATTGGTTTGACCAAGTCTTAATGAGATCGATAGATGAGGGTGGCAAATACACATTCCTGTCATTAAAAGGCACTTTATACTCAACTCCACCATGAATTCCTGGATGCAGGCTATTATGTAAAATGTTGACTTTTTGCTGGATTAATGTTGCTGTTTGCTGCTGCTTGAGATGAAGACTGTACAAGGTGTTACGCTGTTGGAAAATGCTGCTTCTTGTACCACTTTCTATTGAGCTGTTGACCAGTTAATTCCAACTGGAAGACTGTTTTATTTTAGCTTAGGGAAAGTGGCCATTGAAGGCTAACACATGTGACTGTGCAACAGTCTTTGAAACTTATTTCTGAGTCATAGTAATTTTCTATCCCATTAAATTAAGTGGTTGTGTGAATTATGACCTTTACCAGTATCAAGGTAGCTGGATTATTTGTATATGTGTCCATGTTTGCTAAATTAATTATAATAAATTATACCACCTTACCCAGCTCAATTGTGAACTCTTCTCAGAGAGTGCTGAGGTCAATCATGAAATCATGAAGTTAATGGAAGATGAGGAGCACCTTTCCAACACATTTCATGATCTGTCATTGTTCTTCCACTTTTGCACACTTAAGTTTTTTTCTGGAAGTTTTGTAACAGGAAGTAGTGTAGTAGATGGCAAAGCAAATTTGCCATGAGTATTTTTCTCTTGCATTCTGGAGATAGTTGCAGGCATATTGAGAGAGTACTGATGTTTGACCAGATGGCACTGTGGTGCAGCTTTTGCTAGCATAGGTAAAGGACATGGTTGTGAAATGGAAATTTGACATGCTACTGAGAAAGGCAAGTAACAGGTGCCTTCTTCCTTCCTGTACCTTCCCCTGACACCAAGGACAAGAAGTGCATCTTGTTTCTGGCAAATGCAGAGGTGAAGCCTGCAAAGGGTCATGGTATTTCTCTAATTGTAAGAAGCTACAAAAGCAAGGTTTATTGGTTCACTACCTCAGACCAGTAGAATTAGGGGTTTTACAGTTCAACATCATGTAGGTTTTTTTTATGCTGCAGAAAAAACAAGGCCAGAAATACAGCTATATTAAATCCAAGATTGTAACTTGAAAGCAAAGAAAGTTTATTGTAGTTTTCTTCATGCAAATCAAAGCATGGCCAGCAACAGCAAGAACTTGCAGATTCTGATAACAGTATGAGATTCAAATAAAAACTGTGTGAAAGCTACCATTTCAGAAACCCTTTCCCTAAACTAGACGGCTACATGATGTAGATTTGGAAATGAAATTAAAATGCGTACTTGCATCCTCCTACCTTTCCTCTTTACATCTGCAGCTTAAAGAGGCTTCTTTAGAGTTAGATCATCTGTTGAAACTTCTCTTCAAGCCTACATCAAGATTATAAAACTGTATATGTAAAAAAAAATACTTTTTTTTTTTTTTACCAGTGCCTGTGCAAACTTCGTGCTTATCTTCAATTCCCCAGCAAGCCCATGAAGACACTGGGCAAGAACTGAGTTCTAATATTAGGTCAGGTTTCAACACTGTACTAAAGGAGGTATATCAGTCTGTCTTTGCTGAGGATCAGCTACATAACAGCTTCACTCTAGAAGCTGAGATAGATGGAAAACCATTATTTTTGCCTTATGGAAACGCAAGAAAAACCTCACCCCAAACAGGTTTCCAGAATCCACTTAAAAACAGTTACTGTTTATATATTACAGCTAGAGTTCATTCAAATTCTTTCCCTTCTTGCTGGGGCTGCAATACTGCATATGCTCTTACTTTCAGAACTTAGAGCTATGAAGATCCATTGCACATATTCCTT
Organism: Melopsittacus undulatus; assembly: GCF_012275295.1. Taxonomy (NCBI): domain Eukaryota; kingdom Metazoa; phylum Chordata; class Aves; order Psittaciformes; family Psittaculidae; genus Melopsittacus; species Melopsittacus undulatus. The sequence continues at coordinate 101,533,078 of NC_047528.1, forward strand.
TTGATTTCTCAAAAGGCTGAACATAGACTTGGTGACAGTTCATCACCTTGACTAAGATTATATATTTAAAAAAAAAAAAAAAAGGCATGGACCTGACAATTTTCCATTTCACCTTCCCCCCCTCCCCTTAGCATCATCTTCACACTTCATTTACTTTGGTACAGTTAGGCTTTTGTCTCCCTCTAAACACAAATTCATTGAGATTTGCTAATAAGACTGTAAACCTTAAATGGTCAAGGGCATCTCTATGCTCTACAAATAGGACCAGCGTAACATTTTTGGTTTTGCCTTTATAGAAGAAGTAGCTTTCCAGACTGAAAAGTAGTGGGAGTATCCCAGAGGCTAAGGAAATACTGTCAGTACCTAGCTTCAAGTAGTAAGAAACTGCATCATTTCCAATGTTAAACCCACCCATTATGGAAAGAAATAGGAAAAAGGGAAGTCTGCTGAACATCAACTAGTGTAATTCTTCAGACGAGTGCATGTGCAGTTTCATTGCCTATGTGTTTAAAGGACTATCAGCTCTCCTTGACAGTGATTGCAACAATTGAAAGTTACATCTTCGTATCTTGTGTATGGGTGAAACCTTCCAATATTCTTCTTTGTGGAAAGGAAGGAGGATGGAGAAGTCTCAGAAAAAGAAACTTCTGTTGATGTTTCTGCACGTGCAGCTGGATCCAGTACCCGTAGCACCTAAGGACAGAAAAATTGAGACTGACAATGTATCTATTAAGTTTAATAGGTTTTATCCTTCTCTACCAGCTAGGAAAGATTTCTTCCCAAAAGCAATTTTTCAATTTTTTTCCAAGTTGAAAACTGAATATCCATCTTTCCAGGCCCTCAATATAAAGACATTAGGTAGTGTTTATAAATTAGTAATGTTCATCAGAAATCCAGGCTATGATTTTAAAGAGAATTAAAAAAAATAAATCTAATTTCTTTTAGCAGAGTTGAGCAAAACTAGGTAACAGCAACACAGATCAGTAGGCACTGTGAGCCTCCTGCTGCTCAACCATTACTCAATTGCTTCCAGACTAAACTCTTAGTCTAGTTTTCTATTTAAACATCAAGCTTCCTGCAGTTGAACCTTATCTTGAAAGATAATCACATAGCTTCTTTCTATATTTCCACCTACTGTCAACAGAACTGATTTGTAGGGCAACAAACTATTGCTGAAGTGTTATGACTTATTCCTATTTCTTCTCCTACTCAGTTTTTAAACTTAGCTAAGTACTTTTGATTGGCTTCCTCCTGACACATTGACTCTAAACTAATTCTGACTCAATCATTTTTAGTGTTAGGAACAGAGAAGGAAACAGTATGTATCATTATATTATTTATGTTCTGCTTATTGTTCCAGGTTTGGTTGGTTGGTCTGGGAGTGTGTCTATTTTTTGGGGAGGAGAAACATCTCTATTCAGTACGTTTCCCCTGCATATAGTTTTTTAAAGGATATTAAGTATTTAACACAAGGCAAGATATTTCTTTCTGGAAAGAAGACTGTGTTGACAGACTGAGATGTATGAAGAGTTCTTACCATTTCAGCCATTTTCTCAGCAGGGGTACTGCAGAACTCCACAAATGTTGAAGTCTTCTTTGGACTGTTAGTGCCAACATTTCCAAGAAGATGCGAGCTTACAGCTTTGGCTAGCTTACAATTCACAGCTGCTAGCTCTGTTGTAGTATAAGGCTGGGCACTAGGATAGTATGTCTGTTGTCTCCCCCACTGAAGAGAAACCATCAGTTCCTCCAGCAGCCTGTGCAGAAAAGAAAACAGCATTATTAGTGGGTTTTGTAGTCTGTATTACCAGCAACTTCACTGGCGTCATCCCTTCCCAAGACTTACTGCATAAGCTAAATGTTAACTGAAACATGAAAAAAGGAAAAAAAAAAAGTGTTTAAAACCCAGGTTATTCTCCAAGGCAAGGCCTCACCATCACGGTATTTTAATACAGGTAAAACCTGACACATGGGTAAAAGAGTCTGCATGTTTTAGAATGAGACAGAGAAGACTTGAAGGCAAGATAGTTAAGTGATTAACTACAGAAATCCTGAGGATATAAGGGATGTCAGCTCTAGAGTATGTTACCCCTAAGACCTCACACCTCCAGGCAATGAAATAAAAATTAATGCTACTTTGGCTCTTTCAGCTGTAATGCTGAAAAGTGACATTACTCTCTATCAGCATAAATAATTTTTGTTGACTATCACTGGAACAGGGGAAAATTACTTGATTCTTCTATGGTCTATAATGAACAGACAGAAATGAAGTTTGCACAGAGGTAGTCTGGATTAGAAAATCATACTTCTGCGTATCAATCATCTCTTGACGGAACTGATCGCGTTCATTCAGCAAGTCCTGGATTGCACTTTGTGCATCCCTGGTTTGACGCTGAAGAATTGCTCTGGTATTGGTTAGCTCATCAGCCATAACCCTGCAAAACAAATCTCCAATCAGTAGTGCAAGTGAGCAGTTTGAAATTCACCTTTATTCTACTACAGACTACAATTTCTCAGCTCAAGTTAAGGATTAAGCTGCTGTTCTCACTCTCCCAACAGAGCCCATATCAACCTAATTACAAAGGACACGTATTAAGAATAATTTATGTTTAACCACAGTCAACACAAGTGCAAGATTATGTTTTGATTTGCTGAGTTTAAACGATTTTATGTCACTTAATAAAAACCTAGCAACAGGCATTTCAAAATACCTTGGATAACAGAACATTTACATGTAAAAATGTAAATACATTTTGTTTTACTAACACAGTTCTCACAAGTATGCTGTAATCTCATCTTTCCATACTCCTCCCTGAAGATGACACCTATGGCTAAAGATTGCATTCATTCACCCCTTTGCCTTTCTCAGGGGCAATAACTAGACATTACATGTGCCAGATACAAACAGTTAAGAGCTACAAATGAGACATTGACACATTTTGCTATGCCATGAAGCTCAGCACTGACCCCTCAGGCAGTATTTCAAATGCCTACGTATACTGCAAATGCAAAAAACAATGACATTTAAACCACAGCCAGTTAGAAATCTAAGATCTCAATAAACTGTAATGTTAGGATATTGAAGGGTGTTACTCCAAGCACATCACCAGAGAATTTACATTCCCGATCTCACAACTTCTATTAATGCTAAAGAAACAACTTAAGTTAGAATAGTAACTCTTGCCTAGCTAGGACAATCACAAGTCCTTACCATTCATTCAATATGCTGAAACTTCTGAAGACCAGCAAATTAAAGGGAAGAGACTGTATTGTATTACCATTTCCTTCAAGCAATAAGGTCTTTTGTAATATGCATTAAGTATCATGATTAAAATTTAGTCAACTATAGCTGAGTACAGTAGATTAAAAATCCTAGAACACTATTTACAGATCTGGTAAGACAGCTATACCAGGCAAGTTAAGAGTCTAATCTTTTATCAAATGAAATTTTTACATTCAGACCAGCTTTTACGGTTAGAGAAGCAACAGCAGGGTTCTTAGCAGTATCACAACCAGTGTTTAACAAAGAGATGCCCTATCCTGGGTTCAGCTGTAACAGTCATTTTTCTCCTCAGTAGCTGGTGCAGTGCTGTGTTAACTTTAGTCTGAAAACAAAGCTGATAACCTACCAGTGTTTTCAGCTGTTGCTAAGTAATGCTTACCTCAACGAAGGACTTTTCAGTCTCATACTCTGCCAGTGAGGAGGGCCACAAGAAGAGACAGGACACCTGACCCAACCTAGCCAAAAGGGTATTCCATACTACAGCACATCATGTCCAGTATATAAACTGGGGTCGGGTTGTCAGGAAGAGACTGATCTCAGGTCAGGCTGGGTACCAGTTGGCGGGGGGTGAGGAATTGTATTGTGTATCACTTGTGTTTACCATTTTGGTTTGGTTTTTTTTAACCCTTTCCTTTCTTAGTTTTATATCCTCTCCCCTTGTTATTTACCTTATCATTATTCCTAGTAGTATTATACTGTATTTATCTCAGTCCATGAGGTTTACATTCTTTTGATTCTCTTCACCATCCCACCTGATAGCAAAAGGGGGGGTGAGAGCGAGTGGCTGCGTGGTACTGAGTTATCAGCTGGGTCTAAACCATAACAGGGGTGGGGATGAAAATCTAGCTAGCTACCTTTAAGACAAGTCAAGACAACTGTCCTGGAAAAAGAATTTAAACCCTAAACTACACATAGTCTACCAGAATTAAGAACTTCTCTTGATATGTGAAGAACTGTAGTTTTTAGGAGGTATCGGATCCACTGTACTAGCTTTGTAAATCTGAGAAGTTCTGGTCTTCAAGGAGCTTGCTTTCTTTATACCTTTTCTGTAAATTCAAATTGCATAGTAGGTGTCAGTATAGCTGCCGTGGCTGTATCTACGTATGTAAGCACATTACCAGGCATCGCAATGGGCATATGCAAGACTGAAGGAGAATGCGTTAGAACAGCTCTGTAAGAAGGAATACCTGCTTGCTAGGAATTTGCTTCTCCACACATCACATTGGATAGACATGCGCTCTAATTGTTCAGACAACTGAGACATATTCCGGCCCAGGACTTCATTTTCTAGGATTAGCTGATTTTTCTCACGAGCCATCCGTTCAAAGTGATACTGCAGATCATCCCCAACAGAAGCAACAAGTAATTTCTTCAGCTCACGATTCACCTAGAATTAGACCAGACTGCCTTGTAATTATCAATATATAATGAAACACCTACAGAATGCAATGCAAGTTACTCAAACTGCTTTTCCATTTCCTGAGTAGAATGTATCCAGTGCAGGGTTTATTAAGGCGCATAATCCACCCTAGTGAGCATAAACATCTGAGAATAATGCATGGTTAGCATATGCTTACTTAAATACTAACAGTGGCCAGAGAGGAAGAATGAAACCCTGCTACAAGAAGCAAAAAGTTTCAGTAGTAGTCAAGTTCTGAATCAATCAGATAACAAAGGATTAGACAAGTCATCAACAAATGGATATTGTTTAGAAAATTAGTCACTCCTCCTATGGCATCACATTTTTCACTTAGCAGTTGAATTCAGAAGCAAAATCTTTCCTTGTGGAAGATCCATTTCCCTGCAGCCCTCTAATGCATTTCTCACAGCTTCAAGACTTTCTTTCATTGATTCTCAGAGAAGCAGCACTGGATTACTTAGATGTACTTCTACTCTGTGTCTTAGCTTGTAGCTCAAGGGGGAAACTATTTGTTTCAAGTCTAGTGTCATAGCAGCTCTTTGGTCACATTCACAAACTGTTTATATAAACCAAAGCAGCTCAGCTAAGTAAGAGAAAACACCTTTCATTTCTTACCTCTGTTTGTATACGCAGCTGATTAGAGAGCCCTTCTTTATCCTGTAACAACCGCTTTTCTGAATTCTTTAGCTTTTCAATTGTATTTTTCAGCTCTTGCTGCTCTTTCTTGGGATCTGCAACTCCATCTGACTGATGGAACATGTCTCCTTTATGTCCCTCTGATTTAGCCACCTTAGCATTTTTAGCTGGAACAACATGGGTGATAGCTGCTTTGGGGACTAATATACGAATAGCTTCAATCTCCACTGATTTATCAACAGGCACTTTCCCCAGCTGAAGAACTCCAGGACTGAGAGAAGAGATTGTCTTTTTATGTGGACTGTGGTGGCTGTGGTGGTTCATAGTGTTGCCTCCAGTGATTACTTCCACAGATCCAGCTGCCTGCTCAGTTTCCATGCCATCTCCAGGTCCTCGGATGGGTGACGAGGCATCATCAACTGAAATTTAGAAATAGCAGAGGCAAAGTTTACCACCTTTCACTTTCTTAGTCTCACTGAAACTCTTAATTTCTGTACTTCAAAGTTAGAGACTTTAATTGCACACTGTGTGCAGAAGACTCCTTTGCAGCAGCAATTATGAAGGACAAATCAGAAAGATCCTAACTCAAGTGTGTATTGCTCATTAATACTAATAGGACAACACAAACATTGATCTGAATTGTACCAACTGTAATTTCTTGTTGCCATACAAGATGAAATGCAAACATGAAAGAGAGTACAGATGAAAATCTTGACAATATCACTCCTAGGCTGAAAGCAAAATCAGTTTTTCAAAACTGACAGAATCAGAGCAGTCTCATTCTAAAAGTAAGAAATGAAAAGCAGCCATTAGCTACATAGCTACTAACACCTTAATAAATCTAGCAGATTGTTAAGGTACCATGTGTTTTAGTTGTCCAATTGAAGGTTTAAGAAAAGCCAACAAGCCAGCTCTGCTTCATTTGTAATCAACAGACCCCAGTATTTCCAGCAATGCTGTATTCTGTTCTGAATTCCCCAATATGCATGATAAATAAAATGAGTTGCAGTAAATGTTAAGTTTATTAAATTTTCAGCCAACTGAAGTATTGCTGTACAATTTCCTCACAATGGGAGAAAGCAAGAAAGTTTTGGAGCACACTCTTAGCTACACATGCTGCTTTTTTCCTCATACTGTGGGGCAGTAATGTGAGCCTGCATTTTCTATCCAAATAATGAATTTCAAAAATGCAGTAGTAACACATTATACTGCCCAACTTTCAACTTGGTTGAATCAGTACCAACAGGTTCTGACTGAGAGGACTAACAGACTGACAGAGAGGACTAGAGGACTGACAGAGAAGTGTACTTACAGATAACAGATCAGTGATAAACTTGTTTTTCAATACAAAACTGGATTAGAAAACTACATTAAATTCACTGTTACCTCCAGACAACACTGATTTTCACTGCAATAACATAATCACATAACTACTTCCTAACAGCCACATAAAGCGACTAAGTTTAAATGAATGGAGCCTGGCATACAGTCTAACTCCGGTCTTAAGAATTCACATTAAAGTACTTTTAATCCAGTCTGCTTAGGTATCATGCGAACCACCTACCTTTTTCTAGAGATGCCATTTTCTCTTTAGTAGTCAGCTCTTCTTATGTCTGAGGAGGAAATGAGGAGTGGGGGGGAAAAAAGAAAATCTTCAGCAAGGTAACAATGACAATCTCTAATTTCTTGTACAACCTCTGAACTCCAGTTCAGTTGCATAGTTAAAAAGATCCCACCAAAACAAAGGAAAAAAACCTGAACCAAACCCACAAAACCCAAAGTTATAAAACCCACACCAAGTCTCAAAGGACTGTGAAACTTCCGGCACTTGTTTAATTTTGGTTTGTTTTTTTTTCACTAAGAGCTGGACTTCAACTCCTATCTTCTGCTCCTCATCTAGTTCAGCTTCCATTCCTCAAATTTCTCTTTCTGGGCTCCATCATTTTACCCTTTAAAGCTCTGTAACACTTCCAGAGCACAACTGCGTGATTGCGCAGACAACCAAAGATCATCACAGAACCATGAGAAAGGGAAATCCCACACTGTACTTAAAACAGACCAAGAGGTGAGGAAGAAATAATGGCAGCTGCACAACTGCTTTAGTCCCACTTGCTAATACAAATTTTTTGGTAGAGCCAATTCCCAGACAAAGCAGAAGTCAGTGCCCTGAGTGGCTGCACATGCTTGATGTAACCTAACAGTAAAACTTTATCCACAGTTTGGCGCAATCTGCCATCCTGGCCATTTTCTCCCTTATCCACCATTGCTTCCTTCATCCACATGCCCATCCACTCTCAATTCTCCAGGTCATTCATCCTCCTTTCTCAGGGTCTCTCACTAACTGCATTAGTTTGAGATCAATATATCCCCCTTTTATTTTCTTCTTCTTTCAGTTCTCCCTGTTATTCAAGGGAGCTCTCCCAAAGCCCTTGCTTTCTTTTATTATTGCACTAACTGAAAAGGCTTAACTAGAACTTTTTTTGATTTCCACTGCTACAGCTCTGCCCTGCAAAGATAATGATAGTGGTGTACACTACTTCCAGTTCTCTGGATTCAGGATCTGTTTTGTGGAGGCCAGATTTATCTTTCTGATGACCAGAAAACAAAAGAAACACCTTAAGCTTTTTCAAACGATAGATATGGGAACATCTTCACTATGAGGGTGGTGAATCACTGGCACAGGTTGCCCAGAGAAGCTGTGGCTGCCCCACCCCTGCCAGTGCTCAAGGCCAGAGTGGATGTGGCTTTGAGCAACCTGGTCTAGTGGAAGGTGTCCCTGCTCATGGCAGGGGGTTGGAACTAGATGAACTATAAGGTTCCTTCCAACCCAAACCATTCTGTGATTCCATGATCTTGTTATATGTTGCTTCTACAACTGGCATTATGTTTTTGCTCATTTAATACCACTCATCACTATTGTTTGTTCATTTTTGATTGAGGATGTCTACTCATTTGAAGAGAACAAGGATGAAAACTCAGAAAAAGGCAAGAATACTCAATAAGGACTGATTATAAGCATTTCGTCCTCTCTACTTCATCTGAGACCACCCGCTGACTATCCTGCTCCTTTAATGCTCACGATATAATACTGTTCTTACTGTCCTGCTGCATGTACAAGCCTCAGTGTAAGCCTCCACAAAAATACCCTTTTATTACACTCCTATAGGCAAAGCTCCTTCACCGATTGAATCGTTAACTGCCGCACTTATCAGCTAACATCCTGCTCTACAGAACAGCCACGACAGGCAACGCAAGGAAATCCCGCATTAACATGACTGAGCCATGACACACCACGGCTTCAGAAAAACATCACAACTCAGCCCCGGCTGCAACGGCCGAGGAGTGCTCCCCTCACCCCAGCTTCAACCGAAACCCCGCAGCCTGCCGATAAACGACAGCTGGACATTACTATTACCCACCGCTCGTTTTAAGAGACGCTTCTCCGTCCACGGCGGGACCGGCCAACACGCACCCAGCGCTCCTCGGGCCCAGCCCCGGCCGCTTTCGAGCTCTGGCCCTGCTGCCACCAGGCCGGAGGCAACCCCGGCCCGGACCCCGAGGACGTTACCAGAGCACACAACACCACTGCCACCTCATGTGGCTTCCGCTTCCTGCTGCTAGCCACGTGACGTAGTCCCCTCTGCCAATCGCTGGGCCGCGCACGGCGGCGGGGCTCCGGTTGCCAAGGGCCCGTCACGTCGCGTTCTCCGCCGCAGGGTGAGGCGGGCTCTTCCTGCCGCTGCCGCCATCGCCATGGTGAGCACCGCCGCGGGGCTGGGTCGGGATGGGACGAGCGGGACCAGGGCCGCGGAGGGTGAGGGTCAGGGTCAGTGGCAGCAGCTCCGCGCCGTCATGCCGGCCTCTTTCTTCTAGGCGGCTGCAGAGGCGGGCGGCGGGAAGGAGCTCAGCCCCGGGGTAGGTAGTGCGAGAGCAGCTGGGAATAACGGCCGTGGCGCGGCCCCAGGGCTCCCATCAGGGGCTGCGCTCGTCGGTGTGAGCGGGGTGGCTTAAGGCATGCCTTGTCTCATTCTTTCACTCCTTTCTGAGGGCTCTTGTGAGGCGCAGTCGGTAGGTAGTGCTAACTTGCCGTTAGGTCTCGTTGGGACCCAACCAGGAAGATGTTTGCATGTCCGAGCTGCCCTCAGTTAGGAACCGCCTAGTTAGGGAAACTGGGCTGCATCAATATGAGGTCGAGGGAGGTGATCCTGCCTCTCTGCTGAGACCCCAGCTGCAGTACTGCGTCCAGCTCTGGAGCTCCCAACACAAGAAGGATGTAGACCTGTTGGAGTGAGTCCAGAGGAGGCCACGGAGGTGATTCAGGGGCTAGAGCACCTCTCCTGTAATGATAGGCTGAAAGAATTCAGCCTGGAGAAGAGAAAGCTCTGGGAAGACCTTAGAGCAGCTTCCAGTGCCTAAAGGGGGCCTACGAGAAATCTGGAGAGGGACATTTTACAAGGGCATGTAGTGACAGGACAAGGGGGAATGGATTTAACCTACCAGAGGGGAGGTTTGGATTAGATATAAGGGAGAAATTCGTTACTGTGAGGGTGGTGAGGCACTGGTGCAGGTTGCCCAGAGAAGCTGTGGCTGCCCCATCTCTGGCAGTGGTCAAGGCCAGGCTGGAAGGGGCTTTGAGCACCCTGGTCTTAGTGGAAGGTGTCCCTGCCCATGGCAGGGGGTTGGGACTAGATGATCTTTAAGGTTCCTTCAACCCAAACAATTCTGTGGTTCTATGACCCAGTGGGAAGGCAGCTGGTGAATTTTAAGAATAGAATACATTTTAGGTGCAGCAGTCTTTGTCCTTGCCTGGATGTTCTTTAGTAATGCAGAAATTTGAGGTGGGGGCACTAATGAAAAACCGGTTTGCACTGATAACTGAGTCCCCTTTACTGAAGGTGATATGCAAAAATCAGTGTTGCAGAGCTGTTTAAAACCCAGCAATTTTGCATCAAATTTTGTACTTGAACACATATGCAAGATCCATATGAAAGAAAGCCTGGCTGATGCACCTGCTAAGTGTGTTCAGCTTTTAGTACTCAATAGCTCAGGTTTGCCCATCTCCTCCAGCCTGTGTAGCAGCTTTGTTTCCACTTTGCTTTCAGAACACAAACTCAGGATCAGCATCTGCCATGAAAGTAGGAATGCCAATGTTTGTTTTCAAATATAAAGGTTGCAAGTCTGGTTTAATCCAGGCAGAACTTCCATGTTGAATTTATTCATGTCATTGGAAGTCCTGCTTTGTGACTTTGCACAGATGTCACTTAGGTGGAATGTTTGCTTTGTTGTGGTTGATTATCACTATGAATGTGATGTGTTTCTAACCTCCCATTATTTTTGAGGTGGCCCCAAGTTAGCTGATTAAAGTGGTGTTAAATCTTATAAAATGTTTAATGATGACTTTGTTGAATTTGTTTTGAAAAGCTTTCAGTGACAGGAACTGCATGATCTGTTGTCATAATTACATTACATTATGATTTTTCTAGTTTACCCTGGTCTTTCAAGTGTTACAGCCCTGCTTGTTGCTTTTATGCTTACAAAGCCACTCATTTTCCCACTTATGTGTGCTTCTTACTGCCAATTTCCTAAAATACAGTAAGAATAATTTGGTAGCTGAAAGACAATAGGAAAATAGGTGTTTTGGGAATGCATGCTGCCCAGTTAGGTATGGATACGTGGATACAGCATCCTGGGAAGGGAATAAGTTATGTGACTGTTAGACACTATGACTTTACATGCCTGATCCATCTCAAACATCTTCAAAACATCTTTTCTCAGGATCAGTGAATCAAACAATTGACTCATCAAAAGACTCCTTCCAGTGGATTCAAATATTGATCTACAAGCTGGATTTTAGCCTCAGGAACCTAATTATGTTCTGAAAGTAGTGAACCTTTAATACTGTGTTGCTTCCAGACAGGAGTATAAATTGCATAATTTTAAATATATATTTCTACTCAGAAAAAACCTGCTACAAGTCATATTATAGCCACAGAAAGAAAAATGCAATAACTTTTTAGTGGAATCAGTTTGGAGTGCATTTGTGTTAGACCCTGTACTTCAGTCATATGGAAACAGTACACTGGAAGCAGTTGTGTCTTGTAAAACTGGGCACATAACTGTGGTAGAAGTTAAGATAAGGGGAGAAATGACCTGAAATATCCTGCAGTTATTGTCTTTCTGTGGCAGCAGTTTGGCTTACAGGTTTCCTAATCATTGAAAACAGTTTTCATTGTCATCAGATCACAGACAGTATTTCAAATCAGCTCTAAGGCATTCTGGTGTCTTGATTGCTGCTGTGGGTGATGAGCAGTAAATTCCCGAAAGGAAACTTGCTTATCTCTGTCTGAGATGTGCTGTCTCTCTTGGCTGCTGGAATTCATTATTCTTTAATGATGCCTTTTATATAATGAAATGCAGGGATATATTGAAGTTAATGTTAGTGTCTTTTTATTAATGACTTTGATGCACTCTGACACTTTGAAATGTTACAGATACAGAAGTAGAGCATTTGCCAGAAAATAATGGCATCTGTACGCAAGCACTATGTCACACAGATACAGAGCATTATTGCAATTGGAGAGGCTGTACACAGATGCAGTTTGATTATTTCCTTTCTCTCCACTCTTTAAAACAACTATTCTTGCCCCTGCACACTTGGCAACTGTCGTATACATTACAAAGACTCTTTGAACAACAGCATAGACAAACATTTCTGTCTTGACCATAAAGAAATTGAGGCACATAAAAGCCAGGTGACTTGTCTCATATGATGCCATCTGACTTTGATTTTGTGGATGTAGAAGCACATCGTCAGTGGAATTTTAGTGTCCAACTACCTTAGTTCTTTTTGCAAGTCTCCTGGGGTAGGTTGCCAGAACTTGCAGTCTTGTAATTTGACTGCAGTCTTGTAATTTTGACCACAGTCTTCAATATATCTGGAGATTAGCAGGTCAGCTCACTCCAACAGAAAATTTTACAAATTGTATGTTACATGTTTGTTGCTATTACCATCAGTTCATCGGTAAAACCCCCAGCTTAGAGAACATAAACATGGAAACTCTCAATTTAGGCAGGGAATAAAAATTAGTAATTTCTTAAAACACTTTGATTCATCAGTGGAAATACTTAGTTCATGATTTGGAAAATGAAAGTCAGAAAATAAGAAGTGAATCAGCTGTTTCTAGAACTTGATGAAAGTTGAGTCCTGGGTTTCTTATGGTCCAGCATATCATGGTACAATCATGTTTTCAGCTGAAGACTTTATAAAAGCAATGCAGCTCATGGGGCAGCTATGCAGCATACCTTGGTGTACAGGAGTTTAATTTGGGAACCAGTAACACCACCCATACTGGATTAACTGGTAAAATGGGGTAACTTTGGTGAAGAGCTGTCATTCAGAGCTGATCATATAAAGAGACAAAACTCCTTCCTGCTAATAGACTTTCCTAAAAAAGTGCATGTTTATAAAATAACCTTTAACAATTTTCAAATTATATACTTTTTTGTTGCAAAATAGTTGCCATTAAGAAAAAAAAACCCACAAAAAAAAAAACAAAACAACAAAACACTACCACCACTAACAACCAAATCAAAAAACCAAACCATTTTTACCTCTTCCAGGAAAAGATGCAAAATCTCCTCAAAAGGCAATTTCCTAATGCTTAAGATTTGCTTATTTGGTCTTAAAACAAGACTCAATTTCACTAGAGTGCCAGCTGGTGATTAAATTGACTTTTTTCAGCTGCATCATGGCCTGACCCTTTCAGATGTAAGATTGCATGACAAAAACATCTGCAAAGACAGGTTTCTTTCCTTAATGGCTGTTATTTGCAGCATTTCATCACAGGGAAAGACAAAGTATGGTATGTAACCTGAGAAAAAAATAAGCAAAAGTCTGTCAGGTAGCTTTTAAATGCTTATTGCATGGTGAGTCTTTGTATGAGCATCAAAACCATGATGTGGTTTCTTCTTGAACTTGTGTTTCCAAATACTGTTAATTTACTTCTTGAGCAGATAGGCTGTGTATACTGCAGAAGATGTAGCCAATAAAGTTGCAGTCTTTGCCCTCTGTCAGCCAAATGAAGCTGGGTATGATGCTGCCATCTTTATAAGATTATGCGCTATATAAAATACCACCCTAGAAGTTTAAAGTTGACAGGTTCAGAATCCATGGGATAAATTACCTCCTACTCTAGCCAAATCGTGGCTTTGGCTTGCAAAAATTGCCACCTCTAAAAGTGATTTTAGATGCATTGATGGCTCTTCTGATGGAGTGGCTCAAAGAGTTTACATTATAATAGTAAAAATTATCTAGGGTTACCTAATGATAAATTCTGTACTCATCTCCATTTATCACCCAGATAAACCCAGGTCTCTCTGGGCCTTTTGGGTTGTAGGTGCAGTTCTTAAAAACTTTGACACATCTGTTCTCATTGTATATTGGGTTTCTTTTTTACATTGTCAGAAACTGAAGAAACTCAGGAATTACTCAGTGAACCATCGCTGGGAATAAAGAAAAGTTACAAATTTTCAGCTGTAAATAAAAAATATTAGAATTTGATGACATAGCTGGTGGTTATTCAGGGAATTGTTCCAGGAAGATTTGACAGGGATAAAATTTATACTTAAGAATATCCTGGTAGAGGTCTTAAATTTTGAAAGCATATCTAGATCATTGTTAATATATGCACACAACAGATCTGTGTAGGCTCTGCTGAAGCTTGGAAGGATGGTAATTACCTTTGGTCAAGGAGCTGCCAAGCTATAATAAGAATCATAGATTGATTATTTAGGTTGGAAGGGACCTCCAACCTACTCAAAACTGGTCTAACCAGACCATGTACAAGCAAGTTCAAACATCTCTGAAAATGGAGGTTTCTCCCACCTCTGGGTAGCCTGTGTCAGCATTTGACCACCCTTGAGCTAAAGTTTTTTCCTAATGCGTAACTGGAATGTCCCGTGTTTCAATTTGTGTCCTTTTTGCTATCACTGTGCACCTTCGGGAAGGGTCTAGGCCTGTCTTTGGTGTCCTTCAGTTGGGTAGTTGTAGAAAATAGACCAGCCTCAGCATTCTCTGAGCTGAGCAGGCTCTGTTCCCAGCCTCATATCGCATCTTGTAATCTCTAGACCTGGTGGCCAGTGGCTAAACACAAAAACCTGAACATTTTATCTTTTCTGTTCAGTAGCATTCAAACAGAATAGTGTGCCTCTGAAAAGCATTTTCGACTGCTCAGTTGAGCATTTTAGTGCCAGTTTCTAAAACATTGTGGTGATCTAGTATATCCGGCTAGTATACCCTTCCAATCATTAACTGGCTGGTGAGAAACTGTGGTAGTAGGGAACTGTTTTTGTGAGTCTGAAGAGGGCTGTTTCCATGAATTGTTGCTACCGGGAATAATCACCAAAAGTACTGTTTCCTGGAAGTAAGCACTGTGCTTGGCCTAATCCTCCCAAACTATGTTGTGTTTACAGATGGAAACAAGAGGCACTGGTGCATAAGCAACACACCAAGGTCACTCAGTTGTGTTTTGTGGGTGGAACATGGTAGTTCTCTACCAGCCAACAAAAAGGAAAGAAAAAGAGAAAAAGCAGTGTATGGTTTGATAAAGGGAATAAAATCTGCATAGCTGGGCTCTGGGACACACTGTTGCAGCTTAATAATAAGAATGACGGCTTAGCAATTTTTTGCATGTATAACAAGAATATGATAGAAACAGAATGGTTTTGGTTGGAAGGGACCTTAAAGGTGATCTAGTTCCAACTCCCGTGCCACGGGCAGGGACACCTTCCACTAGACCAGATTGTTCAAAGCATCAATCCAGCCTGGCCTTGAACACTGTCAGGGATGGGGCAGCCACAGCTTCTCTGGGCAACCTGTGCCAGTGATTCACCACCCTCACAGGGAAGAATTTCTTAATCTAAATCTCCCCTCTGTGGAGACAGTGTTCTCCCAGGAGAATGGATATTTGGTACATGAGCTCTGAATAACTCCGAGGGATACAGCAAGGCCGTGGTAGGCCCGAGGAAGCTTAAGCAAGCAAAATAAGAAGAAGCTGGAATTCACTGAGTGATGAGAACTGTGGACTGTTGTCAAGTGTTCGAGGTCAAGTTCTCACACCTGTGCTTAACCAATTATATGTTAGTCACTAGGGGTCTTCAAGACAAGTATCCAATCATGATATGCCTAAGTGCTGTAGGTGTGTGTAAGCAATAGTATATAAGGAGTTAATGCTTTGCAATAAATGGCTTTTTGTCTGATCACATTGATCTCTGACTGAGTCCATTCTGTGGCACCCCTCTTTCAGTTTAAAGCCATTCCCCTTGACTTTACATGCCCTTGTAAAAACTTCCAGCTTTCTTTTAGCACCCCTTTAAGTACTGGAATGCTGTGATAAGGTCTCCCTGGAGACCTTATATCAGGATATTCCCTAATCAGATAAGCACATACAAAAGGTAGAAATTCTTTGTTTCTCACACTAATGCCTAATAAAGAAGTATGTTCTCAGTACCAGAGAAACTCTGTGAGGTGGCCTTTGCAAGTTGTCCTGGAGTGCTCAGCTCTGATACTTATTTAAAACATGTGGCGTTTTCATTTTTGGAGGCGAGGTATCGAAGAAGGGCACATGCTCATATGTCAGTAGTTTTCTTGTGTGAAGGGACTTTATCACACAGACTGTGGTGATCTGTGCTTATATTTATATTTATATTTACTAAATTATAATTTAGTAGTTTCTGAATCCTTTTATTAGGTTATTAATTTTCAGGCATGGTGCACTAGGAAGAGACAGCAAACAGACGACTTTTTACAGATCATTTTGTCAATTCTTGAGGTTTAAATAAGGTGCTCAACCTGTGTTTGAACACCAGAGGGTGCTCCTGTACTTGCAAAGAAGTGTCTCCTGAGATGTGTTCCAGAGAGCCTGTTTTACTTTCAGTATTTGCATGGAATTCTTCAGTAATTTTAACGACCTTAATTATGTTTTTAAGAATCACAGCTTTTATCACGGGAACTTCTGTTCACATGTAGCTTGTCATTAGAGTGACTTCAGAATGAAGGGTATATGACCATGATATCTGTACTGGCTGAAATCTGGATTTAGTCCAACTACTTTATAATTAATATTTGACGCAATCTGGGAAAAAATAGTATTTTAATGTCAACATCTAGTTAAACAGCGATGAAGACAAAATGCTTGTGTTAAGTGCCCACAGCAGTGAATAAGAAATGTGTCAGCAGAGTTGTTTGTCTACTTCACGAGGTTGTAAATTGTTACTTGACTGTTATAAGCTCTGACTGTTCAAGGCTGAGGCAGGATGTGTGGTCTTTAGAGCGTTCACACAACCTTCTGGGTGCTAATGCTCATGGTGTCAGCTGGCTGAAGGACCCTTCCTCCCTTAACTATGGTTCCAAGGCAACCAACTGATTCTTGAAAAAAAAGCTTTCCAGAAGGTTATTATGAGCTGAGATAATCTGAAGATGCTGTAGGCATTATGCTAGTTTGAAGTGCTGTTGATAACTTTCTGAAATTTTAACCATTTGGCTTGAAATTTTCCAGACAATTTCTACCAGAGGTTGAAAGTATAATGGAAGACTTGAATAAGAATGGGAGGGGAGGGGAAGGAAGAAAAATTGAAAACATTTCAGAATCCTAATAATAAAAAAAGGAAGTTCAGCATTCCTCTGAAGAACTTTAGTTCTGAAAAGATTGGAAATTGAAAACTGAATGTTTGCCAGAGGAATGGTCTCTATGAAAGAAGACTACCTTTGAGTATTGCCATCAGTTTTAATTTGGGGCCAAGTTTTGAGCCTTTCAAATTTTTTTTTCCCTGTAAATACAGGATAGATTGGATCTTGTAATGGGGTGTGCACAGGTAGCTCAATGTATTTGTATCACATACAGACACTAACCTCATAGTTCAAAGTCAAACACCCAGCATTTCAGCAGCTGACCATGGTAATGTTGGTTTCTCCTACTACTGACTGGTACAAAACACCTAAACTTCATGCTCAGATGTAATTAGGTGAGATGACATGTGTTATAAATGCTGTTATGAGTCAGGGAACAGTTCTGCTTTTTGCTGATATCATTGTCAGACTCTTCTTGAGTTAGTGGAGGCAGATGAGCATGCTGAGCACTACTGACTACTCTTAGAGAAATTGCATGTGATCATGTAATTAAGAGTACAATAATATAATTTATGATCTGCAGCTTTATAAACAGGCATTAAATGGGGACACATTCCCCTGAAAACAAGGTGCACCCAGCCTTCTAAAGCTAAATCTGTCTTCACAGAGCAGTCAACAGCAGTACAGCATCCTTTGTGAGCTTTAGAAAATTATATTCCATAATTAGTGGAATAACATGAATCCTGTAACTAAATACTTAACTATAACATATAATTGCAGAGGATTAGACTTAACGGTTGAAGATTTGAATTCTTGATTCTCTTTATGAGGGACTGGGAAAAAAAGAATAGGTTACACTAATCATGCCTACACACTTCATAGGAAGCTTACAGAATTTACATAATCTAGTAGTAAAAGAACAGTTCTTGCTTAGTAAATTGTCAGAACAGCAAGATAATTTCACGGATGGGAGGTGAGATTGCAGATTCCTAAATCTACTAAGAAAATTTGTGGCCTTCAGCCTTCTAGAGCTGTGTTCATCACAACCCTTGAGCATATATGGGGATGATTTACTGAACTGAGACCCCAGTTGAAGAGCAAGATTCACTTGGTTAGTGTGCTACAGAGGCAGAAGTATCCCCATGTTACTTGGCAACAGATGGTCCAGCCAGCAATAGCCATAACAGTCCAAAAGGCACCTGAGAAGCCCGGGTACCAAGAATATTTTGAGTCAGATAACTGTGAATGTAAAGGATATAGCACCTGTTTGCAGGAAGGTGAATGTAAATGCAGTCAAGTGTTTGATTGATTCATTTAATAGATATCCAAAGATTATTAAGAATTTTAATAATTTTAAGCAATGTTTAGTTAATTTGAAAAATGTTACCTTGAATTTGTGGGAAATTTTCAATAGGTACAATTTGTTTTCTACAAGGATAACAGGAAGAGATTCTATATGTATGCAGCAGATAAAAAAGATGATTAAAGGAGTGGAACACCTCCCTTATGAGGAGAGGCTGAGGGAGCTGGGTCTCTTTAGCTTGGAGGAGACTGAGGGGTGACCTCATCAGTGTTTACAAATATGTAAAGGGTTGGTGTCAGGATGATGGAGCTAGGCTTTTTTCAGTGATATCCAGTGATAGGACAAGGGGCAATGGGTGTAAACTGGAGCATAGGAGGTTCCACGTTAACATCAGGAAGAACTTCTTTACAGTAAGAGTGACAGAGCACTGGAACAGGTTGCCCAGGGAGGTTGTGGAGTCTCCTACATTGGAGATATTCAAGGCCCGCCTGGACAAGTTCCTGTGTGATGTACTCTAGGTTACCCTGCTCTTGCAGGGGGATTGGACTAGATGATCTTTTGAGGTCCCTTCCAACCCTTGGGATTCTGTGATTCTGTGTGATTCTGTGAAAAACAGAGTAGGGGCAACGTAGGCCCTGTCCAGAAGCTATTGGGAGAACTGGCTACACAGGATTTGGAGAAGGCTGAGGTTCTGAATGGCTTCTTTGCCTCAATCTTCACTGTCAAAGGCTCTGACCGCACCACCCAAGTCTTGGAAGACAGACAGAGGGACTGTGAGAATTAACACCTTGGGCCCACTGTACGAGAGGATCTGGTTCGAGACCATCTTAAGAACCTGAACATGCACAAGTCCATGGGACCTGATGAAATCCATCTGCGAGTCCTGAAGGAACTGACAAATGAAGTTGCTAAGCCACTGGCCATCATATTTGAAAAATCATGGCAGACAGGTGAAGTTCCTGATGACTGGAAAAAGGGAAATATAACCCCCATTTTCAAGAAGGGGAAAATGGAAGACCCAGGGAATTACAGACCAGTCAGTCTCACCTCTGTGCCTGGCAAAATCTGGGAGCAGATTCTCCTGGAAGGCATGCTAGGGCACATGAAAAACAACAAGGTGCTTGGTGACAGCCAGCATGGCTTCACTAAGGGGAAATCCTGCCTGACCAATTTGGTGGCCTTCTATGATGAGGCTATGGAACTGATGGACAGGGGTAGAGCAGTTGATGTCATCTACCTGGACTTGTGCAAAGTGTTCGACACTGTCCCACGTGATATCCTTGTCTCTAAATTGGAGAGACATCAGTTTGATAGGTGGACTACTCGGTGGATAAAGAACCAGCTGGATGGCTGCAAGCAAGCAGTTGTGGTCAATGGCTCAATGTCCGGCTGGAGACCAGTAACGAGTGGTGTCCCTCAGGGATAGGTGTTGGGACCAGTCTTGTTCAACATCTTTGTCAGTGACATGGACAGTGGGATTGAGTGTGCCCTCAGCAAGTTTGCCAATGACACCAAGCTGTGTGGTTCTGTTGATACGCTGTAGGGAAGGAATGCCATCCAGAGGGAGCTTGACACACTTGTGAGGTGGGCTGATGCTAACCTCATGAAGTTTAACCATGCCGTGTGCAAGGTCCTACACCTGGGTCAGAGCAATCCCAGGCACAGCTACAGGTTGGGCAGAGAAGAGATTCAGAGCAGCCCTGTGGAGAAGGACTTGGGGGTGTTGGTCAAGGAGAAAATGAACATGAGCCAGCTTCAATGTGTGCTTGCAGCCCAGAAAGCCAACCATATCCTGGGCTGCATCAAAAGAAGTGTGACCAGCAGGTCAAAGGAGGTGATCCTGCCTCTCTACTCTGCTCTCGTGAGACCTCATCTGGAGCATTGTGTGCAGTTCTGGTGTCCTCAACATAAAAAGGACATGGAACTGTTGGAACAAGTCCAGAGGAGGGCCATGAGGATGATCAGGGGACTGGAGCACCTTCCATATGAAGATAGGCTGAGAAAGTTGGAGCTGTTTAGCCTGGAAAAGAGAAGGCTGCGTGGAGACCTCATAGCAGCCTTCCAGTATCTGAAGGGGGCCTACAGGGATGCTGGTGAGGGACTCTTCATTAGGGACTGTAGTGACAGGACTGTGACAGATAATGGGTTGAAACTTAAACAGCAGAAGTTTAGATTGAGTATAAGGAGGAAGTTCTTTACTGTAAGGGTGTTGAGCACTGGAATGGGTTGCCCAGGGAGGTTGTGAATGCTCCATCCCTGGCAGTGTTCAAGGCCAGGTTGGACAGAGCCTTGGGTGACATGGTTTAGTGTGAGGTGTTCCTGCCCATGGCAGGGGGGTTGGAACTAGATGATCTTAAGGTCCTTTCCAACCCTAACTATTCTGTGATTCTAAGGGGAGAATAAAAAGAGATAAACTTACAAAATCCGTGAGTGGACTTCTGAATGTGAGGTTTAGGTTTAGAATCATCAGCAGTCCAGACACTGCCATGGAAATTGCAGTTGCCAGATGTTTCTCCGTTTGAAAAGTGATCTTCTGATTTTACTTTTTAACCAAAGAAAAGCCTGTTGAGAAAGCAGTGGGAGGTCCAACAGCAATGAGGGGGCTACAGAATTTGAGTTCTAAAAATTATACCAGCTCATGTGTCAGAAACATGAATAGAAGAGGAGGAAGAAAATGAGTTTTAAGAGACAGAGCTAATTGAGTGCTCTATCTACACAGTATTGTACATTTAAGTTTTGCCTGGAAAATATCCTGTATTACAGGACCTGTGAAGGTAGAAGATGGGTTGAATAACACAATAAGCGTGCACTGCTGAGGATTCATGTGGGTATTTAAGGTACATTACAATGTTGAAAAAAAAGAGCACTTTTGTGCCACTCAGTGTCATTTGTGAAATACCACCAGTATGTCTGAAGTTTCTTATTTCTGCTTTGCAAAATTGTCGCTAACATTTAGTGGCTGCACTTTTTTGCCTTTCCATTTCCTTTCACAAATGGATTTATTTTTAAAAAAAAAATATTGATGATGGAAAATGTGTGTATAAATAGATTTTTGTCATGCAGCTGCTTTCAGCCTGTTTGCCACAGAAAGCCAAAGTTTGTGATCACAGTCTCTTCGTGTGTATCTGACCACTAATTTTTCCCCTGGGAAGTTTGAAATTTAATGGCCGATTCAGTCAGATTTAGCAGAGGGATAATGATGTTCCTCCAGGTTTTACAAGATTGGGGAGAGGTGGGGAAAACCCCCTAAAGAATCTTTACAGAAAGACTTCAGTGTGAGCTCAGCCCTACTTAGGCATCAGAGAATCCAGGTGGGTACGAGCCCTTATTAAATGCCTAAACTGAAGAGAGGCTGAATTCAAAATCACCAAGAAACATAAGTATATAGAGAACCAGGCCTCGTTATTTGTCATGTTTGCAGAAGTACTTGTCATTCAATAATGACAGGTAGTCCTGAGGAGAACCAAAAATAGTGGTTTGGGAGTTTATTTGCTTAAGATTGTTGTCTGTTGTAGTTAAACGTACTGTCCTTCTTGTTCAGCCTGACTCAAGAGCATACAGTACCTGGAAACTATGAAGATACAGATGTCTGATGAAGAAGCAAGTGGCTTGCATTGTAATGAAGAGACAGCATACATTTAGCTAACCACTCCTTTGCCCTCTGAAATGCATCTCTCTGTAGCAGTCCAGGTGTAGATTGTATAAAAAGAAGTTAAGCTGCCTGATTTGTATAAGCTAGAATTGCTTTACAGCTTTTATAATACAAGTATCCCTTTTGTTTACTAATGCCCAGAGTGGCAAGCCCTCCCAGAATAAGGATTTTGTTACAGCTGGAGAAAAGGATGCGCAAAAGATGAAGTTGACTTGTTTGAGATTGCACAGATGTCTGTGAAAAGATTCATGTTGAATCATAGCATGGTTTAGGTTGGAAGGGACCTTAAAGATCACTTGGTTCCAAACCCCTGCCACGGCCAGGGACACGTTCAACTAGACCAGGTTGCTCAAAGCCACATCCACTCTGGCCTTGAACACTGCCAGGGATGGGGCAGCCAGAGCTTCTCTGGGCAACCTGTGCCAGCGCCTTACCAACCTCACAGTAAAGATTTTTTTTCTTTATATCTAACCTAAATCTCCCCCGTTTAAGTTCATGCTTGAGATACATCCCATTTGATGTCTTGACTTTAAATTTAGATAACTTTTTTTAGAGATTCCAGTGTTTTAAATGTTTTTGATTCTATTTTTTTTTCAGCTTTACAGATTTATTTGCAGGGGCCTGTCATATTTAAGATGTCCTTACATGAAAGAGGAACATTCCTAATCTGCTGGCTGAGACCATCTTTGAGGCTAATTGAAGTTCCTTTTTTTTTTTTGTGGTGTTCTGAATTCATAAGCACTCAGTGCTACTTGGAAAGCTGGGCATCCTGCCAGGTCTGCATTTCCCTGCATAGATGCACCTGAACGCATTCAGCTGAAAATAAAGCAAAGCTAGTGGGATGTTAGAATGGGAGAACAGTGAACCATTTAGAGCAATCAAAATGCAAAGTATTTCTGGGGCTCTTAAGAAAGCAGGTGGTATTGTGACACTGCTTTTATCTTTGGCCGGCTGGGGGAGTATAAGACTTTGCCTTTAAGGAAGGTGGAGCTAGATCTGGTTGAAATTCATGACCTGCTCCTCAGACAAGAAGTTTTATCAGTGACTTTCTTTTCCTTTGTGCTGGAGTCCTCTGCAGAGCCAGAAAGCAGAGTAAAATCTGCAGTAATGAGTGATCTGGAAGATGAGCGATGGATGACTTAATGAATTTTGAGGGACTGTTTAAAATAATTCATAGCAGGACTTAAATACCTTTTGTTAGAGGTTTATCTACAACAGTAACTTCTGGACCCAGTTCTGAGAATAATATTCTTGATGAAGGCTAGTCAGGTCCCCCAGCCTGTGGTCTGAAGAGCATGAGGCCAACATGTGGCTAAGGAATGTCAAAATGTATGGCAATAGTAAATTTTTTGTAAAACCTACAAAGAGGAAAGACAAGGAGAAAGATGCCTGTTAATTGGCCATTTCAACAAATGCTTTTTTTTTTTTGCCAAAGAGAGTGGCTGGCAAACTCATACAATTGTGATTTTTTTTTTATCCTTTTTTTTTTTCCCTAGAAGCATAAGGTAGGTAAATGTTAATGTGTAAGCAGACTACCTGATGCTGAGGTCAGTCAGCTTCTTGATATCTTCAGCAGAAAGGTTTTAAAATAATTTATATAATTGTCTTTTGATACCATTCTAATTTTTATAAAAATATTCTTATTCTTCTAAACTATTTTTGAGAGTGCCACCAGTCTGCTTTTGGGGGGAAGGTTATAAATGAAATGTTTTGCTTACAACTGTTGCCAGAATTTTTGAAAGTTTCAAGGGAGTTTTCCCAGAAAGTTTGGGTTTTTTTGTGTAGTAGGAGAAACACCCATTCAGTGTTCCTGTCTGCTGGTCCGTCCTGTTCCCAGTTATTTTTATAGAAAACAGCTTAATTCTTAGATCAGTGCTTGACTGCAGGTTTTCCCTGTGATAGCAGTTTTACAAAATACGGAGTACAGATATCAAGATGGATCGTTTTGGCTGTGATTCAGCTTTTACTGAGGTTCCTGCAGTCTTCTGATTGCTTTGTTGGGAGTTGATTCAGCCCACTTGATTCTTTTTCTCTCTAGTCTGATTTCAAAGTCATTGAATCACTCAAAAGATCAAAGGAGCAGCAGACACAAAGCTGCCCGCTTACAGTGTAGCAGTACTCGTCATGACTCCTAAACTTACAAATATGTGAGCAACAGGCAGTGAGCCTGTGTTGGTGTGTAATGCATGTTAAAGTTCCTGATAATGTATATAAGCCTTATAGAGACCAGATTGCTAATAGCATATAACGATGCATTTTCTAGATACCTCGGAGGTTTTCTAATTTTAAGAAATATTTTGATGCTGTTTTATGTGAAGTTGTCTTGAGTATTAAGTTAAAGGGATTATGGTAAGCTGCAGGCTGATAACTACCTTTAAGCACAAGTATTTGTTCCAGTCAATTACAGATCACAGAAATTACAGCTCAAAAGCATAAAGTGACAAATTTGAAGGAAAATACTATCTTTAATCTTACAGATGGGACAGAATTATCTTTATAATGGAAAAAAAGGAAACTCATGCAAAAGGCAAGATCTTAGTAAAATATGTTGCCCATATAATAGTGAGGAGAATCATCTCACTCTTTCTTAGGCTGTGATAAGGCTGAGTGTGCATATAACCAGCAGTGGTTATGTGGTTCCTGATTCCCTGTGATCTCCATTGTAAGAGAAACTCCAGAATGAAATTTCTAGTCTGAACTAGAGGAAGAGGACAAAAGTACACACTCCAGAACAGACAAATAGTATGGCAGTCAGGAGGCATCTTGAACCTGGAAAAACGAAATCCAGAGATATGTTCTTCATGGTTCAGATGAAAGGGATAAAATTGTTTTTTCACCTTCCTATGCAAGTTACTTACTCCCTTAACTGCTGTTCTACCACAGTTTCATCTCATGAAAACCTTTGGAAGATCTGCTTTTGTTTTACTGCAGAACAGAAGCCCTGTGGTAATGTAAAAGGTTTACAGGACACGAGAGCATATCCTGTCCAGCTTGGTAAGCATTCTGCTACCTACTTATGAGCTTCCTTGGCAGCTATAGAATCATAGAATAGTTAGGGTCGGAAAGGACCTTAAGATCAACAATTTCAACCCCCCCTGCCATGGGCAGGGACACCTCACACTAAACCATATCACCCAAGGCTCTGTCCAAAGATGTTCTCCGTGTTCAAGAGAAAACATTTCCCTCTGCAGCAGAGTTTTTTTGTGAGCACAGTTCTTTCATAAATGCTTGGGTTTAGCTTCTAGAACCTAGTCCCATGCTAGCTGAGAATGACTTCTTCCCTCATCACTTCCAGAACTAAGTACCAGATTTATTTTGTTTTTTAATTCAACTGTACTTCAGTAGATGTTTCTCATGTGCACAAAGCCATCCTACTGCATATTCACACGTACCAATATAAACAAAAAAGCATAAGCTAGCAAAACCTACACATGCATCCAAATGTTTTTCTGTGCAGTTTGTTAAAAGAGGAAGGAAGAAAAAGATTATTCTTTCTGTATTCACAGGGCTGAACTCCTGACATCACTGGCTGACATCACTGACATTTCAGTGGCTTTAGATTTTACCATGGAAAGGGGCTGTAAAAATTGAGCTCAAGACAGCTATTCCAAAACTATCAGTATGTAACTATAAAGCGCACAGTCACTGCTGGGATTTTTAATGCTGGTAGTTTTTCCACTGATGTGAAAAGTTATGAAAAATTGTGTCTCCTCCATTAGGTATTGCTTGGTTAATTGCTTAGTCGTGAGAGCGGAGGCTATGTGTGATTTTAATGAGGGCATGGTACAGAAATGAACAGAAAATAATGTTTTAAAGCAAGAATTTTTTGACTTATAATGTATTTATAGAGTCACTTGATTTATTATTACTCAAGCTGTTCACAGTGATGTGACTTCAGTAGTGACTAATGTGTTTCAGCCATTTCCTGGGGGAGTGAGGTGCTAGGGCTCTCTGGTCAAGGGCAGTGAAATCTTCCTGTTTCAGGACTCAGTGTTGGTCTGGAGCTGTGAGGTGCATTGAACGTGATACCACCATCAGTGCTCTCTAATCACTCTGCTCTGGACAGTATTTTGTCTTTGAGTTTCCTTTGTCAGGAGGATGAACAAGGATGAAACTTTGCATGTCTCCCATATTACTGTCTCATCTTTGACACTCCTTCTCACGTTGCAGTCTAGGGCACACTAGGGAAAGGTTGTGCAAGAGAGTTGCTTGCCATACCAGTTCTGTTGATTGAGCAGTAAGTTGATTGAAAGTAAATGTTCAGAAAAGATGATTTCAGGGCTGTGAAGACTTAATTTTTTATTGCAATCCTTACAGTATGTGATGGGAAGGGGACAGGTTTTTGTGTTTGTTGTTTTGCCTTCAAAAATCCTAATCCTGCTCTAAATAAGTTATTAAAAGTCTTTGTTCTTATTTAAAAAGATGTATTGTGAGTGTAGTATGTAGTAATTTTTTTAAACTCAGGATTTTAAATTGGTTGTTGACTTGAACTTTACATCTTTGATGACTTGGAGTGGCAGTTTTACAGTGATGCCTGGCAAGGGCTCACCAGACCATGTTCACATGGAGTAAATCTCCATGTCATGATTGTCTTCAGGATTATCTTCTACTGTTTTAAGACTATACATGAATCTGCAATAGCAAAATTGCAGTCCTACTGTGTTTCACAGTATACTTGTCTGAAAGGGTCTTCAGTTTGCTTTTAATGTTGAATTTCTTCAATTTGCAGTGTGGGCCTCTGAAACCATCTAGCTGTTTAAAGTCTGTTCCAAATTATTTTTACAGTGTTTCCTGTAAGCACTTAAGTTTTCTTCTGATAGTGTTTTTTACATTTAGAGGTATATATTGTGATAATTTTATGTCTATAAAGCAGGAGAAATTCTAGTTATGGCCCAGGAGAAGCTTTACTGATCTTGTTTTGGTTGTTTTAGAGAACTGTTGGCGCTCCACATTTTCCAGATACAGAATAAGAACCGATTCAAATTTTCCTGCTTGCTGATAACATTACTTGGCATTGAGGGGTTAGGTCTGCAGTGTTTTTCAAGTCTAAGTTACTTTGCTTTTGCTTATAATGCTAAAAGAAAATAATACAGAATGTTCATTTTTGCCATTCAGCTGGGTAAGAGTCACTGGCCAGCAGAGCTTGCTGAATAAAAATATTAATAGCTCAGACATTCATTATGGTCTTATAAAATGAATTTCAAATGAATCTTCAAATCAAGGCTGCTTTAAAAGGAAAAAAAGCAG
Organism: Melopsittacus undulatus; assembly: GCF_012275295.1. Lineage (NCBI taxonomy): Eukaryota > Metazoa > Chordata > Aves > Psittaciformes > Psittaculidae > Melopsittacus > Melopsittacus undulatus. The sequence continues at coordinate 101,560,245 of NC_047528.1, forward strand.
ACTAGTTCCTCACCAGACATATAGTTTCTGGTGAGAAATTGCACCACACAATGTAGTTTCTCACTGTAAATATGAAGATGCCATTGACTGATACTGGTGACTAAGTGAAAAATCTAATGGTGTTTTCTTTGCTTATTCACAGAAACACATTACTTCTCCAAGACAAGTAAGCATTTAGAGGCCTTGAAAGTTTTACTTAAATGAAAATTAGTAGTTGCTCTGGCAACTGCTACCTAGAAAATATATTTTAAAGTGATGCTATAGTACGAAATAAGTAGCATGATGTAATACAATTATAGATGTCTTCATGTTGTGAGGAGGCCTTAAGAATGCTGAATCTTTATTTCATGGATCACTCACTAGTCAGCTTCTTAAACAGTACTCCAGAAACAGGGCCATTTTTCTTTTTAGACAACCTGTTTGGTAGAGAACAGGTTTTTTTGTAGCATCCATTCTTGACAAGATGATGGTCAAATTAATCAATCAGATGTCTTTCAGCAGTATGTATGTATTTAAGATCAAGGTTGAAATCAGTAATTTATTGTTGTCAGCCATTATTATTGCTTATTGTCAATATAGACAAATTAAGATATGAATTTTGACATAAGAAAGAGTTTGTTCTGGTTTATGTATCTCCGGAAGGACAGCAGCAGCAATGAAGACGCAAGCATGTCTAGCTTACGTCAGGGTCAGGAACCAGGGTAAGCCCTAGAGAGGTTTTGTGCTGGTTACCGCACCTAAAACATGATTTTTAAGTATTGTCAAAGGCTGCAGTGTGTAGAGTAGAGATAACACAGAAGTTGAAGTAGCTCATGTAGCTTTCGGTGCTGCACAGAATTCTACAGGTAGAAGTGAAAGCTGCATCTTCGCAGAGCAGTGTGCTGCCCCCGTTGCATAGGTCTTTCTCTGATATAATCATATCTTTGTTTTGCAGTGTAAGGGCACCATAAAGGCTGACAAGAGGGTGGGGCACTTGCCATGATGCTATTAACTGAGCAGGTGCAAGTATTCATGACATTGTAGAATTCTGAAATTGTTCTTCATTATCTCATCCTTTCCTGCTGTTGTTTGTGTTAGGACTTCAACCTGCAAAAGCACTTAGTCATAAGTCAGTTTTAAGCTGAAGTTGCTGAACGAAAAAATGCACTGACAAGATCACTCTCGCTGTTTTGTTTGTTTTGTTTTGGGGTTTTGGGTTTTTTGTTTGTTTGTTTTGTTTTTAATGTCTATATATCTGTAGGCCTGTACTCACTAGGAAAATGATTATTCGTTTCCTGCTGATGTTCCAGAATAGCCATGGAAGCCCATGGGAATTCTTTTTGTCCTGTTGCTTATTGAGCAGTCTTTGAAACAGCTGAAATGCTGCTACTCTCTAAAATCTGAAGAACTAAAAAGACCTACATTGCTTTAACTTGAACTCCAAGTTGTATCTAAATATTTAAGATATATAAAAGAGCACAGATGCATCTAAGAAGTGGAAGCCTGTGGCAAGACTGTGCTCAGGACTAGAAGGAGATTTAGGGGAGGTATAGAAAATAAAAATTTAGAGTTCCATCTAACAGCTGTAAAATAACTGATGTTGCAGTATTGATAGCTAACAAATATATGCCACTAAGAGGTGTTAGAACTGGAGGTCCACATGCATTGCATCACCTCCTTCTTACGTTTCTGCGAAGGGTTATCCTCTGAAGGATGAGCTATGCATGTAGCTACAGTTTTAGAATTACTGCAGTCTACCTAGTCACACTCCTTAGGGGCAGAAACTGAGTTTTAAATGAGATTTGGCTATTTATGCTGTATGTGAAGTAGTCAGTCAAACTAATGTTGTCCTTAACTTTAATATATTTACCTCATCATTAATAGCAGTTCAGATATAACTGCTCAGGAAGAGGAAAGTGTTTTACTGTAGGATGAATAGAAAATATCTTAAGATTCTGTGTTTCATTTGTGAGCAAACACATTATTTCTAAGAAACGAAAGTAAATCAAATGCTTCACAAAGTGAAAAAGTCTAACAACAATTTCTACAACAGTCCACCTTTTGTGTCTAATAAAATCAGAGTAAGTTTTGAGATTGCCTGGCAAACTGCCATGCTGTTCCATCATACTTAAAACATGATAGCTAAGAGTGAAAAGATGTCACCAGATGTGGTAAGCAGAAAATGATACGCAGAGTGTGCAAACGCATTTACTAGTGGGTTTTTTTCCCTTTTTTTTTTTTACTTTTCTGATAACAAATGCAAGGAAGTTTTCTGTTGGTGTGTTTTTGCATATAAAACATGTATGCTTTCTGTAATAGCCTTTTTCTCCCCTTTTCTATTTCCCAGAGTCAAGATGACAGATTTGCTTTCACTGCTGAATGGTATGACCCAAATGCTTCACTCTTTCGGCGTTACGAACTCCTGTATTATCCAAAAGATGGATCAGTTGAAATGGTGAGAATAAAAGAAAAAAAAAAATCTGTTGTCATTATGGTAATATCCAATTAAGCAGTTTAGAAAATGGGAAGCTACTGCCTATACCTATTGATGGAAAATGTAAGGAAAATGTAACTTAAGGAAAAAATGGTAAAAAAAAATGTGGTTTATCACATATCTTGCTTTGACTTCGAGAGATTCATCCTCACAAATCTTTTCTTATTCAATCTCTGCTTGGGTTTCAGAACTCAGGCTCACCACCACTGACCTGCTGCTTGAGAAGCATAATTTGAAGCTGATTCCGAACAGGGGCATAACCTTCAGCAGAAATTCCAGAATTCGCAGAAGAGTAAAATATAGAAGTATTTTCGAAGTAGAGAAATTGATAAATTGCTCTTAATTTGGTTTTAATGAAAGGAAGCATGTTTCAGACAGTGGGATCTAAATTTTTCCATCAGTGTTGCTTGCACAGATCTTTCTGACTTGTGGTTCATACAACTAATCCCCATTGTTTATTGATATCATGTCAAAACAAGCATTTTGCAGCAACAAGCATATATAAAAATATACATCTATTACATTTATATATATATATATTTAAATATAATGTAAAGATAATCCTAGTAAACCAACCAATGCTTTGTGCTTCCTTTTAGGAATGAATGGTTTGGACTATCTTTTCCAATCTCTAATGAAGATCTGGGGGTCTGAGAATAGCCCAGACTTGGATATTCACACTTAGGAATTTTACAATAAATTTTTTAGTTTTCCTGCTATAAATATCAAATGCAGAAATAAGAAACCGAGTGGAATCTGCCTTTTCTTACCCCAATTAGTGCTCACTGAAACCATGGTACCCACCTGTGTGGAGGTGATGCTCTTTGCACTTTTTACTGATAGTCTCTTTAAAGAAACTGTCATGATGTTGTCCCTTTTAGGTTAGTTCTTTGTATGATATCTGTGTGTGCACAGTTATCAAAATGTGAGGATTTTTAGTTTTTATTTCCCAGAGACAGTTTAGTTAATCAGTCAGGAGCCATAATCATCTTCCTACACAACCATATGTAGGCTGGCAAAATTGTTGTTCGTTTCACCTAGACGTCTCAAACCCAAGAGCTTTTAAGGTGTTCTTAAGCTTCTTAATGCATTCAGCATCAAATACCTATGGCTCAGCAGACTTCTGCAGTTTGCTAGTGTGCTCTTAGGTTAAGGAAGTATGTTGTGTACGTATGAGTAGTATGTGGTATGAGTGTATGTGGTATGAACTGCATGTGATCAGGATGTGAGTTAGAAAAGCAAAAATGCATGTAACAACTCTATAGAAAGAGTGACTCAAAATCACTTTTGCTATGAATTTATTGACAGAGATTATATTAAGAATTCTTTCTTGACTTTTTATTTTTTAATTTCTGCTGAATTTAGTGATTCTCTGTTACTGCCTAATTCTTCTGCATCTTTTGGTATCTTGCTGAGGAGATGACAGCCCACTCTTACCTCTAACGTATCTGAGGATAAGGGAGGTAATGGATATGAGCCAGCTTTTCCCTGCTTATGAGAAAGATGTTTCATCCCCTTCCCCACCTCCCAGACAATAGCTCTACTTTATCACACACCTCAGCTGAAGGTGGAGCAGAGCTATTTAAGGCTTGTGTTGTGTGAAGTCCTCAGCTTTCCTTTTCTTTCTTAGTCCTTCATATCTTGGTTCCTGTGAAGAAAATTGACAGTGGGAATAATGAAGCAAGTTTCTAGCTTGCTTTGCAGCTGGACGAAGAGAATATAGGTTTTTGCACATGACAGCAAGCAGCTCTTATGATAAAACAGGATCTCATGGCAAAGAGATGCCCCATTTTCTGAAGTTTACATAGTTAACAACACTCACAGGGAATTTTTACAGCTGGACAGGTTTTATTTCTGCAGGAGATTTCCTAAAAAGAGAGCAGAAATTTTTAGAAAGGACAGATTCTTAATAGGGAACTATTTTATTTTGCATAGTTACAAGTACATGGGCAGGAGGAAAACAGTCCAAACAGTCATACATTACTTCTCCTATGGTTTATCATTTTCTTTATAAAAAGGTCTTCAAAGCAAATCCAAAATTCCACTCCAAAAAACAATTTTTTAACTCAGGAGGATGCCTCCCCCCACCTTAATCTTTTGCTTGAGAAGAAAAAAGAAGCTCAGGGTGCTTTTCTAGCAACTGCTAGTGATATAACCAAGTAATGTCCAGATTTTTAGTAAAGACAGTTAATAAGCTTCTAGGCAAAGTCCAGGAAAAAACAAGTGCTGAATTCAAGTGATACTTTATTTTTGGTTTTAGCATGTTTTCATTTCATTGCCTACCACACTTGAATAGAGGACACTTAGGAGCGTGTATGAGGAGCTAAAAACATTTCATTAGGGAAAGATTCTTCCTTATAATCCTGCCTCAGCAGATGGAAGCATCAAAATAATTTATATTGTCTGATCTGCAAAGTTTTGGCTATTCTGAAAAAGCCCTACAATTCTTCTAGCCTTCCAACAGGAAAGAAATGTATTCACATGTTTCAAAAGATAGAGGAGTATGTAATTTACTCTAAATTTTTTTTTCCTCCAAAATTTGTGGGAATGATATTCTTTCTTTTAATGCTATTCTAGTCTGTATACCATTACAATGGAGCACAGTACACATATGTAATTCAAGACAGAGAAGGTAAGTCTGGCCTGAGGAGGACGAAACTCTTCCTTTCATAAGATCCTGGTTCCTCAGGAGACAGAAGGCATCTGTAATACCCTCATGCAGTGAAGAAACTGTTCAGCAGGTTGCCTTTTGTGCTTTGCCAGCCCGCCCAGAAAACTATACATTAATATCTTGGTTCTTGCTTGGAATGATGATATATAGCTGAATTGTCTTGACAGGCTTTTGAGCTTGCAGCTTTAGGCAGTAAGAATATCTCAACCTAATGTTGCAGTCACCCATCCGTCCCTAATTCTGAGTCTTGTGCAGTCAAATAAAGCATGGTATCATTGGAATGATGCCCTGGAGACCTGCCACAGTGCAAATCTTCATCAATTCTGGTGTGAGCCATTGCTCTGTGAAGCAGCAGAGATCTGCTGGTGGAACTCTCAGTGAGACTGGGCAGAGGTATCCACTAGGCACCTGAACCATTTATCACAGCTTGAATTAGCACAAACAAATGATGAAATGAAAAATGCAAAAATAGCTGTCAGCCTGAGAGTATTTAAATGGAATAAATTTCTGATTGTGGTTTAGTCTTCTAAGCTTTCCTGGTCGTGCACCTCTGAAGTCCAAAGGGTCAGGAATTAAATCGATTTAGTGATCAGATTCAATTCCACAGTACTGTGGAAATTTTTGAAGGTAGAGTAAAAATTATGTTGAGTTTGCCCACAGCTTAGACCTCTTGATATGGTAGACTTTAATGTTCTTTTCTCTGCAGTATGATGTGAAGAATCATCGCATCTTCCTGAAGCGCACCAAGTATGAGAGCCTACACCTTGAGGATTTATTTGTGGGCAACAAAATCACTGTTTTTTCCCGTCATCTAACCTTAGTGGACTATGGGGATCAATATACAGCCCGCAAACTGGGGAGCCGTAAAGAGAAGTAAGAATGCATGTTTTTTGAAATGGTCTTTTGTAGTCTGGCTTTCAAAGTAGTTGTTCTTTGATGGAAACGGGACAAGTATTCTGGTCTATGGGGAGAGAAGGAGGTAGCTACAAGTTTGCATGCAGTTTAAAATGGTCTTGGCATACTGATAGCTGGAGGGAGGCGAACTGGCCCAGGCTTGTGGGCAAACCTATGACTACCATTGTTAAACTGATAAATTTTCAAGGCCAGCTTCTCCATGGTGTCAACTGCTGCCTCCTCAAGGTCTTTTGGGAGAGAAGAGGTGGGGGAGGAAAACAGGGAGTCCTCTGCTTTTTTACTTCCAGAGGCAGGCAGCAGTAGAATTCTTGTGATTTGGAGATTCTTTTGGAGTAGAATTTGGTAGTCCTGATTGCTGGCCTTGAAAGAGCTGGATCTTGCAGAGCTAGCACCTGTCTCTCTGGGATCTGTGCAGAAGCCTAGTGCCTTAACAGTCCATTTTACTCTGTGTTAGTAGTAGTAGGTGAAAACAGTAGTAACAGAAGAGATGCCCATTCCCATTCTCCATTACTTTTTCCCCACTACAGAGATTTTTTCTGAGAAATTTTTCATCATCTCCTAGACTCCACGTGCGTGATTTACAAGGAATTGAAATGTGGTTTGATGACAATGCAAGTAATAGCTGAATTTGCAAACTAATAAATGATGATAATTTGCTCTAGTTTTTTTTTTTTTTAAAGAGCACAGAGTATTTTCTTAGGTATCTCGTTCCAGTGAGCCCTACTCGCCTGCTTTCTTGCTCCCTTCCACTAATTGGCCTTATTTTGAACATTTCTGGAGAGCTGTACATAACCAGAAATATAGGAAGAGTTACAAGCCTTAACACACATATTTGCTTAACCTGACAAAAAAACATTACCATGGAAATGACTGTCATAATATCTTTCCAGAAAGAGTTCTCCTGGTACTTTTTCTCCAAGCTGGGGTTGGGCATGGTGGAAGAGTCGTAAAGGAGGAGGAGAACTCCATAGGGTGTCTTCTATAAATGTGGCTACTCTCTCTGGTCCTCAGTGAAGCCTGTCTTATCTATGGTTTTTATATCAATGTCACTTTTTATAGTTGTGTATTTCCTGCTCTGCCTAAACTAGCATAAGCCCTGGTGCTGATGCAGTTATACCAAGAAAAAGCAGCTTGTGATAAAATGACATTTTCTTCTTGTTAAGGGAAGTTGCTCTCTATACAGCAACACTATAGTTGTGTCAATGAAATGGTCCTGGGAGGGAGTGGATTTTTGTACTGCTCTACAGAAGGAAGGGAGAGAATTTATGACATGTCAGCTCTTTGGAAAACATTCTAGGAATGTCAGCTGAAAGATAACATAGATATGCAAGTGGTGTTACATATTCAGAATAGCCCAAAGGAACATAGTGAAAGGTGTCTTAAACAGGCAAGGGATTCTCAAAATCCAATTTCTTCACAGAAGCTTTCACTGGGTAAACAGGGTCATATTAAAAGAGTCCTTGGGCAAAACAGTTGCATATGAGGTATTTGCCCTTTTGACCTGTTCCCAGCAGGTTTTACAGCAATTATTAGTTAAATAGATATAGTAAAATTTCTGCAATACTTGATAATTCCTAAAATAATCTGTAGTTGGAATTCTATTAATAATTTTAAGGATGTTGTACAAGGCAGAATGTTTCTCTGTCTTTTTCTTGCCTCTGTGCTGTAGAGGACTATCAGCAGTTTAGTCTGGGTTTGGAAATACTTTCTTTAGTTGCTGAATTTCTATGCAGGCAGGCTCAGCAAAGGCTTTGAGGGAAACTGAGGAGTATATATAAAAAATCTTTAATGGTTTGAATTAGGGATCTTTGGTTTTGTAAACAAAGTAAGCAAATGTGACTCTAGGTACATAAGGTATGAAAGTGATGTGTAAAAAGAGGCTAGATTTGCACAGGCTATTTCTAGAATTAGGCTGAAATTATTAAGGCAGTTCTATCAAGTTCCAATTTCTACAACTACTTTTCTTAAGTCTTTCCAATTTTTAAGTACAGCCATATTTGATCGTTTGCCTTCCCTGCTTCCCTCTCTGTGTATCATAAGGAAACTGTCACAAACAGTGACCAAAATGGTTAAGTAACCCTGTACTCATTTACAGTGTATCACATAAGGAATCACTGGCAGGGGACAGGAATTTCTGTTTCTGTAGTCTTTCTTTGTGATCCTGGGTGGTTGTAAGCTGAGGTAAACATTTGTCTGACTAGTGTGTCCTGTCTGAGTAGACTGGAGTCAGTTAATATCACTGGTTTTGAAAATGGTGTTAGAAAACCGATGTATCAACCAAAAATATTTGAATTCTTTTTTGATTGGGATATGTTATTCTTAGGCTTCTTGTCATTGACATAATCAGCGTTTCTTCCCCTACAAGGCATAAGCTACTGTATATGCAACAGTCCTATTATTAGGAATAAGTAGGTCTCAAAAGCATAGCCACAGCATGTTTTGTGCATTGTTCCTTTGATCTTCTGTTGTTTCAGTACTCATTGCAGTACAGTCATACAGTCCCTCTGAAAATCTCAGTAAATGAGCTTAAGTCTTATTCTTTGTCCTTTGTTCCTAGACATAAAATTGTTTCAAAATGTACTTTGCAGACTGCATCATATTAAACCATAAGAAACATATTCCTCATTAAAACTAAAAATAGGGCACATGAATCAAAATCCAATCTCAGAAAGTCTTTTGCATGCTGAATTATACTTTTTTTACCTTGCATACCTCTGAGAAGCTCACACTGAAATGTTGAAGTTTATATATCAGTGTTAGAGAAAAGATGTCACAAGAGTTGCTTGTTGCAGTTTGCCTTGTAGGTAAATTGCTTCATAATGCAATATTTTATTATATGTTGGTATGAATTAGTTTTACTAGAAAGGTTGGAATAGAAAAGTAAGGGACAGTTTATTTCTAGCATTATCAGTCTGTCTCAAATAGCCTGTGTAATAATGCAGATTCAGAAAAGTATTCCTCAAGGAAATGTGAATGGCAGTAGAGCTCTTCAGTCATTTACTTCTTACTGTTCGTGGTAAACAATAGGGTTGAGACTTACTGTTCAGGGTGAACAACAGAGTTGAGAACCTCTTATGCCAGGATACAGGTCATGCATCATGTGAACAGGTGTCATCAGTCAAGTTCACAGCTGCTCCCCCTCATGTGCCTTCATGCATGTATGTTGCAGGCCCTATTGTATGATAAATACCACAAAGTGAAACTGAGCTGTGAAATCCTTGGGAAAGAGATGAACAGGCTATGGGCCATAGGCTGCATTAAGTATGCTGGCAAACTGTTGAATGTTGGCCAGAGGTCAGACTTCCCTCATCTAAAGATGAGGCTAAACTGACTTTAGTTTGCACTGCGATGGACTGAAGCATAGGCTTGGTTGAATACTGTCATGCAGTTTATCCTTAGGCCATCAGTCTTTTGGTGTCGTATTTCCCAATGGATCTGGGCCCAAGCCAATCTGTGTATGTAAGTCTCCTGGTGCTTGAGGAAATCTGTTTCTGAGCTCTGAAGGTCATCTATGTCTCCCCCTTAGTTTCACATGAAATGTTGCATATGTTCAAATCTTCCTCATTACATTCCCTGGTCCTAACACCTCCCTTATTTTAGATTTATCTGTTCCCAAAGCCTCTGTCATCTGGGGTCACAGTTCAAGGTAAATGTTGTGAAAGTTTGTCTGTTTCCTGCAACCGAAGCATAAATGCACTGGCTAGAATATATTACTGCTAATCTAAAGACAGCTTTCTATTTCTACGCTGGTATATGAAATGGGAAATTTGCAATTATTTTGCCTTTCATCTAGGGAGATACTGCAGTGAAAAATTCCATCTCGGACAGTGTTAAAGATGGACAGAGCTCTTTAGGATTCTTGGAGATATAGAGTTTCTGAGATACAGGATGGAATTAAATCTGTTGATTTGTAAGCTGAGCACATTTGAAGCTGACTCACCACAATATGAATGCAAATAGAAGATGCCATTTAACAGACCTTGTTTTTGTGCTTGTTATTTTTGATTAATAATACGTTTAATGCTGATGGTGTACTTGGTACTGTGCAAAGTGTGCTAATAAAACAGTCCTGTCCTTGGGGATGTGTAGTATAAAAAGATAATTATCGAGAAGACAGGATGTACTTGGAAACAAAGATGTGGGGGAGAGTGTAGAAATTTTTTGGTTTGTCTCCCTTAGAATATAGCTGTCAGTCAGTATAAGAGATGTAATAACTCCTCTGCCAACCTTTTATTGTGTCTATTAACAGTGTCAGCTATTTGGCATTCAAATTATATACCATTAGGTGTTTGTAATGGACGAAGAACAATAAGACCTTTTCACTGAGGCCTCCAAATATTTTAAAAGTAGTAATAAAATGATCATTTCACCTTGATTTTTTTCTTTTTGTTTGACGCAGGTTTAAGTAGTATTTTTAAATATGGAATTTTAACAGCTTCATTTTTTATGTAGATAATGATTAAAATTAGGGGAAAAGGGAACTGAGCAAGTATAGGGAAACATTAAAAAAACAGTTGTGTTCTAATCCAGAGCCATGGCTGAGGAGCTGCAGGGCTATACACTAGCTAAAGAAGAAGTAGTCAGATTGTATGCTCTGAGAGGGAAGGGAGAAGTTAGTAAAGACTGCTGGAACTCTGTGGGCTATCTTTGGTTAGAAAGCTGAGGAAATTGTAACGCGCAAAGCTCGTTCTTACCAGGATAATGTCTTGTGCAGGCATTCAAGGACAGCGTGGAAATTGATGAGACACTGGGACTGGATGTTTGTGGCAGAATTTCTGTCTTTGATGTGATGTTTTATTGTCTGAATACAAACTCAACATGCACACCAAACGCTCTAAGGAAAGTAACGCTGACTGTGTCACTCTACATTATTATTTTTTAATTATTTTTTTTCTTTTTTCCCAGAACACTGGCTTTGATTAAACCTGATGCAGTGCCCAAGATTGGAGAATTAATTGATATCATTATTAATGCAGGATTTACAATAACTAAAGCCAAAATGATGGTGCTTTCAAGGTAAGGATTTTTTTAAGGTTAGCTCTATTGTATCTAAATGTGTTTTTTTGCAGATAAGAATATTCTTTGAAGCTATCCTCTGTTGTTCTGCACATCAAATCCATTCCAGTGGATAACAGAGGGGGAACTCATTGGTTTCATAATCATGTAGGTTTCTGAAAGCATGAAGAGAATTAAGCTAAGAGTTTAAAAGTTCTGTGCAGATGAGCCTGGTGTCATTAAATATGTAATGTCTCTGTATGAATCCAAGGTGACTACCATAGTTTTAGCAATTCAGCAGTGTTTACTGACATGTCTGTATGTTCTTACCTCATAGCTTCCTGATACTAACCATACTGTTGATTATAATTAGGTTAACTTTAAAACAGCATTGGTTTGTTTGCTCTCAGTTTATCCGTTAACTTAATTTGTGTTCTCAGACCCACATTTACTTGTTTGGTATTTTTTTTTATCACTGGAAGTCTAAGGCAGAGAAAGTGATCTTCTGATGTTTCTGCAGGGGTAGACAGATTTTGCATCTTCCTCATCCCCCCTAACCTTCACTGTTCTTCCCTTATCAAATTGAGCCACAAGTTTTTTTTTTAAAAAGGCATGCTGCAGGGGAAAAAAAACCATTTAATTTACCCTAATCAACTTCCCTAAAGTTACTGCGTCATTTCTTCATTGCTGGTTTACCAAACATGTTACAAACCATGCAACTTGTCTATGAAAAGAAAAGCTATCTGTTCTACATAATACGATGGTTATGTCTTCTTATGGTTTGTGTGAAGTCAGAAACAATTTTCTCCTACCTCAAAACCTTTCTGGCTTTCAGAAATGCTGATAAACCAGCTGTGACTTACACCTCTTGTCTCTGCATTCTTCTGCTTCGGTGCTTGATGGTACTGGTGCCAGATCCTCCCTCAAACAACTCCAGTTGTTGAGGTCAATCGGGTCTCTAATGCTGATTTACTATTGATAATGTCTTTCAAGCCAGCTTTTTTTGCTTGCTGCCCTGCAGTCCGAGAGATTTGATCCTGCAGTGTTGTGTTGGGTGGTTCTGTATTTCAGCATCTGTCTGAGAACTTGAAGAACTGTCGAGCCAAGTCATGTGCTTTAGAGTTGACTCACTGGAGAGACAACTTTGAGATTTGAACTTATATTGCCTTATTGCTATATAAAAGTTTCTGCTTCTCTTATATAATTGAAAGCAATTATTAAAAGCACAAGATTGGGTTGTTCTGGACATACTTTAAAAAAAAAGAAGTCTTGGGTATTTGTGGTTTCTCTGCTTACTGTGTACTCTGTTTCTTGGGACTGTGCCATTTTAAAATGATAGAATTATGGCTTTGCCAGAATCTTCAGCCTTTAGGTCTCTGCAGGCATGCTTGTTCAAACCAGTGTCATCATCTACTGCTTTCTTTAAATGGATTATTACTGACATTTATTTTGCAATCACTGTTAAATAGATTCATGCCTTCTGTCAAAATTGTAGCCAGGATATGAAAGTGAGGGCAGGCAACTACTTTGATAGGTCAGCTTTCTAGTCTCTTCATGTAATCATACGTCAGTTCAGTCTATCATTCCCAGATAAATGCTGTTTTACATTCTTTCAAAGCAGAACTTACGAGAGAGATAAAATTAAGAAGGAATTAAGTTATACAGCACAACTGCAATTTTATATTTATTGCAATAGGAATCCTTAACTGAGTGGTGGAGCTCAATTTGTTTCAGAAATAGAAGAAATATTTCTTCACATTCAGAAATGATGATACATAATCTGTTTGAATAGCTTTTTCATATTTGCTATCCAAAATTATTTGGTGGATTAATTTCAGAAGTGGGTTTTCTGATGGAATAGTGAAATGTAAGCAAAAACTTCAGGCTATTTGCAGAGTATAGGTTTGAAGCTTGAGACTGCAGGAGTTTCTGTGACTAGCATAATTTTTAAATCATGTTTCTGCCTTAGTTATGAAATGAAAGGAAAGCATATTAGCTGTATGGCCAGTGAAAAGTTTCTGAATTTTGAATGACTCACACTGAACTGAAAGCAAAAAAAAACAGGAATTATTCATTTCCAGTGAGCAGGTGGTCATTTTGATAAAAAAGCTGGAGAAAACAGTGACTGTTCAAATATTTGTCAAGGTTAGGAAAATTAAATTCTCCTTAAGTTTTTCTTAAGGTTATTTCTTTCCTCTGGCAATATTTGGCTTAAGTCTGGACTGCAAATTTGAGAGAGATGTGAAAAGTTCCATTGCAGCTGACAGAACTGTGCCTTTGTTCATACCTGGAACCTGTTATCTGAAAAAACTTCAGGTAATTTCTTTCAGCCAAGACAGCTCCTCAAAGTCAGCAAAATCAGGGAGACAAAAAAAAAAATCACAAGATTGTTTCTGCAGGTGAAAACAGTTTTCCAAGTGGGAATCTTTTACTCTCCCTGTAGCTCTGCTTTGATTGTGAACTTTATATCCAGAGTAGGGGTGAGTAGTTTTGCTTCCTTTTACCTGTCAATCGTCCTGAAGAGCTTGTCATTCTCCACAAAGTCAGAAAGTGGTGCACACCATGTTTTGGAGCAAGCCAAGAGCAAGTCTGCGCTTCTGACCCGGAATTTTGAAGCTGCGAAATAGCAGCTTTAGACTTGAAAATGTCCACAGATTTTTCTAGCAGTTACCATGCAGAAAAAGCAGCGCCGTAAAACAAGGGTTAAGTATGAGAGGCAGTTGAAGAAGAAGCAGGGAAGAGAGTAGGCTGGCTAGCTGCAGGGGTGGTGGGGTGAAATCGTGTGCCCACCTGTGGATGGATCTTGGGTGTGTATCATGGTCCCTGAAACTTGTGTAGTTGAGTAGCTGAGCCCAGTTCTGCTAGCAGTGTGGCTGTGGCAATGCGGAACTTGAAGAGGGCCACTACCCTGTCTGAAAAGGTATCTTCTTGCTTCCAGTACCTGAGTAAAGGTTAAGTAACAGCTGTGGTACAGACATATGCCTGATGGCCTTTGCCTGGCAGTGTAAGGAGCCCCCTCATTACAGAAACCCCACTGCTTTGGGAGAAAGCTGTGTGTAGTCACTGCTGTCTTCCCTGAGGGAAAATGTAAGACCAAATTGACTTTTCAAGTGGAAAAGTGTGGGAGAAAACAAGTTTTAATCTGAAGGGCATTGTGCTGCTGATGTGACTTGTAACATTAGAGGATTTTGAATGGAAACCAGGTTATGCAATATTTTGTTATGCACCAGAATAATCAAACACTAGCCTTGATAAGGAAGTAAGTTCCAGTGAAGCAGTTAAATTCTTTATTTATGCTGTAAAACCAAACTTCACTAACCAACATACACACTCAAACTGAGATGAAAAATGAAAATGATGTAATAGTGAATGGCTTGACAAGGTGACTCCACTGCATTTATTTCTCAAGCTGAGAATGTGGGGACCATCAGTGACCTTGAAAGTCCAGGCTATTGGCTTCAGTAATTACTTCCTTCCCAGAGCAGGAGCATAAGGAGGAGTCAGCTACAAGCTATACCTGTAGCCACACAAAATATGACTGAAAATTAAATGTGGTTTCTGTTGTTGAGCATGAACATCCCACAAGCTGTCCAGCTTGGGAGGACATTACCCATGGAAACATGTTGATGAATGATAGTTTATGGTTTTCAGGGAGGTTTATATATATATAGGTATATGTGTGTGTGTGTACATATATCTGTATATGTCTTTTTACTCTTTCAGAAAAGAAGCAGCTGATTTCTACGTAGACCATCAATCAAAACCTTTTTATAAGTAGGTATATCAGTTTCAGCTTGACATGCCGTAAGCTTAATGAATGCACAAGCTTCATTTATCGTATTTGGTACTGCAGGACCATGGGAAAATCAGAACTTGTCTTAGTTGAGTGGAGCCCTTTGCAGAGCATACACCCTGTTTGTCTTCCTCCAGAAACAGACCCTTACTTCAGCTATTCAGGGTTTTAACTCACACTCTTTACAGCCTGATAGTATCAGGGCAATGTCTTTGGTCTCTTAGAAGTGAAAATGCTTCTACGAAGGCAAAACTTCAAAGCCAAGGGAAGGAGCATCTTCAGGATCAGGGTGGAGCTTGCAGGTAATGATAATTAGGGGGAACACTTATCTGTGAGAATTGATTTGGTAGCAAGTACCCCAAATTGTAAGTAACTGAAAGGATAGTGCATGGGGTAGTTGTTTACAGTACTGCTACCCTTGGACAAAACGTCAAATTTCCATGGTGCTAGACTGCTCCACCTAACATGAAAAACCTAGTCTTGTCATAACTGACCAGACTGATACCAGAGATTGTGTCATTTCTACTTTACCTGAAGGTGCCAACAAACAGCTTTGGATTCGGCAACTGGATTTGGCAGTCTGCCCCTTCTAGGAAAAGGGTACAGCTCTGTCTTGTGTTTTTCAGTCATGCTGGAACCTGGGTTTGCACTCAGTTGGTCAAAAGACCTGGTTTTAGTACTGTCATGAGGTTTCTGAGTATTGGATCTGCCAGCTGCTCTCCTGCAATAGTAACTGATTATTGTGGGTCCAAACTCAAGCTCTTCACGGAGACATGGCCCCAAGCTGCATCTGACCAGACTGGAGATCAGAGGAGGATTTAGGGTTGCCTTTTCTTTGCTGAATAAGCCTTCATGAATATGTTGGTAAATAAGCAAGAATTTTACCTGTAGTGTTATTTCATAGATGTCTATCTATGTATGCTAATCTGAGAAACTGTAGCCTTTGTCCACTGTGATGTGCTGGTCTCCCATGCTACAGTCCTGTTTGCTACGTCTTCTGTGTAGGACTTTTCTGTAAATTAGAAAGTAATAGTTATAAAGCATTACAAATCAAACAGGGCAAGAATCTTCAAGGTAGTGAAATGTAAAATCTCTGACTCAATTATATTTAGCATTGTATTGCTTGTCTTTAAATTCAGATTTAGTTTGCAAGTTTGCTAGTCAATGTTAGTCTAGTGAATTCTACTTGTTTGGAAAATAACGTTATATTAAAGAATTAACTTTTTAAAAATTATTTAATATTTGGGATCAGTCTGGACCTTAAGCAGTGTTGTAGAAATTACTTTTTTCTTGGGTGTATGTATGTGTAAACCATTTAACCATATCCCAGACAAGCAGTCTCTGAGCAATAGAACCTGAGTCCCAATAGCTTATCCCTGTGTAGTTTCTTTATTTTTACATAACTTCTTATAGTTTTAATATCATTCTTCTAGCAAAAAAACTAATAGGGTTTCTCTTTTTTTCTTGCCCATGGATCATTGCATAAATGATTATTAGGAAGAAGATGAAGAAACATACACATCCATAATTGTGCAAAGTTCTTTTTATGAGAAAGTAGTACAAAAAGCATTGAGCCAACTTTCTTCTTTGTTGGTTCTGTCCAGACACAGTGAAAAGGCAGGCTTGTTGTTATGCATGTTTTGTAAAGATACAGAATTATGGTTACCGTGGGGCTTTTTGAATAGAATGTTTGGGTTTCCAATTTTGTGTGGCTGTTTTCCATGTCAGATAGTCAGGACAGAAGACTGGCTGCTTCTGACAATCTCTTCTCCTTACTCAGATTCATCCCCTTAAAGTCAGTTGACTTCTGCTTATGTCAGGATGTGATAACTGCAGTTATGACCCCTCTTCCCCACAAACTTTCCAAATTTTGTTTCTCCCTTCTCTCCCACTTTGGATTTTGGCTGGGCAAAATCCATGGTAGAGATCGCTGGGGCAGTGAGCACTCCATCCTGGCAGCAGTCCTGAAGTTGTGTGAGTGGGGAACACACAGGTCATGTAAGAATGCTGATATCCCGCTGTGTAGAAGAGACATGCTTAGGAATTGCTCCTGCCAAGCAAAGGGTTAGCAGGATCTCTTTCTAGTACCAATCTTTAAAAAATTCTTTTGAAATCTAACAAGCCATGCAGTAGCTTGAGTGAGTTTGTATTATCTGATTGTTTTTCTACAACCATAATAAGAAGGGAGTGTCTTCACATCACATAGTCCAGTTCCCTTCTCAAAGCAGGGCCAACTTTGAAGTTAGATAAAGTTGCTCAAGGCCTTGCTGAGTTGAGTTCTGAGCATCTCTACTGGATCATATGCTTTTGTTGGTTTTACTTTGTAGCGTGGATCACCATATACTGTTTCCATTTTACAGTGATCTTCTTCAGTTCATAACGAGTGGTCCTATTGTTGCTATGGAAATCTTAGGAGATGATGCAGTTTGTAAATGGAAAACATTACTGGGGCCAGCAAACTCTGCAGCGGCACAGACTGATGCACCAGAGAGCATTAGAGGGAACTTTGGACATACCGGCCTAAGAAATGCAGCTCATGGCCCAGATTCAGTTGCTTCAGCTGCTCAAGTAAGTTTTTGACTGTTTGTTGGCTGAGGTTTACTTTTACTTTATCTGGTAACAGCTGGGTCAGGAATTCCTCTTTTTTTTTTCCCCACTTGAGTTCAGAACTAGTTTAGATATTATTCATGGATCCTTTTTAGCATGGAAAAATAAACTGTCTCAAAAGAAAAATCTTGTTTATCTCTTTCACAAAGGGGAACCTTGGGCACTTTGATTGGGAGAGCATGCCTGGTAATTTTAATGTCTTCTGTACATCACAGACATTGAGCTAATTGCATAGTCTGTTATCTACCTATAGCCTACCAATGTTGATCACAGAAAGAAAGGGATTA
Organism: Melopsittacus undulatus; assembly: GCF_012275295.1. Lineage (NCBI taxonomy): Eukaryota > Metazoa > Chordata > Aves > Psittaciformes > Psittaculidae > Melopsittacus > Melopsittacus undulatus. The sequence continues at coordinate 101,577,986 of NC_047528.1, forward strand.
AACAAAATTGTTTGTGCCATCCTGTTTTGCGCTTATCTGTTCTCCTCCATGGCCTTCAGTAGACCTCTGCAGCATACTTTCCTCTGCTGGTATTATTCAGAATGAATAATTATGAAAACAGGCCACTTCACGGTGCTTTGTGTTTTGAAAGGTAGTACAGTGTGCTTGGCTTTGAGGAGATCAGTTCTATTTTGCTTTTTTTAAAGTGTGTGTTTCCTTAATAGTAAGAAAAAACCCTGGACTGGGTGATAGATACTATGAACATTTCTACAGAATTGAGATGACTATCTGTGTTCCTTCTTGTGGGGTAGATATGCTGGTAAATGTTGGCAAGAATAAAGTTTGCTTTATGATTGATTGATATTGTGCTGTGGTATCTTAGCTCGAGACCAGTGGTGAAAAGATGTCAGTTGTTGCTTCCTTGATCCCAGTCTTTAATTGGAGCAACTGCAGTAGCATAACTGGAAAGAGACCTGCCATGGAATACCTAATAAGCTTCCAGTTACTATATACTAGAAAGTATACATAGAGATTATATCCCGGTGGTGAGGGAAGAGTTGGTTAGCTTCTGTGTGCCATAGCAAAGTGGGGGGTATTTTCTGCTGATCAAGCACTCATCTCATGTATCTGCACCATGCTTGGGCTGCTGGATCCTTTCCGTGTGCCTCTGGTTTGACAAGAAATCATATGCTGCACCTGAAATACCTTTTTTGCTGGCAGACTTGATGAAGATGATACAGAGTCAGAAGGAGTTTGGATGAAATTGATCCTTCCTGATGAAGGAAAATTATAGTCAGAAAAGTCTTTGTAGTTCTGGTTAAATAACTAGATGTCTTCATATATAAGGGTGAAAGTTTTTCTTTGTTCTTGTGTTCTGTTGTGACAACTCTGCCAGCTTTTGAACTGACAGTGTATCTATTAGCATAAAATTTTGATTAGAAGCATAAGTGCTTTGGCTTAAGTTTGTTGTTGTTTTTCCATTTTGTCATTTTTGAAATGCTGCTTGCAGGCCCCCTTCATGTGCAGCGATTTATGACTGTGGGGTTATTTTGCCAAACTTTTCTAGGTGTGTGCATCTTTGTGGTGTTACTGATACCAACCTTCAATAAATCAACCAAAATTGTGCCCCTTGTGCCTATTTTAATTTAGTAGGCCCAGTATTCTATGGATGTATAGCAGTTGCCACGGAAACTAGTTGGCTGCACCTTGACAGAGCTTTGCTGAAAGAAATATAAGATACAGGGACCTAAACAAACTCTTCTGAAGGAAAATTGGTATCAGCCACAGCTATGGAATGTGCTGTCAATTGAACAGTTAGGGTGGAAGCCTGCATTGTTCTTCTTGTGGCTAAATGACATGTGAAAGCCTGCCTTTGGTATACTCTAAGCTGGTGACTCTCAGCAGGCCAAATTTTGGAGGTTTTTTACATAAAGAGTAAAGGGAAAGGAGAAGAATTTTCTTTTTAAGGCTTTACTTGCTTGTAGTTTGTCATTTCATCATCTTAGTGCTTCAGCATTGTTTGGTTATTTTCCTTTGATTATCCTTTTAATGGATAAAACAAATCTTTAAATATTGTAAATATTTTGCTGCCTTTTCTGGGGTCCTTTTAAAATAAACACTAGTTAACAGAGTGGGACAAAGCCTTTGAACCATGCAGCATTTTATCAGCAGAAGAATGTAGGAAATGAACCCTTTTGTCTCAGATGTGCCCAATTAAAATGTGGATTATTTGCTAGGAGAAAAACAAATTTTTTTTCCGTTCTATTGAAAGATGAATTCATTTGAATTATATAATTGTTTTCAAGTAAGGATTACAGGAATTTTCAGAGTGTCATGAGCTAAAGACTGGCAGATAGCTAAGTCTATTCCATGTGATCTGAGATAGTAAATTAAATGAGACTTTTTCGGGAAATGGCCTTTAATACTGCTACTGTTACACAGGAAAAAAAAAACCCAAATAGATTTGGTAATAGTATTTCCAGGATATTATTATTTCCCTTAAATAGAAATTTATCAATCAACTCTTACTGAATTTGACCAATAAGTGTGAAATGGAATCTGCATTCTGAGAATTTGACTAATCTTAATTGGCAGATTGTGTAACATATGTGAATAAATTGTATGGAAAAAGTGTGAAGCTGGCAGTAAACAGTGAAAAAATATCACTGAGGAAAGAAACCTGGCTGTCAAGCTCACCCCAGTATTGTCTAAGACCCAAGCTGTATGATATCTGAATAGTAATGTTGGGGAGAAAGGAAGCGATTGGAGGCAAGGAGGTTCATCCCAAAATCAGAGCAATTGAGTTCATCAGCTCAAATTCAGTTAGATTAAAAAAAAAAAGTGTCACTAAGGCATGAGTCAGCAATTTTAGTGTTTAAGACAAAATGAAAGAATAAAAACAAATGGGATAGAGGTCAGCTTTGTATATGGAAAGAAAACATACTGAACAATGAATGGCAGTTGCATACTTGCTCTTATAATGGAAAAGGTGATGTGAAAAGAGGGAAGATAAAATACGCATATGTGGGAGTGGGTTTGGGAAAAATACTGAGAGAGAGAATTTAGAAAACTGGGAACACCTTTCCCAAATGATTGTGGTTGTGGCAGCAGTGCTTTGGATGTTCTGAATGGAAATGGATGGTGTTACAGGAGGGGGAAGAATGACATTGCAAGAAAAATCCTAATCATGTTTTTATGATTGTAGCTGCAGTGCCAGAGAGGGAAAGGTATGTTTGAGAGACTATTACAGGGAAAAAGTATTTGTAGCACAAAAGTTCTATAATTATGGTTTATCTTCTGTGACTGTGGATACTTCAGATGTTGTTATTTATGATAAAGGCTGATGTATACAGCTATATCAATCTAAAATGTATTCAATTACAATTCTTTTCAGGAGCTGGAGTTGTTCTTTCCCTCCAGTGGAGGTCGTGGGCCAGTCAACAGTGCAAAATTCACAAACTGTACTTGTTGCATTATAAAGCCTCATGCAGTCAGTGAAGGTAAGCAATGAAGACAGAGGAGGGGAAAGCAATCTGTGCTTCATTGTATCCATGATAATTCCTGCACCCTTTTTCAGGAGAATGAGACTGCAAAAGCACAGGGTATATTTTATAGTACATACAAAAGCATGCAGATATATACCTTTAGTATTTCTGCAATTCAGTTCCATGAAGAGTGGGTCACATGCTTTCCATATGGATACTTGTTAATTTTAGAATAAGAAGGGTGAGGTGATAGAAAAGGGGGATAAAATTATACATGAGATTTGATGAACTTTAATGTGACAGCTTACCATGTCCTTGCTCCTTTCTACCCAACACACTCCTCTGCTGGAGGTTAGCATCCTCAAGGCAGTCTGAAAGCAGAACACCTGGCCATATTGCAGGGGCTTCCACTAAGGCAGTAACACATTACATTGAAACTACTTACAAAGGGAGATTTTTACTGATATGAATCTCGTTCTGCTGAAAGTAGTGAGGATGAAAAGTAGAAAAGGCTTGTTTATTCTATAAAACTGAGTCAGAGACCTAAAGCATTTGTTGGCCTCCGTGATGCTTTATGTGCTGGCAGATGCTCTGTGAGCTCACCATAGGAGTATTGGAAATGTTTAGTGCCCGGCTGTTACCGTACAAAAACAATCATAATTTGTGTCCTGTACTCAGGTACAGGAGCATGTGTAGGAGCAGTGAGTACAGTAAAATATTTTGGCTTTGGTACTGCAATAACATTTTTGAGTGTAGAATAAATGTTGCCATGTGAGAACATTGAGATTTTTCTTAGTAAGATACAGAGCACACTGCAACATTTTGATTTCTCTGTGGATAGCTAACATGGAAGCAGCAGAAGTGGCCGTAGCAGTTTCCAGGCCTTTCACACCTCCAGTGGGATGTCTGGAGAGCTTGCTGAATAAAACATGCTTTCATGAGAAAGAGTCTCACGCTTACGGCTGATAATATGTCTGTTATCTGTTTGAGGCATTGCATGGTATCTGCTACTTGTAAGTCTTCTATGCAGCAAAGAGGGAGTAATGTTCTTTTTACAGAAATATGGGCAGCAGCTAGGACTATGATTTCACCTATGTCTGCAGAGGACAAACCTTTCCTTGGCAGAATTTTTACAATCCTTAATTTGATTGTGGAAATAATAAAGTGGATGGTTTGGGCTCTGCTTTCTTAAGATATAATTTCTATTGTATATTAGGGCTCAGACTCCTATCTTATTGAGCTTAGGTTGTCTTTTCCCACTTTTAATTTTATTTATGTAATTTTCATAGTGGCCTGTCTGTTACTTTCTTTTTTCTTGAACTTCTCAGAATTTTTCTGAATCACCAAAGGACAAACTCTGGTCCCATTTGCATGCCTCTCTGGGAGTGTGAGTGTCTGGAGGAGGGGGGGAGGTGGTGAGAGAAAAAGAGGTGCGGGTACAGAAAACCAGAAAATATAAGTGTACATCCAACTTTGCAGTGTGAGTGCTGGAAAAAACAGACTAAAGTTGAGATCAATAACCACTATATAGTCCTTCCGCTCACACCACAGAGGGCTGGAAAGGCAGACCCAAGCTGCCAAACAGCAACTAAAATTTGAAAGGTCAAGTGTACCTTGTATAAGTATTCTGCATCCATACATCTTTTATCTTGTATGAGCATTCTCCATCCATACAGTTTTTACCTTGTGAGAGCTTTCTCCATCCATACAGCTTTGATTACTACCTTCAACAGAACAAAAAAATAAAACCTGAATGTTCTAAATTAGCAAAGTGTTTTATCAATTTGCTGTGGTTTAACCCCAGCTGGCAATGAGGCACCACACAGCTGCTCATTCACTTCCCCACTGATGGGATGGGGGAGGGAATCAGAAGGGTAAAAGTGAGAAAACTCGTGGGTTGAGATAGAGACATTTTAATAGGTAAAACAAAAACTGCATGTATGAGCAAAGCAAGACAAGGAATTAATTCACCACTTCCCATGGCAGGTTGGTGTTGAGCAGTATTGAGCCATTTCCAGAAAAGCAGAGCTGCATCACATGTAATGGTGACTTGGGAAGACAAACACCATCACTCTGAACATCCCTGTATTCCTTCTTCTTCTCCAGCTTTATATGCTAAACATGATGCCATATGGTATGGAATATGCCTGTGGTCAGTTGGGATCACCTGTCCTGGCTGTGTCCCCTCCCAGCTCCTTGTGCACCACTAGCCACTTGCTGGTGGGGTGGGAGGCAGAAAAAGCCTTGGCTCTGTGTTAAGTACTGCTCAGTAGTAACTAAAACATCCCTGCGTTATCAAGACTGTTTTCAGCACAAATCCAAAACACAGCCCCGTACTAGATACTGTGAAGAAAATCAACTCTGTCCCAGCCAAAACCATCACATAGTTTTAAATTAATATCAAGAATGATGGCATTCAGAGACTGGTTATGCTTTTACCTTAGTAAGCTCTCTTGTTCCTGTCTCTTTTCTCCAGTGTTACTTTGAATGTTTCAAAAGCCACAGGTACTGCAACTCTTAAAGAGGTTATGAGTCTGAGGTCTTGTAAAACTTTCTAGAAGTCTGGCTTCTGACTGGGAGCTGGGCTTAGGAAAAGGACCAGTCACTGTTGGTGGGCAGTGGCCTCCCTCTGGCTGAGAGCACTGGTGTAGCTTCATATCACAACTGGACTGGTTCCAGTCTGCAGTTTGACAGGAGGACAAATCTTTCTTTACAAAGGCTGCAGGAACTCTCCAACATCAGCCCAATGGGCCAGGAGTGTCACAGGGGAGAGGATTTGGCTTTCTTTGCCTGTCCTCTTCTGTCTTCCTTAATCTTTCTCATATTCTACTTCAGCCTATTTTTGTAACAACAAAAATATCACTGGGTGGCATCTCTTTTGGTATGCTTGGTCTTCTTATAAAGTGCTTAGCATCATCACAGTTGAAAGAACCATGCACAACAGGGAGCTGTGCACTAGCTTTGCAACAGTTTTTTGAAGTCTTAGTTCTGAGATTACTCCTATGATTGAATTGCCTGTTTTAAAATTGAAGGAACATAGCTTTTGCTTCCTGAAGATTGTAAAGCTTTTAAAGTTTTGAACATGCTTTTTGGCAATGGCAGGTTGTCTCTATGGAAATGCCACCATTCCTGCATCCCTGTGCAGATTATTTTGGAGTCCGGGACTAGTATGCTGAAACTGGGGGGACCAAACTGTCTGCCCACAAGAACTCCAAGCTGCCTATTTGAAACAGGAAGACAAGAAGGGAGAAGCCCTGCTATAGGGATTAGAGAGCAGAGACAATGGCTGTGGAGTAGGCTGTCCCCATGGATTTTGCATCTGTAGGTAGAAAGTTTGAGAAAGGAAGAAGGAAGGGCTGACCTATGTGGGCTCAGTGCTCCATGACAGAGCCGGGGTGGGGGAGGGGAGATGGTGCTTGCTCATCTTGTCTCCCTTTTAAGGGCTGTTAGCAACCAGTGATACACAAGACGTTCTGATTATATCAGCAACATCTCCTTTATCTCAATTGAAGTAGGTGCTATAGCAACTAGTGAGTTGACCTTTTGGCAAAGTTGCATGTAGAAGGCTGTGTGCATGGTCTTAAAAATGAGCAACTTGCTTACCCCCAGCAGCAGTGCTTCTAGCTGTGGTTGTCCATCCTGTTTCGGGTGAGGAGACTGTATGTGGAAACAGCATCTGCAGAGGAAAGGAAATCCTGTGTGGCCATCAGTGTGAAAAGGTGGTTTGGCAGAGGCATGGAGAAGAATTTATGTGGGTCAAAGCAGCAGAGCCTATTATGCATTGCAGATTTGATTTGTACTCCATAAATTTTCAATATCGAGTATCTAAAAATAAACCTCTTTGCCATTTGCGATGTACTGCTGAGGCTTTGAACTTGATTATCTAATTACCATGAATCTTCTCATTACACATTTACAATTACGTGAAGTTTCACTTATGACAGTTATGTACACTTATACAGAGCTTTAGTCTTTATTTCTGCAGAAACATTTGATCAAGTTCATAATCTGGATTTTCCTTTCTGGTCCTATTTTTCCAGTGTTTCTTTTTCTGTCAGAATACATTGCATAACTGATTCTTACAAGGAAAAATCTTCTATTTTTCTGTCCTGGAAGATGGTTTGCTTTAACCATAGCCATAAGCTAGGATGCTTTTCAGCAAGTTTACCTTGCTGTCAAGAGGCTGGATCTAATCTCTAGTTTACGCTGATTAATTCTTACAGAGAGTCCTTTCTTAGAAACTGACTTTGATGACCATGGAGTGTTTATAGGGTTCCTATTCAGTGACAAAGCAGTGGAAAATCACTGCTGGTTTTATCTCTGGCCTTGCTGACCCTCTCCTGGCAGGCATATAGAAACATCTGTCACTAGACTGCTGGAGATGTGCAGACTGACCACCTGCAGCAGGGGCTAGTGTAGCGCTCGCACACTTTAAGTAAGAGTACTGAAAGTGTCTGCCGGGCTGCAGAGGCACCTTGGAGCCTGATAATGGGTGTCGGGGGAGTTATGTGAGGTTTAAATTCAGCTGTCACAGGTGCTGGTAATGCTGGAGGGGTGGTATCTCTGGCCCTCTACGTTGTGTATTTATAAATGCCTCTTAAAGAAGTAAGGCAATAGCTATTTTGTCAGTCTGATGTTAGCATCATGTTTTCTGTGGAGGATCAGAGATGGGAAAACAGCTGGGAAGGCCTTTGAAGGCTATGTAGCCTGGCACTCCAGATTAGACATCTTTAGCTCATTCTCCAGCGGCTCCTCCCAGTTGAGATGAAGCACTTTCCTGACAGAAGTTTGCAGAAATGAGGTGGTTATATTTTAACTCTGAAGAAGGTTTGCAAGAGCAGTCCAATTCCTCTTTACTAGGAGCTGGAAGAATGCAAAAGGAACTCCATGCAGAATTGTACCGATCAGGGGTGCACTGGGGAGCCACAATGTGGTTTGACCCTTCTAGAGTCTGCCACACTTTTCAGTGTTTGTCAGCCTACTTCTCTTCTCTTGAGACTAGTTTTCAGTCAAGGAGTATGGTAACTAGTAAGCATAGCTCTAGGATTATATGGCTTAATTGTTTAATAATTTGAAAGTTTTAGTGTGGATCTGCAATCCTTGCTTCTTGTGCTTGAAGCTTCTAATAATTCAGATACAAGATCACAGTTGCAAAGACTTAGACATTGTTTTTTTTCTTTTTTGTAATCGTTCTCATATTATTAGATCTGGAGGTATTAGCAGTAGTGTTCAGAAGCCAAAATTGTAAATGTACCAAAATGGATGAACTTCAGTTTAATGCCCTGAGGACAGTTATGACTCAACTGTTCTGTTGGCAGAAATAGCACCTCGTAGATCACGGGGCAGGATTAACTTTAATGTATTTATGTGTAACAGTTTAGTCATGTTTGCTGTAGGAATTAAATTTTGGTATTTCATGCCTGGTTTAAAGTTTCTTTGATGTGGCCTTTACTTAATTCCTTTGAAAAATGTGCAGGAAAAATTTATGAAAATGGTTATGATCAGACTATAAATGCTGAGGTCAGAAGTGTGTTATATTTCGCATTTTGTACTAAGGTTACAGCACAGAGTTCCAAAGGTGAAGTCCTGTTCTCTGTTTCTGCACTCCCAAGCTGAAGCATGGGTTCTCCTGGTGTCAGAGTTTTGCCAGACAAGTTTGAGGATAGAACTGTGCCATGAACTTGAAAGCAAAAATGCTAGTCAGGAATTCATTGGACCTGATGCAAACAGAAATGTCTGCCTGTTGGTAAGGAAACCTCTATGGTCTTGAGGGCAACACAGACAGGTTTATTCTTATATGTGTGTTAAGCTTGAAATTTTGTTCTAAACTTTTTGGTAAATTTTACCCTTGTTCCTCTTATGTAATTAAAAAAAATAAATAATTACAGTGCTGTCTTTCATAGTATTCTTCAACCAGAATGTAAGTCTCATAGAAACCAGAGCAGGAGTGGGCTCTTTCTAAGTGGAAAAGGGATTCTGTGGAAATACAGTTTTAGACCTGTTCTGAGTAGATAATAAATGTCACAGAGCTCTCCTATCTTAACATACTGGTTACTGGACATCTTTAGAAAGTTGCAAGTCTTTATATTGATTCACAAAATGTTGCATGAGAAGTAACCATAACAATCATATTTCCTTATTTGCTTTAGAAAAAAATTGAGAGAGGAATTCCTTGCTCCAAAGTCAAACCTAACTTGGACAAAAAAGGTACCAAGGATGGTAGCTCAATCTTAAGCAGGTACAGAAAGAGGTTTACTTATGAAGCATCTCAAATGAAGTCACTTTATAAGAGAGGGTGGGGAAAGAAGTATTTTAGAGAGTGGGAATTCAGCTTTGTAGTAGATTATATGTCTGGCTGCAAACAGCTGAAGAACTGTTTCTGACATGCAATATACTTGTTGCTCTTTGAAAGAGAGAAGGACACTTCCACATCACTGAGAAAATGTTCAGTTCACCTCTGTATTATGCTAAGTATAGTTAAATGTGTGTGGTTAGGAAATTAAATAAGCTGGAAAGAAAAAAAGGATGGGATAGAAGAGGTGCAAATTTTTCACAACTAGGTATCTATCTATGTTTTTTTATCCAGATGTATTCATTAGATAAGATTTATAAAAATTGTAAACCAACTCTGGAAATTGTTTCTTCACACCCCTCTGTGTTTTGAGACATAGGTTTGAGTAACTCATGATTTCTATTTTCAGGACACTTAGAAGTAGAACAGAGTTTTCAGAAAGCTGTTTTCTCATGCTTGACTAAAAAAAGGGGGATGCAATTTCTCATAAGCAGTATCAAATTATATCTTCTGTTTGTGATAAGTATGCATAATAGAAAGGTGAAGTGCAGATGCTCTGGACTTTTCAGTGCAGGCAGGACCTTTCTTGTCTGCAAGGTTGAGTGCAGGGGGCACCAGTGATGACCTTGATACCCTTAACAAGAAGTCTGAAATAGTCAAATAACTATTGGAAGATAGAACATGGAAATGAAAAAAAGGTGGGATGAAGGCAATCCTTGTAGATACTTCAGTGAAGTACAGTGGATCGTGCAAGATCTGACCTCTGGATATTCCTGCAAACAGTGTGGCTGCCTTAGAGCTGCAGTCATGTGAAACTTACCTAGTAAAGCACAATGCTTTCAGATGCAGGCTTTTTTGGTGGTGTTTTTTTGTTTGGTTTTTTTTTAGATGGATCTACCCAAACAGAAGACATATTTATGCAAAATTACATGCACTTTGTTTCTTATGTTTTCTTTGAATATATTATGCATAGCGTATTGAAGTGTTTGGTGGTGTCTGGAACTGGGGATTTTTGTTTGTTTGCTTTCTTTTTAGAGAAGCTAGGAAAAAGTGGTTAAAATAAAAGCAACCTACTTTAACACTTTATCAGCATTTCTTAGAAAAAACAGCCTCCATGAGAACAGTAGTCCATCTACTTCCATCTGTGTTTTTAATTCTATGCTGTAGTTGTAAAACGATGGATATTCTTTGCTTGGAATGTTTGTTTTTGAAACCAAGCCTGTGTTGTTTCTTGATTTAAGTTTTAGTGGCTTGGCATTAGCTTCGTGACTTAGACTGACTTTGGGTTTCAGTGGCTAGTGGGGAAGTGACATTTATTTTTTCTGACGTTTGGAAAATGTATTTTACATTTCAATTGCTCAAGGTATAGGGGGAGATGAACTGAATCTGGAAATCCATTAGAAGGAAGAGGAGGAAGTATACTTTAGAAAAAAAAAATCAAATGTGAAGCCAATCCTTGCTGAAGATCCAGTGTCTTCCTACAACTGGAAAGAGATTATTTCCCAGTAGGTTTCAGCAGATTTATATTAGTGGTGCTCATGTTGTTGAAAATCATCTCTGTGCAGGGATAATGGTGTTAACGTAAAATAACAAACAAACAAATAAACAAAACAAAAGAAAAAACAACAAAAGGGCATTAGGAATGAATGTTTATTACTGCATTTTGGGATTTCATCCTTAAAGTGTTACAGAAAAGTTAATTCCCAGACAGATCTGGGGAATTTCATGCTAACGAAGCTTCTTTCATGCCAGGAAAACTGATGAACCAAGAATCTATAACTGTATTTAAACTACTTAGTGATATGATGGACATTTACCAGCATGTCTTTTCTGAAGGAAAATACACTTTGCTGATCTCTGAACTCTCCAAGTATGCTTTCCATAAAGGAAAGTGAAACAGAGCCAGATAGTCTAATTCTCTTGAACATCAATGCTTTCGTCAAAGTCCCTTGCAGTTGGAAAACCAAACATTTCCTTTACTGAAGTAATTCTTATGTTTAGATCGGTGCAGCATAGACATCTGTGATACACGGGTAACCAATGTACAGGGGGGTAATACAGAGAAATTGTACAAGGGGGTTAAAGGAATTCCTTTGCTTAAACAAAAATATTGTCTGTCCTAAGTACCTGCCATAGCCTTCGTGCCAAGGCATTGATTACTGCTGGAGAGGGAGATGCAGATGCTAGTTCTACTGACAAAAGCAGATGACTGGTCCTGCTGATAAGCCAGGGAGAGGCAGACTGGGCGACCAAGCCCTAAGACTATGACAAAAGCACAGGTGTTTGGTCCTACTGAGAAGTGGGGGAGAAGCAGACTGGGCTCCAACCAGACCCTAAGGCCATGTCTGAAGTTTAAAAGGTGTAAATGTTAAGAAGAGGAAGACTCATTTACTTCATCTTGAGACCCCTGCCCATGACCAGAAGGGGCACTGCGCAGGTGCAAAGGACCTTCCGGCTCATTATAATACGAAGTGGGGAAAAATACTAAATATGTATAGGCGGATTGAGCAACCTCATGTCTATGTATACCTTAAGAGAATAAAAGTAAAGGGAGAACAACCCTGAGGTGTGCATGCTTTGGAGGAGCGATCCCCATGCACCTCAGCGCTGGATAAAAGCATACCTACTTTACAACTTTAACTAGTTGTGGAGTCTATCTGCACATCATCTGCATAGTTTTAAATATGTTTCTGAAAACTGGACTCCAGTTTATGAGCATGTCAAATTAAAAGGGCTTTGCAAGTGAAGTCTTGGCACCCATCCTTGGGCCAGTTTTTGTCAATATTGTCCGTAATGACAGATGAGGAAAAACAGTGCAGTGTTTGCAGACAGTAGCAAGTGCCTACTACAGTTTTGGAGAATGTGATCAGAACTGAGAACATTCCTAACTGCAGAAATGAAGCAAAGTGAGGAAGATGAAACTGAATATTAAAAAACTGCACATCACTACTATGGAGGGGTAAAAATAATACACAAATATAAAATAGAGAAGAACTGGAAGGTTATCTGTAGAGAAATTGTTGGAATAGTGATATAAGCACGATCACTGTTCACAGTGTTGGACACAATTTGTTTAGAGGGATTTTTATCAGTAACTAGTTCTGCTCAGTGCTGGTGAGAACCCAACTTGTGTACTATGTCCAGTGTCTGGACACTGTTTAAAAAATAACATAATCAGTTGAGAGCAAAAAGAATAATATATTTAGCTGATGAAAATATGATGAAAACTTAAAAGGTTTAATTTATTTAACCTGAGATGGAAAAGACGGGGATATTCAAATTTCTGTACGTAAATTTGGATAATATATGCATATTTACTAATTTAGATGACAGAAGATTTCATCTAATCACTAAGGAAAACTTCAAAGTATAGTCTATCCTGAATATCTGGGGATGTAATGAAACCTTTGTTACCAGTTTTTGAGAGTGTTTTAGGAAAATTTAAATAATGCAGCCATGTGTAGTCTAACTTCACTGTACCTTGGAGCAAAAGATAAGTATCTCGAAGTCTCTTCTCTTACTGCCCTTTTCAGATCCGAGTGTAAGGAGAAAGGCAAGGCATTTGGGCTGAAAAGAGCCAACACACAGATGTAGAAATATGTGATAGTCTTTTGCCAAGTTGAATATAAATGATAGAGCTTACAGTATATTTACTATTGATCTAGGGCAGTGAGTTGGCAAACCTTCCACAGGAAATGGAATATAAAATTAGCAGAGGCTGGAGCAGGTGATAGGGGATCTCATAAGGGTTTTAACCTCCAGAGTTAAGTTAATTGACAGTGCAATAGTAGATTAAAAATCTTGTTTGTAATTATGAGTTAATGCACACTAATTATGGGCTAATGCACGCTGATTATGCAAAGGCGTAATTTTAACCACATCCTCTCTGTAACTGTAACCATTCATGAAAAGTCCCATTCTCAGTATTCAGTAGGGATAACCAAAAAAAAATATTAGTAAGCATATAAATGGTTTGAATTATAGTAATGAATTTAATCGAGTGGTACAGCCTCAACTAAAGTTTCACATTTGGTTTTGTTGACACTCAAGAAATAAGCAAAAAGAAATGAAAATTTTATAGCCATAAAAATACTTCCTTAGTGATTGACCGTAATCTCAAGTGGGGAAAAAGATATTCAGAGTGGATGTGCTGAAGGAGTGCAAAATAATTAACATCTCAAAATAAATTAAAATAAAAACCAACTTGATATTTCTTCCTAAGATTTCTCTTTATACAAGAATAAGGAAAGACAAAACCCTGAGTTTTTGATTTGGGTGGTTTATTGGGTTGGTTTTTTTTGGTAAATATGCAACCATCAGTTTGACTTCAGCATAACTGTTACAGAGTTATTAAACTTTCCTTCTTAATCTTTCTTTCTTCACGTTCCCTTCTTAGATAGCACATACTGTACGACCAAATTGCTGTATATTTTCTGTAGCCTGGCTCTGCTCTTTGACTTGAATTTCTGCATGAGTTTTTGTATATGAATTTTAAGTGACTGTTCCCATCTGTTCCCATGCAAGAATTCCACAAATACCTTTTTTTTTTCCCCAGAGATTTTCATCATTCTGTGTCTTAATGCCCCATTTGACATTCACAAGTGTGGTCTTGCCTTGTTCAGAAAGTTGCAGCTAGGATTAAGCTTTTGTACCTTTCACCCCCTTTGAATCTTTCTGTTGGTTCCCATTCTGAGTCACATCAAATGCTCATCTGCTTTGGTTTCAAGGTCCCCTAAGGTTTGCTGTCTGTATGCATAATTTTTCTTGTGCTAGCAGAATGCTAACTTGTGTTCTCCAGGAAAGCAGTGGTGGTATCTTTTGTCTTCACCTGTTTAGTATTTTCAAATGAGTATTGTTAGTAAAGATTTTCATCAGTGCTGCAGTATAGAGCACTCCATAAACAAAGTTCTCCATAAATATCTGTAAAGTTGCCCTTTAAATTTCTTGAGGTTCTTTAATACAATGCCTAGAGATAAATGAGGAATGATGGAAAATCTTGTATTCTATGACTATGAACAATATTCCCTCATAATTTCTTCATATGCTCGTCTTTGCCTTCTGTCTTTATCCACTTGGCTTTATTTCTTCCTTGTGGTTAGCATGGGTAGCTTTTAAGCTCCCCTTCTCCTCTCTGTTGGCCCAGTGTGTGTCCCTAAGGAGACCCTCTGTGACTCACTTGCTCCAGAGTACAAATATAAAAATTACTGGATACATTTTTTTATACAGTAGGCAGTAAGGCTGGGAGATCAATAGCTGCAGATTATAACTATGGTCATACTTTTGGCCAAAGTAGAAATGGTGTATTTATGTTGCATGGTAAGAATGTCTACAGTTGTTTTATTACTAAGTAGGAAAAGCAAAAGAGATAGAGAAACCCTGTTCTTCAGGGGATAGGTTGACCAACTGATAGGAAGAAGTGCACTATTTGAGAACAACATCTCTCAGCGACTTACTGCACAGTGTTTTGAAATGTTTTCTGAAGCAAAAATTAGTGAGAACTTCAGCAGAAATATACTGCAGGAGGGCCCCGCTCTCAATCCCACTCATTGCTCTTCTGGAATTCAAAAAGGATTTTGCTTGGAGTCATACCTGATCATGATTCTGTGGAGTTTTGGGACAGGACCTTAACACTTGAAAGTAAGGAGTCAGGTAATTTCATTATCTGCAAAATTTAATGTTAAAATGTCAAAAATAGACATGAAATAAAATTTCTACTTATAGTTAGTGCTACTTTATGCATCTGTTGCTGGTTACTTCTAGAAATATTTACTGAGTTAGGTGGTTCATTGATCTGATCAGTCATGGCAGTCTGTATATTCCTGTCCAAAAACCTGGCTGTTGTTCCAGAGGAATTAATTTTATTTTTTGAGAAGGTATTAAAAATATATATATATAAAGGTTAAAATGAGGGAGCTAGTTCTTGACTTTGAAGGCAGTTTTGTGTCTTGCTTAATAGGCTTTTAACAGTGGAATGGTTAAATTGGGAAATAGGCCAAGAACAAACGGAATAAAATGTAACATCCTTACTTGTAGGGCTGGTGGATTGTAGTGTGCTGGGACTGGCAGGTCCTGGCAACACAGCTGTTACCTCCATTAATTAAAGTGCTGTTAGGTTATAAGTGACTTTCATGAGCTGTTTGATTTCCTTCCAATCCATAATTCTGCAAGCAATTGTAACATTATCAGTGTGATGTCTTCCCTGCTACTTTCTGGTTCTTAGTGAAGGACAATTTTCAAATACTGTGTGTTGTAAAGCAACAAATTGTAGACGTTCAATGTAACTGAGGAGGTCTTGGTGCCTTATCATTTTAGCTGATAAAAATGTGTCGGAAAATTATCTGTCCTGCATTAGGTGTGTAGTAACATAATAATGCTGCCTAGGAGACATAAAGCTTGTGCCCACACTCTCTTTCTCTCTCTGTCTCTCACTCTCATATTTGTTAGGATTAGTATTAAACTCCCCCAGTTGCATTTAGTGATGCTTGTGATTCTTTTGTGCTTTGTGACTGAAAATTCATCATAACTGAAGTTAATCTCTAGCTTTGATTTAGATTCTTACAGTAATCACATTTTAAGCATATGCTGACCCTGTTTGAAGGGTCCTTAAAAAGTTTGCAGTTTACCACAGATCTGGATTTTAAAGTGGTAAACAAATTGTTTAAAGATGTTGAAATAGCAGTCTATCTAATCAGTTCTTCTTCCCCTCAGCCTTATCTGCCTACAGAGGAAAGGACACGTCCTAATTCAGTCATGCAACTGGCTGAAAGCTTGAAGCAGATGCCAGGCCGAGCCTTGAGTTTCTACTGTTCTGTTACGTGGGGATTGCCTCTGTGCCTTCTGCTTCTATTTTGGTTCAGGTAGAATTTGAAAGGAAAGTGTCCTTAGGAGAAGTGATGTGTATTGCCTAAACTGGGACAAGGGGGGCCAAGTCACTGGCTTTGTAGATCGGTGCTGCCACTGGCAACATGCTTACCCTCTTGTGCCTCAGTTTCCACATTTGGAAAGTTGGAATAATATCCTACTTTGCAAATATAAATGAAATGACATGCCTCTTCCTCACAGTGTCTGGAAGGCAAGGCAGCTATCTATGTACAAGGATGACAATAATTCCTTTTCTTATGCCTTCTGGGGGTTGCAGTTGTGGGCAGTCTCCCTGGAGCAGCAAGGTATTGCATTACTCTGATGAATGAGAGTGGACTCAGGAATACAATGTTGAGGAAAATCTTGACAGGTTTATCACAACTAATTATTAAAGGAACCTTGCATTAAAGACCTTTATGCAAAATTTTATGCATCCTACTTCATTTTCTATCCTTAAAGAAGCCTGTCTTCGCTCTGCAGAGAACAAAAATGTTAATGACTTCAGTAGAGAAATGGTGCAGAAATCTGAATATTTGAGTCCTCCTTCATTTCTCTCAAGCACTGATTTTACTAATGGCTGGTAAAACTGCTGAGGACAAGAGTTCTGTAAAAAGCAGATACATAGGATCTAGGGCCCATTACCTGATTTGTTTTATTTAGGTGTTTGCTGGCTGTGAAAGCTATGAGAGTGACCCGTTTTTACCTGTTCAAGTGTAAAATGGAGCTCTGTTGGGCAGAGCAGCTGTCTCATACCTTTCTCATAGCCTTGTCCTTGCAAGCAGCAATTGCCATTTGTCTGCCAGTGCCCTTTCTTCATTTTTGTTGGTTTCTGGTGAAGCAGTGGCTGTTGACCGGATTATTTGCTCTGAAGATCAAGAATAAGGAAATGTTTATGCTCTGTCACAGAGACTTAGTCATTTATTTAATTCCTGAATGATCCCCAGCCATCACTTAATCTTCTTATGAACTGGCCATTCATCTCTGAAGTCAAGACTGTAGGCTCACTGCCTCAGTCTGTGAGCTGATCTGTGTGGAAGCATCTGAGCTGCTCAGCATTTCCAGCAGTGAGGACAAAAAGAAACTAGAGGTCTGATTTCTCTTTCTGATGTGGTCTTGTGTTTCCTGGGCAAACTTGTCCAAGTCCCTTTGTTTTGTTGATGCCAGTATTTTTTTTCACCTTGAAAAAATGTGGAATTTTATTCACCAGTTTCACAGGAATGTTATAAGGAAACTTTTATCAGGGCTATTGGGCCATGTTGTAACAGCACAGTGGGACAGGAACTGCACCTGACATGCAGCAAGAGCTGCATGGCCACAGTATGTATCAAAATATCAATTTTTCCTTTAGGAGTTTGAAGATTTTGGAAGATGTATGCACTGGTTTATATGCGGGAGGTTATTCTATATTAATCTTAATGTGAAAATACAGTGGGGGATACTTCGGGGATAGGATATTTCATTTTCAGTAGTAAATACAGTTTTTGAAAGCCCACCCACCAGCTATCTGTCTCATTTACTCAGAGCTTCCACTGATCTTTTAATGTCATAGGAAACTCACCAATCCTATGGCATCCTGGGCTGTCATCAAAAGGAGAATGATCAACAGGTTGAAGGAGGTGATCCTGCCCCTCTACTCTGCTCTCGTGAGACCTCACCTGGAGTATTGTGTGCAGTTCTGCTGTCCTCAACATCAAAAGGACATGGAACTGTTGGAACAAGTCCAGAGGAGGGCCACGAGGATGATCAGGGGACTGGAGCACCTCCCATAAGAAGACAGGCTGAGAAAGTTGGGGCTGTTCAGCCTGGAGAAGAGAAGGCTGCGTGGAAACCTCATAGCAGCCTTCCAGTATCTGAAGGGGGCCTACAGGGATGCTGGGGAGGACTATTCATTAGGGAGTGTAGTGACAGGACAAGGGGTAATGGGTTGAAACTTAAACAGGGGAGGTTTAGATTTGATATAAGGAAGAAATTCTTTACTGTTAGGGTGGTGAGGTACTGGAATGGGTTGCCCAGGGAGGTTGTGAATGCTCCATCCCTGGCAGTGTTCAAGGCCAGGTTGGACAGAGCCTTGGGTGACATGGTTCAGTGTGAGGTGTCCCTGCCCATGGCAGGGGGGTTGGAACTAGATGATCTTAAGGTCCTTTCCAACCCTAACTATTCTATGATTCTATGACATGTGTGGGCATCCTAGAACCTAAATGCTAGCTTTGGTTTTATTCTCATGTGCTAAATTTATGCAGTGCTAAAAAATCATGCAGTTCAAAGACTGGTTAAGAAAAGGATTTAATGACCAGGAGTCAAATCGTGCTATTGTCATTCATTATAGGGTATTCTTCAGTACCCTATAAATTCTGTCATTTTATAAACCTGTTAAATTCTGTTCTGAATAAATGTCCAGGAATTTGTAGTTTCTTACAAATTGTACTAGAGGACAGGTATTTACGTTCTATAAATATGGTGATTCTGTGAAATTCACTCACACAGTGTACTGTGCTTGGCTGACAGTCCTAAAAATGGACTAACCTTGTAAGCACAGGCAAATCTAAAATACACATTCAGTGGAAAATCAATTGTTCTCATTCTCAGAAGTTTAGTGGGGTTTTTCTTGCAATGTCATTCAGTCTTTGGTGATGCATTCTGGAGGGAGTAGAGCAAGCAGTGCAATCAGTAATAGCATATTTGTGAGCTATAACCTTAGAAACACTAGCTTATTTTGCACTAAAGTGTTTTCCCCACAGAACACATGAACTTTTATGCTGGTTTATTGACAATATTTATTATCATCCTACATTGTTACTAGATTAAAGTAAGACCCCTGCTCTGGTAAACACTGTATTATAAAAGAAAAAAAGGCAAAATAGGCAACCTGTGCTTGATTGATTACTGTGTAAGCATCAGTATCGCCAGTGGAACTTCATTAAAAATAGAAAACTTGATGTTGCAGTAACTGGGTGTTTTGCAATTGGAATGGGAAAAGCAAAGGCTTTTACATTTTTTTAGGTAGATATTCTTTTCAGCTGCATGGGATTTAGTTATTGAACCATCAACATGTCACTGTATAGGATATAGAGTATATGAACTTAGCTCTGCTCTCTGCTTCCTCTCGCATCATGACACACTTTTAAAAGTGATATGTTGGCATAAATGCCTTCTAGTTGTAAATTACACTTTTTAAAATGGGATATTGTCTTATCTATATTTCTTCAGGGCTAGCTGGAAAGATTATAAAAGCCATCATCAATGAAGGATTTCAGATCTCAGCTCTGCAGATGGTGGGTTTCCTTTTGTGTATGTTTTTCTGATAAACAGAAGTTGGAGAAGTGCTGTATGTGTCTTAGACATAGGTGTCTTCCTGCAATATAAAACTTTTGTGCAGACTGTCAGACTGCTTAGCAATGTCTTGGGATCAGCATGTCTTTGTGATATTAGTGTTTTATTATTGAATTGATCAGCTGCTCTGTTTTTTGTTGCTGGGTGACCTTAAGGCAAGATACTTTAGCCTGTGTATCTTAGTTTTTCTATAATTAGAAGTGGGGTAGTTATTTTTGTCTATTCAGAAGCAATTTGAGATATCTTTACAAAATTTTACAAAATTAATTCAAGATTAAATAAAAGACTGTTAATATTCTCCCTTATTTTTCTTAATATATATTTATTGTGATTTTGGAGAAGGTTTTAAAAGATACTTAAAGGACTTTTGACACCCCAGTCACACTCAACAGTTAAAGGAAGTTGGCACAGAGATTGTTTCCAAGAGTAGTCCTGTACTTCGATTTTTGTGGAAGTCTCGGGATCTGAAATCCCCCTGTGACCCAAATCCCCCCACAAATGAAGAATAGACCCTTTCCTTTACTATGCCACAAACAGATCCTCTTGCATGTCTTAGTGGCATCAGCCAACACTACATTGTCTACTTATATTTAAGGTGGAAGAAGATACTGTCTGCTATGTTGTCTGTGGTGTCATTTGCTATGTTGTTGACAAACTTCATATTGTAGCTGTAAAACCATTCCTTTTGCATACTAAAACTTAAAAGTGTATTCTAATGTTTGCTGGCTAAGAACGAGTCTAAGGCAGACTGGCTAATATTTTTGTTTTCTTAGTTCAACATGGAACGTGCAAATGTGGAAGAATTTTATGAGGTTTACAAAGGTGTCGTCTCTGAATACATGGTAAGCATAAGATTGAGAAGTATCTGTTTAAAATAAGATTAAATGAGGAAATGGTCCTTTTGGGGGCTTGTGAGAGGATATATTTTATGGACCTGGTATTGACTGGTTCTAATTTGTTCTCAAATAAACTAACTCATCTTGAAAATTGTGCTATGTTTTAAGAAAGGAGAATCTTTTGTGAAAATTCTTCAGCCAAGGAATTTGTAAAATGCAACAGAATGAAGTCCTTCCCCCCTTGGATAAGGTATTTTATTGTGGTACAGCTATGAGAGTGTATCACTTCTGTACCTTCATTTGACTTGATATTGCAGTTGTGGCTTGGACCAGAATATAGATTTATTATTTTGTTTACAATGGGGCTACTGTATTTGAATGCTTTCCTGATGGCATTTTTTAGCTATTAAATTTATTGATCTGAATTCTGTAGATCTTCAGAAAATTTGAGAAGTTTAAGATATGCTGTAATACAAGTGGATGTCTAAGACTCTATATATTATGCCTTGTTGTACTGTCACATAGAACTTACTGACTGCAGGCAGAACAAAATGAATACAAGAAGACAAACTTGCATTTCTGTATAACCGTCTGTCAGAGAATTTTGGTTCATTTCACAAATAGTAATAAGTTTATCTTTACTGCTGTCATGTACTATGCAAATTATCCTTAATTTTTTAATGGTTAAGTTTTTAAAAGTTTTCTACACAGTTACTACTATTGCTTTAGTTGCTAATACTACTCTGATCATGACGTTTTTGTTCCCCCTCCCCTCGCTCTGTATGAATGTTTAGTCTAACTTCAACAGGGTCTGTGGAATTGTCTTTAAATTGTTACTTGACTCAGACTGGGGAATACTCTTAAAGTCTCCTCTGATAACACTGGTTTTGGCAAGGACCAAAGGAAGATTGGACAGACAGACCTGTGGGTATGTGGCAGAATTCAAATGTGGTGATACCTGACCAGTATTTCAGGGTCTGAGGAATCCTGGTACTGCAAAATTCTCTGCTTTGCACCAAATCAGAAATGCTCTATCATCTTCTGCAACTGTTGTACAGTCTCTGACCCCATAGTAAGTTGCAAATTTTAGTTATATAATTTGAGAGTTACTCAGAAGGCAAGGTGACATTTAAACAGGGTAAGTCAATAAAGCAGATACATTGTAGATGGAATTTGAAGAAAAGTGAGAATCTAGGGCTCTGTCCTGCAAGCCATATGTGCTTGATACACTCAGTTGAAATGAAATTAATATCTCTGCGCATTCAGGATATCTGTGAAACAGGAAAACGTGGGAAAGCTAATGATGATGGCAACAGAATCCAGAGAAGGCACATATGGAAAGAGAGATAGATACTGTCAGTGCAGGCCAAATAGGAAGAAATATGTTGCGAAATAGGATATTGAATAAAGAATATGACCTCTTATATCTGTGACTCAGAACCATCTGTTTTGATCCGAATTTTATTTATCATTTGAAAATAACTCAGCGCAGAAGGTACTTGGCATCCAGAAATCCTTTTCAAAAACTATACTCTCTTCTGGTGAAGTCAGTCAGATAAAGGCTTGGTGTTTTATATAAACCATTTCTCTGTGAAAAGAGAAAGCTCAACCACTGCCAAAAATGTTAGCTTTGTTGGTATCTCCTGCATGAAATTTTGCATACTATAGATTAGATTTTATGCTGTTTTGCATTCTATTTCCCACTTTAGTGAGAACAGAAAATGGAGAAAAAAGGAAGAACATTCTTTTGGGTCAGCTCAGAATCCACGTTGTTAATCAAAAGTGTTCAAGCTTGATCCAGTTCCAGGAACCATTTTGATTGACCACAAACCTCCTTATTTGGTGGATAAACTATTTGCTAAAGAAAACTTGATTTAGCTGTAACTGGGAGTCTTACTGAAGAAACAGTGTCTGCTATTTAAATTCAGCTCTGGACTCAGTGGGACTGCCTAAGGTAGTTCAAGCTTGCCTCACATAGTACCACTTGTCTCTGAGCCATAGTTGATGGCAGCTGCTCTTGACTCATCAGCTTTCTGCTGTAATGAAGGAGTCAGGAGTAACTTGGCTCATGTTGCTTGAGGTTGCAGAAACTGTAGAAAAGGGAGAAACGAAAAAAAAAAACAGCCCACATTTTTCAGGGAGGAATTCAGTTGATTCAATTAAAGTTAAAAGCATGGTTTTTCTCCACTTTCCTGTTAATAGTTATTTAGATGACAGAATTCAATGAAGCTGTACAGAGTAGTGACTTTGTGGCAATTTACTGTTTCTTAATAGAATGAAATATATTGCCCACTGACCTGTTGTTAGAAAGAATCTGCTGGTGATAAGACAGTTTTTGTCATAAAATATTTATTCCTATTACAGACCATGAAACTAGTCTGCACTCCTTCCATGCCTTCTTAGGAATGCTTCTACCTACATTTCGTAGGATCAGGTTAATGATAGAGGCACTTGGCTGAAATGCTGTCCTCCTGACTTTAAGTGGGGAGACTAAGCCCATGCTTCCAGCATGGAAACCATTATGAAGATAGCAGCTTTTTGGAGCAATGATGATCAACTTGGAGTCTTTGTGTGTTTAGTTTCCATCGCAATTCATAAATGGCAGAGGACTTAATCCTTCTTTTCCTGCCGCTTTTTTACCCACTCTGTATGCTCTTGTTCTTTGCTATTACTCATCCTTGACCTGCCCATGGCTGGTGGGTGTGATTGCAGTACCTTGCTTATCCTTTATTTATATGGCCTTTATTATCCTTTATTTATATGGCCTCCTTTATTTCCTGAGAATGTTTTTTTCCTTTCCACTTTCCTCATTGGTTTTGTTTCTGTTAATTGTCCTGATTTGTTTAAAACTTGCCTGGCCAGATTTCTAGACAAGTGTACAATTATAAGGTCATGATTTAAAAAAAGAAATCAGACTAGAACATCAAAATAGATTCTTTCTGCTTGTTAAACCCATACCTCTTATTAACAGACTCCAAATTGCACTAATGCCCAGAGTTAATTTAAGGTTATGAAAACTAAGACCCATCTTCATCATCCACTTAGAACTCACTATGTCTCTTTACTCTCCAGGAGGTTACAGGAAAGCAGATGATTTTGGTGTAACTGAGATTCTGGTAACAGTACACCTCAAGAATGTTGCCAGATTAAGTACCCTTTCCCTAACAGCTTGTGCCACAGCCACAGCTTCTGTTGGCTTTATGTGTTTCAGCTTCTGTAGGAATGCATGAGGAAAAGACAGTGAAAGCCAAAGGCCCAAAAGACATTTTAATGACTAAAAGCCATCAAAAGGATGTATATCTGGAAACAAATTTAGGCTGTGTACTGTGCTTCCTGTAGGGAACACTGAAAAGTACATTGCTGCCTGTGGAACTGGCTGAACACAATGTGATTTTTCAGACTAGTACTCAGTAAAGTGTATTCTATTGCTTTAGTCTAATTTGACAAGTTAGGGGATACAGCTGTGAAATCCAGGTCCAGATCAATAAGGATATACCCACAAAAGAATTTGAAGGGGGACTGGGGATGCTATTCAGTATCCTGTTGAAGGTGAATATCCAATTTACCTCAATTTCCACCTCCTAAGTCAAGTAGCAAAATGGAAAACATTTCTTCTGTTGTATTTGTTGTATTCTGTATTCACGATGTAGTTGTTTAATGTCTTTGCTTTCCCTAATGCACTAATATTTCTTCCTTGTTCCTGTCCCGTAAGCTTGGGTCTAATTTGGGGGAGGAATACAACCCTTGCTAATGCCCAAGGAAGCTCAGATTTGTTTCTGTCTTTTTTCTCTTTCAGGATATGGTTACAGAATTGTGTTCAGGCCCTTGCATAGCAATGGAGATTATACAACCTGAGCCTCTAAAAGTCTTCAGAGACTTTTGTGGTCCTTCTGACCCTGTAAGTACTGGCTTGAGTGGTAAGGAGTGCTTAAAAAGTTGATGTGCTGTGGATGTGAATTAAAATATCAAGGTGTGGTATGTTTGCCACATACCTGATGAATTCACTGGAAACATGAGCATTACCTTGGTATGGAGGTGAAATCCTAGTCTTAGTGGGCCAATTTACAAATCCTCTAGCAACTTTTCTGATGTTACTAAAAAAGATGATCAAATACTGTGATGATATTTATGTGAAAGGAAAGCTATCTAGGCAAAATCTCTGTTGAAGATTCATAAATATTCTAGCACAAAGCTTGAGAGCCCTGGAACAAATAGTTACTGCTTGTGCATGCAAGTGTAAATCAAATGTTAGTCCATTGCAGTGTGTGGCATTCTCCTAGGATGCAACTGTAAAAGGAGAATTGGTTTTTCAGAAGGATGCAAACAAAAAGGGTATAAAAGTTCTTTTACCTGTTTGCTATGGTAATGCTTCTAGCTTTTATTTTTCATTACTTTAGGTGACTAATTGGATGTGTGTGACAGTGCATGTGAATTAGAGACAAGCAATAAATGCTGTCTCTAAAAATTTGCAGTTTTTTGTTAAACAGAGAAGACTATTATACCACACAGTATCCATGAGATAAAATATCAAGATGGAGACAATGAGGTCAGGGTTTGTATGTTTTCTTGATTATGAATTGAAGTTTTAGTTGCAGACTGAGTGGGTTTACCAGTTTCCATGGAAAGAATTCGCACAGATTAATATTTGAGGGGAGAACAAGTTGTTCAGGGTATGTTTTTCTTCAGATCCAGAGTTTCCATTACAGAAAGCTCAAGCTAAAGGCATTAGCCAAGCCTTTTTTTCCCCTTTCTGTTTGTTAACATTCAAATGTTTCTCTGCTGTGTTTGCATCTTGTAAGCAGAGCATAACCCGTTTATCTGACTTAGTTTTAACTGCAGGATATTAGTAGTAATGTACCCAATGTGGTGGTTTCAGTTTTGTTCCAAATTCCATGTTTAAGGTTTCTGACCTTTAAAGCTTTCAAAGGTGAAGGTTTTTATTCAGGTCTGTTATACCCTTTTCACTTTTCTGCCTGATTGATGCCTGATAGGTTAAAATCAAAATATGCTTGTAAACATTACAGCTGTTTTCGGTTATTATAGACAAGTGTACCTATGCAAGGGGAATTTCCCTATTTTACCATACTACATCACATGAAAAGGTCTGTCATAGCCATAAACCATGTATGACTGAAGGAACTGTTGATGAGCTGAAGAGTTGAGGGATGTATAAAATGATGGCTTCTTTGAGTAGCACATGAAAGGAGCAAAGGAGATAACTAAATCCCTGCCTCCCAGATCTCTTGCTCTCTTTCTAGTGACCTAGCTATGCCTTTTGTCTTTCCGGTTTAAATGTTAACTGCAATTTGTGTAGTGAAAATGAGTACCTGTCTGCTTCTAGTGGAAGCAGGTGGCTGTAAGTTCTGGACACTGACTTTATAGCAGCTACACTAATGGTACATTTGAAAGGCAGCTGTGTTATGCAGTTTTGTCTACTGTTTTCTATTGAAATAGAAGAATTGTAGATTAATTGATTCTGCGGGCGCATACAGCATATGTGCAACTGCTCTGAAGGGTGATCTTTGAAATTTTTCTGTCTCTTTGGATAGCATTTGTTAAGTTGTCCTTGAAGAAGAAGGGACTAGGGTATCTCGGTGGTCTTTTGTCATTCCCAACCAGAATCATCAGAGAAGCTCACAACTGAACTTTGTGGTTAGAATATCTGTCTCAAATAGGAGTAGCAGGAACCATAGCAGCAGTTTCACTATTTAGCAAGGCTATATGCAGACTATGAAGATATGATGGACTTGATATTCTGGTGATAAAAGTATATCTAAATGTTGTGCAAATAGTGCATTATCACTGAGAGATCTGAATTTTGTTTGTTTGTATACGCTAGATCCTGATGTGTGTGCAGCCTATTTATAAACGCAGGTGAAGACCAAGTTCCCTACAACATACCTGATTGGGTCACTATGGCTCCTATTAAAGAGTACCCTGTTTGGCATGTAGTGCCATTGAAATCACTGTGATTACTCTCAAAGCAAGGTACTGTTTGAAGTGAGCAAAGGTGTTAGAATTCAACTTATATAATGAATCTCTCCCAGTCACATGTGCTGTTAATTACATCTTAGATACACAGCAAATGGAATAATTACTTTGTGGCAAGTCAGATATCTAAACTGGGTATGAATATTAACAGCCCTTTCAGTCTGTTCTTGGTTTTACAGGGAGACAGTTGGGGTACACTTCAGTAAAAGGCATCCAGAAAGAGGTGATTTGGATTTTCACAGATCAGAGCAAGATGTCATTTGGAAATAGGTTTGGGTTTGTTCAAGTCCCTGATGCTTAAGGATGAAGAATTAGAGTTGTTCCATTTTGAGGATTATACTTTAATAACCTAGCAATTTATACCAAGTAGACAATGCTAAAAATGAAATGGGACTTTGTGCTTAGTAGGTAATAATTTGTTAGCGCTGCAGGTCAGTAAAGCTCTCTGCCAAAAATATCTTTCATTATAAACCAGCTTATAAATACTTCAGTAAAATTTCTCATGTGGTTGTAGGGAAGACTACTACCAAAAACCTGTTTTGAGCCTTTTTGTAGCAGCATATGAATGGCCTGTCAAATCTGAAAAGTTGGCAGTGGGATAAAGATAATTGTCTGTAAGGAGCTATGCTGGACATGCTCACCCTCACAATTACTGTGACCTGGTTGAAGTGTCACAGATTGCAGGCTTGTGTAACATTTGTCCCTGGTGGGTATTATATACACTAGGAGAAATGCTTTTCTGCAAGTCTTGCTGCTGCATGCATTCTGGTTGTATGCTGACACTTTTCTAGTGAATGGCCAGCCAGCTTACTGCAGTCTTGGTGAACTGTCAGAATCTTTACCTGTGCTTGGCTTAAGCTTCTGGAGTGCAACTGGATTTTTTTGTGTCATTGGTGGTCTCAGCTGAGGCCTTTCTGTAATCTTTCAGATCAGCAGTGATGCTTGTTTTTCTTGTCTTCCGATTGCAGCCTCTACCTTAGTTGTTCCTCAGAGACAGGTCCCAGACTACTTGTGTGACTTGCTCTTGACATCCCTCTGTACCTCGTTCTCTCTGTCCTGGGATGCCTCTGTGGCTAATGTGTAGGACTTAGAAATGGAAGACTTTCTCCACATCTGCTATAATAAACAGGTATTTACTCTTTACTTATTTTTGCGCTTGGCTGAGGAGCCACTAGCGCAAGGCTACCATCGGTGGGCTTATGACTGAATGCCTCTAAGTCAGAATCCTGCCTAGACGTTTTGCCCTACTGATGTTGTGTTATTGCAATAGTAATCCTGCTCATGCACTGGAAGCAGCAGACCCAACCCTGCATGCAGGCTATTGTGAACATTGATCCAGGAGATTACAGTCTTGTTCAGAAGCATCCTGAGTGACCAAGCAGCCTTTAACAACCATCCTAGGAGAAGGAAAACTCTAACTTCAAACCTGGGCAGGTGGAGCTTGTCTAGCCTTGTAAGGCCTTCCATCTAAGAGAAGGACACGCTAACCAAACGTACAACGTGAGGGCTTTGCTGTCACCGTCCTAGCTAGCTAGGCCCTGGCAGATAAACCTCAGGTGTAAAGGGTGGGGCCAGTTCCACGCATGCTTGTGCCTCACCTAAAAGATCCACTGTGCAGGCCCAAAGCCCTGTAGCAACAGGTGAAGGATGTAACGGCAGGTGATACAGTACACTGGAAGCCACAGACCCAACCCTGCATGCAGGCGGTTCAGGACATTGGGAACTCAAGATTAACCCAGGAGATGACAGTCTTGTTCAGAAACATCCTGAATGAGCAAGCAGCCTTTTATCCAACCAGATCTGCCTATCCCACATTGCCCTTTTAGTCATCATCGCACTTGTAGTAAGCGTGGGTAAAGCCCTTCCCAAATCTTCGTTCATGAAGCCAAGCCATCAATTAGCCAATTGTTGCAGCACCCCTATAAAAGGTCATCAGCCATTCTGATGCCCATTTTGAAAATAATGTTTCTTTACAACATTAATAAGTGCTGTCTAGAAAAGATGGCTGAAGTCCACACAAGACTGCAGCTTTCAAGGAGTGGAAGCACCCACAGCCCTTGCTATGTACTTAAAACTAGGAGATTTGAAACACTGAGATTTTATGAGCAGCTGAGCACTTTTATTTAGATATTTAAATTTCAAATAAGAATGGGATTTCTGAAATGGCTTTGAGTTCCACTGATTTTCCATGGTGTGTTTGAATCATTTAAGCCCTTTTTCAAGATAGACGTATCAAATCTTATTATGCAGATTGTTAAATTACATTTTTTGTGCTGGGTGCTATTCACTGTTTCTACTGGTGCATTTCTGACATTGAGAAAGAAAAAAATGACACCTCTGGCAAAGAGGTAGCTCTAGAAAGTTAGAAAGAGGAGTTAAAAAGTTAATTAAATCAGATTAGTACAGAACACCAATCTTTTGAACTTTTGTTACACGCTATCACTTAGAAATAAGAGCTGCCAACTGGAACCAAAGTTCAACAGAAGACACGCTATGTTTCTTCTTCACTGCAAAGAAATTGAAGTGATTGAGGAGAGGTAGGGGTAAAAGCAGCACAGTGTGCTTTATCAAGAAAGTGGTTTTGTTTAAGAGCAGTAAGAAAAAACCCCAACAACCTATTCTGTATTGATTTGATGTTGTTTCACATGGGTCAGGAATCAAAGGTTGTAATTTAAGACTTCAGAACAAGGGGATGGTGGCCAGGGAGTCCTGTCACTGCTTGAGCTTGCTGGCAGTGATGTTTCATTTGGTTGGTGTTTGTATTTTTGTCTGCTGGAGCACTTTTAGGCCTTTTGTTATTACTGAGGCCTAAAGCTACAGCTTCGTTTTCATATCTTTGTCATGCAGCTTCTATGTGAAATAGCTGCTGGTAACATTTTGTTGTGGGGTTATTGAGGTGGTTAGTTAGTATTTGTAAGATGCCTGTAAAATGCTGTAGAAATCAGATACATAGCTTTTTTTTATGTTTTTACCTTTATTTTGAACTTTCTTCATACACAAGGAAAATGTTGGTTAGAACATGTGATTCCAGGAGTCTACATCAGGTACCTGTTCCTGACTGATAGCATAGCTTATAGTGACCATACACTAAATATGACTCAAGTACCTCTTGCTGTGAGATATTATCAAAGCGGTGGGACATGCTGCAATATTTCTACATCCAGTAGGCTGAAAAGCGATTTTCATATACTTGCTTTATATCCTAACCTGCATTCTTTTTACGCTGGGGATTTGCAGTTTTAAGGTAACGATGTATTAACAGTCTCTTGTGCTTTTTCATCAATGCCAAAGAGCTAAAATGGAGATTAGTTGGTTTAAAACAAAACACTGAACTGGAAGAGCTGGAGTCTGCTTTAGCTCCATTCCTGACCTCACTGTGTGACCTTGGACAAAAAGTTCAATACGTTTCTGCCTCAGTTATCTCACCAGTTAAATAGGAAAACAGCATAAGCCAAAGAACTTTGTTGCTGTAAGACTTTTGTTCCTATGGACCTCTTGTGAATCTTTAGCGCTGAAAAATATCTGCATGTGAGATGAAAAATGTTCCTGTTCATTCGTAGAACTATATTAGCACTGAAAAATATCTACATGTGAGACGAAAAATGTTCTGTTCATTCCTAGAACTATGTTAGCAGCACAACATTTTCATATTACATCACATAAAAAGTAGTTCAGAGGAAGATACAAAGAAATATAAACACTATTTTTGAGCTCCTAAGTATTCATTTTCTGGTGATACCTTCATAGCTGTTTCAATATGGATTCTTCCTGTAGCCTACTGAGCTTTGCTAAGAGTGTTGACAGTGAAGTACATAATGTGTTTCAAGAGAAATAAGATTTATTAATCTAATTCTTTGATGAAGAAGATTTTCATGTAACTGATTAGTTGCTTAGATAGCCTGAGTCATGTAATGATAATAAAAATTTTCATTCAGTGCCAGAGCATTATCAGCTAGAGTAGCAAACATATTGATCAATACCAGTTACGATATCCTGCTGTCTAAGCCTGCAGTGGGAGACATGATTGAATTGCTTAAATGTTATTTAGGGTCAGTCATCTGACTCTGTTCTTTCAGTTTTTAATTTCCACATCAGCCTCTGCAGGTCTAATGAAAATGTGTTCTAGACAGTGCTAAGTTGAGGGAAATGGTAATTTTTGACTGAATAGGTGTCAGTGAAGGGAGATTATTCCCTCTAGTGCAGCCCCCTTTTGCAGACCTGACACTGCTGGTTCATAAAGCCCAGTTATAGTGTGTTGACAGAGACAACCCTGTGTTTATGTGCACGCCAGACACCACACCTGTGACACTGAGTTGGTTTTTCCGGTATGAAATGGATGGCTGCACTGGCTGCACCAGAAACAAGACTGATACATAAGTGTCATATTTATTCTTCCCGCCAAAGCTATGCCTTGCCCCAGGGGCACCTGAAAGTCAAGAATCCAGTAATAAATTTTTACAGGCATGAACTCAATATTCATAGTGAGTTCTCATTATGTGTTTCTTTTGCTTCTGAATGGGGATTGCAGTGGTCTGCAGCCCCTCTGCTGCCCCTTTTGCTTTAACCGTGTGTGTATGTGCTTTTGTTGTGGCATGCATGCATGATCTGGTTATAATTTTGGGGTGACCTGCTTAGAGCTCTTGTTCTTGCATATTGTCTTCTCAAAGCCACCCTTTGGAAGTGACAGGAAGTCCTTTGATAGGAAGAGGGACTTCACCGTCACTGAACTATATCTGTGCAGAGATTAGAACAAAAATCAGAGTAGTAGTGGTGGAGGAGACTTTTGCTTGCAAGTGTTTTGCTTTACATGTGGCTTGTTATTGCCTGAAGGTTGCTGTCATATGATGGCAGTTCAGTGTCATGTGGAGCTGGAGTTTGTAGGTTTGCTTTGGTTCTTGATAGGTAGCTGCATGTATGTTGAAAATTGCTGTTACTGGTAATGACTGTCAGTCTCCATCAGGAGACTAAATGCTGACAAAGCCCTAGACCAAACTCCAGTGTGGTTGAGGCATGTTGGCAAGGTTACAGTCTGAAAAAACCCCATTTGTATTTGCCACTCCTTGTCTGAGTCCCCAGAGCTACCTGGCTTGAACATGCCAACAGTGCTACTTCTTCTGCCTAAATAAATCCTTGATGAGATGTCATTTGGTAAGGTAGATAATAAAAGATATTGCATTGTCTGCTATCAAGCCCACTACCACCACAGAGGCATGATGCTGGAGGAGTCTGCTGCTTTCAACCTCTGCAGAGAAAGGGCTGGGGACCTCTGGGAGAGAACTGAAACTGGAGTACATATGCATCTTGTTTGCAGTTGCTTAGTGGTGTTTTTTCCTCAGCTGGCTACAAAGCCCTTCTAATCTATGTAGGGTATTTTTGTAGTTTGTTCTGCTACCTGTCACTATGACATTTTAGTATCCTGTGATGACTTGGCACCTTCTTAACTGCAATTTCTGGACATTTTCATTAAGTTATCAGCATTTTGTCAAAGATTCTGTGTGCCCTCCTGGAAAGTATCATCAACTTCAGAAGCCTCAGGATTCCCATCTGTGTTCCTGTCTTTCCCTAATGTCGGGCTGTCTCTGACTTTGAGCTGGTTCTTTCTGGGCTCCTTGTGCATGGTTCCAGGCTGGAATAACTTTCCCTGTTTTAGCAAGAGGAGAATCATAGAATCATAAAGTAGCTTGGGTTAAAAAGGACCTTCAAAGATCATCTAGTCCAACCCCCCTACAATGAGCAGGGACGTCTCCAACTAGATCGGGTTGCTCAGAACCACATCCAGCCTGGCCTTGAATGTCTCCAGGGGTGGTGCACCCACCACCTCTCTGGGCAGCCTGTGCCCAGTATGTCACCACCCTCACCGTAAAGAATTTTTTCCTCATGTCAGACCTGAATCTCCTCTCTTTTAGTTTAAAACCATTACCCTCTTCCTATTGCAACAGGACCTGCTAAAAGTCTTACCCCATCTTTCTTAGAGATCTCTTTTAAGTGGCCCTGAATGACCACAATAAAATCTCCCCAGAATCTTCTGTTCTCCAGGCTGAACAGCACCAGCTTTCTGAGCCCTGAACGTGTATGGAGGGAGAGACTGAAAGGAAGTGGGGATGTGCTACAGTGCATTAACAGCACTGGTTGCTGATTTTCCTTGACTTCCTGTGCTACCATAGAGACCTCCTTGCTACTCCCTAGAATGGGTAACATGCCAGGGTATCCTGGAGCTAGATTTTTAGGCCTTTCCTTGCAAAGCATCACAGGGCTTTTTTGTAAGGGTTTAAGCCATAGTTAGAATATTTACTTTTTAAGAAAACTTGATTTCTTGGTCAAGCATTTTGCACCATTCAGTTCTGCAGACACATGAAGACATTTAGCTTAATCTGAAATCAGAGTCTAATTGTGTCTATAATAGGTGTGAAAGAAGCTTGGAAGACTGGCTTAGAGATCATAAAGGCTCCCTTTGCACTCAGACTGAGTGCATCCCAAAATAGTAGGTGGATGTTATTAAAAAGTGGTATTTTAAGTATCTGTGATGAACACAAGATTCTTGTAGATGCTGTGAGTTATATGAATTTGTCTGTTCAGCCTTGGGGGGGGGTAGTTTTTCAGACTGTGTGGGGTTTTGGTTATAACTGCCCATTTGCAGGTCTTGCTTTGCAAAATGAATGCTTGTTTGTATTGCATCTTCCTTGTTAACATTCTCCAAGTTTTGAACAGCTGCTATGTTTTAGACAGTGGTGTTACAGATTTAGTATCTCATACAGATGGATCATACTTTCATACATTCAGTATGTTTCAAAATACCATATCTTTATTGTAACTGTGTTTACATATCTTAAATAGATTAAGGAGAAAAGTTTTGTTTCTCACTACTGTAGAAAAAGAGGTATGTTTCTAACATACCAGCTGATTGTGTGATACCAGCCTGGTATGAACAAACTCACAATATAATTTTACAGTGGTAGGTTGATCAAAGGTAATCCGCAGGGTTCTGTCTAGTGCTTGTTTCTCCCACCTACACTGGATTAAAATGCAATTTACCCTGCCTCTGGGAGGGTTAGAATACTTCTTAAAAGTAAAACTTTTCTTCCCCTTTGTGAAAACACAGCCTTTGTCAGTAAAACGCAGGCCTGATCCTAGACTGTAGTCTCCTCCTGCGGTCAGAAGAGGTCTGCCATCCTTGGTGATTCCCTTTCTTTTGATTTTGATTTTTTTTTTCCCCTCCCTCCTTCTTCCTTTGGACTGTTCTGTTTCTGCTGTAGCTGCTGTGGTTTCTGAGATATAATTCATTAATACAGTTCATAAAGGCACAAGGGAGGAGCCTTTTTGAGAACATAGGGAAGAGCCTTTTCAAGAACATGATGCTTCTGGGTTGATTTCAGTTTACATGATCATTTTCTTTGCTTCCCCTATGTTCTGTTTGGTTACAGCAGACAGCAAATCACTCGTTTACATTGGACAGCAATGTTTTTGAATCTAGAAAAATTAATCCCTTAATTAATTGAGGCAAAACCCGAATTCTCTATAGCCTCAGTCCTTCCTTGGAAAAAGGGAGCAGTGTTTCCAAAAGATATGGGAAGTGCTGAGGTCAGTGTCTGGGAAAGAAAATGCTACTGTTGCTGCACTAAACAACTGTTTTCTCCTTCTCCAGTTACTTGGCATCCTGGTCACAGTGATCTTGTGTGTTTGAGCCTTGTCATTTACTTGAATTCTTCTTGATTTCTTTTGGAACATAGTAGTTTTGTAGTACTGTTACATATACTTCAAGTTATGGAAATAATATGAATAAATAATAAGAAAATAATAAACCAAGGTAGAATTTGGTAGAACAGGCTGCAAGGGCTTTTTCTAGAGCACTGTAGAGGGCAGTTAGCGAGAGTCAGCACACAAAGGTGCTTGTTGAAAATGTGCGATAGAAGAAGTTATAAGCATGCAGAAAAAGGACAGTAGAGCACTTTTCCATGTAATCATGGTGATTTTGTGATCTTGAGTATCGTGAAGTTGGCTGCAGCTGTCCCAGAAAGTTTCATATCTTTCAGTCAACAGCTTATGAATAATCAATTCCTGGATGTGTATGACTTTTTTTTTCTTATCCTAGAGGACTGCTTATTCAGGTTCTGCTTGGTTAATAACTTGGTGGCAGAGCTAATAATAACCGAACAGAAAAGGAGCTGCAGCTCCAAGTGTTTATGATGTACTCTTGATGATAAATCGGTACACAAAAGAGATTGATCTGAGTGGATCTGATCACTGCTGAAAAGAGGTCTATCAGTTTCTTGAGTGGGTTTCCCCTAAGAGGGATCAGCTGGCTTTCTAGGTGGTATAGCTGATATCCTTATACCATATGTAGCAATGGAGGGGGTGTGGACGGAAATTACCTAGGTGTTTTAAATGTCATTGTAGTAATACAAGAAATACATGCTCTGGTCAGAGCATATCTGCAGTTATTTTCTGCTTCAGCTACTTAGTAAGGGCTTCAAACTGGGTGAAAACAGATACTGGTGGCCTAAGCCTTCCCTTCTGTACAGGAAAGAAGTCAGTAGTGTGGTTTTGCATTTGTGATGATGGTGGCTGCTATTATTATTGCTCTTATTTTAAATCCTCCACTCTGCAATTGCTGAAAGCCATGAGAACAGCTGCAGTAATAGTTCATTTTGTACCACTGGTCTCATTGTCTGTGGACACTATTAACTAAACAAAGGCATTTAAAAAACTGGATAGAAAATGGTTAATTCAAATGCTGAAAACCTGCTGAATAACTTGGGGTGCTGCTTGCTGGTCTGTTTGGTTTAGGCGACATTCTCTGTTCTACTGCAGGGCCACCTGAGCAGAATTTTTAGCAGCTTCTTTCACTTACAGTATGATAGACTGCATCCAATGTGCACATGGGACTTCTCCTAAGAAGTTTTGCCTT
This sequence comes from Melopsittacus undulatus, assembly GCF_012275295.1. Lineage (NCBI taxonomy): Eukaryota > Metazoa > Chordata > Aves > Psittaciformes > Psittaculidae > Melopsittacus > Melopsittacus undulatus. Next base: position 101,613,185 of record NC_047528.1, read on the forward strand.
TGTCTGCATCCCTTGACTTCCCAGATCAAATGACTAGAACAAAGTTGTGGTGGAAGATGGGTGAGCAGCAGTTGTTCTTCAGGTTCCCATGGCAGCTCTCAAGTTCCCATGGGTCACCCTGGCATGGCCTGAATTTTGCAGACTGGCTTATCATCAGAGTGCTTGCTATACAGGAATTAACGCAGCATTAAATCAGGGAGAGAGAATAGTGAAGGAACTGATCTTGAGTTCAAGACATCCGAGCTAATAGTTAGATGTAGTACTTGTGATCGTTGTGATCTGTGTTTTTTGTGCCCCTGGGAAAGTACTGTCTCCGTGGCTTGGTTTCTCACTCCAAAAAAATGGGGTCCACTCTGCGCCTATTTTCTGTTCTTTCAGGAACCATCTATTAGTATGTATGGGATCACTGACTAGTACAGCCAGTCCTGAACACAGCAGGAGCTTTTAAGAAACAGTTGTAACACTAATTATGAGTGATTCCTTCCATCACGGCAGGGCTGCTCACAACTGTGTGGGAAGAGATGGCAGCATTGCTGCCTTCAAGGACAAGCTTGCTGTTAGATTGGGGACGCTCGAGGGCACAGAGTATGCTGTCCCATGCTGAGCCCCAAGTGAGAAGGATTTATGGAGTTTGCAGCAGACTTGTGAGTTTTGTTTTTCAGTCCATCTGTGTCTTCTGTTGAAGAGGATGGTCCAAAGCTGGTTCAACTAGGGGTGTCTCTGGGATTTTTTAAAGCATTTTTTTCTTCTTTGCAAAGTGCATCACTCAGGGTTCTGGACTGCTTAAGCAAATATAAAATTTCATAGGAAAAGATAATTTCTAATTGTTCTTACCAGGAAAACTCAGCTAAGGTATTTGCTGACTAAAAATAATGTCTTGCAACTTCATAGTGACTTTCTCTGAATGCTCTCCAGATATTTTGCTAACATGAATTAATGAAATCCCAAAATACCCCTTGCAGGCTAGTACTTTTTTATTCTTGTTTCACAGGTGAATTAGTAAATGGATGAAATTCTAAATGCCTTGAAGGTGCTGGAAAAGCATCAGTAAGACCAGTATTTCACCTTTAAAGCTTAAAGTAAAGCAGGTAATTTAAAGTCTAGTTACAACTGTGCTTTCTGACATCTTATGGAATTAGTTGCTTTTCAGTTGTTAAATGTTTCTCTTTTCCAACTTGTCAAGTAATATAAATATCCCTTATTGCACCCAGATAATACAACAAGATAGCTAGCTATTTTATCTTTATTCCTATTTTGCAACCAACTCACATTTGGTATGTAAGTTATCCTCAATGCTTCACCATCCAATCTAGTTTACACTTCACTCAGAAGTGTGGCTGCTTGCTCTTATCTAAATTCAGCCCTTTGGCAACGGCAGATAGGCAGACAAATACGATGGTAAATAAGTTTCAGAGCAGGGCAGTTTTCATTAGAATTGCGTAAGCATAAACCAGAAGCACCAAGACCAGCTTTTCTCAGGCTGGCAAATGTGCCACGTTTGCTGCCCACAGCAGAGAATCTGCAGAGAGTTGGTGCAGCACCTTTGGGCTGCCAGAGAGGAGGAGTGGTAGGGAAAGTGTGGGAGTGAAGCAGAGAGAACCAAAGTGCCTCAGGGGCAGAGCGTGAGAAGGAGACAGTGTAACAACTTCTACAGACCTGTGAGCTTCTGGAAAACTGCCAACACTGGAATATGGAAGATAATTTTAGGTCCCTTACCAAAACTTCCAAGAGCCACAGGCCTTAGAGCAGTAGTTCAGAGGTAGGCAGGCTTTAAAATAAACAGAAAAGATGATGGATTTTTTTTTCTTTTTTTTTTCTTTTTTAACTCAGATCTGAGTAGGCATTTGTAAGAAAATAAACTGTGGTTTGGTTCCTTGCTGCTATTGTTGCAGAACCTTTTGATTAGAAAGAGGTGATGCTGGGCTGCACTGTTCAGAGCCTTACAACTAAAAGTTTGGCTGCTGTTGCCTGGATCAGGTTAAGTTAATTTGCTGAACAACCCTTTACAGCCACACTGTTTCAAGTGCATAGCTATACGCTCACAGACTTGACTCGGATAAAGATAGGATAAACTTGTCAGGACAGCCATTAAATGATTGGAGGCATAAATATTTTGCCATCAGGAGAAGACAACCTGAATGTCTAGGTCAAATGCACGGTGCTCAGGGGACAGAAGATTAAGCTAAATATTACAAAGACTTTCAATGCAATCTTCTTAGATTCTTGAGAGCCTGTGTACCAGTTTGTTTTGTGATAATGATTAAAAGATGAGGGGTGGTTAGTGTGTGTGTATGTTTGGAGGAGGTTGTTGTAGTTTGATTATTTTTTGTGATATGTGGGAAGTACAAAAGACTTTCTGATAGCACTGACTTCCTTGGAAGTGTGCGTAATGCTGTTGATACTGACTCCATATTTGTACAGGATGTTGGTGCAGCTCACATGAAACACAAAAGAAAAAATGTGGCACTGTCAACAACGGACTTCTATTCTGCGTTGATTTGCAAAAGGAAACCTTTTGCATTCTCTTTAACATTGACCAAGAGTTTACAGTGGTAACAGCAGCACCTTATGTAGATTTTTCTCTGTGTAATATAGACAGAAGGCTTGACACCACATTTAGGAATGATTAAATGGACCTTGAGTTGATGCAGGAGTAGAAAATTGTTCTGTGCAGCAGCTGATGCTGAGTGCAAGGTGGCTTATTGCATGAAACTGGGAAACATAACCAAGTCAGAGCTTAAGTGACTGGTAGGGAAGGGCACACATCAGAATTGGTTGGCTAGAGTTTGTAAGGAGTAGGAATTGCAAAGAAAATATGTCAGTCAAGGTGAGGCAAGTCAGCCCTTGTGGTATCATGCACAAGATCACCTGTGACCACAGATTTCATTTTGACAGTTAAGCCTTTGTCTTTGGACGGGAACCTCTATGAAGGATATGTCAGACTGGTCAACTGAGGTTGCTCCAACAGTAACAACAATGTGAAGTTGTTTCTTAGCTTGAATTAGCATTACAGGAGATGCTTATCTAGTATGGTATTCTGCATGACAGAGAATGTGTTGCTTTTACCATTTTACCTCTTACTGATGGCTTATGTAGGAATGAATATTTTGTACATCTCCCTGCTGCAGCCAGCAGTGTGTGATATGAGTGGTGCTAAAATCCCCTGAAAGTAAAAGCCAATTGTAGAGCTGTGATGATGGGAGTAGAAGAGAGAAGCACTCATCCTACTTACCTTACATAGCTGTTGTATTGCAGGAGTCTCATTTTTTTTAGCTGAAAGGGCTTATCAGCCTCCACGCAATACAGAGGAAGCTCAGGTGCCTCACTTGGACTTGGTTGAAGCAGTCAGCTTTCTGATGGCTAATGTTCAGATAGACAAATTCCACAGTGAGTGGTGGAATTTACATTATTTTGTTTGTTCACAGTTAATGTGTGTTCTTTTCTCTTGACAAGGGTGTAGCTGGTCTTTAAAAGGAGAAAGGCACTTGCTTGTTTGGCTGAGGCTGGCTACTGCTTTCTGGATCAGTTGGCACCCTCAAGGGAAATGAGGAGTCATCTCTTTCATGACAGCAGTGGAGCATGGAGAAATGCAGAACAGAAAGCTTCGTGAGTGCAGGGTGGGGAAAGCAGAGGTGGGGAGACCAAGTCAACATAGAGCCTTCAGAAAGAGTGATGAATGAAGAATATTAAGATGAGCAAGGAGTAGACACACAGGGCTTGGATAGAGAAGGAAAACAAGATATTTTACTGGGGGCTTAGAGAGGGCTGTGCAGTTTATTGCAGCCCATGAATGGTGCTGGCCTGAAAGTAGATGTGAAAGAGTGAACCTGCCTTGGGAGCACACCATAGGTAGCAGACAATTTGATCACAAACTCTTATTTTTATTCTAATTCATTCGAGAGGACCCATAATGAATTTTCAAGGTTTCCTTGTTCTAGTTCATGTTCAAGTAGAACAGAATTTTAGGCTGTAAAAGCTCATTTGTGTAATTTTGGTGCATTGAGAGTTTGTGCTGTTTCCCAGTGATGAGGAAGGGAATGGTTGCTGCACAGTCAATAGTCGCCTCCTTGGCTTTTCCTTAAATGCCATTTAAGCAACAAAGCACACAGAAATGTTTAAAGGCAGTGAGGCCTTTTGGCCTTTTTAGATACCTTATTAAATATTCATGGCAGATACTTTTTCTTGACATTTTCTTTAAATCTGAAATTTTGACTGGAATACACATTACTTTGTAACTTCCCATCCAGCCCAGGAAAAGACAGACATTTGAAGGAAAAGCAGTTAATGAGCTTTGCTTATGAGTAAGTTTATGGTATTTCAGTCTCTTTTTGACATATTACTGGCACTGGTGACATTTATTTCCCTTCACTCATATGGAAATAGAAAGATTTTAGAATGTGCTAAGTACTTGATACAGGCAGTGTTGCACTGGGCACAATTATAGAGTGATAGATACATGAAGTATATCTGTAACTTGTGTAGGGCAAGGATCTTCAAAGGGCTAGGTGAAGATCAAAGCCCAGCCTGTAGGGTGTGATCAGATAGCTTGCTGTAAAAGACCGAAGTGGATATGAAGCCTTTTGGTACAGCAACACTGGTTTATTTTGCTGCAGACAGTGTATTCTTTGTGAGATGCAAATTTGTGGCACCTCCATTTATACCTGCACATGAAGTTCCAGTGCACGTTACCCTCCTTTCATGCATATGATAGAACTGTAGCTGCTCTTAACTCCTGCATCATCCCACTCTCAACTCCTTTCAAAAAAGTTTTTGAAAACTGATGCACAAAGCACATACTCCAGAAAATAAACTTAGTGGAAAGCTTAGGAAAAAGAGGTTTTGAATCTCCCTGTTGTTGCAGATGAAACCCTGTACATACACAAGGACAATTGTGTCTGATCCATACAACTCTTTGTATCTCCATCATTTACAGAGGCCTTGTTCCCTGAGGGTTCCTCTTTAGCCTAGTAAAAAAAAGCAATGGAATAGCAAAATTTTGGAATTGTCAATTATTGTCCTTTGTTTGGCTGTGTAAATATAAGCAGAGACTGCTTTACCTCTTGTCCTGTTTGTTAGCTGAGGACAAGAAAGACTTCTTTAGATTTTTACTAAGCAGGTGCTAACAGTGTGAAGTGCTGGAGAACCGATCTTTGTGTACTTCTGATCTACTGCAATCCTAGACAGAACAGAATGGTCCCTTTTTGTGCAAGATGGCTGATGAGTTTCAGGAGGGCAAGCGAATGTGTAGCAACCTGTGTTGAAAAATTGAAGGAACTGCAACAGTAAGAGTTTTTGCCAATGTTAGTGGGAGAGAGGGAGTCTGAGAGAAAAAGCATGAGGTCTTCTGTTAAGAAGTCGTGAAACAGAAATGAGAGCTTAGGAAAAATTGCAGGTCACAAGGCTATAGCTGCATTTGGGAAAGTTTCATAAGAAGCGGAATTTTTGGCTTTGTTGAAGGATGGAACAGTTTGAACAAAAGAGTGTGATGGATGGGATATAGAGTATGAAATACCAAGGTTTAGCTTTTTAGATCTGAGCTGTTTCTTGCTAAAGTGTTCCCAAAGATTTAACAGTCACAATAATTTTTTCTAATATGCCCAAACTTTCTTTAAAGTAATGGGAAGCTGAGTGCTGCCGCTGGCTTCCTGACAGCTGGTTGTTACAGGAATCAAGAGTTGTTTCAAGGAAGGCTTGATTAAAGTGTCACATTGCTATAGTTAACTGGCATGTGACTTATGTTTCTCCAGCAGACTTTCTTATCACAAGCCTTTATGAGGACCATGTAGAGGAGGTTTTTTTTCTCCTTGGGCATTTTTTTTTGAAAGTCAGACTCTTGAACTATCTTGTATCTTATTCGAATATCCTTGACATCGATACCCAAAGATCCTGTATAACCTGTGACATACACACAGTAACAATGGGGAACTGAAACTTCTGCTCACAGAATGTTTTGGTTTAGGCATACTTCAAGCATTAAAGCAGTTTAATTGTCTTCCTGGTGAGTAGCAGATCACCACAGGTAGCAGATCTAGGTTACTAGGTAACAAATCACCATAACTGTTAATTGTTATTGCAGGAAAATATCTAGGACTTGCTGGGCTAAAATAAGATCTTGCTCTGAAAATTGTCTTAGTTCAGTTATGAGACATGACAAGTGGGTGAAGTTGGAAAGTGGGCAAAGGGTGTTGTCAAATAATGCTTTTGGGACTAGCTTAAAACGTTAACTGCCATGCCAGAAGAGAGTGGGCATCATGCAAGTGGTTCTCACCTGTACCTGTGCAAAACTTTCTAGCTGAGCCAAGAGCCAATACTGAAGTCACTTTGAACCCATCTGACACTGAAAGTTAAGAAATGCTTGGATGATCCAGTCTGGTGACTCGGCTGTGAGGACGGTAACCTCCAGTTGTGACACCAAAACAAACACCTGGGAGTGGCACAGTGAAACCCAGCTGGCCACTTCCAAAGTGATTACACCCTAATGTACTCAGTGCCTCTTCAGAAAGGGGCTGATGTATGTTCTGTTGGCAAGGAAAATGCTTCTTTTCTCAATTCAGTAGCTGTAGCATGAGCTTGCCTTGAGCCTGACCCCTCAGAGGCAGGAGTGCTCAGGAGGCACTCATTGAAGAATGTCCTAATGGTTTTAAGGAGGGAAAATTGTGTTAATGCCATCACCACTGAATTTTAATAGGAAGCACACTGTGTATGAGGTAGACTTGGAGAAATTCTCCAGGGTGTTGGGAAGAGAGGCCCACGAGGTATAGCACAGTTGAGACAGGAAAGGAGTTAAAAGACAACAATACATGGCAATAGTGTGGAGAAGTACAGTGGAACTGCATTTTGCCTTCAAAGAAAGAGCATGGTGGACAGGAGAGCCAATGAAGGCAGTCCTCTGTGGGATAAAATAGGAGATATACCATCACAAAGAGTCAGGAGAAGAATGTTATGAGTGGTGTCTGCTGTAGTAAGAAAAACACAGAGAGGTCAAGGACATACTTATTGATGAAGGCATTGTTGATGAAGAAGAGTATTGAAATGTCAACTTCAAATAAATAAGAGATAGAGAGAGTCTGGACTGATCCTCAGGAGGGATCAGATGTTGGCACTAGTCACAATATCAGAAAGTCACTGCAGAGGAGAAGACCAAGAGTCTATTCAGCAGCCAGGCTTCACAAATGTCAGGTTCTGAAGCAAATAGTTCAGTGTTGGGGAGGTGGTGTACTTGTGTCTGCTCCCCAAGGGCTGACATTCTGTTCTTGAGAGCTGCAAAGGTGTTAACTAGTTGTATTAATGCAAGTAACAGGAAGATGTATCTGTAATATGAAGAGTCCTGCATGTCAACCGCAGTGGCTTGATTAGCCAGTTTCAAGCAGTTAGTTTTCACAAGTCTTGGTCACGTTTTTTCAACAGCTGTGTATGTGTGTAATGCAAGCTGGAATTTCTGTCTTCGTTTTCTTTTATAGCATACTACACATATTTTAATAGCACAGTAATGTTTTACTTTATAAGACTCTATTGCATTCACAATATAAAGGAGCAGTGTGGTTCAGAACAGTCTTCTGGTTTTGTTGTGTTCAATAGGAAATAGCTCGTCATCTCCGTCCTGGAACTCTGCGTGCTCTCTTTGGGAAGAACAAGGTTCAGAATGCTGTCCACTGCACAGACCTGCCGGAAGATGGACTTTTGGAGGTAAGACCTGCTAAACAAACCTGTGTTTTTATGTCATGGAAAGTTTTAAAGTGAAAAACTATACTTGTCACTTTTTGAAGCTGTGAACATGTTTTGTATGTGGAGTAGCTGTATTGGGGACCAGCCGAGAAACAAAAGCAAAGAGTTTATTAAGGGCATTTAACTCAATTAATTATGATACTGTAAAAAAAATCACTCATGCAATTTCCTTGAGTGAATATAGTACAAGGAAGTATTTAATGAAATGAAAGTCAAGAGTCTTCTCTTGGCCAAGTGTGTCCTTGAGACTGGATGTCAGCACCTAATTCGGCTCAAGCAAGGATAACTTCTTAGCCCTTTCTTGGATAACCACCGTGATCTGGATTGTCTCTAAAGTGAGCTTGTGTGGGGCTTGGAATATTATAGACACAGGAATTCAAATTCTCCAGATAGGGTCCAGGTTTATCTGTAGACAGTCATAATTCTGCACATCAGTTGATATTTCCTGTGGTTTATATTAACTTACTAATTATTATCTGATTTTGGTTTTGTTTGCTTTCTTCAAAGTCAAATAAAATGGGAAAATGTTAAATTGAGAGAGTATAAAGACAGAAATACTCACTGTTAAAACCAGAATGAGCTCACTCAATTCCGTGCCTCAAGACTAACGTCTGTACAAGGGTGTTGGTGCGGTGTGTAAATATATCTTGGATGGATCTCTCCATCAATGCAGATGTTTTCCCAGCACATGCATAGCTTCTGTTTTACTGTCTCCATGTATTTGCGAGTGCTTTGTTGTCAGCTGATGATAGCAGAATGATGGAGCAGCAAGAATTTTCCCAGCTTGGATACTTTTACAGTGCCAAAATGGTGTTTTCTTTGAGGGGAGAGGAAGAGCTAACTGCATTGCCATCTCCCTTTATGAAATAAAATCCGATCTGTGGGTTAAAGTGCTGTTTCCTTGGAAATTGCATCTAGTTTAAGGAATAGATTACTGAAATCCAACACTGAGAGTGGCAGCCAGTATCAACAAAGCTGCAGCTTTTTAAATCACTTCCAAGCTGCCATTAGAATATAGATGATAACTTCTAGTTTATGCTCAAAGGGACTAGATTCCAATAAGCGAACAAGTATTTGTCACCACATGCGTAATCTCCCTCTGTCATGGCTTTTCAGTGGCAGCAGAAAAAAAAGGCAAAAGCCTACAGGGGAAAAATAAAAGCATTTCAGTACTTTAGCAGAATTCATTCTTGCATGTGTCCACAATGTGTCTCTTATGCTGAGGCAAAGTAGGTATAAGTCCATATTGCTGGGGTTTTAAATTGATTTTATTGTTCAAATTGAGTTCACAGCTACTATAATTGAGGTGGGTGGAACAGAGCAGTTGAATTGCTTCTCCAAAATAAAAATTGAGACTGGAGTTTTTTCTTAAGGTCTCCACTACATGTGTTTGTCCTTTAAATCCCACAGCTGAATCATAAGCTAAGTTCTTGATCTAGTATTACTTTGGCTGCACATTTTGGAGCTCCCATTGCAGACTGGTCATTTTAGCAGTCATTTGTTGATTGTATTTTTTTGGGGTGGGTGGTGGGGTGTGTGTGTGAAATATTTTTTTTCCCCTGGCATAAATGTACACAGAATGTGGCCCTTCATCTGTAGTTTCTTTTATAACATTCCAGAAGTTGTAAAGGACATTGACTAACGTTCTTTAATGAGTAAATAAAGAAGTGAATGTTTCATTCTGATTGTTTGGCAGATAAGCATTATAATGTAAACTATAGAAACGTTTTTACTGCTAGCACTTTAATTCTTGGAGTGTCTTTAGATCTGTGTTCTGTAAGAAATGTAGTTGCCTGAAAACTTAGGTAAGCAAAATCAAAAATACAAAAGCAAAAAGCAAAAACCTCTGAATTTGCCTTAGTGCAGAGGCCTGTCACAACTGATGGAAAAGAAATGGTACATTATACACAGAGATCACTCTTGGGAAGGACTTTTTCCTTGTTAAGCTTTTCTGTAGAACTCAAACCCACTTACAGAGGTCTCATTTGCGGGCAAGCAGTTACCAGGTGTTCCCCCTCCCTCAGCCCCAGTAACTGTAACAGTGCTGTATGTGCTGGGCTAGAGCAGAGTGACATCAAAGATAACCATAGAAGGAAACTAAGGCAGACATTTTTAAGTATGCTGTTCAGTAAATGATAGTGAATGTTTTCATTCTTCAATGGATAACTGACTTCAAAAGAGCAATTATTCTCAGCCTTGGAGGAATTCAAGTGAATTCAGAGATAGGTAGGGCACTTGTCATTGAGGAGAATGACCTTGCCTGTGGTAGCACAGTGGAACTTTTTTGTTTCCGTATGGAGTTAGGGTATGTTCATTATGTCCATGTTCTGGTAGGAGATGTTGCTGAGATGGTAATGCTGCAGTTGCTATAAAAGCTTTACAGTACCGTTGTAGGACAACTGATTAGTAAAGGAGGAGTCTGGAGTAAATTTCAGAGAGAAATCTAACTTAGTAGATTTATACTATAAAGGTGAAGGATCCTTTTTGAAGCCCCAAAGAAAACTGGTTCGTCCTTTGCAGTCTCTTTGCTGTCTTCAGGTGGCACTGTTTTTAATACAGTGGTAATACTCTGCTGCAGTTAGTACCCAGTATAGCTCCAAAAACCAGCCTATATACAAATTCTTGCACTCATGGTGAAAGGCAAGTGTGGCAATCTGAATTCAGGCACAAGAGCTAGGAACTCCAGGGTTTCCTTTCTAACTCTCATGCTGATTTTATCTGAGCTTGGTTAAGCTACTTTGCAAATTTTGGCTTTGAAGTGTTTGGCTCTGAAGTTCTGTATGAATATGTTCTGACTTATATTTATCTTCTCCAAAATAAAATACTAAATGCAACAAATTTTAGAAAGCAAACTGCAGAATCATTCTTAGAAATTATGACAAGGTTTCTAACACTTCACCCCCACCCCCTACTTCCCACTACATATATGTTGGTTTGGGTTTTTTTGAGGGGTGGGTTGGTTGGTTTTGGCATTTTGTGGGGATTTTTTTGTTTTGGTTTGTTTTTTGCATGCTTGGCTGGCTTTGAGTTGTTTGGTGGTCGTGGTGGTGGTAGTGGTGTTTCGGTTTGGGGTTGAGTTTTTTTTCCAGAATAGAACATAGCTCAGTTACTCTTCTGAAACCCAGTAGGCTTTCTTGGAGAGAGGATGCTGTGAGTAAGCTTTCTGAAACTCTTGGTAAACCAGAGAGGTGGGCCTTAGGGAGCTGTTACCTCCCAAAAGCAGGCAGAGCCACTGTGATACACCATGAATAAAGTTGTTTACTGTCTTTGATTCAAAGCTTCTGTACAACCTTGAGCATGTTTGACCACTTTTCCAGAGACAGGAATCCATCCCATTTCCAGTGCAGCCTCTCAATACAGGTCTAAGTGCTGCAGAGTGGAAGTCCCATTATTTCTGAGCTTGAATTGAGCCCAGTGGGTTCCTGCAAAGAAAGCCTTAGCTGTGTCTGTTGGGTGACATGTGGAACACTTATGCTGTTAATGCTAAAGCAGCTTCCTAGAGGTCTCTGCCACAGTCCTGACTGTTGTGGCCCATGTTCTTGTGAACGCATCTGCAGGCAGGGTCAGCAGTGCCCAAAGAACCTTGAAGGCAAGATGGGGGAACTGCTGCTGTTGCCATTTTGTGGAAAAAAGCAGAATAGGTTGGTCTGTGTGTTGACTTTGTGACTTTTGAACTTCCAGAATCAAACAGAGATGGGAAGATACCTGATTGATCTATCCTGTCATGGGTCTTAAATGCACAGTATTATTGGAAGCACAATAAAGGTGTGCTCCTTCATAGAAGAGAACACACCAGTGCTTTCCCAGGGCTCAGTTAGGTATCCTTAGTGTCAGACAGTGCTTATTTTAAGATTTCTCCACCCTTCTCTGCAGTTTTAATGCCCCATAGTTAATGATCAAGCTGAAATTTGAGAAGTGTTTGTAATGGTGACTGCTGTCTGATGGCCCGCAAATGGAGATTTCTTAGAGGAGATGAGACAGATAATTGAGGGCTAGATCAAATCCTTGCTAAAGTTAATAACCAAACCCTAGGTGACTTTGGTGGTTCATACTCAGTTGACAGTCACTAGGAAGGGCAAGGTGGTGACCTTTCTCCCCAAAATCACAACCAAGGAATACTCGGGGAAAGGACAGAGAACAATGCTGTCTCAGGGACAGCAAGGACTAACTAAATAAAGATCAGTTTGTGCACCCAGCTTTAGAACACTATGTTTAATTAATGTAGTACAGCAGTTTTCCAATATTTGTTTGTTAAACCTCTTTTCCATGCACCTGGATAAAGGAAAGTTCACTTCAAGTCTTAAAGAACCGTCAAACAAACAAACAAACAAACCCCAGAAGCGAACACTGGTATTTGCTCCCACCAGTTTGACCCTTAACTCCTGTCCATGTTCTACAAACTACTTAAATTTTAGGCAGTGATTACAGCATACCATAATTAATAACTCACTTTGGCTCAATGGAGGAAGGGAGATGCAGTTGAGTGTAAACTGCAGTGGGGAAAATCAGTGTATATTCAGTTGTCAGCTTTAACTGCTGCTTTTATTCCTAATTTTGTGATACAAGAGGAGGGTGAATATTGCCCTGAAGCCTCTTGGATGAGCTCTTTGACTTACTGGGTCAGGCATTTATTTGTTAACTTCATAGACTTGCATGTCTTCAATTCAGTACAAAATGTATTTTCAGAAGTGCCAATAGATAGACATGATTAGCTCAGGACAGTCCATTTTCTCAGCCTTGTCATCAGTTTCTCATTTTAGAGGAGAGGGAAGAAAGGAGGAAGTAAAGAAGGGGGTCTGATAGTGATGGACTGTTTATGAGATGGTGGTGTTTCATGAGGGAAGGCTAAGCCAGCAGTTTCTTATTTTTTCTGATCAACTGATTTTTTCTGATCAATTGATTCAGAGCATGGGTTTCCATTTGTTTCCAGCATCCAAAGCAGGTACTGCTCTAGCTCTTGTCAGGGTTTTTTTCTATTTTATATAAAGCAGGTACTATTTGGAACAAACAGTTAGGCTACTCACCTGCATTTACATTCCTTCTGAGTCAGGCAGAGCAAAGACTGGAACCTTTATGTTTTATATATGCCAAGTGAGTGCTCTATTTAATAGAATAGAGATGCTTTTGCATTTGTGTCTTTCATATACACATGGTGAAAGATGATTCTGTTTCTAAACTTGCTGTCTTTGACCTGAGAAACATTTCTGATAAATATCTTGTTGAAATAGAAGCTTGCAAACCACTGTATTTTATGAATCATCATTCTTTAGACAAAACAAGTTTCCTTGAAATTCTGGAGTAGTTTTAATGGAAGTACTTGATGCGAGGTGCTGTGGTTACCAGACTTCACAGTTTATGTGCCTCCTTAAGGTGGTGAAGGCAAGTTAAAAATTTGCCTTCACCGCTTATTCACGTCACTGAAAGTACAGTGAGTAAAATTTTCCACAGGAGGTGGTGCTGTACACACACCTCAGTCCCTGGGTCTCAAGTGCCTTTCAGATTATGCAGGAATTCACATTATTTGCAACCATTAAAAAGCTGGTAGTCTAGCACTGCAGTTATAGCAAAACCAGTATAACTGAGGTTTGGCATGCTCTGCCTGTAAATTGTGGCTCACACTGGGCAGTTCAAGGTGTACTTTTTTTGCTAGCAATTCTGTAAGGGCATTTGTACTGTAGCAAAACATGCTGCTGGGATAACAGACTGCACACATGTGGGATAGCCTGACAGGCTGTTGAGGTGCAGCCTGCTGTGTCTGAGGCACCCATGCTAGCTTTATGTTCCTGTGGCTTGGTGTTTGGACAACCAGTCAGTCTCATGGGGTTTCTTTGCATAATTAAAAAATGCTTTATAACCATATGTGTATATGTGTGTGTTTTTACATATTGAGGGAGAAGATGCTGCCCTCAGCAAGATATGCCTGAAAAAGTTTGCTGTGAGATGGGTAACATTTGAGTTCTGGATGAAATAACCTTCTCCCTCATGCCAAGGAAGATGAAGTTATTAGGTGACTAATTCTTCTAGCTGACAGTAATGTGGTGTGTGTGTGGGGGGGTGGAATTAGATGATCTTAATAAGTCCTTTCCAACCCTAACTATTCTATGAAATGCTGCAGGAATGTCCTCACACATGCTTTTGCATGTCTGGTAGGCTATGTGTGGAATTGCAGAGAGGGGTGGGCTCTTAAAGCTGCAGAGAGGGGTGGGCGCTTAAAGCCAGTTTTCACAGGACTGCAGGATGTGCCAGCTGCCTTCCCAGCCTTGCGTCCCCATGAGTGCTCTTTCCACTGACTCCTCAGGGTGCAGCGTGCATGCATGCCGGGTGTGCCTCTGCATGGCTGGTGGGTGCCGTCAGGCTCTGCCTTGGGCATTGGGACTGTGTGGAGGGAGATGTGTCAGTTTTCAGTGTCACGGGCAGCTCTCCAGCCAGGCAGCAGCAAGGTCCTCCTCGAGTATCATTTGCTGGCCTTCTCCCTTGTCTCAGAGCTATTTGTAGCATCCATAGACATGAAAATAACCTGTTGAAGGGAAATGATTTTGCTGTTATCGAAGACTGCGTTTTCTTTTCCGAGAGAGCAGTCATGATGGATGTTTTTTTCCCTATCAGTCCTTTGAATTTCAGCTGTTCGCTGGTGTTTTAGAGTAAGGCTGGGGACTGGCAGACTGTCCAGTGTGCTACTGGAAGCTCTTCTTCCCCTTGCTCAGCCTTGCACCAGTGGTGAGACTGCTTCTAAGGCATTTAAGCAAACAAGTCACGTCATCTACCTGGACAGATCAGCTGTGGCAGTCTGACAGAGGGAGACTCGCACCAGTTCTGACACTGAAAGTTCAGCTGGCTGGATCCAGCCTTGGGGAGATGGGAGGTGCTGTTGTATGATAAACTGTGACAGGATGGGCCAATTCAAAGGATGTTTTTGTCTGGGCAAGTGCTGGACAAGGAAAACCAGCATCCTTTTCCTCAAACTTGGCATTAATTAAATGCTCCAATGAATGTTAAGGGCTGTGCTGCTCCCCAGCTTTTGGTGCAGCGTTTCTTCCACCTGCTAGAAGCCAGCTGTCCTTGGTCTGGCATTCCAAGTAGTGCCAGGAGAAGCATGCCTTATGCCTCCTTTCCCTTTGCCTTTATTTGGGAAGGCTGGGGAGAGGGTGGTGGTTTAGTGAGCTGTTCGGAGTGGACAGGGGAGCACTTGCCTCACAGCAAGGGCACACGACAAATACTTCCCGTAACCATTTCCGTAAGCAGAGAGTCCTGTTACAAAGCTCCCCACTGGCTGCCAACTTGCGTTTCTCTGTTTGCTGCTTCCTTGTCTGCCTGCATTGTCTTGACACGTGGGCATGCTGCAAGGAGCTTCCTATCATCCACCCGTGCTTTCTTACCAGAAGTGAGCTGAGCTTTGCGTTGAGGTTGTACTGCAGCAGTTTAGGGTCGAAGGCATCAGAAGGATGCAGCTCTGTTAATCTTTTTGGTGCATCAACATATAGTCCAAGCAATTTAATAGAGCATGTCAATGAGTAACTCTTAGAAGCGTCAATGTGCTTAGTGTGGAATTTGTGTATGTCACACTTGGAACAAAGGTCTCCTGCATTGCTTGTTACTGATTAACTTGTCTGGTATTATGCAAGCTGCCTCTACCAGCTGAGAACTAACTCCCCTCATTCACAGGACAGTGCAGCTTGTAAAACATTACACAGCAGAAGTGCATAGCATGGCAATGAACCTTTCACTGAGGGCATTCCAGCTGTACAGCATTTCCCTCAGGAGTCTTTAAAATATTAATAAAGAAGCCATTGTTTCACTCAGTCATACAGCAATTTTGCCATGAAGTCTTTTATTAGGGGCCCGTACTGAGCTGCATAATCCTGGGTAAGATGCTTTTAATCATCTCCAGTGAAAAGAAATAAAAAATTGGAGGGTTTGGATGAGGTTGGTTTTTGGTGGGGTTTTTCTGCAAGTTTTCATCAAAGCAGGAGCTATCTTTAGCTGTCAGTTGGAA
This sequence comes from Melopsittacus undulatus, assembly GCF_012275295.1. Taxonomy (NCBI): domain Eukaryota; kingdom Metazoa; phylum Chordata; class Aves; order Psittaciformes; family Psittaculidae; genus Melopsittacus; species Melopsittacus undulatus. Next base: position 101,628,903 of record NC_047528.1, read on the forward strand.
ATTTCAGTTCCTTCTAGTACAGAATGATTTCTAGAGAGATCTGTCAGATAATGGTTATTATGATTCAAGTGCTTCTCCATTTTAACTTTCTGAGACTTTTTACCCAACAGCTGTGGGAACAGGTTGGAAAGAATCTGGAGTGTAGGAAAATTTCATCCTATTTGGTTGTGGTTTTGCATATCAGAGGATGTTAGGCAGCACTGTCTCACAATGTTTCCTGATGCTGTATATATACTTGTACAGAGAATTAAGTAATCTGTTTGCCTAGGCCTATCTGAAGAGAAATGAAGATTAAAGATAGCAGTAATAGAAGGATGGATTTTGAACAAAAAATGTGGCAATTTCTCTTTTTTTAAAAAATAAATCATGGTATTATTAGGTCATTTGCAGCCTAATTTTGAACACAGGTTGTATAATTATTATACTTGTGGGCCAGACAGGCAAACTAAACTAGAAACTTGTTTAAACAGAGTTGTGAAATAGTTCAGCTCTTGTGCTTCCACTTCTGGGTAAGATCTGAGGTCCAATTGCCCCTTGTTCTGCCAAGTCTGAGCTTTACAAGTGCCAGAGAGAAGTTAATAAGTGTGAACCAAGCAGCTCCCAAAGTTCTCTTAGTTTCACCTGATCCTGAAGGTAACCTATGTGATAAACAGGGCTTGGCTTTTGGCATGTGTTCGTGTTGCACTGAACAAGGTAATTTTGTGGAGGGAAGGTCAAGGCAGAGGGAAGGTGTGACACTTGATAACTCATCTGAGGCCCAGTTTGAGCTGTTGAGGCTGCTGCCTTCTTTCTTTCCCTCAGCATGATCTCATTTTGAACCAAAAAGCCCAGACCCTCTTTCCATTATCCCTCTTCTTCCAGCTTAAGAATATCACCAACTTAGCTGCAACTCAGCTGCATGGTGGGTAGACTACAGCAAAGAAGAGGAAAAAATCCCAAGGAAATAGCTTATACAGCAGAAGCAGTAAGGGGACACTGTAGCTGCACAGCCATGTAGAAGCTCAGAATCTCCTTTTGTTTCTTGAGCAAGGGGTCCCACACCTTTACTGGGGATAAGGGAAGCACTGTTGTTGTGTAGCATATATTGCTGTGGCACACACATGTACTTTCATGTGGATTCCTATTATTGACTTCAGTCAGTTACACCTCCCATCTCTCTCTTAGAGGTGGAATAGGCAAATGATTAGCTATGTCAGTACTTCCTGTGTCAGGTTTACCCCTTCCCTCATCAGTGCAACCTCCTTGACTGACTACTGTAAACCAGCAGTAATTAAGAGGAGAATTTAAGTCTGCTGTCCGCATACATGTGTTGAAATGTATGCAGAACATGGAAGGAAAAAAACAATGTCAAACATGTTAATATGGATAGAAGACTGTGAACAAGATTTCCTTTCACTCACAGGATATCAACACCATGGGATATCTTAAGAGTTTTTCAAGCTCTAGAAGCTCTTATTTCATAAGTAGTGATTATTCCAAGTGTAGTGTCATACCAGTATTGCTTTTGCATTGTGGTAATATTGAGGGCTTAGACACTGGCTGTGATGATCTTGTGCTAGCAGCAAACACAGAGCAAGATAGCATTGGTCACCTGAAGGGGTGTTGGCTGTACTCTAGGGTTCCTTGAAGTCAAGCATCTTCTGGTTTCAGGAAGAGCTGGATTCTCCCTGTTTGTCTTTAACCCTAAGTTCTTTGGCATATTGGCAGGAATGATATGTCTACAAGTGTATCTGACATATACCAAGATATATAGGCAAGTCTGAGCAAAAGGCAGTTCCTTTAAGTGGCCAATGTTGCTAAGAGGGCAAGTTTCCTTCCACGCTGGCATCAGTGGTAGTTACTGCTGTGCTGTTGGGGAGAGACTGTGTGCTGGGGCTACCCAGCCACAAACCAGGGACTGTGGGCTTTCTCTGGTAGCTGTCTTACTCAGTCCAGGTATTAAAGAGCAACTTGGTCACTCAGGTGTCAAGAGTCTAGTCCTGCCATGACAATACATAGTTTAACACACAGCAGGAGTGTGGAAATTGCAGAGGGCTGCTCAGTCTTGAGCACTTGGCCCCTTAACACTGACCCATTCCACAGGAGGATAGAGCTTTCTAGGTTGAGTGATGTTGCTTAGAAGGAAGTTTGAGCACTGTGCTCGGGAAATTTATGCCATTGGTTTGGTGGGATATTTCCTGACAGCACAGGGAGCCACAGTCTACACAGGGGCTTGTGATGATGCCTGCAAGGGTACTAGTGGTGGACCAGGTGATGCTTTTCCGTAGTTGGTTGGGGTTTTTTTTAGGATACTTTTTATTGTCTTACCTGTCACAACTTTTACCCTGCTGCCAGGTACAGCCTGTTGGGTATCATGGCCAAATAGTACCCTGCTGAATATCTGTGTTACTCAGGAAGAGCTTTAGATGCTGGCTACCTTCTACTTGCTTGTTGCTTCCATGGTTGTTTGAATCTGTGATGTGGGAGAAAATACGTTTTTGTTCTCTTTCTACAACCACTTATAGCCAACCTCTATTGGCCATAATCTGGTAGCTTGTGAGGACCATGACTGTCAGTGCTCTCTGAGCAGGCTGGAGAGCCTTAGCTCAGCATTGGCGAGGAGCCTCCATGGTGCCTGTGGCTTGTATGAACACATTCAGACCAGGCTTTCCTTCAGCAGGAGCCATTTTCAGTGTTTTTATCCAGTGCTCAGGACATGCTTGCAGCTTGCATCAGCATCCATAGTGTCTTGTCTGTACCTATCATCTGACTGGTTCAGGGACATCCTACAAGAGCTTCACAGGAGCTCCTGATTTTGAAACAGACAAGTGTCCCTTCACATGAGCATGACGTGCAGAGGCAGTGATCCTACTGACTCAGAGGGATCATTGGGAAGGCAGTACTCATGGCCATGTTGTTTTTCATGTTTTTCATGTGTGATAGGAGCCAGAACCTTTCATTTTATTTAATTCCAGTAGCTCTGCCAGGCCAGTGATCTCTTCTGATGATGACCAAAGGCATTGCTAAAGGAGGAGTAGAGCTTCTGATTGGGAGCATCCTGGGCTAATGTGTTCAGCTCCAGCTGCTGAGCAGTTGGCTTATGCCATGGAATGGAGAGATTCAGTGAACATATACCTTGTTTTTAAATCTCCAAGTATCTGTATTTCATAAATCAGTAGTCTGAGTCAGCACAGTAGTTGTGTGTGATGTAAAAACAACACTTTGTTATTTTCAGTAATTTTTCAAGTTCACTTAATTTTCTTGTGGTGTAACAAATCAAATAGCACAAAACTCATTTTCTTGGTGTTTTGATTGTATTGTAATGAATTACTGTCTTGTTCTCTCATTTACATCCTGTTTGGAACTGAGATTTCTCTAATCTTTTTATGGTACAATTTTCAAGGAGCTTCGCTTGTCCTCTTTCACTGTATTTTCAGAGTTGATCTTAACCACATGTAGTGTTTGAGGTGATTGCACTAACAGCACATGGCATGAAAGCAGGACATGTTAGCCTGTTGTGTTTCTTTAATAAAACCTTCCATTGCAAAGTTTTATTTTTTGGTGCATAATGGGGGGTTGTCCTAGTTGTACTTAAGAAATTACCTTGGGCAGTTGAAGTGCATATGTACACATTGTTCTCTCTTGGGCAGCCTGACCAGCTTCATTTCTTGCAGTGCGTGACGCGTGAGGGAGAGCCAGGGATGACTGACTTTCCTTTTTTGTTTTCTGAACAAACTTCCCAAGACTAAACCCTCCACAGGTTAATGTGGGAAAATAGTTCTTTTCAGAATAAAACAGTAAGTAAGTAGACCCTCTTCTTTGACAACCATTTTTTATGTCTGTGGACTGCTTGTGCCTGGAAGAGTGATATGAATCCATGGGGTTTCATTGTGTTAACCCAATTATTTAGTCATGATTTAGTTGAGTGTGAACTGTAGCTGAAGTACATTTTAGGTCTTAGCGAGTGCACATGCTAACAGAGTTGGCAGGCTCGTGATGATGTACAAATCAAGATTAATGGGCAAGGAGAGATTTTGGGTTCCTACTAGAGACCTCAAACTGAGATAACATGTAAAAAATGATAAGGCTTAAGTGTTCAGGGAGAACGCAGCGATGCTGAAACTGGAAGTCAGCAAAGACTCTCTGGATCAGGTGCCTGGATACCTGTGCTGAACCAAGTAGCTATAGTTTTGTGGTGGTTTTGGGGAGAGTGCGCTGGTGTGGACGTGTCCAGCTGCATGAAAGGCACCGAGATGACTGTCAGGCTCTAAATTAATACAGGGATAAAAAAGCCTTCCAACTCCCAGCTGCCAATTTTGGGTCAGCAGAGATGAGGAAGGACTGAAATTGCTGTCATCATTCTGGTGGTAGATGAGAACTAAATCTGTGATCTCATCATTTCCTACCAGTATGTCTTCCCATCAGCCCCCCTTGCTTCTGCTGTGAATGATTCTGACAGGGCCTCTTGTTGAAAACTGACAGCCTAGGGGAACAGGGGAAGTGGACCATGAATGCTGAGGTCCCCTTTCAGTGACAGGGCTTTCTTTGAGGCAAGCTGTAGTGGTGCCTGTAGGACCATTCAGGCTGATACCATTCAGCGCATATCTGAGTCTGTTCTTCTGTAGACGAAAGTTCTGACTCCAGAGCTGTTCAGCTGGCACCTCTCTTCAGCGCTGCTTCTCTGGGCCGGAGGAGAATTAAATTGTAGGTGTCTGTAATTCTTATACTTGAAATCTTCACTTTGTGCCTGGGCTGGGTCCTGCGTTATTACCAAGATCTTTTTGCTCTCCTATAGAAGACTGGCTCCTCACTTGATTTGCTTCCCATTTTGCCTGTCCTCTCCATGCTCTTAGGGCACACATTGTTCAGATGACAATAGCTTGTGCTCAGCCAGGCCATTAAACTGGATTTTGCTATTGCCTGCTGTATTAACCACTGAAACTTAGTGGTAATGCATGGAAGCACACAGAGGGAGCAGCCAGTTCAGTAATGCGAGTTTTGCAGGGAGCTTGTGTCACTGAAGTGAAACTTCCCAGAACTAAAGCAGCGCTCAGCTTCTCCTGTGAAGCAGTTCTGGCCAGAGCCAGGAGGTCATAGTTATTCACCCGTTATTACTTCCTGAACATTATTGTTGTTTGTCCCTGACCAGGAGCTAGAGCAGGCATAGCTGCATGCTATAGAGCAGGTAGATGGTTCCTGGGATCTGTAACATACTGATGTTAAATTTAACCCTGTTTCATCCCTGGAAAGGAGTGAGCACACCTGAATGTTGGCATCATTTGAAGGACATTTGGGTGGCACGTGTGAAATGTGTTTGGTTCATTTCAGATCAGTTCCTGTGTGGGTTTGACCTCTGCCACTTTTGGGTCCTGTAAAGAGACCAGAGGTGTGCTTGGCTCAGAGAAGCTGACCTTGCCGTGAGGCTTGTTGAGATGTTTGATGCAGGCACAGCTTACTTTTTTGTGGTTTATACTGTACTCGGACCCTGGGAAAGTGAGTAACTGGACTTCCTAAAATACAGAGGGCTTTGGAATACCTAACCCCCATCTGGATGCTTGGTTGGTGCAAGTACCTCCAGGTCCTGGATCCCTTTGGAAAAGGACCTGGTGCTTTTAGAATGTGATTCTTCAAGGTGTCTCCAGCTGGGGCTTCATAAAATAGTGGCACCCCAAAACTGTTGGTAGTGCTGAAATCTTTGCAGAGCATCATAGAATCAGAGAATCATAGAATAGTTAGGGTTGGAAAGGACCTTAAGATCATCTAGTTCCAACCCCCCTGCCATGGGCAGGGACACCCCACACTAAACCATGTCACCCAAGGCTTCATCCAACCTGGCCTTGAACACCACCAGGGATGGAGCATTCACAACCTCCCTGGGGAACCCATTCCAGTACCTCACCACCCTAACAGTAAAGAATTTCTTCCTTATATCCAATCTAAACCTCTGCTGTTTAAGTTTCAACCCATTACCCCTTGTCCTATCACTACAGTCCCTAATGAATAGTCCCTCCCCAGCATCCCTGTAGGCCCCCTTCAGATACTGGAAGGCTGCTATGAGGTCTCCACGCAGCCTTCTCTTCTCCAGGCTGAACAGCCCCAACTTTCTCAGCCTGTCTTCATATGGGAGGTGCTCCAGTCCCCTGATCATCCTCGTGGCCCTCCTCTGGACTTGTTCCAACAGTTCCATGTCCTTTTTATGTCGAGGACACCAGAACTGCACACAGTACTGCAAGTGAGGTCTCACGAGAGTAGAGTAGAGGGGCAGGATCACCTCCTTTGACCTGCTGGTCACTCTTCTTTTGATGCTGCCCAGAGTACGCAGAGTGTACACTGAAGCCGGCTCATGTTCATTTTCTCCTTGACCAACACCCCCAAGTCCTTCTCCTCAGGGCTGCTCCGAGTCTCTTCTCTGCCCAGCCTGTAGCTGTGCCTGGGATTGCTCCAACCCAGCTGTAGGACCTTGCACTTGTCATGGTCAAACTTCATGAGGTTGGCATCAGCCCACCTCACAAGTGTGTCAAGCTCCCTCTGAATGGCATTCCTTCCCTCCAGCGTATCAACGGAACCACACAGCTTGGTGTCATTGGCAAACTTGCTGAGGGCACACTCAATCCCACTGTCCATGTCACTGACAAAGATATTGAACAAGACTGGTCCCAACACCTATCCCTGAGGGACACCACTCGTTACTGGTCTCCAGCTGGACATTGAACCGTTGACCACAACTCTTTGCGTGCGACCATCCAGCCAGTTCTTTATCCACCGAGTGGTCCACCTATCAAACTGATGTCTCTCCAATTTAGAGACAAGGATGTCTTGTGTGGGACAGTGTCGAATGCTTTGCACAAGTCCAGGTAGATGGCATCAACTGCTCCACCCCTGTCCATCAGTCCCGTAGCCCCATCATAGAAGGCCACCAAATTGGTCAGGCAGGATTTCCCCTTAGTGAAGCCATGCTGGCTGTCACCAAGCACCTTGTTGTTTTTCATGTGCCCCAGCATGCCTGCCAGGAGAATCTGCTCCCAGATTTTGCCAGGCACAGAGGTGAGACTGACTGGTCTGTAATTCCCCGGGTCATCCATTTTCCCCTTCTTGATCATAAGTATTGTTGTGTGAGCAGAGTAACAGATGGCCCTTATTTTTGATGTTTCTTGTCTAGCAGTGCCATACTCCCAAGGGCGAGGTTGTTAGATCTTTCTTGTGTATCACATACATGCCAGCTCTTAACTGGTTTTACTGGAAGCTGGGTGGCAGCTGACCCACATAAAGATAATTGTACAGAGAGAACATACTGGCACCTAGTTTTGCATGTTATACAATACACAGCATGTTTGTTCTGATGTCCAAGCCTTGCCAGTACTGTCTGCGTGGACCTTCAACAATCCAATAAAAGCTAATTGAGGGGAAAGGGGTTTCCCATAGGCTGTGAGCAGGCTGAGGTTGTTCAGCCTGGCCTGGGAAAATCAGTTGCATAAAATCAGGGACTTTAAAGGACTCAAACAGTGTAATGCCTTTTGTTGCTAACAGCCAGGGAGTAGGATTGGGGTGAGGACAGCATTCAGTGTGTGCCACAGGGGTGGACCATTACTGAACCCCAGTGAGGACTCATTGCTTTGGCCAAGGTAGCCCAGAGAAGCAGTGGGAGTAGGCACAGCTCCATTGAATGTGCCCCGTGGCAGGGACATGGGGCCTGTGGTGGGAGCAGTTGTATGGGCACCCCAGGCTGAGGCTGGACCCAGAGTTAGGACCCACAAAGAATAGCCTGTGCTGTACTTGGCCTTTTTCTCTGCTCATGGCACAGGTCCCCACACACACTGAGGGTCATGCCTGCCCCGTGCCGGCTGCCCTCAGCCAGGCTGGGAACAAGGCTGTGAACAGAAGCCTGCAAGTGTCAGTGCTCCAGACTGTAAAACGGGTTGTTTGTTAGTGCAAGCATTCATGCGGACACAGCCTTAAAAGGCCTGGGCTTTAAATGTGTCTGTCTCTGCGCTTTGTGTTAGTGTTTTTGTGTGTCTCTAACCTTGAAATGCAGGTGTCCTATATCAACAAGAAGGGAGATAAAATTCTCTTTAATGGCTACAATTATATTTAACTACGTCGAGCCAATCTGGCAGAAAGAACAACATGCTCACACTGGCAGTTTATAACAATGTCCTAGAGGCAGTAAGGAGGGCAGTGCCTGCCTGAGGAGAGCAGGTTTTCCATGGGCAATACAGCACAGATTTAAACCAGTAAAAAAAAAAATAGAAAGCAGTGCAACTTTTGTATTGGGTTGAGATGTCACAGCTTGACCGTTTCCCCTGCTTGCCTCCCAGCCAGTGACCAGCCATGAAGCAGAACAAGGCTGCAGGAGAGGCATTTGGTGGTTTGGTTGGGTACTGGGGTTTTTTTAACTCTCCTGGAGCCTTTTAATGCAGTCCCTTGGTCTGACACATTACAGCTGCATTTCTAATGGGGAGAGGGGATGTGTGAGGCTATGGGGGTTGTGTTGGCTTCTTCGGGGGGGGGGCAGGATGGTGGGGCACAGCCCATTTGTTACAGCATGATCATGAGGCCTGTGAATAATGGGGTCTTGGCAGTTGATGGCTGCAGGGTGCAGGGCCATGGTAGCTATTGCCATTACTGCTGAGTTAATTAGTGGTCAGTGCAGGCCACCCAGCTTTCACTGCTCTGGTGCTAGATAGTGGTAGGGGCAGGTAAAGGTTTGGTTTTGCTTTGTGTCAGATGTGGTTTCCAAAAGTACAGTATGGGGACATCTTTAGACATGGCTCCATGGAGCCAGCATGGGCACCATTAAGTTTTATACAGTGGTTGTCCCAACCCCTGCACTAAGCCGTTATCTTTGTTACTAGTTCATACTTGGACTTTGTGCTCATATAGTAAATTGAGATAAATTACCTAACTGTGACTTGGGCCTTTTATAAGTGAAGCACTTTGGGGGCGGGTTTTGATGGGGTTGGGGTTTTTTGATTTTGTTTTTAAACTATCACAGGCGCTGCACCCAAGACGCAAATAGGAGGGGCAGTTGATCCTATTGAACCTTGAGCCATGCCCCCTGCCTCCCCCCCAGGATAGTGGCAGTAGGGCATCCAGCAACTGCTGGCAGCCAAACTGGTTCAGTGCTCCTGCAGCCCTCGTGCAGGCAGAGCTTCCTTCAAGGAGTATTTTAGCACTTTAATCACAGCATCTTTGTTCATTCCTTGCCTCACTGCAAACATACAGCAGAAAGGGAAATTTCTGCTCCTAGGGAACCATGTCGAACGGCCAAATGTGTACACGAGCTGCCACAGCGTACTGTGATTGAGCTTTTCCTTCTGGCAGATGGGAAAAAATTTAGCAGCTGCTTTTCCAGTATCACACCTTCTGATGAGGCAAGGCTTTATCAAGCATCTTGCTCTAGAATAGTCATGTTAAGTCACCTTACCACAGAGCAGTTCCCCCTCGTAACCCATGTCACACAGCCTAAAGTGACCTTGACTCCTGCAGGAAGGCAGCTGCCACATCCTGTCAGGGCTGAGCAGCCCTGTCAGGTAGGGCCTGGTCTCAGCGCCATGCTGCTGGCCTAGCAGAAGCACAGAGCAAGTCACTGCCATGAAACTCCATTTCTTCTGCTTGTGACACCAGTGTGCAGCCTCCCCTCTGGACCTGCAGCATGTGCTGCTGGCATATGCTTTCACCCACACTAAGGATAAACCACTTTAGCTGTAGCTACTACTGCATGCATGGCCTGAGCCTCCAGCCATGGAGGACTTGCAGTAATGGTGGATACACTGAAGACTTTCTGGGTTCATGACTGGTGTGACCAGAGGCAGGTGGGCCTCAGGGGCCTCTCATGCAGCTCTTGTGGATGCAAGTAGCACCAAAGCACACTGGACTGGAGCTGGGTGTAACACCACTGCTCGCAGGCAGGAGCAGCACTGTCAGGCGACGCCAGTGCATGTTTTAGCCACCATCAGCCAAGGTGTCCTGGGAATGATCAAGACCTGTTTTCTGTTTGTAATAGGTGCAGTACTTCTTCAAGATTCTGGACAACTGACAGCCTCTGTCCCAGCCCACTCAAAAGACATGCAGACGGAATGGTGTGTTCATTTATTTATTTGTCCAATGTTTCAACCTGACTGAAATACAAGATCAACAAGAGCACTGTACTCCTGGCTATTATTACATGTTAGAACATAGAGTTTTGCACTTTAGACGACATTTAACACCATTCTATGGGGTACTGCATTGCTTTTATAAAGTTTAAAATAAAGATTTATTTTCAAACATGTGACTTTGGTTTATTTCATACATTACACTTTCTTGCAGAAAAAATAAAATTGTACAACTGCATAAATATAAAATTCTTCCACCATGAAAATGGTTAAAACATTCAATAAAGACATTAGCACCACAGTGTGCGATGCCTCCAGCAGGAAAAGAAAAAAAGAAGAAAAAGAAAATATACAAAGCAAAGAGTTATGCCTACCACTGAGGAGAGCGATAGCCTGACCCGGTCTCTCACACAACATACTGGAGCATGAGGGAAGAGGTGGAGAGACAGCACTCACTACCAAGCACAGTACAGTATCTAACCATCTCATTAGTGTCACTTCAGTCAGTTTCCCCTGCCACCCCTCCAAATAAAATACCCTACCACCACAGAAGAGTCAGAAGCCTTATGGAGTGCTGTTAAACAGTCTTACAGGTGGGCCTTTCTTGGAAAAGGAACAAAATGATGAGAAGTATCATGCCAGTTCTAGTCCCACTGAGTATTTACACCTTGGACAGCAAAAGTCTTTGCTCACGAGAAATAGAAAACAGATACAATACATGGCTTGAAAAATGACCAGAGTATGCACCTATAGTACTGTACACTAAATAAAATACACAAGGCAGCAATACTTAGGGGCCAGAAACACTGCTTACTACAAGTCAGTTATGGAATCATAATTTACAGTAAAAATGGGCATGTCCCAAGGCTCAATTTTGTCTTCTTTTGTCATTTACAGTAGAATAAATATTTGTCGCTATTGCTACACTTTGTTTACATTCTAACCTAGTAAATGCAGAAAGCTAGTGTAAAGCATATAGATTACGTGTAGGTCCCATACGTATGACAGTTTGTTCAAGACTAGTAGGTTTTCTTTTTTGTTCTTTTTTTTTCTTTTTTTTTTTAACCTTTTTAAATGGCTAGGAGGAAGGGGGGAGGGGGAGGACAGAGTTGTGCTTACAATCAGCTGCTTTTTATGTCAAATTTAATATCAAAGCGTCCCTGGAAGCGGTCTTTGTCGCTGTACTGGATGTTCTGCCCGTAGGCCTTGCATTCCACACGCACCTCCATGTCATAGGTCAGGTTGGTGAACTGCACTGCCACCAGCGGCTGCAGGTACCGCGGCTGCAGGAGCTTCCCATAGTAGGGGTAGTACTGCAGACCAAAGCCAGGATAGCCACCCATCCCATAGTACTCTACTGTGCCTATTTTGTCTGCATCCTCGTCTCGCTAGAGGTGGGAAAAGGAAGAAAAAACACTGGTATTCACCCAAACTCTCATTTTGCAGCCCTTTTTCCTCACAGCATCAGTCATTCTTCACTGAGACCATGACCTCTCTTTGGCCATCGCTGACCCTCATCTCAACAGCATGAGAACATTCCAGTGACAGGGAGGACACATAGGCACTGTCTAACCAGTAGGTGCACATGAAACATCTTCCAGTATGCATCAGCCAAGAAAATGACTTCTCTTTATTTGAAACCTCAACCCCTTTACATATTCAGAAACCACTACAGCTTCCCGTCACATCAGTGCACTAGCTCTGGCTAAAAACAGGTTGCTGCTTCATCAGTGCTAAGTAAAACAGTCCTTCTGTCATCTGTGCTTGGAAGCAAAAATGTGTACTTTTGAGGATACCTTCTACTACCTGGCCCTGCTTCTGCCCCTCCCTGTGAGGGCAGAACTGTGCTATGTGACATTATCAGTGGGGTTTTGAGAAGCACCTGTCCCAAAGGGGGAGATATCCTAGAGTTAAGTACCACCCCCATTGGCTGAAGGAAGGCCGAGGGACCAACTACACTGAGACAAAGACTCAGCCTTCCCCTGCAGCTTCCCAACTCTGCTTTAGTGTATTTCAACTTACCTTGGCAGTGCAGTGGACAGGAATGAGATACGGGTGGTATTTTGTCGTAAGATCTGGAGGGAGGGTTTCATTTGCTGGAGCCTAGAAGAAACCCAAAGCAAAGAGATGTTATACAGCAGACAGTAACTCTCAGTGGTGACAGAAGAGCAGCTGTGACACAGCTAGAAGCAAGGGAACCTAACTGAAGCAGAGCTGTTGTCTGCCTTACTGCTGTGGGTACCAAGGCAAGCACATCAGGGTAGTTTTAATTTGGTGGTGTCACCCGTGCAAAGCCAGGCAGTGGCAGGAAGGATTTGCCAGCTGCCTGCCATGTGTGTGAGCCAGGACTGGAAAGCCACAGGACAGAACAAAGAGCAGCAGTCACACCCTGACATTGCTGAACTTCAACACCACCGCAGGGAAGGACAAAGGGTCCGAGCACATCAGGGAAAGGTGGAAGCACCAATTCCAGCATTTGTTGCTGGTCTCTAAACACATGCAGCAGCTTTGCCTCACAACCTTGCAAGGCTCAATACTGCTTTACATGCATGCTGCCCAAAATGAGAGCCACAGGGTCTCTGATGGAGCATTGAACAAGGAAAACAAATACTGCCTTGGATACACTTGTCACTGCTCAAGGAAGCATGTAAAATCATTCCTTGACTAGGCCCTTCTGTTCAATGCAGGCTGGAGCTCTTAAGAGCTCTGTGGTAAAGAAAAGGGGAACACACCAAGCCCTTCTCCTCCCCAGTCATCAAACGTGCACAGCTTACGTCATCCCACAGCCACCACATACCAATTCCTGCTAAAATGTGCCCACTGTTCCCACCCTGGATCAGATGAGCCAAAATTCACCTCATTTCTTTTAGCAGACAGGTTCCCTTCAAAGACAAATGTTCCTAACAATTCATTAGTTAGACAGCATCAGTTCTTGTCCTCAGCTGCACTGATGGACAGTGGTGAAGGCCCTTAGCACACTGTTTGCACTGTTTTCCATCCAGAAGATGGAGTGACAGGTTTTGCACACCATCTTATTCAACAGAAAAAAAAACCTACAAGTAAAAGCAGCTCCTGTCCAGACTGACACCCTTCAGCATCACTGCAACCATGCCTTCAGGTACAGCATGGAGCGAGTGGGCGACAGACATCCTACAGCATCTAGGAAACTGTGTTAAATAACTAAAGATGTCCTCACCTTCCTTGCAGTAAGATGTCATTTACACTTTATAGCCTACGTTTCAGGCCGATAGTTAATATTAGCAGTACTTCATTTCATTAAGTGGCTTTAGCAGCTCCACACTGCCTGAGGAAATAACGGAGTAGACTGGAGCCTGACACAGTGTACTGATCTTACTACAGATAGAGCTGGTCTGGGATGATCCCATGGAAACACATAGGAACTTTAAAATGGGTTTTCTCGTTTGGAGAAAATCCCCCATTACAGCAATTCAGTAGGCAGGCTCCAAAGTTAGCAGACAAATAAGCAGGGGTTTGCAATCATTGCTACCTGCTACCAACTTGTGGGGTGCAGTTTTCATTGCTTTTTAGTGGAGTATTTTTAAAGCCACTTGCTCAATTTGTCTCACAGCTTCTCTGCAGAAGGGGTTTAATACTGATCTCTCTCCTGAGACACAAAAGCAGGAACAGCAAATCTGCAGCCAATTCCTCCTCCTCAGTAGCTGCTGCTAGAAAGGGAAAAGATACTTGCCTTAGGTTTGAAGCCGATAATTCTGTTGAGCTTGATGAGGATGCATGGTTTGCCATAACCATACCCAAAGGTGGGATCATTTATTCCAGAACAGTTTTCCAGCCATTCACGTTTGAATTTGCAGACCTTCTTCTGGCCCTGGGCATCATTATATAGTCCTCTCTCTTTGTAATCAGCAGGAATGTCTGTCATGGGAGAAGGATGAAAAGACAACCATGTGCAACATGATCTTCTGTGTGTCAGGAACAACAAATGCTGCACTGTGTAGTTTGGATTTCCCCCTCATCCAAACAGATGACACCCCAGACCTGTGCCCAGCCCTCCTCACCATGGTCCTAAAGTCTGCAGTACTTTTGGTTTTCAACTGAGGATTCATCCAGATGACAAGTGGGTTGCCCTCAGATTTTACATGGATGTATTACGAAGTGATAGTCCCATTTGCAGTATTACATATAATCTATTAAAAGTCAATACCTCACACGTTTTGCTGCATTGCATCAAGAGGACCAACACTATCTTTTAGTCACCAGTAAAACCCCCAGGGTTTTCAGAGAGGATAAGGTCAGTGCCACGTGCTTCAGATAGTCAACTGGAACTTTCTCCAAGCGAAATCTGGGAATTCCCAACAACAACCTCTGCAATAAGCCTCTAGATATATCCCTGGCAGAGTCTGCTCTGACCAAACTGATTTCATGAGCACCTATATGACTGAAACCAGAGCCTGACAGTTTACCAATATGCCACTATATAAAAATTTATATGAAGGCAAAGAAATTATAATATTTATATAAATAACAAAAAATAAAAGGAGCAGCCTAAGACAGAGACCAACACCACTGCTCACCCTCAGCTTCTGATGGACCTGACGCAGCAGCACTGGTCAGAGCCCTCAGCTGCACGACGCAATCGAGACTTACCCCCACACTCCTCAAATATAATGTTTTCAGTCTGTTGATCAGCCTTGTAGTCATTTAAGAACTTCTCAATGTTCCTTACATACAGCTCAAAGCTTTTGGGATCAGAGGCAGTAAAGGAGATTTCTGTCTTTTGTACCTGGGGGACTTGAGTCAGTCCTAAGAAAAGCAAAATCAAGAAGAAAACATTAAGTACATCTCAGAGCTGCACAGCCTCCAGGCAATGCAGCACATACCAAGAATGGGAATCATTTTAGTATCTATTTTTCAAACCTCAGAACTTGCACAAAACAGCTTAAGCTCCCTAGAGGGGAGGCTCTGATGGGCTCTTGCCTCCTCTTTCTGACAACAGCCCAGAGTATTCGTTATGATGTTTGCATCGCTAAACAGACAAATATTGAAAGGAGAAGCTACAAGCCAAGGCTTTCCCCATGAAAACAGTCACCCACAGGTCCCCTGCCAACTTCTGCCTCCTCCTCAGGGGCAGAAGAGAAACTGTCTGTGTGTGAGACTAATGGCATGAAGTAAGTCCTGCAGCTGCCTACTCTTATGCAGGTATCCCCAGCAGGCTGCCTTGGAAGTCTGCAAAACATGCTGTATGTTGAGATACATCAGAGCTGTCCATTTGTGAACCCTTGCAATAAAAGATGAGAGAGGTTCCCCAGGTCAGGTATAGTCACGCTCTGCTGGCTGTAATCCACATCACCCTTGTGCAGCTTCCCTTGTAGGATGCAGGGCAGGAGCCGTCTTGTCACTCAGTAAATTCATCAGCCTGATCACATTCTCTGGTCTTTTCACTCCATAAGCAGGTATTTCTGATTGCAGAAAGAGCCTTATGAGCTCTCTAATCAGAAGCTCACCACCAAGTAGGTGAGTAGGAAATACCACCTTATGGAATAGATTTTAAAGACCTCCCTAGATTCTGAGCTGTGCAACTAGCCCCGCTTTCGGATTTAGGAAGATGAACAGAAAAAGAACACACAGAGAAGGGACTAGGTACAAGTAATGCCTACAGATGATGCAAAGTACTAACCCCTTTGCTCTTCATTATGGGAGTTGGAAATAGTTGCTCCTCACAATGTCCAGGTCACATTTTAATTGAATGCATCAATGCATGACTAACACTTCAGACTTAGGTAATGGGAACTGCAGTTCATGCTGCTTTTGTGGCAGCCACTGTAATTATCGAGGTTGTAACTCCTGTTCAGTCTGTCATCCTCATTTTAATAAGAACAAGAAAAAGGAGCAGGGGAGCAGCATTTGCTCTGACAGCTTTCGGAGCAGGCCTGTTGTGAACAAGTTCCCCTGGTGCAAAACTCAGGCAGCTTAGCTGGCTGGCCCAAAGCCACAAGAGCTTGTGACTCCAGCAATTTTTCCAAAGCCACTTAAGTGCTTCTGCTTAGTCCCTCCTCAAGCCAACTCACCGCTCCCCCCCCCCCCACTACCCACCGAGTTGGAATTTGTAACCTAGGACAAAGATTAGCTTTGTTCCCCTCAACGCAGCTCCTGGTCGCCAAAGATTGTGAGACATCCAGCGAGGAGCTCAGGGGTTTCAAGTTTTATTCCAGGAAGCAGCTTTAACTGCTCAAGACTCCCTCTGGTACAAACTGACCAGGCTGAGTGTTACTAGGTTAGAAGCAACTTACTACTCCACTAGCAGAATTATGTCCTACCCTCCAAAGGCAGGGGCTTTCAGCACCCTTTTGAACAGTCACCTGATTTCTTGCTTCACAAATGGTTATCAATAAATATATCTAAAATAAGCTGTGTTCCATTTTAATAAGGGACTTCAAACTCATCCTGCCAAACCTTCCTCACATTACCACTCAGCTAAGAAGCAGCAGGCTCAGAGTCACCTGAAGCGGCTATCTGGAATTGCAGCAAAGGCAGGCCAGGCCTTAGTTCCCCTCCTGGGTCTGCCATTCCCCGAGTTCAAGTTACAGATGGGTCATTCAAGTGTATGCATACAAGGATCAAGCAGGCTTGTCCAGGCTTGTTAAGCTTTGTTCAGAACCGCTACGATGAAGGAACTCTCCACCTGATTTTTGTCTTATCCAAGGTAATGCATAAAAATACCCATGCAGAGGTGGCAAAAGAAAAGGTCAGCAACAGCACCCTGTGGTGTATAAAAGCCACCAAGCAGAATATTCCCAGTCTCTGGTTAGGACAGCCTAGCCCCTCATACGTACAGCCCAAAGCCAACCCTCCACCCATGAGATGAGCAACTTGGCTAGGAGAACTGACCCCCATCCCAAAGCTTCCGTGTCTTGCAGATCTCTGCAGAACAGCACCAAAGCCCAGGCAGTACCCCATGCAAGCAGCACCTCCATGCAGCCATTCCGGTGGCCAGCACAAGGGAACAGCCACTCCTGCCAGACAGCCTTGGCCTGCAGCCATAGGTTGCTTTCAGCCTAACTGTGGGCATTTGCAGGTACTTGGCTGAGCCAGACCGCACCAGGCTTTGGTACAGGAGGCACTTTCTTTGTTCAGGAACAGAGCAAAGTGGAGATCAATCTTCCCACTTACAAAGCAAGGAAGTAATTTTTGTGAAGATGAAATACTTGCTATGAAAAACAGTTTTATCCTGATTAAAAATGTATTACTGGCTTCCACAACAACCTCCATTTTCACATACCTGCAGCTGACCAGGCTCAAAGCCCTCAGCACAGACCTATCATTTCCTTCTTTGCTTTCCATCTGTACATCCCATATCCAAAGTAAAAGCTCAAGTGCTGTTATCAGAATAGCACTATCACTGAATCCTTCCTAAGCAATCCTATCTAAAAAGAAGCATGTTGATTTGGTATAACAGGAGGAGGTGACCCCTGCAGAACTCCTCTGAAACCTCTCATCCCCATTACAGAACTGAAACTAGTGCTCCAGTGCTACCTACCATGGGCTGCTAGCCACCCAAGGGAGTGTGTGGCTCCAGTAAGTTACAGACATGACTAAAGCCTCTTCAGGGCTTCTTGTACATGAAGAAGCCATTCATAAGGAAATCACATGGGAAAAAAGAAGTAAGGCCTTAAGCGCTTTTGTAGCCAGGAGTCAAACAACCCAACCCTCTCCCCATCTTCAGACTATAACCTGTTTGTCACACTTCTGCATCTCATGCTGTTACCACAGAGATGCACAGCGGTGCCATGTGTGGTGATGCTGTTTGTCACATGTGGAACAATCAAGTAACTGCTAAAATAATTAAACAGCTTTAGAAATTTTCTGCAACTGGCTCTTAAGAGTCATTGCTGGGAGCTACAATTCCTGTCTGCACTTGACTGACACTGTCCACATAAACGATGAGTGATGCACTGACTCGGTAACAGACACCACCTTCTGTTGGCTTTCCAACTCTGTAAGTGTACAAAGGTACATGTCTTGATTTTTTGCCTTTTGGTAAAGTCATCAATTGTTTTTCCAGGACAATTCCACTTCCAAAACATCACTGCAGATTAAAACTGCATTTATTCAAGTTTATTTTAAAAAACAGGTTTTCCAGATAGCCTTTATCATGCTATGCTTCAGGAAAAATGGTGTCCTGAAGATGAAGAAACTAGAAATAGGAAGTCAGGCTTGATGTTAGGAATGGTTGTGTAAGTCCATAGAAACCACTCTTGCTTCATCATGCAATGCGTATTTCCAAGTACAGTGTAATTTTGTTTCAGAACGAGTCTGAACATTCCTGAGATGACACAGATAAACAGAGTGATCACTACCCTGCTCCTATTTACACCCCCCAAATGATGATAGACTGTAAAAGTCTCCATACCAAGCAATGTCCTTACAAGCTTCCAGTCACCCTACACCTCATCCCTAAAACAGGCCCTTGCTGCCACCTCCCTGCTGCTCTCCAAGCTAAACAAGCCAAGCAGGGAATATGCAGCAGAGCAGCCTTTGCCATGACACACACTCACTGCCCAGGCACATCACAGCCAGGCAGCACTTGAAGCTGGGACACCTGAAATCCCCCAGCCTGAATAGGGATTCTTCCTTCCAGCTGACATTCCAGAAGAGCCTTAGAGAGCAGCAGGACTCTGGCCCCTCACCAGCCCTCCCGATGGGATGCTGTGTTTCATGGGATGCACACCACAAGATGGCAGGATACACAGCCCAATTTATATTGGGGTGGGAAAGGGGAGGAGGAGAATGGAGGAGTATTTTTCAAGCGCTCAGTGCGCTGCGTTTAAGTGGCCGTATCCTCATCCTTCCCTATGAGCAGGGTAACTCCTGTGTGCTTAAAGCAGAGTCCGAGCCTGCAGCACACGTGGAGCTGGGGCTGTCGCAATGGCAAGGCTGGACAAGGTGAGCTGCACTGTCTCTTCCCCCGCTCCAAGACAAAAGAGGAGGAAAAAAAAAATACTGTCATGGAAAGGTACAAACCTCAGCATGGCTGAAGCCCTGGATCACATTCCTGTTGTGTTCAATGCAGAAACCAATTAGCATATTAATGACACTTGGCTGTAAAGAGAGCATTTTCTGGCTTTCAATGTTATATCCATGTCAGTAACTCAATAAAACATCCTGCAGGTTCCGCTGCTGTTATGAAATCTGTTGTATTTCAGAACAAGAATGATATTATGGCATTTTCCCCTGCAAATCCTGAAGAGAAGCATAGCTTCCCCTTTCCCAGCCATTTTGGGCTGACAACAGTGACTTGCCCAAGAAAGACAGAGCACTGTAACAAGAATAAAATCAGGTTTTTTAGCTTCCTAGAAAACCCAGGTCTCTATCAAGCTGCTGATGTACGTGGTTTGCAAGTCATCCCACAAGAATCAGGAATAAGAACTGCACAACACCATATTGTATGTAATTCATGGTCTGCAGGGGTCCCAAGCCACAAAAACAGCTTGATGCTCACCAAGAGCAGGGGTGAACATGCCCACGTGTTTGCTGTCAGCAGAGCAGCTGTGCTGGTAGCGCAAGGAAGAACCTTACACAGCAGGGGAGTTTGGGATTGCTGACCTCCCAGGCACAGCAGTGCAGCAGCTCACTACAGCATCCCCTCTTGGAAACCCTACACCGAATCATGGTCTAATGGCTGCTGTGCTACAGGATGAGAAACGGACTTGATGTTAAGAGCCAACCTCTACCACGCCTCACCACATCTGCAGAAAGCACTGCCACATGAAGCCCTGCTCTGTGCTACTAACTGGTAACTGTTTTATTGCAGTTGTGTGTGCCTGCTTCATTAGGGCTTGGTTCAAACCCTTGTTTATTGGCTGCCTACTGTCATATCTTCAAGGAAGTGGATTTCGTTCCCCTTGATTTCAGAACATGCCCTGAAAGCCCTGATGACCTTTTCATTCTTCCTCCATTTTGATTTCCACAGTACACACTACAAGAGCATTGAGATTCAGTTCCTTTTTTGCTTAAAAATAAAAGGGTAAGCCCCAGAAAACCTGGTGCAGCTGCAATTGAGAGGTGAATAAAAATCCTCTGCAGGCTGAAATCTTACACAGAAATTCTACTACAGACTCGCTCTGAAATTGGAATCCCAAACTGCTATTAAACAGAATGCAAACTGTTTACCTAGAATGAGTAATTATGTGACATCAGGCTAAACAGGAGGTCTATCTGGATGTGACCCAAGAGCCATGGGCTTCTTCACTCATTTCACATCTGGTGAGACCACTGCGCTCCAGCCAGGGAAAAACACATTATTCAAACAATAACTACTCCCCCATTAGCCATGTTGGCTTTTCAGATGCAGCTAATGGCTCTGGGCAGTATCAGCAACAGTTTAGTCTTTCCTGCAAATGTCAGAGCCCGTTGCAAAGACGGCAGCAGCCACCTCCAGTGCTTAAGAATGCTGGTAGATTAGGAAGTGCCACACACTGACACAGCAGTTCCATTTTCTATTCTGTCTCTGGAAAGTGCTGGTGGAAAAGCAATTATCTGAAAAAGATTATTCTTTGCTGAGACATAACACCATTTGGTGATGGTAACATTGCCTGTGCTGTTAGAGCAGGCAGTAACTGCAGCACAGCACTGCAGACAGTGGGGCTGGTAAAACACTGTGCGACACCAGAGCCAACTTCTGTAGCTACAAGCCATCAGCCTCACAATTGTCACTTAAATACCACCGTTATTAAAAGCTTTTGAACTGTTTTACAGAGCAACTGGAGACAGATCGTTACCATCCCTGGTGCCAAGCAGCCTCAAGGTCATCCGCAATGTGGGAAAGCAGCAGTTGTGCAGCTCCCCCACCGCGCTTTGAGCTGCCGCGGGCTGCATTGGCAATCAGATGGCGCAGCAGAGGGGGGAACCTGCTGCAAGGGCTGGGTACTCCATTTGCCCCTGCCCAAGGCAGGCTGGCCACAGACAGCGCCCAAGCGATCATTTCAAGCCTGAGCAGAGACTTACTTCGTCTAGTTCAGGGTAGATTGCGTATCAGCAACTACAAGATCCACCTTTAGCCTCCCATGGCACATTAAATTGAAATGCCCATTAGTAAATGCCACCACCTCCTCAAGATCATAGGGTAGGTCAGTGTTGGCCAATACAATTCATCAAGCTCACCCAGAATCGGTAGTGTCCCCTTTCTCCTTGCGCACCCCAGTTTCACAGACAAAGCTATCATTTTACCTTATTCCTTCACTTACCCATGGGAACACAGTGGCTATGAAGAAAAACTGAATCCAGCTTTTTCATACAGCTCATTCCCAAGTGAAACCTCTTAAGCCTCACTCCATTCCTTCAGTGTAGGGGAAGGGAAGAACTACCCAGGTCCGAGCTCCTCTCAGACAGGAGACATATTTTATGTGATGCAACCTTTAATTCTAGCAGGATTGCCTTCAAGCCCCAGTACTGTTAACACAGAAGGCTGAGAACATACCCACCCCCTACAAATATGTGTTGCAGCAATGACATGCTTATTTCATCCTCCTTCTTGAGGTGAGTAACCAACCCACCTCCCCAGAACAGCCTGCACCGAGTCAAACATGGGCCTCCTATTTAGTTACCTGGAGGTGCCACTCGATCCTGGTATTTGGGCTCAAATTCACTGACAGTGAGTAACATCACTTGGATGGTCCCAATGAATATACCTGCCAGGCAACCATAGAAGATGACATAGAAGAGGAGGATCTTAACTGCAAGAGAAAAACAAAAAGAGGAATCACAACAAGCCCTCAAGGCAGTCACATTCCAGGACAAAATTTCCAACCTTTGCCACTTACAAGGAAGAGCCCAGTGCACTGAATTCAGATGCAAGCCCTGCTGCAGAGGCATGTATTTAACAGCAAGATTATACCCTGAGGGGGGCTGGAAGCATAAGCCTCTAAAAAAACCCTGAAATGGATGAACTGGGATTTGAGATTGTAAAACATGAGTATTAAACCATGCTCTTCCATATTTTAAAGGACCCCTTGGCTGACCCTACACTACCATCACATGCTTTCACAGGGGACAGACTTGCAGTGAAGAAGGTGCCCAGCAGCAAGAAGCTGTACTAAGGGTGTGCTCTGAAGGACAGATTCCACAAAGCTCTGGGCCTCAGATCTGTTTCCAGGAAAGTCTACAGTAAATGTTTCGTTCAGGTTTACAAGCAATTGTAAAGCCTGATCTCTCCTCACTTCCATTAAAGACAATGGAAGCAGAATTCAGGCCCAAATTAGTTCCAGTGCTCCATCTCGAATGTAGGAAAGTACTCAGCCATGTCACAGTACTGCACATTTAGCAGCCTTGTGTCTGCAAAGGCACTCCAGCACTGCTCATATCAATTAAAAAGTGAATTACATAATAATGAAATGTTGAATTTAGTTTCAGTCTAAAGGGAGATATCTAGAATAAACTTGGGGGGGGGGAGTGGAGAAGAGCCTGGAGACACAGCATGGCTCACACTGGGTATCAGTTACCAGTTTACAAGGATTATCTCAGCTGATTAACTGTACAGTAACATGCTGTACTAGGCATCACCAGGCTGTCTACAGAAGGGTAAGCCTGCCCATGCCAAGCAACTATATGCTAATCAGGCTGCGGGAGCAAGCAAAGGCCAAGAAGAACTTGAAAGAGAGCCCACTTGATCTCAGACTGTCCTCATCTAATCACAAACAAAAAATAAGGCAGCTTATTTGAAGGACTTCTAGCGACAAGCCACAAAAGACGGGGATGAAGCAGTAGATGGAAGTATTCCTCCTTGCTCCCTAGCCCCATCATGAAAAAAACTCCATAATTGGAGAAGCCTCCCAATGAAAGCAAGCAGTTCTGGTTTTCTTTTTAAGTCTATGAAACACAGAAGCGAGCAGGAAGAGGGATAGCCAGTGACAGGGAGGCTGAGGGATGCTGTCAGAAAGGAGCTCCATCCTCTCGTTTGTCTTCCTCATGTGCACAGGAGGTAGCCAGGGCTGGAGGGCAGAGATGGGTGCCATAATGTGGTGCTCCAGGAGTTAAAGGCACTCTTTGGTATCCAGGCAGCATAAAGCAAATGGCTGTGACGTCAGGGACGTGTGGAAATTTTTTCCAGAGCACGGTCATAGGAGGTGCTGTTGTAACAAACCAAACACTAATGCTGTTGTCTGCAGCGTAACGCCTTTGAATTTTGTAACATCAAAAGGCAAACGCTGGGAGATAGTTTATTTAATCAGGTTCCCAGCCAGGATGCTCTTAACGCCAAAGACACCTTAAAGGTCAAAACCACTCCAAGGTCTCAGAAAATGCACAGCAAGTCTGGCAACCCAGCACTCCAGGGTTGAACTAGAAAGCTTCCTGCAACAGGTAGGCTTATAACAGAAGAACATGATCATCAGCCTGAAGATGGAAATCGGTTCTAGATGGATAGGTACAGACACTCTGGCAGGACCTTGTTCAGCCTCTGTGTTAGAAGCACTGCGCAGCTGCCTGGTGCCTCGGAGCAGAAGTACCTATCCACACACACCCATAGCCCAATTCTGCTCACGTAAAAATACAGCAGAAGCCTGCTCTAGTCCACCCGCTAGAGCTAGAGCTCCAGATGTGGCACCTCCAGCCGATCTGTTACAACAGGAGCCGAGTTCAACATCTCAAGGGTGGCTCAACACGCTAGCTGCGCTTGGCAGCAACTAGAAGTCTGGATATTTGCGTAGAAAAAATGTTACAAGCCTCTTGATTTAAGTGCTATTTTTACAGCGCCTAATAAATACATCATGAACATTTAATCACAAATGCACATATGCCCATTTCCTTCTTGCGGAGACATTAAAACCCAATCTTTCTCTTTGGAAAAGGTAAAATAACCTCAGTTTCCTTTCTCCAGAGAAAATGGAAAAAAAGAAAAGCCGCCCTGAAGCCTAAGGCAGGCTTCCCCGACGGCGATGCTCCAGGTCCGGGCCAGCCGCCGGGTAAGGAGACCCAAGGACGAGGCGCCCTCGCCAAGGTCGGGCCGCCCCAGGCTCCATCCCGAGGCCGAGCACCCACCGTGCCTCATCCCCAGCCCCACCTGCAGCCGCACCTCCGCGGGCAGCGTCCCCCGGCCCCCACAGGGCACCAGGAGAGGACGGACAAGGACAGACCGCCCGCCTCACACCGCGAGTAAGCGCCTGCCCCGGCCCCCTCCCTGGGGGCCGCAGCCCCGCCGCAGCCGGCGGAGGCGGGGCGCCGCGGGCCGTGCTGCAGCGCCCGCCGCATCGCCGCCGCTCCCTGGCCCGGCCCCGCCGCCCCCGGCCCGGCACTCACACCAGCTGCCCCCGGTGCGGCCCAGCAGCTCCTTCTTCTCCGAGTTCCAGATGAATTTCTTCCAGTTGCCGTCGCCGTCCTTGGCCTTCCCGCGGGCCATGGCGAGCGGGCGGGCGGGCGAGCGGCGAGGAGAAGTCTAGCCCTCGGCGGGAGGCGCGGGCAGGCCCCGGCCGGACACCCTACCCCGCGGCACCGGGGAGGTCTGTGCGCGCCCGCCCGCGCTGCGGGGCAGCCGGCGGCGCTGACCCGGCGCTGTCGGGGGAAAGCGACCGGAGGCGCGAGCGGGAACAGCGAAGGGCACCGACGGAAACGCGCACGGTACAGAAAAACCGCACTCCCCCACCGCCGCGCCCCTTCATATACACCGCCGCCTCCGCCCCGCCGCCGCCTCCGCCAATGGGCGCCACCAGAGGGCTTCGGGGGCGGGGCCGAGCGGCCGGCCGGGGCCCGGCGGGGGGCGCGCCGGCCGCGGGAGCGGCGGGGCTGCGGCACCGGGCAGCCGGCAGCGCGGAGCTGCGCGTGTCGGACCTGCCGCGGCCCCGGGCTCCGTGCCGCTGCCGCCGGGACGGGACACGGCGGGAGCGCGCGGGTGCGCGCCCCCGCTGCCCGGCCGCAGCCGCATGCACGTCCGCGTGCGCATGTGCGCGCGTGCAAGGTGGCTCCGCACGCGCCAGCACACCTGTGCGCCCGGGCGCGCGCGCGGCGCCGCGAGGCCTCTCCCGGCACTGTCAGACACCCCCCGGCTCCCGTTCCCTCCTGCAGAGGCCGCCCCGTTAGCAGCCCCATTAGCAGCCCCGTTAGCAGCCCCGCAGCCGAGCACAATCCCCCGGGAGCGGAGCACTGCGTTCCGCCCTCCGCCTCACGCTGCTG
This sequence comes from Melopsittacus undulatus, assembly GCF_012275295.1. Taxonomy (NCBI): domain Eukaryota; kingdom Metazoa; phylum Chordata; class Aves; order Psittaciformes; family Psittaculidae; genus Melopsittacus; species Melopsittacus undulatus. Next base: position 101,654,117 of record NC_047528.1, read on the forward strand.
CTGCCGCTGACCCGCACCGGCCCCGCCACGCTCCGTGTGGCTCACGTGTAACGCGGCTGCGGCATACTTAGCGCAAACAGCGCTCCCTTCCCAGCTCCGCGCCCCGCCGCGTTAGCGCCGGCAGCACCTGCAAGGAGAGATGGGCGGGCGGGCAGGAGAACTGCCCTCCCGCATGCCTACCCCTGGGAGCTGCAGCAGCGATGGGGCGGGGGGCGGCACACACAAGAGGCTGCAGTCGCCCTTGCAGGGTGACCTTCAGGGCCCTGCACAACCTCCGCCCCCCCCCCCCGGGCGGTGATACCCGTCTGCCGGCAGCACAGCCCCAGCGGCGGACAACAGCCAGCCGGGCCAGGAGGGGCTTGCGGTTTCTCCGCGGGGACACTTCTGCTGGGAGGCCGGAGCCCTTCTGCAGCGCAGCCGAAGCCCCCCCGGGGAGAGGAACAGACCTGGCAGGATACCCACCCGCCTGCCCCTGCTTCCAACTCCGGCGGGCACCCCCCGGGGCTGTCCAGGTGAGGCCTCCGGAGCCGCCTTGCCCACCAGCCTGTGCAAGAAACCTGCTGCTCCCCCGCCTGCCTTGCAACCCCGCGGGCCATGACGCCGCAGCTGCACAGCGCTCCAGAGCCCAGCACCACTCTCCCGGGGCTGTGGGGTGTATGCGGGGTTACCTTATGTCCTGACAAGGAGGAGCTGAGGGGGGTCAGAACGCGAGGGGCCTCACATCTCAACCTGGGAACTCATCGTTCTGCCCAGGTCTCACCAATCTTACGCTTGTACCTTGCAGGAAAACAGGAAAAAAGAGTGTTTAATGCACCGTCGTTAATCTGCTCTATAGCTAACATGCCTTGGCCCCAATTATGGGACAATTAAAGTTACATGAGTAAACCCAAGCATACTTGTATCCATATCAGAAATTCAATATGCCCTGAAATTACTGTCAGGCTCTATCAAGTTTAACTCCATCCTTTTTCATTTTGGTCATGGAATCAGGATGAATGCATATAAGGTGACCTTTCCCTTGGTACCACCCAGCAGGTGCATGTTCTGGATGTTACCTGCAAGAATGACCTGAAGTCATGGACCACCCAACCAACCAATGTCACCATGCCATGGTCTTAAGAAAAGCAGTCTGGCCACTATTACCCCCACCCCTCCTAAGCCATTAAGCTTGCAGCCAGGGGACAAGTCATAACATGGCACCCTTCTCCAAGTGACCCATGGCTACAGCCCAGAACCAGCCTGTTCCGTAGGCCACTGGCCTTGGCCTGCTGGTGCCACACAGGCCAGATACCCTCCAGGTCACACCACTGCTGTGGCAACTGCTGGGCATGGCCTCCTGAGCTTGAAACATGCAACCAGGTTTCTTTCTCAAAGCCGTGCAGGCCTGCGGGTTAGGGAGAGGACAGGTGTCACACAGGAGGTACAGAGAAGTCATGTGCCTAGAAGGCTGTGTGTGTTTAATTGGGAGTGCCTGGTTTGCTGAACACTCTGCAATATATTATTCCTGATCAACGGGATCCAGGTCTGCCACATGGATTTTCATCCTAAGTCAAGGAGAATCAGCTCTCCATGGCATTTATATGATGGGGAAAGATGGGCTAGAGGGAAGAGGGTAAATGGCATCTCTTGTTTCTCCTTGGTATCTGGTCAGAGCTGGTCTTTTAAAGGGACCTGCTGATGGTGGGTGATAACAAATGCAAACACAGACAGCAGTATCTGATACCCAAGCGAACATCATCTGTGCTGCAGGGAGGGGGGTATCAGTTACAAGTTAAGGCGGCTGTGATTACAATCAAGCCAATAAACACACAGGCACCACTGGAGGAAAAAACACGTTTTTAACTCCCAGACCTCAGCACAGTTGCTGCAGTTGCCAATGAGGCAGCTTTTCTTGGCTGTTGGGCCACCAAGTCTGTGCTGGCCACTGAGGAACTGAACCAGCTCTTCTTATACTGCCCTGGATGCGATTCACAGCCTACGTATGCAGCAGTTTGGGAATAGTGTGTAGGTGTTGCAGTGCTGTCACCCAAGCATGAAGTCCACACATCAGCTGGCCTGCCCCTTGGATGCTGTCTCTGGCATTATCCATGGGCCAGGACTCAGCCCACCTGGTCTGCAGAGGAAAGCACCACACAAGTTGGTTCAGGGCACATGTAATAGCAGCAGTAGTGCAGCCCTCCTCTCCTTGCCTTCTGCCTGAGCAATGGGGTTATCCAAAATAAAGCAGGCATGGGATATTCAGGCAGGTTCATGGCAATATTCAAATCACAGAAGATCTGAATGGGAGCACACTCTCCCACAGCATTGTTCCATAAGACCACAGTGAATGAGTTTGGAGAAGGCAGCTATAGATATCAGAATAATTGTATCACAATTACAGAGTAAACGACCACTCAGAAACAGTGTCTTCCTCCGAGTATGTTCTCATGGTTGCTACAAGCTCTAGTGGTGCTGGTAGAAGCTGAGCTGCAGGAGCTCCTGGCTTCATCAGTGTGTGTTCTAGGACCACCGGGAAACTCTCCTCTTCCTGCAAGCATCTGTATTTCTGTGTACATACACAGAGAGGTCCTGTTGTTTGGCAGCAGCCAGCGATACTGAACCCCTGTGACTGCACGGGATGGAGGGTGCAAGATTTGGAATAGGCAAATGCGCTTTGTGCACCATTCCAGGAACCCCTTTTACACAGCCAAAGCCTCAATCCCATGCATGCTCACTTGCTGTCAGTGAATCGGCAGAACTAAAGAGGTACTAAATTTTATTCAAATATGCCGTTTGTTTGGCTGCCTAGATATCAATCAGGCTGCATCTAAGGCCACCACTGTATGCTCTGATTTTTTAAGGCGATAAGGCCCTGAGGCAACGTTTGAAATTGCCAAGAACAAAATGTGCAAAGCAATCCATGCCCAGGAGATTAGCTGCAGGAGGAAGTACAGGGCTGGGGAAAGCTGCGCACCAGCACCTAGGAAGGAACAACCTACAAGATGGAGGTTGCTGAGGGTTTATCTTGCTGCCCTGAGGAGCTGGCATGTGAAGAGCATTCTGATTTTCTGCAGTGGGTTTGGGTATAGTCACCAATGAGACCCCTGCTTCCTTTTTGTCTCCTGCCTTGAAGGACTGTGAGAAAGCATCTAGGGCAAGGAGAGATGTCTCACTATGGTACAGGATGGTGGACTTTTGGTGTAAGCAGCAAAAGTGAAGTGCCTGATACAGCGTAAAGCGAAGTGAGGGTTTGTACAGCTTGGTGACTGTTCTGCCCATTAGTGTCATTTGTGGGGGGAATTGAGACTCAGAAGCTGACAGTCACAGGCAGGAACTTTGGGTATCGTGTGATCTAGAAACATATCTGAAAGTGGTTGTGGATGATGCTGTGATAGGCAGCAGGAGAAGGAGAGAGGCATGCCAGCGGGCAGGGACTCACAGACTGCGGGACAAAGTGCTAATTACAAGATGACAGAAGTGTGCAAAATGGCCTCAAGTAGTTACTATTCGTGGGTTGCCACTGCAAATAACCGGGGCTGGGCCTCCTCAGACTGGTATGCTGGGAGCTGGGAAAGGGCAGCTGCTTGGCACCAAGCCTGCACTACACACAACAGGTGAGGGAAGGCGGGGAACAAAATGGGCAACGGGGCTGCTGTGGCCCTGCAGACTGTAAGTGAGAGGCTGGGTAGCACATGGGCACTGCACACTCTTCTGGGAGCTGCAAGGCACCGCAAAGGGGAGAGGAGTGACCCTTGAGAACTGTCCCAGAAAGGCGAGTGCCAGCCTTTGGTCCCCACGCCAGCTTCCTGGTCCTGCAGGGCACTGCCTCTGCACTGTCCTCAGATGTTCTGCCTTGGAGGTTCAGGAGAAACTCTGAGCACTCAGGACTGCTGCACATTATACTGGCTTAAGCAGGGTGTGTAGTCTCCAGGACATATTATAACAAAAATAGCTTTCAAACCTTTCTCCTTCTCCTTCTTGTCCTGTGTCATCCACCTGCCACCAGATGTGGGGCACCAGGGGTTAAGTTTATAGATATATGTGACTGGTCCCCTGAGCACAATGATAGAACAATTGCATATAGCTAGGCAAGATCAGGTAACCAAGTTAAGAACAAATTGTGAACTGGTAGGCACTGAGAAAATAAATATATATAGAAATAACCTACCTGTAAATCCAGCCATGGGGCCAGTGTTCTTTTCCTTAGTATCTGTTTGATAGTTGTGTAGTATCTACACAGCTGTGTGTATAATATGTGGGGGTGCCTGCACAGCTCACCCTTGGCAAAATGATGTGGAAAACAAGTCATTAAGATAGGTAAGTGAGTGTAAACAGCATGTGCAGGTGGAAAACCCCAAGTGTCTGAGAGGGCATTTGCCCAAAACTGATCTCACTGAAGAGGGGAACGACCATCAGTCCTCAGCTGGTCATGCTGAAGAGGACAGCAGCCATCAGCTGGATTAAATGGTAACCAAGGAATGGCAAAGACAATTCTGAAACTAAGAATTAGTTGGTCTGAAAAGCTGTATAATAGGAGCACAAAAATTGTAATGGAGCAGGGAGAAGCCTCAGACTGGCAACAAAGCAGCAGTCCAAACCCAGTCTGGCACATCACGACCTCTGCTGAGACCAGATGCAGCAGCTTTCCCATCAATAGGACACTGTCAGCAGCAAACACCCAATGTGTGGCTTGACCTTGTGTGGAGCAGCATTTAGGGACCCACACTTTGGAGGGTGGCAGGAGCCCTGCCTGGGTGCCTTCCCACAAGTGGGTGCATTAGCTGACTGAAGGGAATAGTACAAGCACCCCTAGAGATGGACTGGCCACGACCTAAGTGGGAGCTGGGCTTAAGTGTGGGGACCCACATTTCACAAGTGATCCCCCGTCAATGAGAGAGGGGTAAGTGCCTACATGTGTGGGAAGAGAACTTCTGGGTATTAGTTACAGAAGAGTGTTTAGAAGCTTGCAGGATTTTATTAGTGTTTTCTGAGTATCTAATGTGGTTGAACTGCTGCCACAGTTCCTGAATGTATAGTTCACTGATTGTCAGTTAATTACATGTCCTTAATAAATCAATAAACCATTTCAATCCTGATTTGGTTTAACCTACGTGAGCTGAGCCAATTTTCCCTTCAACAATGACCAACTGATAGAAGAATTTACCAATCCTGGAAGAAGGCCTATACCTCAGCAAGAAGAGATTCACTTCATGTTGAACTGGACACTAAGTGCAGGATAAGGGACTTCTGGGGTGGGCTGGCTGGCAGACAGAAACAGGAAAAGGGCATGTGCGATGGAGACAACATGCTGTGTTCCTGATGTTTGATAACTGGTATATGTACTTCTGGACAGTATAGAGTTCCTCTGCCTGAGCACAGCCACCAGTAGTGAAACCTGCCAGACATCAACACTGTTTTAATGGAGGCAGAGGCAACTTGTGAAGGCAGCAGAAGTCAAGTCATATTGCCAAAATTTCTCTTTTTGGCTGATGCAGGAAAGATTATTCTCATCTCCTTGCTGAAAATAATAAGAAAATACTTTCTTGCATGACATCCACCCTGTTTGCCTTGGCACATCTGGAAATGACCATCACACAGGGAAGTAGCGTTACCCAGAAACTAGCTATGGAGCTGGCAAGAAGCAGCATACGTTTTGTGACAACGGGCACCTGGAGCCCATGCTGGAATCGCAGTCGCCAAGCTCAGGCAGCTACAGGACCTCCACAGCTGCAAGTCTGGGGGACTGCTTTGGCTTCACCCCTGTTGGTCAAAAAAATTGGTCCCCATTACAGTTTCTATTGGATATAGCAGCACTATGTATCATTAAAAATGGTTTTCTGTCTTGGCAACAAGATCGCAAGGCTTCACTCTCCACTCGGTCCTAACCATGGTTTTCTGATGGCAGGTTGTATTTGAGCACAAGCCTGCTTGGCTGCCCCAGTTAGAGCTCTGCTGCCTCCAGGGCCAGTCTGGGACATCCAGCATGAAACCAAGTCAAAGAACGTGAACTAAATAAATTCCAAAACTATTTTGGATCTGGCTCTAACAGAGTTTAAAAAGGAAAACAAAATCAGAGTGGAAAAACATTTCTATCTTTAGCCATCTGGAGCAAGACTTATCTAAGCAGCACCACACAGGAGCTGGCAATGGGAATGGTAACTTAGGGTTCAACTTGTTCCTAAACATCTTTCAATTGTTCAGCCAGGGCCACAGTGGGATGCTACATGATCTACAGTGCCTGCCAGAGGCGTTTCTCCTTGTTCTCGTGGGAGGTCCTTTCCCTAAAAACAGCTCACAGATGCCTGTGATAATTTTGAAGATTACTCCAGCATTGTCCACAGTAAAGGTTTTTACCAACTGAAGGTGGATGACTCTGCAAACCAGGAAGCCTGCTGTCCACTGTGGACTCCTTGGTGGTCTCTGCTTTGGTTTGGGTTGTCTGGTTCCACTGCTACACCCTGCACTGACCAACAGAGCACCCTCACCTGCAACACAGTAACACAATGCAGGTGAAAACAACCACGTTTTCACTAGAGAATCTCTCTCCAAGTCTTCGACATCCAGTTACGGGGATAAAAGACATCATGCAGCTCTGATGGGAACTGTCAGCCTTCATTCTCCTGACATAAACTTGGTGCTGCGGTAACTATGCTGGAGGCTGAAATTCCTTTTTCTCTTTTAACCAGCCGTGTGGACCACAGCACGTCACACAGCCTGAGAGGCATTCGCATGTAGGCCAAAGACACACATATAACAGAAGTTTAAAATGCACTGAAGTCTTTCTCATTATAACCAGAAGTTAAGGTCCTGACCCATATGGCTGATTTGAAAAGCTGGATGGGCCTCAGTTTGTGTTTTTAGATGCTTGTGTACATTGCAAAATCTGCTTTGACTTTCCACAGTTCAGCCTTTCTGCTCAGATAGCCAGGGTACATTTGACATGGACATTTGTACCAGACCTGTGTCAAAGCACATCTGTTCCGCAAAGGCATGATGGGAGCTGGGCACTTGTGTCACTGGTGCTCACAGATGCACCAGGTGTTTCTCAACTCTGGCTGAATAAGACAACACAAGTTACAGGCAAAAGGAAGTGAACACCGTAAGGAAATCATTACATCTTATATAACAGTGGGACAGGTAAAGGAAGAGAGTGCATGTGGTGATGCTGCCATCATTTACATAAGGCAATACCTTTGTTTTTCTGTTATCTAAACCCTATTTATCAGCTCAATAAACACAAACCCTTGGAGGATATAATCGTGACAAGACCCCCAGGTCAGCTAGTTTTGAGTTACACTTCTCATGCGAAACATCCCCAGAATACCAACATGCAAATCTGTTCTTCTGCATGTTAAAAGTATTCCCCAGGCAACCAAGACTGTGAACTGAACAGAAATACCCTTTCCTCCCCACCCATGTTTCCTTTTGACAAAAGCAGTCATTGCTGGTCATCGAAGATTTGCTACTGTCACCTGATGTTCAAAGCATGGAGTGCCAAAATGGCCTCGCTAACCTGTTTCGTTACTAGCTAGTTTTGTCAACTATAGCAACGTAAGGCTGGCTACCCCTGGACCACGCCAAAGGTCCATTTAACCCAGTATGTTTTCTGCAGCTGTGGCCAGGAGCAAATGTTTAGAAAAAGAGCCTAAGAACAGGTCAAGTATAGAGTGACCAATGTGACCTCCCAGGTGCCAGCAGCCTGCCACCTTGCGATCCCCCAAGCCAGGGAGTACACTGACAGCTAAATAAACTGGGTGTAGTCCCACACCTAATCTCTATCTCACTTGGAGAGGCAGTTTGTATCCGGCATGTTGCACCTCACCCTCCAGTTTAGCGCCATGACTACAACCTCCGCAAGTTCACCTGAGTGAGCTTTATAGGCCAGCAACTGCACAGAGGTGAGGCAAGGTCTCATAACCACACACATGAACAGCTACAGTCTGCACTGGGCTGACTGCACCGAGGCATTTCACCACCAGCCTCAGGGGTCCCACAGATCAGCCTTCCCATGGGGCGTGAAGTAACAAGTGGACAGTAGGACTTCAGTGGAGACAGTAGTTTATCTGATGAGGGAGGTACCTAGCTATGTGTTTGTCTTACTGTCACGGTGGTATCTGAGCAGTCACCCCCATGTCAACACCACCAAACAGCATACTAGCCTGTAACATAAGGGTATACAAAGAGCTCTGAATCTTTGGCCTCCTTCTTCAGATGCAGCCTCCTACCACATGGGAATTGCCTATCATTTTTCAGTCAAGATGACCTGCTGAGGTGGCCTGCATGTCACCTGTGGTCAGCACTGACTCACCATCCTTTCTTGCTACACTATACAAAGAGGCTTGCCACATGGAAAGACACACTCTGCTAGGCATATACTTAATGCATAAATGCTAAAGTAATTGAATAATGGATTGGTTAGCAAAACACCTGGTCTATGTTGTATGTAAAATGCCATCTGGAAAAAGGCATGTGTGGTTAGTAAGATGGGTGCTCTCTTGAACCTGATACCTTTGTAAGATAATCTGTCTCAGCACTACTGATGAGGCAGAATTTAATTATGAAGATATGTATTTTATTTTCCAGGAGAGTAATTTTGAGATGCCAAATGCTTGGTCATTGGGATGGTGATCAGTGTACTTCATTCCAGTGACAAGCAGCAGGGTTATAAATGTTATAAATGTAAAGCAAATAGTTTACTAGAAGAGCTTTAAATATCATCAGTCTCTTAGAAAATGCATGTCAGTAGGTCTCATGTGACTCTGAAAGCAGCATGGCTGTTTAATGTAACTTTTGCCTCCTCGTAGGCCCACTGGGTGCCTGTCACTGAGAGCAGCTATCTTTATAGTGACAGCCTTGTTCCAGGTCAGGGAGGCTCTGACCTGCCTCTGAACTGAAAGTCTGAAGCACTGGGCAGATACTGCTGTTTCAGTTCTCCCACATTTATCTCAGGGATCAGGTTTCCAGGAATCTGCTGCAGTTGAGTTCCCATAATGAAATGGCAGATGAAAGTCACCCATGTCACATGCTCACAACAGGCCTGAGAATCTCCCTCCCCTCTCTCAGCTTCAAAGCACATTAAAGAGCAAACGCATATACACTGTGATGGTCCCATTTCTAGCTGCTGGGTATGTGTGATCCATGGGAAGCTGCTGGCACAAGGAGGAGCAGAAGCAGTGCTTTGCTACCTCAGGTGTGCACTTTGTGCAATGACAGCACTGTCCTTGCTAGCTGGCAGGCACCTGGGAGGGGGCTGCAGCTGGGAGTCTCACACACAGCAATGTGCCGCTACCCACAGCCTCTGCCTGCTGCACCCAAGAGAGAACTGTGCATGTCTGGCCTCACACCTCCCACAGAGCAAAGTGCTTTCTAGGTATTGATGGACTAGGTCCAGTTGCACCACTTTTCTAAGATAGAAAGGTCCCAGTTTTATCAGTGGGAGAAAGTATAGGTTTGCCTTCATAGAGATGCTCTGGAAACCCAATCTGAATGAAATCTGCAAGCTAACCAAACTTCCAAAAACTTAAATAAATCACATTAAAGCCCCACGTGGTCATTTTAACTTAAAGATGTATTTATTTTCTGCAGTATACTTCCAAAGCAAATTGAAGAACACTTTATTTAGCTCACCCTAATTCTTACTAAAGGTGTCCACTTTAATGCAGTTGATTCACCTATTTGAAATTCATGCTTTTAGTTCACTTAGATGACTATTTCCTCAGTTTTCCTGTGTAAAGAAGCCATACAAGAGAGAAGAGGGACTTGTTTAGGATCATGTGAGTGCCAGGAGCAGAAGCAGGGGAGCCCAGACATACACTGAGTACAGTATTCAGGGAAGCAGCTTTTCTCTCCACTGCCTTTCTGTCACTGCTGGAAATGTTTCCTGCAGATCTAGCCTTACTGCACCATTTTCTGCCCCTACCACACCAGGCTTTGCAAGAGACCCAAACAGCAGAGGCCAGACATGAAGAGTGAGCTAACAGGTGTCTCCTCTGGCTCCAAGCAACATTGCATAGAAAATTCATGAAAATGCCACAGTCCTTTGAGACTGCAGAGTCCGGGGATCATTCATTCTGCCCTTCCAGCTTAACAGGGACAGTATAATTTCATTCCATTACTTCCTCAGTCAGCCTGACAGCTTATCATTAGCTGAAGCAGGAAGTCAGGTATTTGTTGCAGTTAGATTGTTCCAGGCATTTCGATGGATGCATGTTTTCCATTGAAACCAATTTTTGCTTTAGTAAACTGCTTTCTTATAATCTTTTCCCCTCTGTCAGACATGCCTTTCTGTGCAAATCCATAGTCATTGCTTTCTTGGGGATGCAGCTTAAACAGAAAAAAAGAGTGGAAAACCCTATTCCTTTCCAGGGGTCTGGAATTATTGCACTAGCATGAATGCAGATTTCATAAGCTCAAATACCTGTCTCTTATTGTCACTGCTATATCTAGGTCCTTGAGGACATACAGTGGCTCCATTTGTCCACCTCACCATGTCAGCAAAGCAGGTGGAACAGGAACACCAAAATCTGTGAGCTTTACAGGGTGTTCCCAGCCTCAGGCACTCTACAGTGGCCAAAACAATAACCTGGTGGGAGCTTCAAAGGCCACGAATTTAGCCTTTTCTCTTCCCCTACCCAAATGGCAGGATGCAGCTGGGCAGTCCAGAGAGATTCAAATAAACACTGGAATAAAGCATAAAGCAATCAAGAGAGAAAAATGGAGAACTGCCTCTATAGGATAGGTAATTCACTCACAAATATTTTAGTGTTATTAAACTAGACTTACTACCCTGCACTGTCTCAGCCCTCTGGGGTCATTAGTAATGTTCAGAACATATATATAAGAAATGTTCCAGTGCTGGATATTAACATGATACTAAAGACAAGAAGCACCATTTGTTTCCTTTTCCTGAGGCAGAAACTGTGAGATGGGAAAAGTGACTTGACCTTGGTCACACTGGAGAGGCGTTTATTAGAGAACTAGGGGTAATACCCATAAGTCAAATGACAGTTAAATATGTTTGGCACCCTGATTCACAGACCCATCTGGCCAAAGCAGAGCTGGGTACAGTCATTAGGTAGAGATCTGTGGATACGATCTTCTCTTGCAACATTCATGGGTACCCACCCATCCCACCTCCTCTACTGCCAGGATCCCTTGGCTCCAGACATTTCCTCAGGCTGCCAGTCCTCTACCTGGAAAACTACAGCGCTCTGATAAGCCCTGAAGAAAAAATGTTGGAGTCATCATTAACCTGTCAGAGACATGCCCAGACCTTTATTACAGTACCCTTACGGGAAGCTAAATTAAACGTAGTATATTCAGCTGAGTCTATGACAAATGTATTATGTTTGCCTGATTTTCTCATTTGCCACAGGAGACTGTTGGAATTATTCTTTCTGAGCAAATGAGTTTTAGCTTTTCTCATTAGTATTTCATAATCTTTAGTGCACAGATTGGGAGGAAAGGGCTTTCAGCGATTTTGGCTGAAACTTAAATGACTAAAGGTTATAACTGAGGGCAGGAAGGAAGGTGCCACCATTTCAGAGAAATTTTGAGCCTCCTACTAGTCTTGACTGCATGAGGAGTTTAAAATGGCAAATCCTTACTTTTGTAAGGTAGTGCAATGGGCTGCTCAGGTCAGATGCTGTGACTTGCACAGGCTGATCTAATATAAATGACCAATTTAAAAATGAAGGGCTTATCTATACCGAACTGTCAATTTTATCTTTGGTTAAGTCAATTTAGAGTTAACATTGTGGTGACACTAGACCTGTGAAATCTCCCAGGGTCTAAGGAAGATAAAGGCATGTATTACATGGCATGGGGCATCCTGCATATATGCTTGCATCTTTCATCTGTCCTAAAGGATCATCCACCCTCCTCCAAACCACTGCATCTTCTACTGCACCGTGCCCTGTGTGTTGTCAGTGAACATTGAAATAAGCTGAAGTGAATGTACTCTTGAGCACACGGCTGCAGTGTCCTCAATTACAGGCAGATCAGAAGCCTCTCACGTGTTCTCCACAAGCCTAGACTTTGCAATAGGTGCGTACCACTCCTAGGAGTTGCACCAAGGTCATCAGACTACTACCTGGATTGAGCAGCTGCTGGCACTCTACAGCCTGAGTCATAGTCAAGCTGGACTGCCCACCCTATCATCCATGCAGTACATGATCTACTTGAGGTAGGGCTTGCCAGTACAGCAGTGGAAGCCACAGGTGAGAGCACCAAAGGACCACATCCCTCAAAAGGAAGTAAGTTGCCCAGACAAAATTTTTGACATAACTGTGTCAACACTAGGGCTTTCACAAGCTCTGGGTTCTTTTTCACACTCCTATCCAGCTCATCTTCGTGTCCAGAATGGTGAAATGTAGGCCAAATGCTCTGAGCCAGCTAATCCTTTTTATTTAAATGAGAACAATCAAATACATATGATTGATCATACGTAGCAAAAGTTGCAGCATACATAGCCCATGGCCAAAGGAAGCAGAACATGCTTCATCCTGTGCTGTTTTCAGGGAAGCGGGAGGCATATTTTCTTGTGCACAATCCAGAGCATGGGCAAGGCTTTGGGAACTTGAAGGAGAGGTTACCCTTGCACACCTTCACTCAGCATTGCCTGCCTTGCCCTAGTCTGCAGCTATGAGACACTGGCCCAAAGGACGTTGGTCGTGACTGAGGAGCGTGAAGAGTGGGAGAGTGGTGGGGGAAGGAGAGGGCTTGTTACAGGCTGTCAGCAAGGCAGCCCTTACACAGAGGTACACACAGCTCTCCAGACTGCTGTTTGTCACACCATATATAATGGAGAAAACGAGACTTAAGGAAGATGATGCTACTTGTAGCGTATATGCTATGGCAGATGAGCTGTAATTCTTTGTCTGTACAATGTTAGAAAGCGGGGGTGGTGTTTTTGAAGGTATTTTCAATACTGGAGCTAGGAATGGCAGGTTTCACAATGAGCTGTTGTTCAGTTAAACGTGAATCATTGTGTTTGCAGACCTGACTGAGACAGGGAAGTAATAAAACAAAGACACTAAAACTTATTAGTAATTCTTACCATTTCTTAATGATGCTTCTAATCTATGCCTTAGACCTCTTGGTAATTCTGCTTTGTTCTGCTAAATGCTGTAACATTTAGAAAGTAGTTGAAAATTTTATGCCGGTTGTTAGCTTATCAAGTTTGCTTTACAACAGCCCAAGGTAAATGGGAATACATAATAAAATGAAAGTCCAAGTCCATATTTAGACTTCTGAGTAAATGACTTGAATTTCCAGTGAATGAACTCACAATCTCTCTCACTGTTTTTAATAGAAACTCAAGGGTTCCTGAAAAATCACGTCTTTTATCACACTGTCAGATACAGTCTTGGAGACATAGCTTTTTATGCAAATCACATGCATAGGACTTCAGTGAACACTGTGTCATTAGTACATCTATTGAGTGGGGAAACTTCTTAGTATAGGAAGGGACCTCATGAGGGTATTTGTGCTCTTTCTCTCAAACGACTTGAGGTACAGCTTTGCATCCTGTCAGGCTGGTTTATTCCCAAAGGCTGCATCACTGAAGACCTCTGTCTTCAGTCTGGACAGCAAAGGGGTGAGCTGCCTTGCTGGCACCACACTTGCAGCAAAGCCCTGTTTGCTCCTTACAGGAGCACAGCCCTGACAACACACTATCTCCGCAGCAGAGACAGCCACCTGGTAAAACTCGCTAATGCTGGAAAAGCATTTGTAATAAAGCTGTGGATGAAAGACAGGCTCTTTTGACTACACCTGTGCACTGAGTGAGCATGGTCACACTCATATATCAGTGCTTTACATTGTCTAAGCTTTCACTTCCAAGATGAGAGAAGAGTTAAATCAATGGCAGGCCTATTCAGGCTATTGTAATGAAATTTAAAATTGGAAGTTATATTGGTATGGACTTGGTTAAGTGAAAACCAAACTCCCCCTGACACATGCACATAGCCACAACAGTTGTGCAGGCATGCAACTATACATCAGCCTAAGGAAAGACTTCCATGTGGTTTGGTAACATGGCAGGTTATGCAGAAGAAACAGGATAAAATGAAGTTACAAGGTGGCAGATTCACCAAATCTAATGAAAAAAGCTAACAAAAGGAAATGCTTCATCAAATGCTTAATTAAATTCTGGAGCTTGCTGCCAACAGTGCTGTGAATGCCAAAGATAGATTTTGAAAAATGATTTGACAAAGCTGTGGACAGATCTATTAAGCACTATTAAACAGCAGGATTTTAGGAAGCTTTCAGGAACCCACAGCCTGGCAAATATATCACAGAATTACCACTACATGCTTGCCTTTCTCATACGGTTTAAGCATCTGCTCCTGACCACCAATGAAGAGAGGATAATAGACTAGCCATGTTTAGAGTGATTCAATATGACTATTTATCATTTAAAACTTTCTACGTATGTGCTAATTCACCTTAATGACAAGGGTTGTCAACCGCAGTGGTTCACCAAATGCTTCATAAGCAGCTGAGCCATCCCTGCAGCCCAGACAACCACTGCAAGAGAGAGGCAAGGTCTGAACTGGCAGGGAGATAGTCAGGCCATGTTCTCCCTGGATTAATTCATCCAGCTGTTACCTACAAGAAGATAGAACTTCTCAGGCACTTAGTTCACCTGGTTCAGACATGCCCTAAAGGGTTTATCCAGCTCAGACACAAAGGACTGTGGCAGGCAAAGGTACTGATTCCAGGTCTCCAGAGTGTTTTGCTGGTGCCCAAACACCTGATCTGTTTTGCTTCTCAACTCAGGAGACAAGTGCATGACAGGGAGGAAGTGATAAAATAAGTGAAAAATAATTATGCAGTTTGATAAAAGGATATTGCAAACTTTTATAGGTCTGCACATCATCTCTCACTAAAGTTTACAGCGCACACCTCATTTTGGCAGCCTTCTTCATCGGTGTAAGTAGTCCTCTCCACACAGAAAACTGAACGTGCTTTGGAATCCTGCTGCAGTAGTGGTTATTACTGCTGCCATGCATAAGGTCAAACTCAGTTTTAGCAAGTCCCTGGAGCCTTAACATGGATTGGACTTGCATACACAGGTGAGGCAGAAACATGAAGTAACATGGTTAGCAGAGAATTGCGCTGTAACATGACCCTTTGGCATGAAGATCTGCCTGCATAAATGCCACTCCAGTCATGACAGATGGAGACAAAAGAGTTTCTAATGCTACCATTCCCAAATGTAACAGATCCCAGACCGCTGTGATTCCCCAGTCTTGCCTGAACCGCTGCACCCTCTTACTATGTGCTGCCAGGCATTAGTCCTGTCTCTGTGCATAGGAAATCACTGTGGCAACTCCCCAAGGACCGCCAATGGGAAACCAGGTTTAACTCCTGGTTCTACCATAGGATTTTTCATCACTGCTTAAGAAAACTGAGGAAGTGACATCTCTGTGCTTCAGCTTCTCTTCTGTAAAGCAGGGCTTGCAGCTGTTTTTAACCCCTTAGGAACACGAGGAGAGCACAGAGATGTGAGAGAAGCTGTGAGATGCTGATTTATTGGTACTAGAGACCACCACAGCACATAAGACAGGTGAGCCCCATGGATGATGTCTGCTGGACAGACCTGAGACAGAACTGGACAGACAGAGCTTTTCCCCTGAAGCCTAAGGCAGGTGGCTGCAACTGAAGATTGCTTTGCCTATGGAAGACCTGTGTGATTTGAGGTACATCCAGGCTTTTTCTCTTCCCCTTCTGACCTTACAATGGCAGCAGAATAGATGGCTGATCTGTGTAGCTGTGGGTCAGCTAGTCAGGACTCTGTATGAGCATCATAGACACCCTGTCCTGACACAGCTGCAGAGACCAACACCAAAATCTCCCAGCACCACGCCACTGCTGGGAAGAACTAGTTTCTTAAGACTTCCCTGAATAGCCATACAACTGTATGCTCCAGAACAGCTTGTTCTGCCTCAAGCCATGTGGTTATTTCATCTAGTGGTGGGCTTCGGGCAAGCTACTTTATCACCAGCTGCAGCAGGGCTGAGCTGTTTCCTGCTGTTGATTAAAGAAATAAAAGTCAGTAAGCACAGATTTTCCTGAAGTCTTTGTGTGAAGCTCTTCCCCTCTGCGTGCTCACCACTGTATTGCTTTGCCAAGACTTCTTAAGGCTTCTCCATTGTTCTTCATGTACTGTCAATCAATCACAGTTGCCCGCACACACTGGCAAGCTTTCCAAAGAGGAATATGCAATTGAGATCCTTAATTAACACCACATAACATTCAGATATAGTCACTGGGGAAAGGACATGTGAAAGAAATCAAGCAAGAAACCTAACAGAATGGGGGGAGGGGAGTGGACCCCTTCCAAGGATTTTATCTGCAGAAAGATCTAATTAAGCTGGGATAATATGCAAGCTCACTTAAAAAGAAAATGAACATCAAGAGAAGCTGAAGCTAACAACCAGCTGTCTCCTCTTTGAGAGTTAAATGCATTACCTCCAGAGGCAGGGAGAAAGAGAAAAATAGGCTTAGGATTTGTGTATCTTAAAACAAGTGAAATCTACACCCACTGGTATAACACTGCAAGTCTTCTACTTTATTTACATCACAGGGGCAGGTCTATTCACTGAAGGGAAATGTCCCTCTATTTGCCAGTTAAAAACATTGCTGCCTGTTGTAGACAAGCCTAGTACTACCCTTCCACTTTCTCCTCAGCCCAGCCCAGGCTTCCTCCCCTAGCTTTGCTGCCTGGGCTATGTCTGAGGTGCAGTGCTGAAAGCAGGGTGACCAACAGGTGGGCTGGATGTGGGATTGAGGGAAGGTGATACCATATTGTTCATAGAGACCTCACAGGGGAGAAGGGGAACATGGAGAAATGTGTTAAACCATAATTTCAGAAGTTAAAAATAGGTTTTAGGTAGTGATTTGAAATGCAACTTCAACGTTAGGTACCTAGGTGACCTTCTCAGCAACCTGGACACCCAGTTAACCTAGGGTGTGTCTACACTAACAGGAGTTTTCCGGCACATGTATATATACATTGCTGGAGCTATGACAAAAATATTTCAGTAACAGAGATGCCATTCATACCACTGAAGGAGTTATTTTCTCAGCTACCTAAATAGACTAAGCTATGTTTTTTTTTTTCCTTTTTGCAAGCATAATTGAAATTACGTTAGGGCCAGCACTGATACGGGTTTGAAGTGTGCTCTTCCATATACTCCCAAACAGTACAGCCCACACAAATGACAAAAATTTTCAGTGCAAATTTATCTATATGCAATTATCAATATCACCATTACTCTTTAGAAAGGGAAAAACAAACCTGGGGAAAGCATTTAGCTCTGCTGAAGAGCCAGCAGCAGTAACTCTGATTTTTCCAGGCTTTATTTAACTTTTCCATTCAGCGGTCTGTCTGCAGCACTCAGGATCTTGAGGATGCCAATGGTTCCTTTGTAACTGGGAAGTTTCTACCTCTGTCAAAGCATTACCAGAAAATACATTTATACCCATGAACTAAACCCATCAAGAAATCACAATCCAATCTGCAAACTCTACAGGACAACAAAGCAGCTGAGCATCCCTCAAAGCACAAACCAACCAAAGTGCCTGCACTCCCCAGGAGTGACTTGTCAGCGATGCATAAATTTATCTCCAAGGAAATACAGGGTTGTTGGAATCCAGCTGAAGACCCAGGTTAAAGAGCTTTCCCTCACTGCTCTGGCTGTCTATTAATCAGACATATAAAATATTACACTATTACAGATAGATTTGCTCTTTCTTAACTGAAACGTGGAAAAAAAATGCGTGTATTTCTACAGTCCATGAATCATGATCAGTTTTGCCTAAACTTAGAGCAAACTGAAGGTTTTTCAGCAAATTGACTTTTTCAAAAGGGGGTGATCAAGAAAGCACACATAGCTATGATGAGACTGAGGAGACCAAAATGTCTGAAAGGTTGTCATTCCTTGTCCTTGGAGACTTCACTTGAATCCTCTCAGGCCTGGCTGAAATTTAACCACTCCTTTTACACGTGTCCAACCCATTCATGCGAGCAAGGCACTGAGAACTCAACAGCAAAGCAGGGAGTAAGAATTTCTGAATGGCCATGGTCAGAGGCTCAAAGGACCTTCTGTAACCAAACACACGAACTGTCAATGAGTTTCCTCTAGTGGAGGGCAGTGAGAGTGGGCTGGTCAATATCCATCAGGACATAGACAAAAATGAGATTCAAAATTTAGAGATGTGGAGGTCTTACTTATTTTGAGAACAGGAGAGAGCAGCCACTGAGGCCAAGCAAGTTTTGAATACAAAGACGAGCACTCCAAATGCTGGGAGATTTTTAAATATAAAATTAATAAAGGGCAAGCTGAATAACCATGCACTGTTGTGCACTTTATACACACAGGGATAAGGCCTGTGGTAGTCTTTAAAAAAGGGCAAGAAAATGATCAGCTACAGTGCAAGATCTGGATTCGTAACTGATGTCCCAAGACAGTTCCCTCTCCTCCCCCCACTTTTGTTTGGGAGAAATTATATAAAATTTCTGGAGTTTTTAATTGCGGTTTCTCAGGCATTTCTAAAGGGTCAGAGTTCAACTGCAGCACAGTGTCTCCAGCCTTCTATTTAAGTAACACTTTCTTTGGTGAAGAGAAAAAACATGGTCTGGGAACAGACTGCAACCTTCTCCAGTCAAATTCACAAACTAATTCTAGGGTTTAATCTCCTGCTGCAATCTGCTGCTGACAAAAAGCCCCAAATCATTATATATGTGATTATTAAGATAATCATAAAATACAACATATTGTTTGACTTCGTTACAATAAACCTCCCCTCTCTGACTGGCAAAAACATCTTTGTCTACATCACATCTTTATCAGCTCTCTGACTGGCAAAGCATGTCTTTGTCATCAGTGGCATACCAGGATACTTTATCCTGGGTTTTACCCATATACTCAGGAATGTTTGACATGACTATAAATAATTCAGTGCTGACACATAGTTTTTAAAAAAGATTTAGTCTCAGTTATAATGCAAGACAAAGCCAAGTGCCTGGTAGGAACGAGACAGTATGAGAACCATGCTCTAACCATTTCTTTACCTGAGTGACTAAACAGTGAAGATGGCCCTTCTGAGACCAGTCTTTGTGGGAAAATGCACCCAGCTGAAAAGCTGGAACAGGCAGAGCCAGTGGAAAATCCCCAGCACAGCACACAGCCCCTGATGGGAGAGCTGGTAGCAACAGTTAACACATTCCTGGCCCAAATAGATTTCCTTTCCACAAGTCCTGGCTTGTGGAGGACAGGATGATCTAAGACAATGCGCTTGCAGGGCACATCTCTCACTGGAATGCATTGCACAAAACAGGGGTTAAAAAAATACAGTCTGTAGTGAGAGGGGTGAGAAGTTTGCCTGCTCCTTGAATACAAGCAGCATGGAAAAAAGCCCAAAGATGAGAGGCCCCATGGGGAGTGTCATACTCTTCTCCACAGCATCAGGGCCTTGAGACAAAAGGAATTAAGAAAACAAAAGGAAATCTTCCAGTCTGGCTTTGTCCTTCCAGCCTGATAATGGTGAAGACCAAGTCTCAGCTCAAGGCTTAGGATCTGGTCATCACCAGGATTTTGCTGCTTGTTCCAAGGAGGCTTCTTTGACTTATGACCTCTAAAATCTCCTGTTGATACCTCAGCTGGTAGAAGACAGGGGCTAGCTGCCCTTGCCTGATGCCCTTTTCATCATTTCATGCCAGTCCTCTGGGCAGGAGGGGCAGGAAAAGTTATTAAGGCTAGGACCACATATCTGTGGCCTCCTGCATGACATGTAGACAAAAATCCTGTCAGCCACACAGAAATGTCCCAGTGGTGAAATGTGTTGCTGCATTTACATCAACTTTCTTTCTGGAGTTCAAGGAGAAAATGCTGCAGAACAGGACTTCCCCCTCGGCTTTTTCCACTAGCTCTTAAGGGCAACTTGGGACAGCAGAAGAGAGTGACCATGAGTATCGCTTTTCTGCACTGTGACTGTGCCGGGGCAGTGCCGTGCTCTGACCCTGTGTGCACATGGCTGGAGGCTGACATAAAGCACCTCTGTCCTTCCACCTGGCCTTGTGGAGGCACCTCATGCACTATAGCTGTGCTGCTGCCCGACCGGGCACCCAGGCTGACCCGCAGCTGGACTCAGCACCAGTACATATCCTTTCCTGCTCGCTCTGATGCCCCACTGGCTTCCACTGCCCATGTGCCTGCACAGGGCCCTCCATCAGTAAAAACCTTCTCCCTTGCCTTAATGGCCCAGACTTTGTGCCCGATGAGGTGCAGGATGCTGGTACCCTGCTGCTGCTGTGCCCTGAGGAGGTGCTGAAGGAGCACCCCCAGGGCTGGAACAGTGCTGTCTGGCACTTGCTCTGGTCTGGTCTGGTATGCTGATCAAACCAGTTACACCAGCACCCCTGTCCTCCCAGCCCCCATGCTGAGCTGGCTGGGACACAGGGAGGCCTCCAGGCCCCAGACAGGGTGGGGATGGGACCTATGGAGTTGCTACAGCTCTGCCTTGGGTGCTATCCAAAAAAGAAAGCAACGTGGCACCTTGGCCTGCGTGGTCTGGGGCCAGCCATTACAGCTGCTTGCTAGCATTGCAGGTTGAAGTTGTAGCATAAGCAAGGCTATGCTGTAAGTACTGGTACACAGCATAATTAAGCAAGGGCCATCTAAACAAATAAATGTGAAGCCCTCCCTCCATAGAGCTGTAGCTATCCCCATGCCTCCCATTTTCCAAGATGAATAGCTTTTTCTCCCTGCTCCTAACAGCATTTTGACATCTTTCAGCCTTGGAGACCTGTCCAGTAGAAGTTCCCATACCTCCCTTTAGAACTTCTCCAGGATGGACGAAAGCCCTGTGCCTTCCTTTCCTTCACATACCTCTCCTGTAGGCAGGGATCACACATTGATCTCATTTTCTCTACCCATTTTTTTGATACCTCCCTCTTCTACTGCTCTAGTTTTTTCCAGGCTACAGGGAAGGCAAAGCAGAGATTTCAGCAGTGGACTCTGTGGGGCTGCCACAAACGTGCTTCTGTCTGGAAACAAAGTTGAGAGAGAGAGAGGAGACTTGAAGCCTGACTTACCAGGCTAATGACCAGGCATTTTTTCCAAAGCAAGCTTTTCTGAGGACTGATACAGCAGGTGGGTAGAAAGCACATGTCTTTCAGAGAGAAACAACTAGTGTTTTACCAAAAGTGAGGAGGACCAGGCCACGTGTGTGGTTCCAAGCCCCCTTGTACATCCCAGAAGTCTCCCACTCCATGGTGAGCCATACACTCGCTTCTCAGGCTGGAAGAGATCTGGTTTACAATGAGTGAATTTTTCCTATCAGCTGTTGTGTTTGTCACAGCTTTTCCTCCTCATCCTTATGAAAGAAAATATAGTATCCCCCACTTGTGCTTAGATGTGATGAGAGGTTGTCTTCCATGAGAGACTTTTGCTTGGGTCAGAGCTCCTGGGTAGGTGCAGAGCAGGTGTCTGATACGAAGGCAAAATATCCAAAACACAGGAATTTCACACCACCAGCTCAAAGCCCTTCTCTTAAAGCAAAGTCTCACAACCTCTTCTAGCTGGTGATCCACTTATGAAGTTTTTACAAGCATAAAAGCAACATAAGCATTACTGATCAAACCGGCTTTATGCCAGGCACACATTCCCACTCATAATTGGCGTATTAAAGTCAAAACCATGCCTATCCCCTCCTCCCCTCCATTTTCATTGTGTTCAGAAAGAGAAAATCGTCCTCTGGGTACGAATGACCCAAACATGTGGCAACACTCCTTTGACAATGTGTTTGCCATGGCCTGCAGCTCACTGAATATTTGCCTGCTGGAAACCCCAGCAGGCTGGGGTTCAGGTTGGATTCTGAATGTAGATCACTGTTTTGTTGGGCAGGCTGTGAGCAGGCCAATGCAGCTCTGGTGCTTGCTGTTTCCTTCCCATGCATCACTGATCTGTACTGCTGCAGTGTCCAAAGCTGGATGGCCAAGGCCCCAGGCAGTCAGGCGAGGAGCAAACACCCCAGTAAGGAGGTTTCAGTTTCACTGAGCTTCTGCTTGGTGCTATTCTGGTTACAGTGGGACAGGAGCTAAAGCCCAGCTCGCTACCTGGGAGCTCCATCCAGCTGTTGCAGTCTGCATTGCTGGTGTGCTTGGAACAGCCCTGGCTGCTCCTGGGACAGACCATACAAACATTGCAGACAAATTGTGCTGCAAGCCGTAACTTGTTGCAACACTTTTGGGGTTATTAACCTACATCTGTGGATGTGCATTGTGAAAACCAAGCAACAGAAGGGGTGAGAAACCAAACCCCCTGTGAGTGCCTGGGTGGCTCCTGTGTGCTGTCATAGCCTCTTCACCTTCCCGTGCTACTTCCGTTGACCTTGACTTCAGCAAGAAGACTGACAGCTTAAATCAAGCACAGACTGGTAGTGCTTAGCAGTCGAATTCCAGTCAGTGACTGCTGGCAGGCTGAAAACAAATGAGGTTTAGGACTCAGTGGTTCACACTTCACTTGCAATGGGCCCAAATTAGCTGTGGGGTGGGATATGAACAGGCAACTGTAACTGCTCTAATGCAAGAGAAAGAACCAGGATTTGGGGAGATTTTGGCATAACTGCTTGCTTAGCCACAAACCTGTCACATAACCATGCCCAAGTCACCTCATCACCTTGTTTTTCTTAAATCAGGGTAAGCACTGTTTCTGCAAGGTACTGAGGGCTGTATTATGAGGCCTGCATGAAGTTTGGCCATTATAAGGGACTGCTGTGGTTTAAGCCCAGTCAGTAACTCAAAACCATGCAGCCACTTACTCACCCCTCCTCTTCTTTCCCTCCGTCCCTGCTCCCAGAGGGACGGGGAGGAGAATCAAAAGAATGTAACTCCCACGGGTTGAGATAAGAGCAGTCCAGTAACTAATGTATAACACAAATCACTACTGCTGCTACCACCAGTAATAATAATGATAAGGGAAATAACAAGGGAAGAGAATACAACCGTTCACCAGCCACCAACCGATACCCAGCCCTACCCCAGCAGCGATCTGGGCCTTCTGGGTAACTCCCCCCAGTTTCTATACTGGGCATGATGTGCTGTGCTATGGAATACCCCTTTGGCTAGTTTGGGTCAGGTGTCCTGTCTCTGCTTCCTCCTGCCTTCTTGTGCCCCTCCCCACTGGCAGAGCATGAGACTAAAAGTCCTTGATCAAGGTAAGCATTACTTAGCAACAACTAAAAACATTGGTGTGTTATCAGCATTGTTCTCAAGCTAAAGTTGAAACCACAGCACTGCACCAGCTACTAAGGAGGAGAAAAATGACTGTTACAGCTGAACCCAGGACACTGACAGACATCCCAGAAGGCTCCACAAGAAAGAACTGGCTAGAACTAACACATGCCCCTTTCCTGCAGGACTTCATCTGCACTGTTGTGGATGCAAGGTCCCAGTCCACCTAGAGCAAATGCAGGACAGGAATGTTTGCTCCAGCCCTGCTTGTTTCCCATACCCTGTGGGTAAAACAAAGCTTTAGGCTCCATGGCTGTGAACAGGTTACTCTCAGCACTGCTAAATTCACTTCTAAAGCAGCATCATGAGGGGTTTTTTCTCGCCTCCTCCCTCTCCACAAGTTCATAAAGTGCCTTTCAAGTAACAGGCCATACCCAAGAATTCCTCAAGGTCTTAACACAGGAAATCTTGGGTTAGAGAAGGCTGCTGTTGTTAGGAGAACATGTATCATAAATACGGCATACTCCCTGCCTGATCCCAACCACTCTCCTTATGCTTCAGGGCCTCTCTCCCACTTGACAGGCTGAAAATGAGGTCAAATGCTCTGGAAGTGGTTTGAGGCACTTTTTTCTGCATGTAATAAAATGCCCTAAATGAAAGCATTTCTCAAGTCAGCACTGTATGAGCAAAGATGCCTAAGCTGCAGTGTTAAATTAAAGGCAGTGTTGATCGAACTGCTGCAGTTGACTTTCACAGACATTCCAGGCCAGCAAAGTCTGTAAGTCATTCATGTCTGTAAGGACCGAGGTGCCCTCCTCTCATACATCTGAATGGCAGATTTGGTTAATGATAATTCATGACTTACACTTGCATGGTGCATCCATTCCATTCCATAGCAGCTTACTAGCTGCAAACAGTAATGCTACATGTCTCTCTCCATACTGCTGTGTGGCAAAGGGGAAGGCTGTATATAACCTATCAGATATGCAACTATAGAGCACAGAGGAAATGAGGGAATGGAAACTAAACTGTAACACCTGGATCTTAAGAAAAAATAAATCCATGTGCTTAGAACAAGTACACAAAGTGTTCAGATGTCACAATTACACATTTCACTGAAGACATGATAGGTAGTGGGTACCATAAAGTTTTCTAGCACTGTGGGGGCCTTTCCTGCTTCAGATATAAGATTGCCACCTACTGACCAATTATTCCTACTTTGGGTAATACCCCAGATCCTGACCCTTCCTCCTAACAACTCTCCATTCTCCTCCCATAATAATCAGCAAGACTCCATTTCATTTAGTTTGTGATATCTGATCAGATTGCAACCAGAGGTCGTGTAAGTGTACAGACCATTAAGCACCAGTTCACTTAGGCAGAAGCGAATGGCTCCATTATGCTGAAGTCCAATTACTCATACAGCTCACTTTAAGCACTGGGATATCATTTGAGCAAGGTAGTGAAGGCAATAAAAATGTGATCTGCCTAAGACATGGTTCTTGCTGGGGAGATCTGGATATGGAAGGTATTTCCAGATACTTCCAGATCTGTGCTGTTTAATGTACAATGGGAACACATTGCAAGAAGCAAGATTTACATGTCTGTGACTAGAATATTTTGTCATGAGTTACTGGTTTGTGGTACCCTGCCCCTACCAGCCAAATGCAGAGAGTAGGTTTTTAAATGACTTCTCATCCAAATGCATGTGAAAAAGTATCCCTGCTGGAAACTTTTCACTGTAGCACAGTTCTGTTTGTGCTGGAAAACCCAGGTATCACCACCCAACAGAACAAAAGAGTGATCTTGGAGGGATTCTTCTCAGCAAATGTCCAAAAATAGCAGATACTGCAAGAGGGTAGAAGGTCACGTAACACCCATGCTATAACAGTCTTCTAAGTCTGTTCGTTACCTATAACAAGCCAGCCACTCCTTCTGTGCTGCTTGCTAGGCAGTTTCTAATTCACATAGTCTTTATTTAGCTGCTATTTTGCTGAGTATCTCACACATTCTCTGAGGCCCAGTTTTCCTTCACAGAGCTGGGGTAGCCACATTAGGCTGAAATCTGTACATTTCCGAGTTTTCTCTCTTGTTTCAGCCACAGCCTCTGCCTCTGACTCAGACTGGTGTTTCTGATAGGATCCTAGAGAGGGAGGAAACAAGAATAAATAGCATCACACTCTCCTCACATGGGTTGTGGTGCAGAGCTGAAACAGAAGATGAGGAAGAGCCTAGGCCAGCAAGGGAAGGGGTTCAGCTGAAACTAACCCACATTTTGAGGATTTCTTCACTCTAATGGGGCACTGAAGCAGGGATATTACCAGCCTCTCCTTCTCTCATTCTGGTACCCAAATTGGCTATTACTAGTTCCTAACTATCGGAAGCATGAGCTGTCTGTCTTAACCTCCCAGAGCTGGTGACAAACTTGCCCTAAGAGGCAGTTAATGGTGTCAGTCAAGATGAGGGCAGGTTAGCATGGTAAAGGTCATGGACACAGGACACCCAGCCCTGATCAAGGATGACACTGTGTTTGCTTCTCTCCAGAGAGCAGCATTAAGTCAAACACAGGCCACTTTGGAAGAGTAACAGTTTGAAACAGCAGCAGAAAGCGAAACAGCTTTACTGGCAAGGGGACATAGAGAGCTTAAGGATTTTGATAATAAACAACTGATCCTCCAACCTGATTCAAAACCTGGTCTGGTGAGAATGGATGGTGACTCAGCCTCAGAGGACTGATTAGTACTCTGCATGCCAGGATTGATTAGAACTCTGCATGCCAGGATATGCTGGCCTCAATTTGATTCTTTGGAGATACCTGCATGATGAAGAGCTCCTTATATCTAGCACATCTGAGAGTTTTAGGAGGCCACTAGGCTGAAACTGAGTCAGCCACTTACTGCAGTCAGTTCCTTTCTGAAAGAAAGGCCTGATGGTATCCCAGCAGAGGCAAGCTGGGATGAGAAGCCACACACATGGATTTTTGTGAAGTTCCCCATTGTGCATGTGGATGTCCTCAAAACATTATCAATGCTTTTCTTAGGTGCCTATAACTTAGTACCTTTGCTCCTCAGGGTGCTGCAGCTTTTAATAAAATACTTTCCTGCCTCATTGGTTGCACAGTTTCAAATGTCTTTGTCTCCACCAAACAAGGTACAGCCACAGGGGCACTGTCACTAGCAAACTGCAGTTTTGCATTGGTACCTTAGCTTCTCAGATAGTAATCATAAGCCACATCAGTAAAAAAGCTGCTTTTGCCTTACTGCATTTACTTTAATGCTTGTACTGATTGCAGTTTACTGGTGGGAGAAGAGGGAGAGAAAAAGTACTTTCCACATTTCTAATAGCTCTATCATTTTCTAGTACCAGATAAGGCTAGGTCATGTCATTGATTGCAGTAACATAGGACATCCCAGGGCAGATGGGAGGTAGATAAAGGCAGGTTGCCCATTTTGTGCAAGTAACAGAGTCCCACAGAAGAAAGTAGAGCAAAAGCTCACACAGGACTGAATCCACACCAGGAGATCACTTTCCTTTTTTCAGCAGAGCTACTATGGTGGAGATGAGCTCTAGTATGAGGCAGGAGCAGCTGTTCATAACAGTGTGTGCTCATTAAGATCTTTTCAATTGAAAGGACAAAATAAAGGTTGCGGTGTGCAGCTTACACCCTTTATTGAGTCAGAGGGAGGAGGAATTGAGGAGAGGCTGGGTGTGCAGCTCTGTCCCAATTCTTTTGATAATGGTCCCAGACAACTGATTGTGCCCTTCCTGAAGTACACAGAAAACCCCAGGAGACTGCTTTCTGCCAGCCCAGCTGAGGCTCTCTGCACAGCTGCATGCAGAGAAGGGCACGTTTCAGAGAAGTATTTTTAGTGCTGGGGAGCTGACAGACCTGCAGACACAAGGCACCTCTCCAGAAGCTGAGTTGGGCAAGCACAGGGCATCCATCCACACTGTCCCTCTGCCAAAGCGCTCCTGACCTGGAAGGAAGCCACTTCTTGCAGAGGTGAGCAAGCTGCCTGCCTGCCTTCCCTGATGCCTCTCCATACCACTGCCAAGCGCACTGCCAGTTTTGTGGCCACAGATACTTGCCTGTCAGGAGCCCAGCCCAGCCCAGCAAAGTAGGAGGTGCCCCAGCAGTCTCAGGCAGCCACACTCACTGCTTCTGGCCATCCCATGCAAGCCTCACACCAGAAACCCAGCTCTGGGTCACTAAGTAGCATCCACCCCTCCCAGGAAGACAGTTAGGTGGTTTTAATACAGTTTCTATTGTTCAGGGGATTAAGGATGTAGTTGAGGCTTGCGGCATTTTCCCTCTGGGATCTAATTAGAGAGCAGGAAAAATGAATCTGTGTGTTGATGAACTCTTACAGATTCAACATAAGACATAAGAAGGGTCCCAGCAGAATGGGGCAAGGGCTTATGTCGCCATTGCTCTGGCTCTGACTGGCTGCTACCACATGTCCAGGGAGGTGGTAAGACACAGGAAAAGACATACTGATAATTGCTGAAAGCACCCAATCAGCCTCCAGCACTACCCTGTGCATGTGGCAGTGTACCAGGAACTGGATGATAAACGTTACAAAAAATCTGCATACTTTCATAGAGAAAGTTTTGCAATGTTTTGCTTAAAGCTGCAGTTCCTGGTATCAAAGGGTTGCATAGGTTCTTTGATCAAAGGGAAATAGGATTCGAACTGTCATGACTGCACAGAAAAGCCTGAAAACAGAACTTCTCTGTACATCAATGCACCCATAACAACAGGGCATAAAAGAGGATTCCCCCCCTCCCCCCGTTTATTCTTTAATAATCCATTGATTTCTAAATTTGAAGGCATCTTCCTTGATGGTTGAACACCTGAAATTAGTAACAGTACACACAAATATTTTTCCTCTGAACAAAGATTAGCATTTTTCTTGACATTCAAGGCACCTTGGCTCTTCTTTTCAGAGACAGCAACCACATGGCGCTCCCACAGTCTCCACTAAGCCCTCTGCCTACCTCAGCAAAGTCTGAAAATACTCATATTCAAAAGCAAGTCCAGTAAAAATACAAAGAAAGAACAGCTTTGAGGCCACCCACAGATGTGTGTAAACCCAGCTAGAAGAAATATTGCTGACATGCTGTACAGTATATTTCTCTTTCACAACCACCAGTACACCTTCACTAGCTAACTCACTGTTTACAAAGCAAGGTTAGATATAAAACATAAAACCTGTACAGAAAATACTGCACTAAACCAGATTTCTCATGCACCTTGAACCATCTTATCTGCACTGTGTCAACTCCAGTAAGGGCTGCTAACACTGCAGATATTTTAATTAATAGAAATTAATGTTTAGAAAGAAACATCTGGCTACGGAAGAGTTTCCTTTGTGTCCCTCTGGCAGATCACACTGATGTGCAGTGTTTGATTTTGTTCAACTAGCTGCTTTAGGGTACTTTGTCTCATGAGAATATAAAAGGAGCTTCTAATCTCAGAGCATAGGCTATACTTTTAAGATCACAGACAATGAAACTGCAGGGCATAGACTGAGATATTTTACAGGACATTAGTACTACTAATTACTTTTCTTATCCTATAGCCTTATACTTACCTGAGGTATTTTTTTAAAAGAGAGGGAGTAAATCACAATGATACACTTATGAGTGCTCTACAGTAACCTGTGACATAAAATTTGAATGTTACTTAGTTTAATTAATCTGAATACCAAGCTTTTTGCTTTCTGATTACATTGTCCAACTCTGGTTTTGCAAACTGCTGTTAAGGTAAACCAATTTATGTGCATATGTGTGCAGTGTCAAGAACTATAAAGAGAACTAAAATTATTCTTTCATTAAATGCTAGAAATGGACTTTCACTATTTTATTCTAGGAAATCTTGTAAAACAACAATCTTGCACTTGAAAGAACATGTCTTCAAATAAATGCAGTTTCAATGAGAAACTATTTTTGAACAACAAATGCTGACAAATTCTATGAGTATTGTTTGTGCAAATGTGATATATGGGCAAATGAATGAACACCTATTTGTCATTATCTGACACAACCTTAATTTAAGCAACAGTAACCTCAGTTAATAATATAGGAAGAGATTGGAAAAGGAGAGGTTAAACTTTTAATTGGTTGTTTACTGTTTCAATTCCAGGCAGCATTTTTGTATCTGCTCAACACTGGGATGGCTCAGGTATAATAGTGGGTGTAGTGACTGTAAATAAGATGCAGGTTACAAGCCATGATCTGATGTAATAAATCACAAGTCAGATGATCTCGTGGTTTGTGACATCACGGACACTCGAAGTGCTATTTATAAGCTCTACCATGCACTGTCCAAGAGTATTGCCAGTTCAGAAATGCCTGCAAATTAAAATGTTTAGGATTCTTTTCTTATGGTCCTTCTTAGATAGGGTGACCTATTTTCAGCAAATTTAAGCCAATACAAATACAGGGTTGCTTGGGGCCACGGGTCAGGTGGAGCCAGGCACTTGTGCTCGAGGGAAGCCAGAGCAGTTGAGTACACAGGAGTCGTGCTGCTGAGCTATCGCTGTTGCTCTTTCAGAAGTAGTTTTTATTCCAGCTTCACTAAGGTGACCTGAAATACCAAAAAGAAATATTTGAAGAGTGCAATGAGGAAAACATTGAGAGTGAATGAGGATAAGACAGAGAGGAAGCAAGGGAAAATTATCTGAAGGTTTTACAAGGCTGGAAGGGTCACTCCTGCTACCCCCTGGCTACCAGGAAGTGCAGTTTGTGAACATTAATACCCATGCCGCTGCTTGTGGTGGCTATTTAGGAATGGTAAAGGTCAAATTCTTCAGCTGATATAGTACAAAGTTAAATGGTTTTGCTTAAATCTGCTTTGGTCTTAGCACCTTACACTGCGCTAACACAACTGCAAAAACAGCAAAAGCACCACTCCATTCTGGGAAATGCAGAGCTTTTGTTCTTACATGTTAGATACTGCGTTATGAGCAGCAAAGCATCAGCTGCATCTACTGACGGCTTATTCAGATCAGGATCAACTAATTTCCAGAATCAGTCCCTTCCACAGACAGCACAAGGGCACTTCTGAGGTGGCTGAGGAACTTCTCCAGGGAACTTACCCTGTATGCACAAGGCTTTAGAAAGCAAGACACCACAAACATTTCTAATCTGACTAAGAGAGACACTGCAAAATCCTCAGGTATAATCACTGATTGATAAAACAGACAACAGGAAAAGGATTTAAGCAAGAAAGGAAGAGAGAGTTATAAGCCTTAGAGGCTTATAACCTTAGAGGCTTATAACTATTTAATTGAATCAGAAAAAGGTAACAGCTGGTTAGTTAAAAGCAGTGTCCCTGAAAAACTACTGCAATTATGCTGAAATATATTATTGTATTTACACCAAATTGACTGCTACTTTCCTCAGTACTTGACACATTTATACTGCTAGGCACACAAGCTAAACAAGTCAGCAGCTGCTCCTCCCATCTGCTATGCCAGCCCCCATCCACGGCCTCAGCTTCCCTGAGGGACTCTCACAATGGCCAACACATTGCTGTGGCTAGGAAATGGTTAAAAAGTCAATATTTGAATGCTTTAGGGAATTAGAGGGCCTTCCTTGTACACTGTTGCATGAAGGTTTACTGTAGTGTTTATTAGCAGTACTCCTCTAACCAGGGCAATCTACTGTTACCACCAAGGTAGTCTGGGATGCTCACCAATACGGCTGGTGGAGAAAGGACATCCCCAGGCACAAATGTTTTCTGTGTTTCTGACTGGACTGGACTGGAAGACAAACCTATGCATATTCCATTTGCGTCTGATTTTTACAAGAACTGAGCTTGCCAGCAAACACTATTGTTGTTAAGTGTTTTAGAAGAGGAAGCCCACTTCTCTGGTACAAAAGGTTCAGTATTGCCAGCTGAAATTACAGGCGAAAAGACTAGCAGCAGGTGCCAAAGAGCCAGAAAACAGAATACTTAAGTAAATCCTGTATGAAATATGCATGATACAATTTCCTTCTGCTTTCAGGATCAAGTGACTAATTGTAATTAGTTGAATTGTTAAGGTAAAGCCCTTCTTCTAAAGGAACTTGCAAAGGATTTCCTAAAATAGCCCTCAGAAATTTCCACATCTCTTTAATGGTCTACCAAACAAAACTATAAATCAGCCAAGTAGTCATGAACTGAAAGCATCTCCTTCCTTTCCTTGCTTCAGAAAAGTGGAGATGATGCTCTCTTGACGTGACTGATGGCTGCAGTTTTAACCTTGAAATGACCCCTGTATTTCACTGGAAATAAGACTGGTGTACAGCAGGAAGGAAGCAAGAATGACTTGTGGCTGTTGCGATAAGGAATCTCTTATTGAGCATCAGTGTTGTGGGGAAGCTTTATCAAGGAGGTCTGCCCTCCTCTTGGTCTTGAACTTAGTCCATCCTAGTTTCTGGCAAATGTTTCCAGTCAGGATTGAAGTCCTGAAGCTAAAAATTCCTGGTACCCAACGGTGCTTAGTTCAGATTTGGCATTTCCTAAATGCATTCATCCTGGTAGAGCAGATTCTGCTATCTCAGGGGCTTAAAAGGGAAAGCAAATGCCTGGGACCTGCAAGGCTGGCAGGTCAGAAACATGGTTAACAGGCTCCAATCAAGAACCGATGACTGGAGATAGTGACCAGAAGCAGCTCCCAGCTGGCAGGGTTTCAGCTTCCTGTGTGACATGAGTCAGTGGCACTGGGCCAGTGACCAGCGAACAAAGTACCCTCAGTACAGCAAACAGATGCCAGGGACTGGCTGGCTTAGCAAATGCTGGGCTCATCTTCGGGGTTTTAGACATAGCCTCCTATAGCTGAGGCAGCAGTGCTTTTCAGGGGTTTTGGTAATAACCAAAACCATGAGCAGAGGACTGCATGGGTAAAAGGCTATTTTGAAGGCTAATGAAAATATTAGGGCTGAGGTGAGCATACAGAGAAGAACAACTGTACCGCTGGCTTCCTGATAACTGCTTTTCTATCCACACATCTCCACCAGAGATCTATAATCCCAAACAGCAAGTGTCAAACCACTAGAGGCAGCTGCCCCTCACTTCAGCAGGGAATCCCCTACAAGATTTGTGTTTTGGCACTGGAACTGAGCAGAAAGCAGCAGAGCCAGCTTTCTGATTTAGCCTTTTGCAGCCTTCTCTCTGTTATGCGTGGACACAGAGTTCCAGGTCTGAACAGGAGGCTGGAGACACCTTCAGCTTCAAGCAGCTTTCTTATTTTTCTGAGGTCTAAAATGCCACACCTAGAAATTTCTGAGACAGGAAGAGTTAGCATTTCAAATAAGCAACCTGGTATTCAAAGCAGTTGTCTCTGACAGACTCCAAGTCTTTAAAACAAGGTTGTGCAGGGACACAAGTGAAGAGAAAACACTTGGATTAATGAAAGAAGTGAGTAACAATAGACTTAATTAATCAATAACCACACAGACACCCTTTGGAACCACTGCCAGCCAGCTGGAAAGTTTCTCTCTTGCGTAATGAAGTCAAACTCTAAGTGCTTTATTGCTCAACCAAGATTATTTTTTTTAAGCCTTAGGTTAGTGTTTCATCTGGAATTACTGACCTTTCAAAAACATTGACCCTTTTGTGTGCACTCCTTTTTTTCCTTCTGGTGAAAGGATGAAAGAAAATGTCAAATGACACTGAACTGATAAATGAGGTGTAGGTGTCTGAGAAATACCTATTGATGGTTTCTCCAGAATGAACAAAGTGTCCCAGAACACATTTTGAAATGCAGGCTCTGAGCTGACAGCTCCCAAGGACATACCTGCTTCATGTGCCCATGAATGCACGCTGGGAAATGGACACAAAAATCGTTTCATTTTGTCATGATAAGAGGCTCTTCCAAGGATTGTGCAGGCACAGATGAAGAAAAACTGTCAGACCTAAGAGACAAGACGTGAAGAGACAAGATGGTCATTAAAAAGGTGAACACTACTGAAGAGATCAGTCAAGGTAACAGTGAGTAGCACCTATAACCTAGTACAGAAGTGACTTACCTTAAACCAGAAAAAGGCACTCCTTGTCTGGAATAACTACAACCGCAGGAAGAGCCAGACTGACAAAGAAAGGCATCACCAAAACAAACCATGGGATATACTATTTTTAGCCTAATGGGAAAAAAAGCTCTTTTAAGATTCTCCTTCCTGGGGTGTGTGGTTTTAATACAGCCCCCCAAAACTGAACATACCAAATACATACAGAAGGATAGTCTTTCCCTCCTCATGTGACCTAGCCTACTTTCCTCAGTGGGATACTCTATTTCATCTCCACATAAGCAGATAAATTAGACATACAGAAACAGATTCACTTTAACTGCAGTCTTCCCATTCCTCTTCCTGGGACCCTTCCTCATCTCACGTAGGTAAAGGAAAGGTGGACACTGATTCCTAATTCTTTGCTGGTGACCTGGTGTTTAGGAACTCAGGCACTGGAATTTGAGCCCCTCTTTCACAGTTCCCAGCAAGTTCAATGCAAGTAGTTCTCACTAGCCTTGGACTAGCTTTGATTCACCAATTAAATGAAAAGACACACTGTGCCTCCTTATCAATTTTTCTGAGATCGCATTTCTTCTGGAAGCCATTTTCCAGTTGTCAATATCCTAAGAAATAAAGTGCCTTACCCTACAGTACAAATTTGCTGCCCTTAAATTATCTGACTAGGCTTTTAAAATCCAAACTTCCCCCCATGCTTCCACATAACCACTCATTCTCCTAAGTCATGATAAGTGCTCTGAATCAGATGCTGAACAAACACAAAGAAAATCTGGAAACAAGTACATACTTACAAAAGTTTTAAAGCTATGATCACTGCTTTGATTCTAATCACTTCATCTCGTTGAAAAAAAAAGAAAAAACCCAACAGCCAAGCACCAAATTCCACAGACACATTCACGCCATAAGTTATGCAATGTAAGGATGATTATTTTACACACCAAGAGGCTATGGAAGGAGCAGAGAATAGGGAGGAGAGCAAATAGTGGAGAATTGCAACTGTATGTGAAAGAACAGCGGTTTTCCTTCTCACGTTGCAGTTGTTAACACCTTTGTGTTGGTTGGGTTGGGATTTTTTTTTTATTGGCCTTCTCCTATCACCATATAGTAAGTGCTTCTGAGTAACCATCTGTGCATGGCCTTATAGCTCTGCACCAAGTTAGGTCTTTTCAGATTGATGAACTGCGAAGAGCTGACTGCCAGCAAGGCTGGCTAACTGGCTTTCAGATCCAGGCTACGCAGTTTACATGGGGGAGGCAGAAAACAGAAGGTCTCAATTTCTCTAAGCCAGTAGCTCTGTACTTGATGTTGTTCTGCATTTTCATTAATCTTTATCAGTGGTCCAAGACTTGCTACTGTGAAGCAAGAAAGGGATGAAAAAGAGTCCTAGATGTATTTCTGGTGCTGCGATGTGTTACAGTAAACTACAGCTCATCTGAGAAACTTGAGAGCAAGCAGAGGCCATGTTATTCAAACAGTCTTCCGCATAATTAATTTCTGGGCTCCGCTGAACAAAGCTGTGATAGGCAGACAAGTGGTGGCAAACATCCAGACCCTAGGCTGGATCTGAACTCTGAAACAGTTTGATCTGTGGATTTCACATCAGGTTTGGGCTTCTCTGCACTATGCTGTGGAGTATGGGACAGAGATACTCCTGGCAGGGCCAAGCTGTGCCAAGGCTCCTCCACAGATCCCTGCAGCATGCTGCTATGCTGATGTACCCAGTTTAAATGCAGATGCAGTACAACTATTTTTATGCACTGCTAGGCCACAACGTGCTGCTTTCAGATCTGAGTTAGCTAGGGAAGGAGGGGACAGAAAAAAGAGGAGACAGACCAAGTAGCAGGGAGCAACTATTACAATAAATGTAATCTGAAGTAGCAATATAGTTTATCTTTACAATAGTTCCACCTGTGCTAAGAACATCCCATGAAGGGGCTTATGAAGTTCATTCCTCATGATGCCTTTACAGCTCAGAAGTCACATCAACCTGCTGTATCTAGGGGACTCCTAGAAAAATACCACCTGTCTAATCACATTACAACACAGGATGCAGGAGTCTGGAATTGGAGTTGTAACCCTTGGCAGGCTAGCAGCCTTAGCACACTGCCTCAGTTTTAAGTCTCCCAGCCTAAGGGGTTTTCAGAATGAGTTTCTCACTCAGCAAGGATGTTCATGTGGAACAGCTGTGAGATCAACTATAGTCTATTGTGAGTTGGACTGAGGCTTATCAATTCACACCAACCTGGCTAAACAGTCAAGCCATTAACAATGGGAACGTGACAAAGCCTGGTCCTTCACCACTGTGAACTTTAGACAGGACTTTCAGATCCTCCAGTCTTAATCTCTTTGAAGGAGATATGTTAATTAGGCTCTGTTAACACAAAGATAAATAATTTTTACAGAACCCAAGCAACCTCTTTCTCTCATAAACCTGTGTTAAGTATCTATCATCTCAATTAACTGATGTTACCCCAAGTGAAAGAGATCATGCTGAAGGCTTGAGTCTAAAGCAAGAAAGCATCTTATGGATCCAGATCCACTTTCACTTACCTTTGCATACATCAGAGTAACTGCTCCTATGATCAAGAACTGCACTGCTTCTCTTTACCTCAACAGGTGCTGACTTAACTGCTCTCCTTCTTGGTGCTTAGATTGGAGGATGCAATCAGTTCAGCTGAATCAGACTATGCCCAGGACAAATAGTATGTTGGACTGGAGCCACAGTTCTTGCTGTCCAGAGTTAAGTATACAGCTTTTCATGTCTTATGCATGTGCTTCAGAGGTTAAGGTTGGACCATTGGTCATGGTCTGTCACTGCTTAGGAACCTCTATATTTGACATGGAAAACGTTTTACTAAAAGAAAACAAACCAGCAAAACCAAAACTATTGAGAACACGTAAATATGAAAAACCAGCAAGTGACCTAGAACAAAGGAAAAAACTTAGTGAAGCTGTGTCAAAGCAAACATACTAGATTTTCATGTATACTGTGGCAACTCTTATGTAGTTTTATTATCTAAGAGAATTTATACTTGAGTAAATTTAATGTTTTGACTGAAGTGCAGTGGATGATACTTAAAAATACTCAGCAACCTCAAATGTAGTGTTTATACCATAGGGTACTGATAATCTAATTTAAAATACATCTATTTTCTCTGTGTGCTCTCCAGTTTTTCATCCTGGCTTTGGACTAGAAATATAAGCATCTTAATATCACACATTTCTCTCCTATTCTGACATAGTGAACCACTTCAGCTATGTCAGGGTATTTAAAACAATAACATTTTGCTATTGTAAGTTTTGTTATTTGTACATTTGCGAATGTAGTCACTGAGAGGCAGATTGGATCCCTCTGCCAGCCCTGAAGCTGCCCATTTCAACACCTGACAAGCCCATCTCATTCAGTTCGTCGCTTCACAAAACCCAAGTCAAGGAGGAGGATTTTTTCCCTCTTTAGCCTACTCAACCCAGGCCCTTCTTCACAGATGCTCCTGAAAGTACAGGGTCAAATTACACCTATAAAACTTCAAAGGTTCCCATGGCATTTGTGTCCCCCAAACCTCCTGTTTCCCTTTCCAGGGCTGGTCATTGGGAACCCAGTGGAGATTTCCATTTATCTTTATTTATATAATGAGATCAGAGCTTGTAGCCTTTCTGTTAGAGCTGAAGACCTAATAAAAATCATAGGAATGCTGGGCTGGAAGGACCTGAGGTCCCTTCCTTACAACATGCCTGGACCATCACTGACTAACAAAACTGTGTTCTTAAAGGACTCCATAAACAGGGACTTCATAGACTTCAAGGCTGCTTCACTGTTTCTCTTTTTCTGTTTTCAGCATAAATGAAAATATTTATTCAGTAGATGCATTTTCAGAATAAATCTACTTGTGACACTTTGTTATGTAAACAAAGCTGGTCACTATTTGTTGCATACCCCTCCTGCCATGGAAGCAGAGATCAATTAACCCCTGTTCTTTTTATAGCCCCATTGGAAGACAGTTCTCCATGTTGCCCCTCAATATTCTTTCTCCTAAACTCAGCAAACCCAAACCCTTCAATCATCTCACTTTGGCCAGGTTTCCTAGGCCTGTGGCAGTTTTCATTGCTCACTTCCAAGCCCACTTCAGTCTGTGTCTGATGCAGAGACATGCTCTAGATAGGCTGATAGTTTTTCTCTGATGTCAGCAGAGAATTTCTTAAATACCCAAGGTATGTCAGATGACACCACAAACTGGATCAGATTTTCTTCAACAAAGACAGCAATTACATATAGGCAAATTCAGTAACTTTCTTTTTAGAATTTTTCTGGTATTATCAGGAGAGTTTCTCAGTTTTCTGGTGTTCAGCACACATCATCCAAATCACGAGAATGAAAAAGCTACAACTGTGCACATCACATTACCCTAACTCTTGGTCTCATCCCCTCAGTCTACCCATTTCATTCACTGGTTGTGTTTCATCTTTGAAACCTTGTGAGCATTTTGTGGGAATTTATTAGACCTGTAAACTGTTGCTTAATACATTGGGACTTCAGCCTGGTAAGACTGTGGGCATTGAGAGTTTTTCTGAAGTAACGTAATAATGTATCAGATGACAAAGCACCTAAGAACACACATGTCAAGGAGAATTAATCTGGTATTAGTGAGTCTTAACTAGAGAAGAGCAGAGCACTCAGGACAGCAGGTCCTTTGCCCTTCACTGGCTTAGAAGCCTGGGGAAGAGAAACAGCTCAGGGAGGTGCCTGCATGCCCGCATGAAGAGAGCTCCGTGAAAACATTTGGTAATCCGGAAGGGGAAGATATGAGGTTATGTTCACCACGCGGATGCAGGCCCCTTAGTAGAAATGGCTTTGGTCTTGGATTCTCATTGAACCTCTTTGTTCTCCTCTGATTTTCTGAACAATGTGATTCTGTTTCTCTCCATGAATGTAACTCCTTATGGTTTACTGCAGTTTTGTTTATTCTTTGCATAAAACTTAGGAACTGGCTTTTTTTATTTCTTCCTAGCAGATGATCTTGTCTGGTCTTTCATAATTGTCCTGTGGTTCTCCAGAAAAGCAGAGATAGCGGGGACATGTCTGCATCATTACCATAATATATAGTCAGGAGAAAAGTTAAGGGAAGTCAGGCTGTTGTACACAGTGCCATACAATGTAGGACAGCTATTTAGGTACTCACTTCGCCCCTCCAGGGGTTCAGGTTGTCATCAGCCTGTTCCCTAGCTTGACAGCACAAAATCACCAGGTGCTGCAGAAATTGCCAGCAAGCCTCAGTTTAACAAGCATGCTTACAAACAGCATCTCAGTGAGATTCAGGGAGGAAGTGATCTTTTAACAAGAGGTGACAAGTTACTCCACAGTTAGTAGCCTGACACACTACAGAGAGCCAGCTTAATGATTCTTGTTCATCACTGTGAGAGAGGCTGGGAAAGAGTGTCAAAAATGAATAATGGAAGTGTGATGGTCCAGGGAGACCATTAGGCCATTTAGTCCAATGTGCTTATCCATTTAAATATTTTGCTTCCACTCACTCCTCCTTTCTTACTTTTTCCTGAGATACTGTGATTCTTCCCCCTTCTGCCTGCAGACACAAAGCTCTAGCTGTTGCTTGATCTAATTTCTGTGACATTTCAGGCACTCTTCCTGCTGACTTGTTCCATCTGGTTATTACCCTTTCAGTGAGAAGCAGTTCTGTCTGCATCTCTGCTGAGTCTCCTAGTCTGTGTGCTGAGTGTTTCAGCTCCTCCTCCCTGAACAAGCAAGCTTGGGCAGGTTTATAAATAGGAATTTTCAAGCTAATGAGAAGGGGTGCGGGGGTGAGGAAGAGAGAAACTGCACTGAAGTCACATCAGAGACAGATCCTAATGCTCTTCAGAAC
The DNA here is from genome assembly GCF_012275295.1 of Melopsittacus undulatus. Lineage (NCBI taxonomy): Eukaryota > Metazoa > Chordata > Aves > Psittaciformes > Psittaculidae > Melopsittacus > Melopsittacus undulatus. Next base: position 101,693,228 of record NC_047528.1, read on the forward strand.
GACAGCTTTGCAGGCACAGCCACAGAGGGACACTTGGAAAGGGGATGGTTAAGCACCAAAAGGGGGAAGGGGTTTAAGACTTGGCTCTGTCACAAGTTTTAATACAACTTGGAAAAAGTCATACCTCCTCTCAGTTCTCCATGGGCTGAATCCTGTTCCTTCTTCCCTCCCAGCTCATGTACTGTTATACCTGTGGGGCAAGAATGGTCTATTCCTATGCATTTACTTGTAGATCAGTAAAATAAGGTTTGCCTCTTGCTGGGATCTCCCAGTGTTACCATGATAATACAGACTTCTGTTTAGAGAGAGTGCCCTGGTTCATACACATGACATCCTTTTGCTGGGGCACGGAATGCACCTTGCACTGTACGACATTTTCCCCCCACTTGTTTTTATTATCCCCACAGAGGGCTGGTAAATAAAGCAGTACAAGCCCTTCTGGGACTGAAATCCTTGTACTGACTTCTAGCTCATTTTCCAGAAGAATAAGTCATTTCCCTTATCTGTACTATGAAGACAAAACACAACCAGGGTGACCTAATTCATACAGATGGCATGTGGATCAGCAGCTTCATATCTAGACAATACTCTGCATAGGATGCATGGTTTTGTAAATGCCAAGTGTCACTGTATTTGGTCTCTGAACCAATAAGCAGGGACCCACTCCAAAATGACAACAGAGAAGCGGTTGTGAAGCATCTCTCTAATGCCATATAAGTATATGTGATAAAAGAGAGGTGGGGGCCAGACATACTAAACGTGGTATCAGATCTGAACAACACATCCTGCTACTGAGAAGCCTTCCAAGAGCTATAAGATTATTAGACAAGTACTCTCCACTTGCAAGTTCTAGGACTCAATGTGACTTCTGCAATGCTTAGCAGATATGCAGAAAGGATGTGAGGTCAGATGTAGAATAAAAACTGCATCAAAGTGCCAATGGATGATTATCTGGAGTCATCCCTGATTGCCTTCAAACATGAAGATTCAGCTGTAAACTGCAGGATGTTCTGTCTTTGTCTGCAGTGGAAAGAATCCAGATTCATTCTAGTGCAGTGTCCTGGTCTGAGCCGTAGCAGTCATTTTTTTCTCCTTCTTGGTAGCTGGTGCAGTGCTGTGTTTTGACTTTCGCGCTGAGAGCAGTTGCTGATAGCAAGTATGTTTTGAGTTACTGCTCAAATGTTTGGTTTATCCAAGGCCTTTTTCTGAGCTCATGCTCTGCCGGGGAGGAAGGGAGGCCGGGAGGAAGGAGAGACAGGACACCTGACCCAGGCCAGCCAAAGAGGTATTCCATACCATAGCACGTCATACCCAGGATGTAACCGGGAGAGACCTGGAAGGGCTGGAGCTCTGGGGGGATGGAGGAGGTATCGGTTGGTGCTTGGTCGGGCAGGGTGGGGTGAGTTATGGGTCGGTGACTGGTGAGATGTTGTATTCTCTTCACTTGTTATTGGCTTTATCATTATTATTTGTAGTAGTAATGGCAGTAGTGATTTATGTTATACCTTAGCTATTAAACCGTGCTTATCTCAACCCGTGGGGGCTACATTCTTTGGATTCTCCTTCCTAACTCTCCGGGAGTTGGGGGAGCGAGGGGGGGGAGTGAGTGAACGAGCTGTGTGTGGACTTGGTTTAAACCACGACATGCAGAACAGCCAGAATGTAGACATGCTCGAAATACTCAGTGCACCTACAAAAGAAGTGATGCTCCTGTATCCCTTACTTCTGGACATCACACAGACTGTATCTCAAGCATGCTGCCCTCTTCATCCACCAAATTAGGATTGATTCATCGGAGAGATAAATGAACATAGTCCTCTCCTCCTTGTGTCTTCTCTTTCAAAAAGTCCTTTCTGAAGAGGTTTGGAAGCTTTCATTTCCAACCATGGAAGTGGTGTAAGATCTTCCTATATTGTCTCCTCTTCTGGAAGAAACCCTTGTTTAGTCCACAGTTAAAAGTGATCACTAAAAACACTGCTCCCCAAACATGCAGCTGCAAGAACTGGTTGTTCAGGACAGTGGCAAGAGCCACTTAAAATGTTCCAGCATTCTGAGATACGAAGAATTAGCAGCAGCTTTGCAGGAACCTGTTCAGCATTCTGAGGCATATCCAAAAAGCAGGAGACCAGCCCTCATTTACCTATTCCAGCTTAGAAAAGCAGTATTCAGATGGCCCTTATATTTCTACCCAGCAGGCTAAAGGCATGCTTAGTAAGAAGAGACTTTCTTATACTCCCGGATATTCCCTTCTTCACAAAACTCTTCAAAAACTTTCACTGACCTCTTGCAGATAGCTTTATCAGCCCAGATGCTTACTGGGGAGGTGTAAGACATGGCAGCAATGTCCTACCAGCAGACTGCATTCAAACAGCAATGTGGAAGGGGAATGGAAAATTTAGTGCTAGTATTTTATTAGCTGAATGTGATGCTCTTCTGAAGCCTGTTGGCAAAGTTAAAAGGTTAGTGGCATTTTTAAAGAATAGGCTGAACTACAGCCAGCTCATGCAGTTTTAACTGGAAAAGTACTGAACCTCTCAATGAAGTACTACACTACTACTGCCACCTGTAATTACAGGAGAAACAGGTCTTCTACACACTGGGACATGGAAACATGAAATCTTCAGCACTATTACTACTGTCAGCACTCCAGGAAACCTGCTTTTGTTAATGTCACAGAAAAATGTCTCTCTGTAGTAACACAGTATCTCAGGAAAGGTCTTTTTCAGAACTTCTCCCACCTAAAAACCATGCTTCATTACTTGCCCTTTTCAGAAGCCAGTTTTCTATCTACTGCTTCTATGGCTCCAAAATATTGTGCTAAGTACCTGTCTTATCTCTCCATAAGGATCAAACACGCCTTCTGGTTTGCAGAGCATGTTGCACAACTGTAGGTCCTGTTTGCTACCCAGTGTCCAGACTGCCAACCACTGTTTTATCCACAAGAACAAATGGCCTAACAACAAACCAATTAAACAGGGCTAATGTCGCACCCTACTTCTGCACTACTTGCAGCCAGGGATAGATCTGTTCATTCCCCCCAGTGGAGCTGTTTACTGATCTAGTGCTGTGGTGCTGTGGTTTTCAACCCACAGTATGTGAGATCCCAGGGCTCTGCCAATTATTTTTAAGGAGTCCATGGATAAAGACCAAGAAAAGCAAACCTACTGTTCCCACAGGAGCCCACACCTCTGCTGGAATTTTTAGTGGCTGGCAAATTGGAAGAAAGTTGAAAACCATTTGTCTGATGTAACAAGACAGGATATGTTCCCTAGGGCATCGAATTTTGGGGAACTGCTGAGGAACTCTGCCAAGTTGTAACAGTTGCAGTGCCTAGTTAGCACCTGTCTATGAAGAGCGGTATTTGTGAAATAGCTAGGGGTGCACAGAGTATGCAGCATCTATTCCTTATGCCACGCCTGGATGAGACATATGAAGAGTAAGCTTTCCTTTGGGTCATTTCAAGCCAGTGCCAACATCAAGAATCATAGAATACCACGCTGGAAGGGACCTCAGGATTCATCTGGTCCGACCTTTCTTGGCAAAAGCACAGCCTAGAAAAGATATCCCAGCACCATGTCCAGCCAAATCTTCAAAGGGTCCAGTGATGGGGAATCCACCACTTCCCCGGACAGATTATGCTAATAACCAATTGTTCTCACTGTGGAAAATTTTCTTCTTGTGTCCACTCGGAATCTCCCCAGGAGTAAATTGTGCTCAATAAACCCTGTCTTTTCCATATGACTCCTTGTGAAAAGGGAGTCCCCCTCTTCTTTGTAGCCATACTTTAAATACTGGAACATGGTGATAAGGTCTCCCCTGAGCCTTCTCTTCTCCACACTGAATAAACTCAGTTCTCTCTCAGCCTTTCCTCATACAGCAGGTTTCCTAATCCTTTGATCATCTTTGTGGCCCTTCTCCTGACCCTCTCCAGCCTGTCCACATCCTTTTTGTGTAGCAGGGACCAAAACTGAACACAGTATAGCCTGGCAAGAGTTAAGTAGAACAGAATAATGGCTTCTTTATCTCTGCTGGTGATGCCCTTGTTGATGTAACCCAGCATCCTGTTGGCTTTCTTTGCACCGTTCGTTCATATTGAGCTGCTTGTCCACCAGGACCCCCAGGTCTCTTTCCACAGAGCTGCCCCCAATCTGGGGACATTCTAGCCTATGCTATACTCCTGGATTTTGTCTTCCCAGGTGAAAGACTTTAAATTTGTTTTTGTTGAGGTTCATAAGGTTCTTATTAGCCCATCCATGTCTTCTGCAGGGTGGCTCTCCCTTCTGAAGCATCCACTTCCCCATCAGTTTGATATTATTGGCAGACTTCACTAGGATATACTTGATTCCATCATCCAGATCATTTATGAAGATATTAACTAGCATTGGGCCTTGGGGGACCCCACTTGTAACAAGTCTCCAGCTGGAAAAGGAGCTCTTCACCATCACTATCTAGGTGTGGCATGTCAGCCAGTTCCCCATTCACTGCACAGACCATTTATCTAGACTGTAATATATCACTTTCTGTAGGAGGAGGCAGTAAATTATAGGCAAGAATTCTCTAGGAGTACGTAGTAAATAAAATCACACAAAATCTCCCCAGTACAGAAAGCTGCTATTGCAGGTTCTCCTGACCCTTCCAGCTCCCCATAACACAACCAAGCCTTTCACAGAGTGTGCTTGAGCCATTCACAGCAAAGTCCCAAACATATTTCAGCAGAATTTTTTCTTTGGGGAAAATACAAGATAAAGTTGCATTTTCTCTACAAGAGCACTCACTGACAGCAATGACATTGTGTCTAGCAGAATGGAAAAGAAAATTTTTCCATTTTTAAACATTCTGTGAAGCAAGAAGTCCACAGTGAGAAGGAAAAGCACCCTGAACTGCTCTGACTACTCCAGCTGAACCTGAATTAGACACCTGAAAAAATACGCTTTTGGGAAAACATTAAGGTTCTGTTTAAAATCCATGCACAAACCCAAAAATGTTGCAGAAGAAAATTTCCTTTTTACTCTCCCTCTCCCAGCTTTAGTAACAGGTTGTCTTTGTGGGATCAGCCCCCAAATGTTGCTTTTTTCCCTTCCCTTCACAAGTATGCTGCTCTTTGGTACAGTGCTGGATGCCCAACCGGCATCTTTTACATATGAATCTTTCTTCCATGCCTGAAAGGTTTCCCCCATGCACATGTAACTTCTGCCCCTTTTCATCATGGCCCTCTGCTCTGGTACAACTAGTCTGTGTTGCCTCGGAGACAGGAGCGTGCAAACCACAGTGAAGTACACGGCTTCCAGCAGGGCAGATAGTTGGATGCAAAGGAGGACTTAGGAAACCAAGGAGCTCTGCAGGGGAACAGCTTTTCTCTCATTAGGATAACGCTGCTATTAGCACACAGTTGTTCCAGTCAGTTAAAAATGAGCTGATTATAGGTACCCATGCCCTGAATAGACACCCTGAACGGGGCTGTCCAGACTATACACTGTTAACATCTTTGTTAGTGGCAATTTCTGCCAGTAAGAGTGTGTGGGGAGAAGGATTGAGAAAGAGCTTTCTTCTATTTAGAAAGACCCTGCCTGTCCTTAGCTTTTCTCACACTCCAGGAGATACCTGTTAACTGGAACACAGGAGAACTGTTTTCTCTGTGGCAATGCACGTTTAGTAGTCTTTTGCATCTGACAAAAAACATATGCACTAAAATACCATCAGATGGTAAAAAAGCAAGAGAATACTACTGGGATGAATAACTACCTTACAAGTTCATCCCTGCATTGGGGCATATTAAAGAGACACTAGACAGAATCCATTCAAAGCAACTGATACCTAAAGGCATGGCAGCAAGAGAACTAAATGCACACTGCCAGCTGGTTTATGCCATATCTAAGGATTTAGTTGGAGTAAGGTATCTATCTTTTCTGCAGAGCCTGATAGCACCTTAAAATCCCGCTAAGTCTTTACATCACTATACGGATTTAAAAAACATCTGGTCTTGCTTTTAAAGCCAGAGCTATTTCAAAATTGATACACATCCAGACAAAAAGTGCCTCAGCGGGGATGTTTATCCTTACTTTCCTAACAGTTACATTACCTGTCACAGTTTCTCAAGTCTAACAAAAAGAACTAAGCTTTACTAAATACCACAGTTGAAGATTTCCTCAGCAACATTTTCTCCAGGAGCAGACAACTCCCACTAAGTGTTCTCTTTAGTCTGCAAGTATCTGGCCAGAGGGGATTGCTTCAATTTTTCAGATGTATTTCCAAGGTCACAAGGATTTTCACACATTCTACAGCTGGCTGCTCAATAGCAGGTAAAGGATGTTGCAGCTAATGGGAACACAGATTTGAGCTAATTATGGAGTGATTGACTTGCCATGGACTTAATTGCTTATTAGAAGTCACTCTGATCTCTGAAATGGAGGCTATGAATCTCATCATATGCAAAGAAATACCCACCATCTGAAGAATAAATATGACAAGCTCATTCAAGTACAAGGAATAGGTATTTACATGCAAGTTCTTTCAGTGTGTTATGCATTAATGGTTGGACTCAATAATCTTAAAGGCCTTTTCCAACCTAAATGATTCTATCTTTTTATGATTTCAGCACCAGTGCTTGGAAGCCAAATGTAAGTGCTCAGGTGTGAACGTTAGGAAGTGAATTTGTCCAAGAACAGTTCCAGGGCCCCAGTCTTGCCAAGAACCAATACACAGTGCCTGCCAGTTACTGCTAAGCACTTTTATATGTGGAGCATAGATAGGAAGCTGCGTTTTCAAGAAACTTTACTCATATCAAGCAACTCTGCAAGTTCTTCTTTCACTACAGAGCACCCTCTCAGACCATCCTGCCTTCCTGTCTTGTGGCATATGCTGTTTGCTGAGTGATACCCAAGCCAGAGACTGCACACTGTTATAAGCAGAAGTACCTACAGAAGGCAGCACAGAATCCTGTTTATTGAGCTTTTTATGCTATGGCTCTGCTTAGTTTCAGGACCTTTCCTTCAGTTTCCTTCTCCATTCTTGCACACAGGCACCAGCTGTCTCCACTGCCTTTTCAACCATCATCTATTTCTCCAAGAAGCCCTAGTAGGCAAGACTCCATGCCAGCCTAAGCTACTACAGTGAGCACCAATGGGATCTGTATTACCCCCCTCACAGTCAGGGCTCAGGAAGCTACTATGTTTGCAATATGCTGAAGTGGAGTTAACAAAGCAGGCTTCTTTTTTTGCCTCCCAAGCACCCTGTTCATATTTTTAACTCTAAAAGCAGTGAGCTTTTTATTTCATTTAGCCCTTGGGGTTTTTTATATTTATTGGAGTTAATGTTCTCATTGCTGACATGGCAGCTTGCTCCTCTGATGGCACCACTGTCTTGCACTCACGTGGGATCCCTAGGCACTAACTTACGTTCAGGGGCTGATTTTGCAGGGCTTTCTAGCAGTTACACCACTTCATTGTCTGCTCCCACTATTCAGAAGTATGTACCTGCTTCTCAGCTGCTGCATTTCACAGCTGAACATCTGAGTGCAAGTTTAAACCGAGATGAGCTCAAAATAATCACAGAATCATTTGAGTTGGAGATCTGAAGATCATCAAGTCCAATCAAAAGCATTTGTCTGTAAATTGCGCAGCTCAGGAGCAGAAATGTAACACCTCACACAGAGGTGTAGACCCTGCTCTCTGCTCCCATGAGACAGGCTAGATGTCTTGCACCAAACCACAGTGGTGCCCCATGGAGTCTCACCATGGCCTGTGGCTTTGGACATTTGCCCTCCTTGCTCTCTCTCCCCTTCAACAGGCTCAAACTTGCTCCTTTATCATAATTTCTTTCTTCCTCAATTCATACTTTGTCATAAACAGTAGGAGATAAAGCCATGCCAAAGAAGCAGTCTTTGTACATTGCGCTGTACAAACATGAAGCTATGGATAACATAGTTTCCCCTTTAAAAAAATATACTCCCTTGTCTCTGAATGGGACCTCTTTCCACTGTGACGTGGTAGCACAATGAATTCCCTGCACTGAGACGTTGATTACAGCCTTGAGACAAGGCACAAAGGGAGTGCGAATAAATGAACAATACAGTGAAGGAAACAAATGGCAAAATAAAAGCCAGCAAGCAATGAAGAAAAAGAGAAAAAGGAGAACCAGCCTGCAGTGTTTAAATCTGTGCCATGCAAAACCACCACCATACAAAATGATGCAGAATTTCTACAGAACTAGGCTGGTAAAAAGCCTATCGGGAGTCCAGTCATAAGAGCGTGCTGACTCTATGAGCAAGGGCAGAGCCAGCAGTTAAAGGACAAGTGTTACACAGTTTTCACACTGGCCTAGTGCATCCCATGGGATCCCACAGGATTTTACAAGGACTTTTTCTGCCCCTGAAACTCAGCCATACTTGGGATAACAGGTTAGCAGTGTACAGCAATTTATTGGTTTTGCTAGTGCTCTGTGCCGTTGCACAGGTCCTCCCTTCTTTTGTCCCCCCCACTTCCAAAGGCTCACATTATTTTTAAATTAAGTGTTTCTTCTCAAATAGAAATTTGTTCCTACATCCATCCTTCTGATCCCCTCAGACCAGCCTCACAACTGATTCTCACTTCTCTTCCCTCTTCTCTTCTTATTCTTCCCCCACAACTTTTAGTCATAAAAGCGACTTCATCCTCACTTATTTCCTATCTCAAATCCCACAAAAACCAGCACCAATGTCATGGCAGAGGAGTTGTTACCTGCTGGTAACCTGAATGGTCATTTGATGACAACCCGTCTCACCACACTGGAGCTGTCTTATGGGGCTTTAGCAGGTTTTCAAAGCAGAGACACTTTACTTCAGTCTCATGTATGAAACATTTAATGTAACATACTGATCTGAGTGTTTCTGTAACATACAACTCTTGCTTGCTTGTTACCATCTGCCTAGTATAATGTATAGTGCAGTACATGGCCAGCTGTGCTCACTAAACACTACCTTCTGACTCCAATGTTATGTATCCTATGGGATGGGGAAATGTAGGTCTCTGATCTGCCCCCTGGCCATTTCACAGTTTGCTTAAACTCCTCAACCTCTGGGCTGCTGTATGACTCAAGCCCTTCTTTTATCCTAGACCTAGTGATTTCTGTTGAGCCAGGCAATACAGCTTGCTGGGTAACCCAAAGTGGCACTTTGGCTGTGCAGTGGTTGGTGTGATGGGGAATCTCTCCAGTACTTCAGTGGGAGATAAAGAACCTTATGAGGGCAGTGAACTGGCAGCCAAATCAAGAGACCCACTGGAAGAGGGCTGCCTCTCTGTGTTCCTTTATAAACAGATTTCTGTAACAGAAAACACTTTTAGAAGATATTTCTGCTCAACTTGTTAATGCTTTTCTTTCTTTCTTTCATCTCCTGGCTGTCATTAGCTGTCAAGTCCTGATGCACATTTTCTGTTCATTTGCCTTTTAAAAAGGCAAAGGTCAAGACTTCCAGAAGATAGGCAAGACCTTATTTCCCTTTTCCACTCTGGACTGAAACAACACTGCTGCTTAACTTGCCTTAAAGAGCCTTGCTGCTCTTCACCTTTAATCATTCATTCATGCTTCTGCACCTCACTCTTGCTTGAGCTAACCCTAGTGTTTGTGCACCTGGCTGTTAAATTAGCTCAGGATGAAAAATAACTTTCCCCTCAAAATGGCTATTTGGTTCACAGTACTGTGACATAAATACTTGTGCCAGCACCACAGATGGGACAACTGAGTTGGGGGAAAAGAATGACAACAAGCAATTATGGTGGAGTGAGAGAATCACAACATTTAAGATGGTAACTGAAATTATACCCTTTCTGCTCTCAACAGTGCTAGCCTGCTAGACGGAAGTTGCTCAGCTCACCGCATACTGAATAGGATCAAAAGCTTGACCCATAGCTGTGACCCACTGCAGAAAAGGATCTGCAACCTAACAATCCCTCCTCCCTCCTTTTCCTCAAAACGTGATTCTGAAAAAATCCAGACATCTTCTTCCCAATCAGGAGCTCGTGTTTTAGGGCTAGCCATGACCTGCAACAATTCTTGTTTATTACTGTCTGCCTAGAAAATCTTGTAGGGTAAGACAAGGATATTTCTCTGCAAGGTATCTGTAAGGATCTCAAAACACTTTGCAAACATCCTTTAGTGATAACTCACAGCACCTCTCTTGTTGCCGCTGAATGATGAAATGGAGGCCATGGTTTGGCAACATGAAGAATGTGATGGCAGCAAGGTCTTTAGTGACTGCTGCTTCTGCCTCTTCCTCACTACACCACATCACCACCTCCGAATAGGATGACCCCCAACTACTCCATAAACCAGGTGGTGTAACTATCCCAACCGAAACCCAAGCAAACCTAACAAAGCTTTTTAGTTGTTATTACTGTATTTTATAGTCTCAGCAGTTACCAGACTGCTAATACTGCTGGGAAAGTGCTGATTCATGATGAACATAGTAGCAACATGCAGTGACACAGGAGCAAGAATGAGCTGTGGAGGAAGGAGAAAGCAAAGGAGAGGATGATGACAATGGGAAGTGAAGCAACGATACCTAAAGCCTGCATTACCAAGGAAGACTGCCACCATCCCAGGCACAGAGAAACTAAATGACTTGTTCACAGGAATAAAGAAAGTTACAGCAAATTATTGGCAGAGAGCATAATTTTAAGAGATGATGACAGCTGCTTATCCCCTCTAAACTCCAGGCACGTTTCTGCCCTGCTAGTCTTGTTTGAAATCACAGTGAGAAGGTAACTACCACAAATCCAAAAGGAGGCTGTCCCATCCAGGTGTATTATCAATACTTGGCAGCTCATAAAAGTTTCTAGACTAGTTCCTGAAGATAAAATAAACAGCAACATCCAAATATCTGAGCCAGGCCTTCTTAAAGGCAGCAAGTACATACATACACACACAGGTTGTCCACCTCTGCCCTCTTCCATTCCTTTCTTCTTCTCTTTGCCTCTGCTACTCTAACAAAATTTCACTAGTTAAGTTTAAAATGGATTTTTAAAATAGATTTTTAATTATTTTTTTTAAAGATTAGTTCTAAACCACTGCAAAGAGCTGCATAACCACCTCTTAGCTTTCAGAGGGCTCTTTCAGCTTAGGAACACACAGGAGTGCACAGTCTCAAATCTGGAAGTAAACTGGTACAATGGAATTAGTGAAAATGTCTGCATGGATACCCAGCTTTCTGTGATGAAAGCCTACACATATGAAGATGGAGGGAATCATTTGCAGTACCCAAGCTCCCTGCATGTGAGTATGTGGTACCGTCTGTGTGGGAGGCTGCTTGGACAGCAGGGTGCATGAGAACAGCAGGGGCACTGCTCCAACCCAGCCTGCCCACAACTCACTGCGGGAAACTTCTCCCTGTTGTTCTTCCAGAGAAACAGAAACTCCCCTCCAGCCTTTTATGAGAGCCAAGAAAGCCTGCCATATGTACTTTGTATATCAGAAAATGGGAAGAGGATAGCATGCTGCTTTTCAAAGCTTTGTAACTCATATTCAACAGCAAGGCCTAACAACCTAGGAAGCAATTCTATACAAGCCTATGATATATTTAAACAATCTCTTGGGTTTTACTCTGTGAGCTGGTTTGGCTTCGCTACCTTATTGCTGCACTTGCTAAGCCTGTTTTCCTTCTAACCTTTGGATCACAGAGCACACAGTAATCTCCAAGCCAATGCCAATGCTCTCCATAAACAAGCACTGTCCCCAGGATGTATATTTCTGAACCACTTCCCCCAGTAGATGATAGCCTCTGTTTCCAGCTGCCAGTTCCTTTCTGTTCATCATCTCACTCTGGATGATGCCCACATTCCCTCATTCCCATGGAAGCACTGCTTCATCTCCCAGCTGTGAATATCTGTCAGGTCCCTAGAGTCCAGACAGAGCTGTAGCTGCCCCCCTGTCACATTGCCTGTATTAGAGTTGGTGCTGGTCGGCTGCTAGGCACAAAAGAGGTGCTGCTCACTTTTCTTGTGCTTTGCTCCCACCACTGAAATACAGCTGTAGCTTCCATTCCAGGCCTATATGGAACACCAATTTTCTAGCCATGCTTCCATCTTTTCCTAGTCTGCCAACCCCTCTCTCAACACTTCCAGCATGAAGCTTGTGTAGCAGGCTTGTGCTGTGCTGGAGGAAAGTGAATTTGGCTGCCACTCATGGGAAAACACTCACCTCACTCTTCTGGATTCAGGTACGTGGGTGATTTCCCAGATAACATGGCCTCAGCAGTTAGCAGACAAGAGCTAAAGATGCTACTGCAACACTGAAATTATGTTCTGTCATAAAAAAGAAAGCAGTCCCCACTAATGAAGCTAATATTTACTCTCATTGGCAATTTGGGAGAATGCTCATTGTCTTTTCATATGCTTCAGCCATGCCCACTTGTAAGACAATCCATCATGTTACTGCTAGACCTGAAATGTGTGCAGTAGTCCACCATGCAGAGGCAGACAGCAGGAGATGGAAAGAAAGATGTTTAGTGCAACCACACAGACTGCTACCATTTGAATTACAAGAGCATCCTTGTTACAAAAGAGTGCTGGTAAGTTCTTTCTCTCTCAATGGATCACACACCAGAATAGACAGGGATTGAGCAGCAAGAGGGAAGAAGTCATGCAATGCAGACATAAAGAGAAATAATTGAAGCCATGTGTAGACAGGTGCAGGGCTGGCCCTAGGACTCAATAAAGCAGTTAACTTCCCAGAGAAGGAAACCAAAGCACGCAAACCCAGCTGCCTGTTTTGCCTGTGCTGGAGAGCCAGACTGTCTGCCACTGCCTCCACCTCTGGTCAGCTGGGTTCAGACTGTGGGCAGCTGGTATTTCCAGCACCAGGACTAGTAGCATGATCTGTCTTCACTCCTCTGATCTCTACACAGTGTCACCACCACTGCTTCTCCCATCCATACTCCATCCCTTCCTTCCCTTTTCTGTCATAGGAATACATCTAATATCTGTTCCTCATACTCAGAGCAGCTAAAATCACTTTTTTGCTATGTCATTGCAAAACCTGACACTGCTCTGGAGAAGTGCTGCATTTATTTAAAAGTGCACTCAATTTGCTGCATGAAGGTTTTTGATCTTACCAAGGGCAAGCTCCCATTTGAAAATCAGGTTAGCTGCTGTAGCTCCTAATGGGACAACAGTCACCAGCAGCTTCTGGTTAGAGACGTAGCAAGGATGACTCCATGAAAGCAGCCTCACTTCCATGAGTCCTGTAACAAACCAGTTCAGTATTTGTTCCAGGCTGGCCCTGGCATCTGGCATGGCATGTAGCTGAATTGCATTCCGGTGAAAGTCGCCCTCAAGTTCAGATGTGAAACTGGCTTCTAACACAGCTGTGTTATTAATTTGTTGAGTGACAAAGAGAATTGCTGGGGATGCAGGTAATAAAGGAAACAGTATGTTTTAAAACTTAACAAAAACACTGATATGAGATTTCAATAACTTCCAGTAGAAACCAGTCACAGAAGAAGCTCTGTTTACAGCAGCTCCTCAATGCCAAAACATTTAGTCTCATTATTGTAGATGCTTAAGCAATCATGTCTTAGGCTGCTTTGTTTCATAGCAGAATTGATCACTAAAGATTACAAACAGAGCAGTAGCAGAAGTTCTGCAAAGGAAGACACAAAAGCACACTGTTAAAGAGTTACAGAAAAAGTATTCAAGTATTCAATGGAAAACACTCACAGGTGTAGACTTATGATCATATGACACACAAAAAGAACACCACTAAGGACACAAAATCGCACACTCACAGGGAGGAAATGCCAGGATTAGAACTGTCTGTGAAACCTTTGTTCCCTGTTGAAGGTAAGGCACTGTGATATGATCTCCAAGTACAGGATCACAAACTGTTTTGTCTGAGGAACCTGTACCACACCCTACACAGGGAACTGATGAACTTGAACATTGGCTCTAGGACCATTGATTTGTGGCCTGCACATTATGGGGTCACTGCACTACAAATTTCATCTGGATCAGATGCAAGCATACAATCGCATTTTAATCTTTTCAGCCAAAGCTCACGAGATAGCATTTAGCATATAGAGGACTTACACCAGCTGTGGAAGGACAGACCATACTTGAGTCATCATGAAGTCAGTGAAGCACAGGCAGACTGCATGATATACAATCTGCCAGAACAGAGTGTCCCTTCCTGTCTTTAAAAAGCATTTGACACGGCAGAGTAAGTATGCACCATTTCAGCACTGTGCATCATGTAGCTGTCATACTTTCACTCTGGCCCTGGAATTGGACTCACCATCTCATACAGTCATGCACCAAAGAAACAAACATGATCATTCTTATGGTTCTCATTTCACATGAATCTCGGCACTCTGTATCCTGCCCACAAGCTGAATCCTGCATTGAATGCCCAACTGGTATTTGTACCATACATATTTCCTCCTGGTACTCTCAGCAGAAGTATCATACTGTAGGTCTCCATGACATAATGAAGTGCTAGGACAGCTTAACAGGACCAGCTCTGAATAGCGCATGTATCCTACAGCCATGTCAAACCCAGCTACATAAGTAGCCTCATGTTGTACCAGAAAAACACATATTTCTCTGTTAGCACTTAATGGATGTATCCTCAGAACAACTCTAGAGATGGTGGGTAAAGGATATTTACCCTGGTTTACACACATAGGATTGAGTCTTAGAAACCACAAATTCTAACTCTTTCTGGTTGGCCAGTCTAAGATCTAAAGGAAATTATTTTTTTTTCAAAGTCCTCCTCCATTCTATAAAACTGATCAATTGAGGCACTTTGTAATCTTCCATGAAGTGGAATTCCTCAAGAAAAAAACCCAACTATAGTCCATCATAGCTTCACTTAGCTACTTAGCTCATGCAAAGCTTCCAATGATGCAGTTCTTTTTTAAGACTGGGATGTTGGTGGTGGCTGTGTCAGCCTGTGCTCCCAGGAGCATTTGACAACAAGTGGCTGATTGGATTTTATTCCTGATTTCTCTTTTGCTTTTTTTTCTCTGCAGCTGAGAGCATTAAACTGAAGGGTGAGGGAAGCAGACATTAGTTTTTGCTTATCTTGACATGATTTGTAGTATAGATCTTTCACAGCTCTCTGTGGGACTAGTCCCTGGCACTTGTGTCTCTGTTAGATAGTGTGTCCTTTCTTCTACACACCTCCTCATTAACCTGGTGACTGTATCTGCAAACAACAGAAGACAAATCTGCCTTCAAAGTTCAACCACGAGACTCAGAGAGGTCCTGCCTGATGTCTGAAGGGAGGAAAGTGAAGAAATCCAAGGGATGCTTTGAGAATTAATAAGTATCTTTGCTAGAAAGCAGATTTACTTCACGGAAATCACAGCTGGCCTCTCTCTTCCACTTCTCACATCAGACTTAAAACGACTGTAAGGCCAAGAGCTGTGAAGGCAGAATGCAGCTCATTCCCCTTTGGAAGATGCTTTACTTTACTTCAGCTTCTATCATCTAGTCTTGGCAAATGAGAAGCAGAGTTTGATGAGAAAGATCATCTCGTCTCAGATGTAGACATGGGCAAAAAAGTACTGTCCTGACCTGTAAGTCATCTGTATTTATATTTAGCAAGTTATTCCAAGCTCCATTCATTCTTTGAACTGGAATAACCCTTTAAAAAAAATCTTCAGTCATCTTCTGAATCTCCTCCTCAGTCCTAATCTGAGGTTAAACTAAAAACAATTATTTACTTTTGTTTTACCCCAAGTTTCAATCAGAAACCCTTTTGATTCTGAGATCACCTTCTTTGCCTTGGAGAATTATTCCAGATCCACACTTTTAGCCCAAGAATGATTACTATATATTTACATTCACAAGAATTTGTTCCAGCACTAGATCAATCCTCACAGCACCTGCTGGGATACCCTAACCTCTGAATCTAATTTTGACATCCCTTACTTTTTCTTTCCAGCACTTTCTCTTAGGTTGCCTCTTTTCCTCCATCTTTTCTCTTGCTGTCAAGAGTGGTAGTTCAGGAGACCACCGCCTTTGCACATCCAACTTTGATTCTCCCATTTTCTCCAGGCTCTTCTACAAAAGAAAGCTACATCTTATTTGTTGCCTAGGCAATCTGCTGACCTCATCACTGACTTCACAGCTTTATCAAGACAGGCTGACATTACAGACCAAGTGAAGATTCGGGCTATGACATGTTTGTCCTCTTTGACAGTGGTCTTACCCCTGCATCTTTTGATGGAGACTAATTCTTTACTAAATCCCTATTGTCCAAACAAAAGAGGAGAAAAACCTTTTCTGAGCTTTACATTTTCTTCTTTCACATTAATTGCACAGATATTTTTGTCTAGATTCCCAGTGTGCTTTGCATTTTTGTTCTTCAGTTCCAGATATGGGGGTTTTTTAGTGTGTCTTTGGCTCCTTCACAACTTCCCATAATTAGGGATCTTGCTGGGACAATTAGGAACCAGCAGAACAGGGTAGGTAGGCTGAATCTTTGGTCCCTCTCACCATTTACTAGCTCTTTAGAAAAGCTTGAACTAAGCTATAAATATACAGATCATCTCCTCCCTGTCCTTTTTATAAGTTGTTCTGTGATTTCTTACAAAATTGCTGGATGCAGTAAGATTGCTACTCATTCTGTTCCAGCACTGATTGCACCTTTATGGCAGGTAAAATTGGATATGCAATCCACAGCTTTTGGCAATAAACCATAGCTGTCTAAAGGCAACAATTAACATTTGAGATTAAAAAAGTTAATGCCTTTTTTTTTTCTGAATTTTGATCTAACACAAAGGATAAGATTTCTCTGTGTGCTCCTTTCTGGAGATTTTCAATAGATGAATTGACAAGCTTGTTAAGAGAGTGCAGGCATCCTCTGTTAAAGTCTAGTGGCCTTAAAGAAAGGCTGGAATTTGGGAGACACAGGTTCAACTCCCTGACTTGCTCAGATTTTTGACATATCCTTGGATAAAACACTAAATATTCTTGTAACTCAGTTTTTCATGAGTCAGGTACAATAACAATCTTGTTCCTCACAAGGCAGTTGGTAAGGCACTTAGAATGTAAAGTGCTGAATTGATTATGGTGCTGAAGGACTTTGAATGATTGATTGATGTTCCCAGTCTCATTCTAAAACGATAGAAGTGAGGCAGAGCCCAAAGGCCACATTATGTATGTTTATGACTAACGTCTGTGCCCAATATGCTCTAAAAACTAAATTTAAGGCCACAGAACACAACTGGCATTGTCTTAGTCTTTGTTATTCAGCTGTATTTCTTATCCTCTTAAGTGTTTCTGTGGTATTATCTAAAAATTAAGAACACATAAACATTACTTCTTCAGCACAAATGCAAACACACCCTTTGTTTTTACTAGTTAGGGCTTGTGGCAGTAGCCAAAGGGGATGGTTTAACCCGAAGTTGTCCCTGGTGAGGGATTTTCCTGGAACTGCCCCAGCATGAATGGACAGCTGTAGTGTATGACTCCTCTTGGTTTTCTTTTCTTGTGCATTTGTAAAGGTCTTTACTAGAGAGACAGTATTACTGCTACTATTAGAAAAGTATTCCTAGCAGTGTGCCAAGCATGTTAAGCATTTTCCAGACATAAATATTACTTCAGCAAGGTCCATTCTTACATTTCTAACTGAATCAATGGCAGAGCAATCCTTCCTTGGAGGAGCTCACTGCCAATGAGCAAAAAAACTCTCGGCAGGAATGAGGAGTTGTAATAGAAAGATGAGGTGAATCACCCAGCAATGGACCCTTCAACACTAGATGGGAAACATAGGCCTGCAAACCCTTTTTGTAGCTTCAGCTCCAGAAAGCCTTTCAGCAAAACAGTGCTAATGCAGAATATAATTATAATCAATCGGTGTTGGCAAGAGCTATGCTATACAGATGATGATTAGCAAAGCTAATTAGCAAATCCAACACAAAGCCACAGGGCTTATGCTCAGTGTCACCAACTTTGGGGCCTTTTGTGATCCCTGTGCAACCCAGGTCTTTGCTGCCCTTTCTCTTGTATGTGCCCCAAGCCTCTTATTGATGCAAAGGATGGTCACCTACTTTTGCCTGCTACACCAATGCTTCCAGGCAGGTTACTAGTCTGCTGGGTCTTTTAGATTCAAGCTTGTTTTATGGGAACAGTGAATTCCATCCCCAGGGGGAAAGGAGAGGTGCTGGTGTCTTCTTGCTTCATACTACATCAGGGTGAAAACAAAGTAGCTGTTGCAAACCTCTAAAAATTTTGTCAACTGCCTTTCTTCATATTGGAATGGGCACTACAATCAGCTACTTCAACAAGCACTACTTCAGAGATAGGGATTATTTCAATTACCTACTCCTACAGAAAAATCCAAAGACACCAACGAAAAATCAAAAATAAGTACCATGCCAAATTACTGTTGCCAAAGAGCACTGAAATATAATTTCATATTTTCAAATCACTTGTAGTTCCAGAGCTAATACTTGGGAACATTCATTCTGTTAGGAAATACATATTTGCCCTGAACCTCGATGCTGCAAAGCCTCCATTTTTGTGTGTGATAGTCCTCTATTTAAAAGAAAAAAATCAGGAAAATAGCCTGAAAATTATAAGTTTTTCAAAATGCTGAACTGTATGTCTTAACATGTCCTGACCATATGCTGCTTTAATCAGGATCCCTCAACCCTATGTAGCATGACTGGCACAACTATAAGCTAAACTGCTTAAACCAGTCTAAGCCACTAGAGCAGTTTAAGATAGCTAAGCCACTTAAAACTCATTAGTACTAAGCAACATCAACAGTGTATAAAAGATCCTGTATTACTGACACTTCATCACTACAGCTTTCTCAAACATGCACAGTTCTATCTTCATGAACCTGTTGCAAAATTTGGTAAGTTGAGTGCAGCTGAAGATCTTGCCCAGATCAATCCTGTTATAGTCCATAATACAAGTCAAATAAGAATCTTCTGGGGTTATCCGTCTTTTACTCTTTTACATTTTTTACTCCATTACTGTTTACAGAAAACACGGGAAACTGTCTTGCTGATTTTGTTCATATACTTAAAAAAGTTAGATGTATGTTATTTCTTGACATCACTTGTCTCTGCATGTTTCATAATTTTTTACGTAAGTGTGTTGGGGAGAGAATTAAAGAGCATGTACAATGGTGTGAGACTGGTGAGATGGCTTGAAGTTAATATGACTGCATTACTCATGAGTGGCAAAGCCTCAGTCAGGTATACAGTTTATTCCTAGAACTTGGTGCCCTGCATTTAGAGCAAAAACTCTTAAATACTTTTTAAAAAGTGAAGCCTTTTTCAAGAAGCTTATTCTAGCATTTCTTCAGCAGTAACCCTATCTTCCCTTACAAAACATAGTAACTGATGAGCACAGGCAAAGTTATCATTGCTGCTGTGAGAGCTGAGGCAGGTGTCAGGGCAGAGGAGGGA
Organism: Melopsittacus undulatus; assembly: GCF_012275295.1. Taxonomy (NCBI): domain Eukaryota; kingdom Metazoa; phylum Chordata; class Aves; order Psittaciformes; family Psittaculidae; genus Melopsittacus; species Melopsittacus undulatus. The sequence goes on from NC_047528.1 coordinate 101,712,621, forward strand.
AGGAAGAAATAGGAGGATGAAGACAGAACCTGCTGAGACCCTGTCTTCACACACTGGGACCTATGGCAGCTGCCGGGGAAGGACACTGGTTCCTTCTCCAATAGCAACAGCTCCCAACAGTAGCCAAAATTTTTGTACTGGCCAAGCAGGCAGTGTGGCAATCATCACTTTGCAGCCCATAGCAGCCCGACTGCTACCCCAGGCAGATCTATATTGACTGTACTTGGAGCAGACCTGTCTCTAGCTGCTCCAGACTAGTGGCAGTATCACAGACCTGCTCCTAAAGCTTCTGTCAGAAGAGGCAAATGGAAATAAAACAGTATATGCACCTCAAAAAAACCACTTTTGCCTTTTCTGACACCTAGCTGTTATGACAAAAGGTCTGATACCTTGCTGTAACCCTTGCTTTTAGCCACACGTGCTTTTTATTCAAAGTGTAGCAATACTTTCATTAGCATAAGCTAGGGAGAGAGGATGAGAGGAAGAAGCGTGACATAAAGAAAATGGCAGTATTTTGAAGCTTTTTAAGGAAGAGTCACAAGTCCCAGAGAAGACAGTTTAATGAGCACAGTCCAGAGATGGATGTAGGTCTCCAGTCACTCACCCTGCCATCATCATTTCTCAACTGTTTCTCTATACTCTCCACACCATTCTCATGCCATAAAGGGGAACTGAATATGGTTGCAAGGACAGCCCTGGTTTCTGAATAGCTACAGTGGTAATGGTGTTGTGTGCTTTCAAAGTATTAAAAGAAAACTGAACAACAGCAACATCAAAATTTCATGTTAGTCCTCACAAGGTTCATCATACATAGGTGGAACATCAGCTCCTTATCAGCCTTTCCCTACCTGAGATAACAGAGAAACTATCCATCATGGAAACTCCACATCTGTAGACTTACCATAAGAAGCCCCAGGTACCTGATTTGCCATGGAATTTTGAAGTTACAGACCCTGACCTACGTTCTGGAGAGGAAAATCCTCTGCCTGTGGCCATCTCTCTTCTCTCAGGTGCCTGTTCTCTCTGCCTGAGGCCAGGCACCTGCTGCTGCAGTGACACTTCAGGCTATGCTGGTTTCCAGGTGAAAGGCTGGCACATTGTTACAGAATTAAGTTCCCAATCTCTAGGTCTCCACTAACACAGCACAGTTCGAGTGCTTCAGTCCTATGCTGTTTTTTTTAGATTTCAAGAAATACTCCAGTAATGACAAAGGCACTTGTAAAAAGCAGGGCAGCTTTGTACGGACCTCCAAACAAGGCGAGGGAGTGAAAGCACCAGAGCTTTTCAACTGACAGTAAGATTTCTAATGTGGGCACATGTACACATCTTGCATCATTTTGTTCTCAAAATGGGTGATATTTAAGTTGTTTTGTTTTAAATTAAGCAAAATAGGCCTGAGGTAGACACCTGACATGGAAAATTTCTGCCTGAGAGACAGTTTAGCAAAGTTCTGGAAAAAAAAAAACCAGAAAAAATACTCTTGCAATAGAAATAATTATGCAACTTTAACTGTGGGTGAAGGTAGCTATTGCTCCCTAGGATGAGTACATTTGAAAGGCTGCCTTATAAAATAAAAGCTGCAGAGCAATAATAGGGTGTTGCTTGGCACTGCATTCTTGAATAGCTTTAGCAAACACGGAAGACCAAGGACTATGAAAAATAAGGTAGTTAAATAGCAAAACAAAACAAAGGCCTACAGTAAGTTCTGAGAACACTTGTAATTTCCATATGAACTGTATGACTGAATGCTATACTTTCCAGAGTAGGGCAGGGCTATGTTTCTGGTTTTAGTGGAATGGTTATAAAAATGGAGTGACTGAGTTTCTAGGTTGTAATGCAAGCTGTCATATATTCCTCTTTCTTCCTTTAAACTCTCCAGTTTCATTGAAGTTTTACTGAACTCCTTTTAACTCTCTGGACATGCTTTTCACCTGGGTTAAGTAAGTGCAATTATCACTCAGAAGAGGTTAAGATCTAGTTCTACTTACCATCCTCTGTGCTGATGGTTTACAAATAACTTCTGGAGTCATTTGATATGCACAGTCTACTATTCATCCAAGTTGCCATAACTCGATTATTAAAGGAGGTTAAAATGTACCTGAATTAAAAGATTTGGACTCCTTGCTACAGTTTTGTTATAAAATGACTCATTTGCTACTGATCAAGGCCTCCAATTATTGTAACACTTTTCCCTTAGACACAAAAAAGATGCATAACTGGTCATCCCAGAGATGAGCGCTGCACTTCAAATGTTTAAAATTATATAATATCTGGTGTGCATCTGCAGTAGGGTTTAGTTTTCAATTTGTCTTTTTCCAGTAGCTACACACATGTGATGACTCTTTCTGTTTTTTTTTGTCTCCTTCTCTCAAAAAGGCATGTACTTCTCTTCAAGCTTCTTCTTCTAAAGGAATCTTGGCATGATACAATGAATTAAATAATATTGTACCTTCTCACAAAGAAAGCAAACATATCTCTTTAGAGCACATCCACTTCTGGAAGTTAGATGCCAATAAAGGCTTGACATTTCTCATCTTACTTCAGCAAAACTTCTGTTCAACCTGCCTAGCTAGGTTTATAGCCAAATTGTTTCACAGGAGCCACAGGTGAAGTGAAGGTCTGTGTCAAGTCAGGAGGCAAAATTGGTGACTTTACTGTGGCTTGTGCTCCTGTGAGCTGGGAGGGCTGGTTGCTGGCCCAACCCTGGAGACTGCGTATTAAATCAAAACAAAGTCATTTTGTATTGGACCACAGAAGGGGGGATTCAGGAAAGAGCAGGTCTCAGGCTGCATCACCATCAAGACCAACCTTCTAGATATCTGAAGAAAGATGGAACAGATCTGCTTTGCTCGGTGCTGCCCAAAGATTCGTTTGTGCAACATTTTTCTTGAGTGTACTTGAGTGCTGGTCTGAAAGGCCTTCCATATAGAGTAGACAGGCAACAGTACAGGAAGGAAGATGCTGTGTGAGGGTTTTGCTTTCATGGTACGTGTGTCCCCAGAAATAAGATGCAATAACTTTAAGAGGACAGTGGTGCCACCTTGAAGATGCATGGCCTCTGAAGGTCACACAGCTCTTGGGGAACTCAGCATCTGTGCTGGATACTGACATAAGTTTGGCTTGTCAATGCCTAAATGAAAGCTATACATGCTGCAACTCAGTAGATCACTTTACCCATGCTTAGACCTGATGCATTCCTAGGTCTTTTCTTGCCTCAAGGATTGTGAGGGATGTGCACTTGCTTTAGTGGCTCTGAGGACTTCTGCAAGGAAGAAAAGGGCACAACTCTCCCTGCTATTTTTTTTTTCTTCATTGCTTGGGCACCTGCATTTTCTTCATTTTCTTTAGGGAACCTGGGGTACCTAAGATGCTTGTACAAGACTTGGAGCCACCAGTGCACTGGCTCCATTTGCCCTGGGATAGTTCAATTCTTGGGTGTACCTGTTGCAGCAGTGGCAGAGCTTCCATCAGCAAGATACAAGGCATCACTGCATATGCTCCAGCCTTTGCTGTCGTCCTCCATGCAGTGACGCAGCATGGCCAAAGGACTGTGCATTCAGCACAACCCATATGCATGTTGAGTAATCTAAGTTTGTCCCTGGTTTTTTAATCATCCTCACCAGGACTCTCCTTCCTGCACTGCTGCCCAATTTGCCCACAGCTCTTGGAAACACAATAGTTTGTTAATCTCTGTGAAGACAAGCAAGCTTTTGAACTTTGGTGTATTAACCCTAACAGAAAAAAGAAGATACAGGACTAGCCACCTGAAGAAATGCAAACCACAGCCTGTCACAGAGATCAGTAAGAGTTTAGGTGCCTGTATTCCTTCTTGGACTTGGCCATTTGCCTGACAGCACTTACCATCAGACTTAGTTTTTCACCAGCTGTTTCCTACAGCTCACAGGGAAAGCAAACTCCTACAGACTTCCACAAAGGTTCTGCCAGTGTAAAGCCACCCTTTTTCAGAGCAATCCTCCAGCAATGGTGAGAGGAGATTTGGTAGAAAGCCTAGGCTGGGGAATTTCTTCCTTGTGTAATTAGATAATTTGCAATAGCATTCTTAGTGGTGTTATTAAAATGCCGTGATTCAGATATAGCTGTGAGAATGTTAAGGACCTGATATATTTTTCTGCTAATAGAGTTGATTTGTGTGCTTGGGATTTTTAATTTGTAGGGTCAGAACAATTCAGTCTTTATCTTCAGCACTTGCTTCTAGCCAGGTTCATTTTTTGCTCTCCATAGCAGTGAAAAAGTTTTATATTAACACATACTGAAATCAAGAAGGAAAGCATTATGGATTTTCTTTCTTTTCAGAATCTTGCTAAACTACAGTGAAGTTTTGACCTTGTATTTAGGATAGTTCTGCAAACCAGTGGGTGGACACATGCATGATCTTAGCAAACAGTTGTGTTACATATATTTTGGGCCTCGATGTGACATTGTGGGGTTCTAACTAGCTTGTCAAAAACTGGATTACCTGAATCAGCACTCGTTTGCACATTCAGAATCTGAGACCTGATCTTTAAGGGCTCTCTTTCACTCGTGAGCATGCAACTAATTTTTTTAAACTCACACAAATTTTTCTGTATCAAATAATGTCTTTTATCTCTGAAGATGTATTAGGTCAGTAGTCTGAGCTGATGAGAGACTAAAATAGTAACATGTTCTAACTAAAATAATATAGACCTGGGAAAGCTTGGTATGGAGGAAACAACAACCAAAACAAACCCAACCACACCTAGAAGAAAGATCACCCTAGCTCTAAGAGCTTAACTCCTTTCTTTCCATGGGAAAAATTGTGATTCTTCTCTGTCCTACTGGCAGAGAAAAAAAGAAGGCTGATTTGCAGTATTCTGGCCAACCACAGGAGAACATAATTGGAACTTTTCACAATCCAAATGCCATAAAAGTGTGACAGTAGCATTAAGCCTTATGAATGAGGAGCCAGTGAGATTTCAAGGATGGGTGTTTTCTTTTTTCCCTCTACCAGTTTCATGCCATTTCTCTGTCTTCTTAAGATCAAGCTGCCCTGTCCTTTGCCCTGTGAGTCTGCTGTTCTTCCTAGTCTTCCGCAATCACCTGCTGTGACAAGCATAAAGCCACTTGCTGCGCCTTGTGTGTTGATAGTGAATAGTGGTTAGCCTGGCACTAACATTTGTGGACCAGCTGCATTTGATACTGCTGATGTCTCTTCCCAGCCTGAACAAGTTGAGTTAACTTGAGTGTTACATCTGTAGCTGAAACTCATAGAAACCTGATAAAAGTGCTGAATTCCCCTCTGCTGCCTGCAGAACCACCTGTGTAACACCAGACAGAACTGGGGTGAAGAGGAATCATCTTGCAAACACCCGGACTCCTTCATCCTCCTCTTTGCCCCTTCCCCAGACCCACCCAGCTACCATTAAAGGTCTGTTTCCCCAGTTCACTCCCCAACTCATCAGCTGGTGTACCTTCAAGAACATCTCTGTTTTTTCTGGTCTCCCTGCACTGGGTCAGTGCTTGTGCACCCTCTCCATGAGAACCCCAGTGCAATCCCAACAAGCAAGCAAGACTTATGACCTACCCTGGCATATTAAGTCTCTTCTGCGCTTCTGGAAAGATCGAGGTATGCACACATAAAACAATGGCAAGGGCACTAGCTACAAGACTTTGTCCTATCATGTTACATGAATAAGATCTTCCTTTCCCCTTACCACAAATCTGAGCTTCATTTGTTGCATGCCGTTAGGCAGTAACTATTTATTCCTGCAGTTGTTCCATATCAGAGCTGGATAAGTGAATGTTTACCAAACACTAGTACTTTGGAGTTTGCACAATATTATTAGATAGATCAGCATAATAAAACATTTAAGGATCTTTTGATCTAAAGGCTATGCTCGTATTTCAGATCTGAAATGTCCATGATACCAGAATATTCTTATATGTGCACAATTCCAGATTACCACACATGGCACATATTCTCCCTGGCTTTCCCTCTGCTCTGCTAAGTCAGTAATTTTAGAATTCAGTGTCGCCTGGCTTTGCCCTATGCATTGCCATCATCTATTAGCAAAGAAAAAAGCCTATTAAATTTCTGCTAAAAGATTAGAATTTAAGAAAAGCAGCATTTCTAGGAACACCATGTACAGTACAGATCTTCAAGGATTTTTAATGTACTTGTTTCACAGTGATCATAGTTGCCCTCAGAGAGGAACCATGATATTACTCATCACCAGGTATCTTACCTTTGAACCAGGTTGGACCTGCTGTTATTGGAAATAAGTAATTGTACTAACTGGATAGTTAGTTCCCAGAATAGCCATTTTATAACTACAGAGAGGACTCTGACTGCAGCCTTTCAAATCTCTGAATATATTTTAACTACTTGGCAGCATTCAGGGGACAAAATAAAAAATAGCTGAGTGCCACCTTAATGAGCTCTTACCTGGAATACAAATATTTGGGCTTCTGAACAAAAGGTGATTATAGGTTAAATGATATTTGGGTAGCATCATGTGGTTGATTAAAAATGGAATAAACTGCTAATGCAGTGAAGACTGCATCTGTTTACAGGCCTGAATCAACCTGTAAAACAAGAAGAGAAAAAGTTCTGCAAAGTTTTCTGATTTTATGTACTACTGTGTACAAGTGACACATGGTTTCCCTTAGTCATTTTCAGGCAAGGTGAAATACATCTTACTTTAAACCCTGGGATTATTATTAAGGGGTGGTGTTTTTTTTGGAATTGTGATTCTAGTTTGATAAACTGTTATACAAAAATACTACTAACTCAACAGAGCTGCTGCCATGGAAATGGTTCTCCAGCAACTCTTCTCACTTCAGGGAAACATAGTAGGGCTTCTCGCTCCCCCATCCCTTCTGCCCTTGCCTACATTTATTCTGCACCATGAAGGCAATATAATACAAATCCCTCCTTGGGCATCACCACTACAGTGTTTGCCTTCCAAATTAGCCATACTATATAAGGCCCACCAAAACCTATGGTAAAAAGTATTGAGGAGGTAGGATCTGACTTGCAAAGACTTTAAGAAGGTTTATGTGGAAGACTTGATTCAGATCCACGCAGGGGTTTAGAGGACTGTAGGATTGTTTTGTTGCTTGGGGTTTGTTTGTTTTTTTTTTAAGATATGTTTCACTTTTAGTGACAGAGGCCAATGCAGCTGTGTTCCCAGAAATCAGTCTAAAATGATGTTACCTTTGGTGCAAAGTCACAGAGAGCTCTGTCAAAGAGGACATACAGGAAACGGAGAAGGTGTGGAGCACCTAGTAGCATTGCTCAGTCTCTGGTCTGCCATTTCCTTCACAGCCCAAGTCACATCTTCAGCCTCAGCCCGCACAGACATGAACAAGCTAGTTTTGAACTGGTCAACAAAGCTACAAAAAGGCATAGCTGCCCAGGGACTTACTGTCAGTGCCAGAGTAAGCATCAGGCTGATGGAGTCACACTACCAAGTACCCTGCTGGCTCATCTAAAAGTGGCCTAGGTCCACCACTATGCGCCAATGTTTTCCCTTTGGGAATAGCCCTGCCTTTCTATTGTGGAGCACATGTTCCCTTTATTGCTCCATCTTTCAGTTTCTTATTCATAAATCAAGTATCTTCTCTAGTAACATCATTGTGAAGAAAAATGCTTGAAACAGGTAATGTTCCTTGGATGGGGAAAACTTGGCACCTAGCTGACGTGCAGTGCAAGCATGTTCTGTCCTTTTGTCCTTTATTCTTACTGCCTTTCAAGTGCTTGTTTTATAATAAGCTCTGACCACAAAAGAGAAAGAGTGGCATTTCCGACACCTCCACTCTCCAAACTGACAGCAGTTCACCTCTGTAGTGACTTCTTTTTCCCCTGTAAGAAGACAAGTACTTTAAAAACAGCAGAGTGCGTGTTCTGGACAAATGCCACAGTGGTCAGGGGAAGCATCCAAAACTCTAGATACCATTCTAAGATTCAGAGGACATCCATCTCTCTTCTTAGCAAAAATAGGCTAGAAATACAGTAAGAATAGACCTCTCTCATGGGGTTTTGATACATCAGCTCTTATTTGAGGCCAGAGTTGTCTTAAAATTTGGAAGAGAAGGTTAAAAGAAATTTTGGTGCTCATAGGAAAGAAAAGTAAAGAAAGAGAAAGGAAAGCAGAAGAGGAGGGGTAAGGGGAAATGGAAAAGTAAAGAAAAGAAAGAAAGAAATGAAGGAAGAAAGGAAGAAGAAAAGAAAAAGGCCTTCATGTTTTAAAGAAGGATTTGGTTGATTTCTTTTGGATTAATTTGTTCATGCCCAAGAGCTAGTAAGTCTTAACCATCAGGACAAGCACTTCCCAAGGCTTTAGCAATGCTCCTCCTCTGTGCACTGCATCACATGCATTCCCCTACAGAAATGAAGAGAGCACAAAGTTATAGCAAAATACTATGAAATCAGAATGGAAAGACCTTGTACTCCCTATGTCCTTATGCTGCAGCAAAAGGATTACACACAAACAGGGAGATGAGACATAAGTCTCCCTTAGTTTCAACACAGGAGATCCCTGCTGGGGGATCTGATGCTGCCATTGGCAAAAAGTGTCAGCATCCAATGAAACTGGTGGGGGTTCAGGGCATGCAAAATAAAAGAAATGTAGGATTGGCCATGGACATATTTATGCAGATCCCTTAGACAACAGTGGGAATCCCTTCCTGGGTTCAGCTGTTCCACACCAGACTCAAAATGCCAGCCAGAAAATAAAGCAAAGAGATGCTACTATTGCCCTTCATTTATTTAGCCTTTTCACAGTGTAAACACACATGAAACCTGAGAATGCAAAAGCTTAGGGCACTCCTTATGCTCTGGGGATGTATACAAATTGTCAGCCCTTTATGAAAAGAACAAGCAGGAATTAAAGAAAAAAAAAGTCCCCCGAAGATACTTCCTGGTTCCTGCTTAAGCACCTGAAGGAAGAAGGAAGACTTGCTCAATTTGGACCAGTTCCAGATGCACACTGTTAACTCCACATGAGGCTTTGCTTTTGCTAATGCTTGTATCTGTGTTTGCCATTCAATCTGACAGAGCCATGAACAGCAGCAGCAAGCCAAAAGAAAAGGTTGTCTAGTGCAGATGGTAGAAAATCAGGCTTGGCAGCTAGTGGGCTAGGGACAGCCCTGAATCAGTGCATGTGAGGTGCAATGAGAGGAAGAGGATTCACCACAATGGTTTAGTGGCATGGACCCTCAACCAGAGCTGTAAAGTGAGATGTCTGTTTCTCTGCCTTTAGTCAGCTTTTTAATGGAAAAGGAACAGTTCTTACTCAAAATCTATTCAAGGCTGGTCTACAAAGTAAAGGGCTCTTTACAAAAAGCTGCCATTCACTCAACAGTATGGTATTTATGTGAGGTTCCTGTTTCAACAGGCTTTCCTCATGCTTATGGTGCTATAAATCTGGATGCACATGAGGGCACGAATTTCCAAGCAGATGATTGCCAGGGTTCTCTCCCTTCAACACACCCCAGGATCTGCTAGGCTAGGTCACATTAGCAACCACCAAGTTTAGTATTTTGACTGACTCATCAGGCAATGTCTACTTCTCAAGAGGCAAATTCAGAACGCCATGGTTGGTGCAGTGCTGGCTGTAAAGGAGAAAAACTCTTCCTAAATAAATCAACTACCCCATGTTCTAGACCTATTGCCATCAAACTCCACTTTCTCTTCTGCTTTGTACTTCACAAACTCTTCCCCAGTCACATGATGGCTTTGCTTTCCAAATCTTGGGTGAACTCTCTCATGGGACCCTACACTCTTTCTAAAAGGATCTACCAATCTCCTTGTCCTTGGCATGCCACATGCCACAGCCCAGTGGTCCATACCAAACTACAGCCTGAAGCCAGCTATATTCAGCCACCCTGAGGAGAAAGCAGACAAGGGAATGGGTACTCCTAGTGTCTTACAATTTAAACAGGATTTGAAATGTTGCAGGACCTTCCACACAAGTGAATGTAGCCCTTCATGAGGGTGATGTAGCGCAAGTCAATTGGACTTGTGAATAGCACAAAGCTTTGCAGGAGACAGAAATGCTTTGATGGCTTCTATAGTGGTATAAGGGACTATGTAAACATTTCACACTTGATTTTCCAGATAAACCCAGGCACTTAAATGTCTACTGAAATCAATGACAGCTGTACAAGTCTTGTCCCACTGGAATCATGTAATTCAGCATTTTTTTCCAGCATTTCATTCCTATTCAATTATATATATTGCTTTTGATTTATCTACATTAAAAGTTTATGAGGTGGATCCATAAAATACCTAATACATGCAAAACTGGAATTAAGAATAGCCAAGGAAGAGAGATCAACTTGTGTAAATGCCTTATGGAGAGGGATCCAGCAGCCATAGAACTTCACTTGCTCATTCATGACAAGAAATGGCAGTGCCTGTGCTGCTCATTCCTGGTGCTGGCAAAGGGCTAATACTAAGGAGCTGAAGGACTAAAAGGCAAGTTCTGGGACTTGGCAGCCCCTTTTGCTCACAGATTTTCCCACTTTTCCTGGGGCTGGTATGACATATCTACCAGCTGGTGCAGCTGACTCTGACTGCCCTCTAGTGCAGGGATCAAACTCACTGAATAATTTAAAAGATGGGAATAGCTACAAATGGCACAGACACCTGCAGCTGAACAGTGAGACAGCTCTTGCTCAAGTGTCAGAGGTCTATGGCTGGCAAGGAGACTCCCAAGTTGTATTCCAGGTAGCACACTGGCCATGAATATGACACCATTGATCATCTTTAACAGTGCAGAGCAAACAGTTGTCCTTTCAGGTGCTGCAGAGAGAAATTCTCATGCAAACCACAGGTAAATCAGTAAACTATAAAAGCAGATGCATCACATCATAATTGTACTTTTCAGAAGTGTCAGAAATGGCTTCTGAGCGTTATGTGTTTAAGAGAATACTTGGCTAGTTCAGTCTTTGTCTCACATGTTAGTGGCTGACTGCTGAACCATTTCATGAAGCTTCTCATCTTACAGGAGGATTTAGAACTTCTTTTTCATAAAAGAAGACAAGATAGTTTCAAAGTACTAAAATCCATGAAATTCCAAGAAAAATATCCTTCTGTGCAATGGTGGAATCGCTAAGGACAATTTTAAATAATCTTGATTTTCTTACTGCTTCGGGCTTTAGAGACATTGTTAAGATAGAAAACAGAGCAAGAGCATCATTAGATTCAGCAACTACCAGCAATTAGATACAGCAAGATAAAATTACAGCACTTGAGAGAAAAGATCTACTTACAGTGGTTCCAAATAGACATCTGAACTATTCATCTTCTTCTGTACAGCTGGTGTATTCTGGCTATGCTTTTTATCTTGAGATAGGTATATCTGAATGAGCTGGGTCAGAATGACCCCATTCTTGGGATCCATTTGATAGTTTCCTGTTGAAAAGAGGCATTATAATAGAAGAATTTAATAATATGAAAGATTCAGAAGAATGGTAATGGACTATAGAGCCCTTTATCTTTTAAAGCCTTTTGTAGCAGATCAGTTCACATGAGATCATTCAGCCCATAGCACTTTCTCTGTGAGAGACCAATCTTTGGGCAAAATACAAGAAATGGTATAAACTTGTCCTGTAATTCATACTACACAGAACTTATTTCAAAAGCATGCTGGTGATGAAGCACCATACACAGTCAGCAGTAGTAAGCACCTTGAGCCTGTGGCTGCATTTAACTCACATGAGATGTATTAGTAGTCACTAATATCACATGAGATGTATTAGTAGTCACAGCCTTTTTAGCTGTCCAGTTGTTACTAATACACATGCATGTTTGCACAAATTGGTCAGCCCGCAGCCCATCCACATACTATATCCCTGTGAAACTTCTCACTTTTTGAAGATTTATCTAGCCTAAACAAACTAATTATCTGCATACACTACCATCTCATACCCATCCCTCTTCCCAGCTCTTTTAATACATACAAATGGGACCTGCCATACTTTTACTAAAAGTCAGCTAAGATACAGGGGCCAAAACTTACTTTAGTTTCAACAATTTAATGTAAGTCTGGGCAGAACAAATTAATGTCCTCATCTGGCTCCTGTTAGAGAGTTACCCATATAAAGCTACATTGCTACAATCCGTACCAAGGCCAGACACCATGACACGGAGCCTAATTATGGTTGGAGCTTGAACATATTGGTAGAAATATGTTCAGGCTCTGTACCACTACTGCACCTCTTCCGAGACTAGTTAGAAGACATTACCTTCAAGGGCACTTTCTAACCCACAATTAATGCATCTGAGTAGCTCCTTCTGATCACCTAAGTAAGTAATTCTTTTGACAGTACTGTTTGTACCTGTCTTGCTGCTGTATCTTTTGTGATGCCTCCACCAACTCTGTCACATGACCAAGCTTCAACAGCAGACCCAGGAAAAGAATCCCAATGTCATAAATATTTCTTGCCCTCAGCACTACATAGCCAGATTTTCATGTTAACAGCAGCAACATCTGCTCACAGATAGTGTAACTTCCCAGTAATAAAGATGTGCTGACTCCTCAGTGTTAGTTCTCACTGGCTGAAAAGAGCTGGCAGCACAGAGACAGGCACTCAGTGTGGAGGTGAATGTTGACCACTGGGGTAGCAAACTCTGACTGACAACAGACAAATAAGAGGAATGAATCTTTAAGCAGTTGTTTCTTAAAATTAATCTCTTCCAAACTCAGAGGCCTGGTTGAACCTTTGCAGACTCAGACAGAAGGCTCTTCAACTGAACACTGCCATTTCAAGCTTAATTGGCTTATTTCCTCAGTTCCTTCCGGTGGAGTGCTGCTGTGCAAAGGGATACATACAGACATACTTGGTCTTTCTCTCTGTTCCAGAGGTATTCTTAGTAAACAACTGCTGCTGCTGCCTACTGCTCCTGCCATTGCAAAAGAGAGCATTTCAGACCTACTGGGCTTTTTGTCCCTACAAATGTACTCATATCACTAACAGTGTAACAAAGGCAGCAGTTGTGTATTTGGTATTCAGGGTATATTCAGGGTATTTGACAACTGTTGAGGAGGAAGATCACCTGAAAGGACAAACCACAAAAAATACCACCTCCTTTAGAGAAAAAGAGAGGAGCCCAGCTGTGAACAGACTTGGAGCAGGCTAGCTGGTATGTCTGAGAGAACAGTTTGAAGTGTAACACTGACCACAGCTGCACAAGGTTCTCCTAAGCCCTCCTCCAATGTTGCACTTCAACACTGTCCTGCAGGGACACTTTCTAAGAAGTATGCATAAAATTCATGCCAAAATATGCCTCTATCTAGCTTCAAATCAGAGTCATGGGAAAGACTCACATTGGCTTCGGCAGAGTTAGCTAAAGACCTCCATCTAACCTAACCTACTGGCGATAGCTATGTGTGTCCCTAAATGGCCCAGATGTCCCACACTGATAGCACGTGAACAGCATATCATACTGATCATGGTATGGAGCAATAACTCAACTGTTATTAAACTACCCAGAGCTAATGAATAGGAATGCAGAGATAAGCACAGCACATGGTACTTTCACAAGGGTATAAAGGAGTTTCATGAGCTAGTGACTACAGTCCCCACTTCTCCATGCCCTGTTGAAAATTCCAGCCTGTGGATCCCAGTCTGATCTTCTTTACTCTCAGGATCAGGTCTCTTCTGATGTCAGTGCAGTGCTATTATTGCACAAGCACAGAAATAAATTAATATTATCTATTTTCTCACTTACATTTCTTATGCAGCAGCAACCCTTAGTGAAAAGGGAGCAAGCTGGGTGAAACTTACTGTAGGGTCGGAGCATGCACATAGGCTGGTACTCCAGGTACCAAATGCACTCTGTCCCTAGCTACCCCAAAATAACACCTACACGTGTCTAGAGACAAGCAAGGAAACATTCTACTATTTACTCTTATTAAAATTACTGTCCCAGAACAATAAAATTAAATATAATAAGACACAACTGCTTTTCTATTACAATTACTCTTTTGTAATATTGTGCAAGATAAATGCTCCTCCTCCCTCCTCCCACTTACCTAATATAATATTTGTAAAGATTGACTGAGATCTGAAATCAGACAATCTTAAATTCAGCTTTCCACAGCAATATTAACCCTGTCCAACAGGGCTTGTCAGAAAGCAGGATGTGACAGACTATACATCTGGCAAATAATTTAACAGTACTGTTCTTTTGCCTTTCACTTCAGAAGGACACTCACATTTATGTCACTCACATTTATGCCAATGCAAACACAAAAGCAGAACTCAAAGGAGAATTCTCCAATATAACCATTTAAAAAAATTACTTATAGTGCTGATTATAGGTTAATTAACTTATAATTATTCTCTAAAAGCCCAGTTCCGAGCAGTTAGTATCCCACTAACCAATACCTTCTATCAAATGTATCTGCATTTAGTACATAATTACTTTCCCATAACAGTAGGCTCCAACAGCTCTTACTCCCCCATGTTTTAATCACTTAGCCATCACTGTGATTTTTAATATAGAAGATTGAGAGTTTAAAGATGTCTCAGTCACACTGTAATTACAGTTCAAGCATGCTGTGATGTTGAACAGCATAGTCACAAACCTTCCTCATTCCTCTGCTGGGCTAGGAGCTATGTTACTGAAATTCATGCTACATTATTGCCCTGGAACTGTCATGGAGTTCCACCTCCTCCAATATCTTGTAACTAAAAATGGAGCTCTCAGCTCACCCCCAAGAGGTCTCTAATTAAAATATGTATTTTTAGATACTTAGGTATACTCAGATACACTGCAAGTGATACTATAAATATTTTGTGGCTTTATTTTCTTACACATTTAGTCTCTAGAAAAAGGACAGAAATCTTACTTTTACTGTAATGACAGCCCAACTTCTGAAAATATATACTGGATATAAACAGGGGAAAGAATAAATCAGAAGGCATTCAAAGACTTCAGTAGTTAGCTTTTCAACTACATTAGTACATGATGGCAGAAACAAACAACTGCAAAGCAGCAACCAAGTAGCTGAAGATACTGCATCACCAGTTCCAACTACATTTTAAATAAAAGTTTATTTATTTCCCCACTTTTTGCCTTCCCTTTTTACCTTCCCTCACAAGAAAAGAAAGCATTCTTTGCTATCTCAGCTAAGGCTGAAAAGAGGCTTCAGAAGAAGAGATGAGGGTACCAGCAATTTCATCAAGATCCTAAAAGCTCAAAGTGAGAAATGTATCCGTAACTGCTACCCTCCAGGTTTCCCACAGCAGACCAGTGACCAGAGATATCAGGGGGGAGTTTCCTGCCCCTCACTGGTCTGCACAACCCTTTCTCACTACAGCCTGATGTTGTGTATCTGTGTACAAGGCACAGCAGGCACACCTGAGTCACCTTCTGGCTTGGGAAGGAACCTGAAAGGATTCCAGAAGGCTGCAGAAATTGCTAAAATGCTGGGGATCAATGGAAGGGGAAAACCACACTAGAACATTGCTAAGACTCATAGCTTTTAATAGGGCATATGGAAACAGTGGTTTGTTCAATACGCTGTTCAATACCTTGCTTACATTATGCTTACACTACTGGCTTACACAGCTGTATGGTACCTAGACATTTTCTTAATGCAAGTGGATGCATCCACTTTCCTAAGATTTCCCAAACAGAAAGGCTACAGCTTTTAAGAGCGTTTTACAGACAGGGAATGGGGAGATCAAGACTGCACAACAGCTAAAAACTAAATGCAGGTTTTGAATCCTGGACTAATGCTGAAATTACTGCATCTTCCTTCCCTTTTCATCCATAATTCAGTTATTAAGCATACACTGTGACACAGAGTAGCCCAAGAAATGCATTAAGATTTAGATCTATGTACATCTGCTGTCTTAAATTCATCAAACATCAAAATAATATTGAGCAAGAAGAGACCACTGGGTACGCAATTTCAATGCAAGATCTTTGACACTGGAACTCATTTTCTGCAATGGACTCTAGTTTTATGTATGGCACATCATGAGGTTTTATATTCAATGTTCCAGGAGGGCTGACCTGCTCTCTAAAGAAGGAATATGCAGTAAAGAGAACCAAAGAAGAAAGTAAACTGAAATTCGTATTAATCAAGTAGGAAGCCATTGGTAGCTATTCTAAGCTGTAGTAAGTGTATTTTTCTTCACTGTAGTTTTGCAGAGAGGATAGGTGCTTTTGTAGGGATGAATACATAAATATTTCAGAGGATAACTTGCTTATTTTATGGACTGCAATTTTATTAGTGCAAGCAAGAGTGCTGCTCTTAACCTTAACAATTATAGCTTTATTGTCATTCAGAAAGCTGTAAACCCTTGACAGCAGCAGGACTAGTCTCATTACAGGGTAGAAACTGAGGCATAGATGCTGCAAACACAGCAACTCTCTGTTGGAGAGTTAAACTATATTCCTTTCCCTGAATGCAGGTTACTGAGCTACACAGATCTTTGTTATTCAATATAAAGCTAGAATAATGTACAACTATTGCTTTCTGTACTCAGATGAATGCATAACCTTTTAAGTTACACAGGCTAGAGGAGAGAATTGGATAAATCTAGTAGCATTACAGTAAGTTGGTTGCGACTTCATTAAAGTAATATTGGTTTAAGGGAGGTTAGAATTAGTGAATACTTGGTGAGTTCATGTAATTGTAGGTTTTATGAAAGGTGAAGAAACATGGAGAAGCAACACTGAAATTCTTTGTTCATCTGTTAACCAGACAAGCAAACTGGCAGCCAGCCAGTCAATGCTTCCCCTTCAGAATACCAGAGACTGTGCCAGCTAACTTACCTAATTCAAGACCACTACCCCATCATAAAGCGGTATTCAGCCAGTCACTCATTTGATTTTTAACCTCTCCTCTGCTCAGTCCCTGGGCCACACTATTCTTTTCCAGGGTAGCTAACTCTGTAACTTCTTTTTGTAGGAAATATCCTCCCCTGCTCTCTTAGACAATGGCATGAGGAAGTCCCATGCTGTCACTGATGCCTAGAATAACATTTTCTGAATTATACTTGGGATGAAGCAAATGAAATAAATTGAGGCTAAAGTAGGAATCTGCTGAAGCTCCATTATCAGCTGATACTCCACTGCAATGGAGCACAAGTCCATGTCCAAATATGCGCATACAGAAAGGTAAATACTTCTAGAAAGTCACCCCATCTATCCCCATAAATGTTTCAGTTCAGAAATTCTGAGAAAATCCAGAGCCATGTCATGTTTGTATGAGAAGCTAGGGAACTTGAAGAAAAATTGCTAAATTTATGTGTGTAACTTTCAACCTGAAACCCACTTCCGTGTGAATTACCAAAGCTACTACATATCTAGTTGCCAATAACACATTCTACATCCATGGCTGCTGAGGGGCTGGAAAAAATAGGAACCAATCCTTTCAAGTCGTTTTCCTCCAGCCCCTTAGTGCTGGCAGCTGTAACAGAAACCAGGATCCACATATTCTGCTTAAGTAGTTCCAAGACATTTTTATCTACAGGTATAACTATTTCAGTTGGCAGTTTGGATTTGGGTTCTTTTGTTTAGTTTTGGTTTGGTTTTTTCCCCACATACAGAAATGGTTGTGTTTGTATCATACACTTTTATGCAAATATGTTCATTCACAGTAGAGTTACAGAGTTTTAACTTCATCAGGATATTTAAAGCCACTGTAATTCCTCTGTGTAGACAAACCTCTTAATTTCCAACACTTGGAAATTCATCTATCACAGTTCTTGAGATTTGGCTTGTCACAGTGTTGGAAAGCTTCCCAAAACTTGCTGTCCTGAAATGTTATCACAATACGCAGGATCCTTCCCTGCAGTCCCACTTCATAAGAGCAGGCAGAACTGACACCCAGAAGCAACTGGCCTTCAGTCTACAGCCTTTTGTTTCTCTTCCACAAAGCTGACCTTGAAATGTACTTGCTGCAGTTATTATTCTCTCTCTCCCTCTGCTCTTGCACTCAAGAGCTTGCTCTGTTCTGCCTGATGTTCCTGAGTTATTATCTATGTCTTAATATCCATCTCTGAGTGTCTCATGTGCAAGTTAAATGACAGAAATAAAAAGCTCCGCTCCTAATAACTTTTCTTAGAAAAAAGAGCCAAACCTGTGTCCTCCCATGACCCTCTTACGGACTTGTGTTTTCTTTGCTGTGAGAAGCTGGAGCACTTGAGATTTCAAAGACCTGACTGCCTGCAGAGGATGCTAAAATCTCCTCTCAGCAGAGAGAGAATTACAGTAATTTGCAGTTTTATCAGTCATTTTGGAACAGTCTGTGAATTCAGTCCCAGTGGCTCAGAACCGCTCCCATATGCTCCCATCCTTTAACCCTGGCCCTAGCAATGGCACTTCTGCTGCCTCTATCTGCTGAGTAATCCTTTCCACAGCCTCGAGGAGGAGCTGAGACAAACGCTGAAAGCAGGTGGGCAGTAAATGAGCTGGGATGAGCTTGGAAGCATCTGCTCCCACCAGCTCTTTGTTAGCCATGGGGGAGATGCGTGAGCCACAGCCACCTCTCTCCACAGCAGCCATAGCAACAGTTACTGCCACATTCCTTCACTTCTCTGCTGGGACTCACCTTAGCAATCTTCCCTGCTTTACTGCTACAAGCTGACTGCTAGGTCCACAAGGATAACTTGAAGCTGAGCAATTTCAAATACAGAAAAACACGTCCATGTATCTCCCCATAAGGTTACAGAAAAGATTTAGGAATTAAAAAAATTACTTCTCCTTTTGACTACTGGTAGAAATCTCTCATATCAATATGTCCTTGAAATGCACAACCTCCCCACCTAGTTTTGCCAGGCTAGGACCTGACAAAAAAAAACAACCCTCCCCAGCAGTATAATGTAGATTATGTCTTAGAGCTCATACTATCCAAAAATTTCTGCCTATGGAAAGAAGAATGGCAGAAGGTAAAAGGATGACCTGCCCCAGCAGAAGTGTGAGAACAGAGGTACACTAGGACCTCAGCACCTTCAGAGGCAGAAAAACACAGGTGTTGCTTGATATAATGACACACCTCAAAGGCCTTTTCCTCACCCTCCTCCTCCTGAGAGGTAACCACCAGGAAATGGTGTTTTCCTGAAAACCATGTCTGGTTTCCTCAGGCTGCATGATCCATTTGTACACCAGAAACAAGAACATTATCATCCTGAGGAGGGACACAAGAAACGGTGGAGATTTACAGGGACATTTGGAGGCTAAAACAGTAGAAGAGGTGGAAAGATGGAGCTATGAGAATTTGATACAACAGTCCCACAGTTTATTGAGAGTCACAACTGCCTTCAGAAATGGTCTGCAATGTCCCACAGGGCACTGTATCAAGCTCTGAGGAGAGCACTGGGTTGACCCCCCACTGGGTACTTTGACTTCAGCCAACAAGCCACCATCTTTGGTGGCATGATAAAGCATTGCTTGCATACCGAGAAATCCAACAGCTGCAGAATTCCTGACTGTAGGGAAGGCACAAAATGCTTAGGAGCCTGATTTTGCATGTAAATGGCAATTAAGCTTTTAGATCCTTTGAGTTGGAAAATTTCACACTGGCCCATCCGTAATGCACAGGAGCAGTAGTCCTAAGCCACAGATTTTATTGCTCTCCTGTAGAAACTCAGCTGGTTGGGAGCAGGGTGTTCCTTGTTACTCTATAGGGAGAATCTGGTTTTGACCTCACATTCAATGACCTCATGCTGGCTCTATGCCAGTGATTCCTATGGAATTATTCCTGGTTTACTACATTACAGAGAGAAGAATCTGGCTCACTGATATAAATGTATGAAAAGTGACTACCCTGAGAAGATGCCACCATGCCCTGCCTCCTGCATCTCCTATGCCTGAGAGACAAGTCCTCAGGGGAATACCTGCCAGAGAGCATCCACCTCACATTACATACCATAATAAATAACTCTGGTGTTTTATTTATATTGCCAAATTAACAGAAATGCTCATCATAAAACTATCCTGGCAGTGTCTAATAACAACCTTTCCAGAGGCCTGTGTTTTCCCATAGCTGCAACTCTTCAAAAATGTAATGCTTTGGTTAGACTTGACTAAAGATTGGGGTGGGTGGGTGGATGGTCTGAAATTCGTATGGGCCACTTTAATTACCTTAGTCACACCAGCAGCTTCGAGTTACCACAGACAGCATCCTCTCTGCTTTCCTGGGAGCAAGGAGAGAATCTTACACTAAAACAAAACAAAAAAAATCCAGTTTAATTAGTTACAAACCACTTTTACATCATGTTTTTTCTTTCTAGAGATCCTCAGTTTAGAAAGTGTTTGCTGCCTGGACACTGGTTACTCTGACTGATTTTTTAGAAATAAAGAGCTCAGTAAGTTTTCTTTCATTATCCCCTCACTGACTTGATTTTTTGTTTTATTCCACTCTTTTTTTCCACTTTCCTGTGGTCTTGCTTGTTTATTCTTGTTTAGTTACATCTGTCAGTACTTGGATGAGAAACCTTAAAGAAAACTCAACTCTTTAAAGATGCCTTTTCTAGAAGGTCACTATTGGAAACGGTGCACCTCAGTCAAAATTCTCCGTACTTTCTCCCACCATGACTGGCCACAGCACTCATTTATTTTACTTCTTTATTTCTCAATTCCACAAACAGTAATTAAACATTTATGTCAATTGGCAATACTTGTTGTTAAATTCCCCAGTGCAAGACTGTTTTTTTCCCGCAACTGCGTGACACTTCACAATAGCTATGCTTATGTGTATGTCTACACACAAGTGAACATACAATGGTGTGCTGTAGGACACACAGTTTCACATGGCACATATATATATATATATATATATATACGGTTTTGATATATGAATATGACTTTGAAGATCAATACTCTTAATTTCAATAATTTTTTCTTTTCTTCCTTGCTAGTGGGTCTAGTGGTTTAGCTGAAAAGCTTTTTTTTTTGCTGCCCAGTGGGTTTAATTTCTAGTTTTGCAGAATGCATAGGAGCTACAGGCTTTGGACTCTCGCTAGATGTGGAGCATTTGATGTGGTGCTTGGCCATCTACAGTGACCTCTACACAAGCAGTGAAAAAAGAGAGACTGCTGTCTTGACTATAATGTGGAATCGGAGAGGGTCACAGGGAAAACAGACACACAGGACAGATTGTTTTTGCACCCCTGCTGTTCTGGACAGCCCCTTCTACTGCTTATATTACCATACACTTCATGATACAGGGAAAGAGAAAGGACTAGATTTCATCAGCCTTGCATTCAGAGGCTGGTGTGTTTTTATCAAGAACCAGATGGAAGTGGAAGAGGAGCCTTTGGGAACCTACATACAGGGAAAACAGTAACACAGCAGTCAACATGCCCTTGCACCAAGGGCAGCTAACTTTTCCTGATTCTGTTAGCAAAATAAGAAAGACTTTGCTGGACTGAGTGCTCTAGCACCACAGTACGCCCACTCCATACCTCCACTATTGAGCAACCCCCCTGGCAAGCAGAACTTTACTACAGGGCTTACGGCCAGACACTAGCATCAACAGCAGAACTGGCCCAGAGTTGCTGGTGGGTTGCAGGCAAGTGAGGAGCCACTGGCTGGCCACTCCTGGGACTTGGTGGGACTCACTCTGTGGGGTGAGACCATAAGAGGTCCTATATGCTGTCTAGATTTGAAAACTGGATATAATAGTCATGGCGGACAGAGCTACACACCAGATTGTTGTTCTGCAATTCCGTTTCCATTATCTATCTGTGGTGTAGCCTCTACTAGCCAGTGGGGTGCTTTGATAGAGAAGGCTCTTAAAGGTTATTAACAAATTATGTTGTAGAAGCAACAATAAACAGAAGTTGCTAATTGAGTCAAGGAAATAATTTTAGGGTCTGATTGGGTTTGCTACTACAGTCAAAGATTAAGTTAAGGAATCAGAGCTGGACACTGCCGCTTGTCTGGGAGGTCAAGGAAAATGCCTGGATGTGTCGTGTAATGTTGTTGCGTGTTACCAGAGGACTCTGCCGGAACCAGAGGCAAAGGGCTGGGCAGCACAATTTCCGACACACTGTCACAGCACAGCACAATGTTTTAAAGCTTGTTTAAATGCAGGAAGTGGCTTGATGGCAATGGCAGAACACATGTGCAATCCCACTGTGATCCATTCTGACACCTTTATAATTTAGTTCTTATCTATGTGGCTTGCCTAATGCTAAGAAGCCCTCAGTATCACTTCCATTACTGAGTTACTTCTGTGAAGTTTCATGCTTGTTCTGGCCACTCCCTTTCATAGGGAACAACTTTTGAGAAGAAAATAACCTGACAGTTTATATCACACATTTCTTGCCTCAGCTATCTTAAAATCCTGCAGAAAATGTATTACAATGGCTACCATCTAATTTTCCCTTTTCAGAACCTCTGAAAAACTCAGTCTGTTAAAAAGCACAAATGAGGCAACTAGTAAAGATGACATTAATGTCAAAGCTATTGTTTTCAAAATAGTTTTTATTAGTTTCTACTAAAAGAATCAGGAATTCTTGATTTTTTTCCTGGTTTTTAAATATATATAACTTTCACATTTTAAAGCTCTTCTCAGCAACCATCAGAAAAACATACTCTAAATAAAGAGAGCTAAGCCTGGTTTAAACCCACAACTCTAACACAAAACCTCTGACTGCTGAGAAACTTCCAATAAAATAAGGAAAGACAGTGGTAACTGTTGTAGCAAGCTCTTGAGGAATCAGTGACCGGCTGGTGCAGGGAAAAGGCTGAAACAAAGATAGCTTCATACCAGATGTATGCCAGCACTGAGTCTCAACCTGGCCTGTAAGAATAACAGGAAAAGCCTGTAAAGCTATTTCCTGATGAAAGAAGATCTTGTCCTTCAGGGCCTAGGATATCTCTATAAAACTGTCTCATTCCCTAAACCTACCTTTGCTGTCAGCAAGATACACCCGAAATCACATGGCTTTGTAGGGATTATTCAAATCAGACACAGGGGCTTAAGGAATTCCAGGCATTGAATAAATGTCACTCTTTGTAAGCATGTTTGGGAAAACAGTTTGGGTTTCACTTGTTCTGATACTCAGGGATCCTAAAGAAGAGGTCTGAGCCTTAGTAATATCATTCTCCTCAACTAGATCAAAAGGTAAGGGGAAAGTATAAGAAATTCCTCTCCAAGGCCTACCAGAAGGGCCACAGACACATCATTCAGTGTGTGCTTCAGGGTACACCTGGTTCAGCAAATGCATCACCATGTGCCCACTAAAAATATTCTGTCCTTTCACCTCCTTCCAATTTTCTTTAATCTTCTTCTTTCCCAGACACTCACTAACTCCCCATTTCATTCCTTCACCCTGTTCTCTGAAACCTCATCCATATTCCTTTTTCCATCAATTTTCTTCACAAAATCTTCTCTTTTGTCCTCCCTTCAGTTTTCCCCTCACAATTCACTCCGACCTAGAACTCTTGCTCTGCTTAGGATGTAGAAGAGTTGACAGAGGTTTGAAGCAAGAGCTTACAGGACCATGTCCTTAAACTAGGGGGGTTTATAACAGGGCTTTGCCATCCTGTTGATTTCTGGTGACATCAAGTAATTCTCAATAGTTGATTTAACTTGGGATTATATGGCCCAAGAAAAGAGCCTACCAAGAGGTATGTTCAGCTGGGGAGATGTCTCTTCCACATGGGCACATATTCTTCCTTTGTTTGCCATCTGATTTCTGTGTGCTTCCTGTCTTGTGAAAATGGCTTTCAGTTTTTACACATCACCCTATACAATTATAGGCATTTTCCATACAATTTCCAAAGCAGCTATTGCTTTGCTGTAGTTACCTCCTTTCCAAATACTTTCAGGCATTTGGCATTTCCGTGGCCTTCCAAACGATGGCTCCTAAGTCCTCTGCCATGGGGGTTATGTAGCTTGATTCAGCTTATCTCCTCAAGTCTGTGTCAGCAGAACTGAGACCACATCTTTACATCCTGGATGAGGCATCCAAAGTAGGTTAACTATCTGCTTTCACTTAGAATGCAGCATCTGACAGTGAATGTTTAGCATCTGGTGTTTACCCATTTGAGGCTGCAGTAGTTATTTGTAACTCAGACCAACGGGTTAATGCTCAAGAGACTGTCATAGCCTTTGCTGAGTCAAAATGCACCAAGAGAACAGGACCAGCAAGAAGTCAGGATCAGTGCATTCCCACATATGCCCTAGGCTTCACTCCTGCTCCTATTTAGTGATATCATAATAGGACCTTAGAGGCTCACCCAGAAGGGCTAAATGTGCTAGATGACACACAAACATACTATTGAGGATAGTCCGTGGCACAAAAATTTGAGAACTGACACAGGTTATACAAAAGAAAAGCAAGCATTATCTTTCCTGGATCAAAGATGGGAACTGAAACAGTAACTGTGACTTGTAAAGGTCACTCAAGAATTGAGCAATAGAGATGAGAACAGAAATCTTTCTTTTTCTGAGTCACAGCTCAGTGCTTCAGTCACAAGACCATCCTTCATCTCTTACTCTTACCCCAAGGGAGGAACGTGTCATTTCTATTTGCTTACCTAGCAGCAGTCCTATCTACAGACGATAAGATCCTTCTAAGTGAGCAGGGTACCAGCAAGACCAGAGTCTGAAGTAACTGAGACACATGAGAGCTTGCCTCTTGGCTGGAGGCACATGACACAGCTGGTGTGCATTAGAGAGGCTCCTGATTCCTGCAGCACCCTCAGATTTCATGCCTCATGAAGTCGACAGAGACAAGGAGAATTCACAGCTCGATCCCCCTCAGATTAAGTTTCTGAACATTTCCTTTGTGACATGTGGAGAGAATCTGAAGGAGAGCTCAATAGCACAGAAATCTTCCTGGCAACAGGATGAACCTTTGAAGCTCTCAAGTGGTCCCAGAATAAACTTCATGACTTGGGAATGAACACTATGTGCTGACAACGTCATCAGTTCACGGCTTTAAAGGCAACCTTCAGGCAGCTTTTCTTGTGCCCACTGCAGTGCTGTGATCCAGCCAGATATCCTGGGAAGAATGCAAACAATTGGGTGGGATGACTCTGTGGGATACCTCCATGGGCAAGCACAGTAGTGGGGATATTAGCTAGGGCATTAAGGGATGGAAGGCACTCACTTGTGAGAGGCAGATATGAGTCAGAGCTTTCTGGCAGGCATAATCCCTCTGGTTTTAGTGCCTCTGGATGGGTTCCCTTCAGAATCCTGGAATCTCACTATACAGGGAATGGAGGAGTAAGGGAATAATTGGGACCCAATATGGGAGAAGAATTGCAACAACCACAGTGACCTGGTTTCACCTGGTATAACACAGACAGGAAGATTATAGAAGGCCTTACAGATATTTAAAATAACCACTCATATTGAGAGATACTTTGCAGAAGATGGCCAGGGATTTAAATAGGAAAAGCACTGGTGAGATAAATGGCTTGGGATGCACGCTGGCTAAGGAGCAGTGTGGAGGATTATAAAAAGGTTGTGCTGACGAAAGTAGATGTGGGGACAAAATCCCAGCTTCACTGAAATCCAAGACAGAAAAAGGCTTCACTGGAGCCTGGTTTTGGCTGTGGAGATCTGCTGTGCTTGTAAGCCTGCAGGAAGTGTTTTTCTTCATAGTTTCATCATGGTTGATGTACAGTACTTCTATGTACCCCAATGCCATCTAGACATGTTTATGAGGAAAACTTCTGCTAGCCATAAAGTATAAACTTCTAGTTACATCATATTCTCTATCTCCAAAACCTTTGAAACTTTTGGGAGTTCTTGGGTTCAGACAGAAAAGGTGAACAAGCACAGCTTCCCCTGCTCTTCCCTGTGGTCTTGTGAGCTCTTTCTTAAATACCTTGAAACAAAGATTTTTTATGCACAAGGACAGGCACAAGACCAAGACCAAGTTTTATGATCCAGACTTCTACTGAAATGGAAGTTTTGCTTTACACTTTTAGCAGGTCCCAGGCAGAGGCTGTGCAGCAGAAGCAATAGCAGGAACTATTGACTTGGGGAAGAGTGGCTGGAAACCTGCTCATCAGAAAAGCAGGGCCTGGGGGTGTTGGTCTACAATGAATGAATATGAGCCGGCAGTGTGCCAATAGCATCCTGGCCTGTATAAGAAATAGTGTGGCCAGCAGTGGGAGAGCAAAAGCAGCCACAGAGCTGCTCAAGAGGCAGCCTCACTCATCTTCTGGCCTTGGCCAGTTGGATCTCCAGCTTCATAACCATTTTTCCTTCCTACAGAGGAAGAGGAGTAAAGGCATTACTACTGTCTTACTAATATCTGCCCCCGGTTCTAGGAACAGATCAGTAATTGCAATCAAAGCTACAAGCAACAAAGTTTGTGACAGATGAACTGGGTAGGTTTTGTAATTGACAGAGCGAAAACATGGGGTCTCCCCACTGAGATCAGCTTTTCCCAGAAAGCAGCATAGGAGAGCATAACAATGGAGCTGTACAGACAAACACATACCGATGTTGCAGCTGCCTGCCACTGCATCTTCCAGCAGATGCAACCTTTGCTAGAGTTTAGTTTACCACTTGTTCCCTTCCTCTTTTTTATGCTGTGCTCCCATATTGTAAGGTAATGCATAGCCACATCACCACATACTCATCAAAGCCTTCAAATGACAGTTCCCAGAGCCCATGAACTCTCACAGTTACTTTAACCAGAGGTCAGAGAAAGGGTAGCAGGAAACTGGCAGCTGGAAATTACCAATGGAGAAGGTGATGTGACAGGTAGGCAGCCTGATGAAAGAGGCCATGCAGGGAAGAGAGGATCACATGAGTGATACAGTTTACTGGTGGTCTTGGCAGTCCTGGGGTAATGGTTGGGCTTGATGATCTTAAAGGTATTTTCCAACCTAGCTGATTCTATGATGATTCTATGATCGTGGGATCACTGCTTTCAACCACTGGACCACAGGGTTAGTATCTCTTGTGGTTATCAAGATGTGATGCCTCAGGCAGAAGGGGTAATGCACACTAGCCATTTGGCTAATGGAGAGAAAGAAGAATCCTCCTGAGCAAAGCTAAAAGCTTTGCATGAAGCTTTGCAAAGGAGCAGCTGATGTATGAAGTGGGCTTCCCTCTAATTTTCTTGCAAATAAAGAAAGTGATAACTCTCCAGGGGATAATATTGAGGCTTGGTAGTGGACATACTAAGATCTGAGTCCTTCATGTCTTTACCACAGTTTATGAGATCCTTAGCTGGGAGAGGGGATGGAGAGAAAAGGAAGAGAGTGGGACAGATCTGTGGCCCCAGATTTGTCAGAGAGTCTGTGGTACAAAGAAGGCAGAAAGCTCAAAAGGATTGTGCTAAGGCACAGTGTAGCAGTATTTCTTTAGCAAACCAGACTTTATGAAACATACAAAACAAAATTACTCAGATCACTGCTTTTCCTTTATAATTAACTAAGTTAAACTAAAATTTTGCATATGCATTTTTTTTTCTCCTTCTGCTTATGTAAATCAAACAGCATTTTCTTTCTCCCTCTCTTTCCTGTTGTTGCTTGCAAGTGGGAATGTAGGTGTGTATTTTCTTTCAGTGTGTATTTTTACAGTATTTTGTAGAAAACCTTTAATGTCTTATCAAGTGCCTACAGTCTTTGGACAATAATTTCATAAGCACTCATGTGAAACTCCAAGCTTTGTCTCTTGCTCCTCTTGCTATTTAGGAGCAAATAGGGCAGAATGCACTTAAATCTCAGGCCCCTATAGCAGTCTCCGAGGGACATACATGGGCGCCACAGGTAGCACAAACCCTAAGCTCATTTTAGTAACATGCTCTTTGGATCATTTTAAGCTTTCTGCAGGGTGACGGTTAGCTGGGTGGAATATTTGCTTATGTCACCTTGCCTGCAAAATTTTCTCTGAGACAAATGTTAACTTGATTCATCTGAAAATCTGGTTCATTAAGATTAATAATTTCTTGACACTTGTGACACAAATCACATTTACTCATGAGTAATTTTTCTTGTAAACAATTGCTGCAATTGCACTAAAAATTACATCCATATAAATGGGACAGTAACAGGAAGATTGTGAAAGGCAAGAATCTCTGTAACTGGTTATATAGTTAGATATAATGTTTGTCACAATTACTTTTGAGATTCTCTGCTTGGAAAGACACATGTATGATGAGAAAGATCTCCATTCTCATCATAACTTCAACACATACAAGTTCTTATATTTCAGAGAAAATCTCCCTACTCAAAACACCAGGCTCACACAAGCCTGTTCACCCAAAGGACTACAGTGGCATTGAAAAACCCGTTCAACACTGCACATAAATTTTGTTCCTGGAGACAGAATAAATACAGTACAGTGTGAATAATATATAATTAGCTTTTTTTTTCCAATTCAAAAAACATCTAGAGATGAGCTGCAGCTCATTCTGCCTATTGAAGGATACACACATGAGTTTCCTTGCATTATTCCTTTGACGACTGGAAAAAGGGTAATACAACCCCCACTTGCAAGAAGGGGAAAATGGATGACCCAGGGAACTACAGACCAGTCAGTCTCACCTCTGTGCCTGGCAAAATCTGGGAGCAGATTCTCTTGGAAGGCATGTTAGGGCACATGAAAAAGAGAAATGTGCTTGGTGACAGCCAGCATGGCTTCACTAGGGGGAAATCCTGACTGACCAATTTGGTGGCCTTCTATGATGAAGCTGTGGAACTGATGGACAGGGGTGGAGCAGTTGATGTCATCTACCTGGACTTGTGCAAAGCGTTCGACACTGTCCCACACGGCATCCTTGTCTCTAAATTGGAGAGACATCAATTTGATAGGTGGACCACTCGGTGGATAAAGAACTGGCTGGATGGCTGCACTCAAAGAGTTGTGGTCAATGGCTCAATGTCCAGCTGGAAACCAGTAACGAGTGGTGTCCCTCAGGGATCGGTGCTGGGACCGGTCTTGTTCAATATCTTTGTCGCTGACACGGACAATGGAATTGAGTGTGCCCTCAGCAAGTTTGCCGATGACACCAAGCTGTGTGGTTCCGTTGATACACTAGAGGGAAGGAATGCCATTCAGAGGGACCTTGACACACTTGTGAGGTGGGCTGATGCTAACCTCATGAAGTTTAACCATGCCAAGTGCAAGGTCCTACACCTGGGTCAGAGCAATCCCAGGCACAGCTACAGGCTGGGCAAAAAGGAAATTCAGAGCAGCCCTGTGGAGAAGGACTTGGGGGTGTTGGTCAATGAGAAAATGAACATGAGCCAGCAGTGTGCACTCACAGCCCAGAAAGCCAACCGTATCCTGGGCTGCATCAAAAGGAGCATGACCAGCAGGTCGAAGGAGGTGATCCTGCCCCTCTACTCTGCTCTCGTGAGACCTCACTTGGAGTACTGTGTGCAGTTCTGGTGTCCTCAACATAAAAAGGACATGGAACTGTTAGAACAAGTCCAGAGGAGGCCACGAGGATGATCAGGGGACTGGAGCACCTCCCATATGAAGACAGGCTGAGAAAGTTGGGGCTGTTCAGCCTGGAGAAGAGAAGGGTGTGTGGAGACCTCATAGCAGCCTTCCAGTATCTGAAGGGAGCCTACAGGGATGCTGGAGAGGGACTATTCATTAGGGAGTGTAGTGATAGGACAAAGGGTAACGGGTTCAAACCTAAACAGGGGAAGTTTAGACTGGATATAAGGAAGAAGTTCTTTATTGTAAGGGTGGTGAGGCACTGGAATGGGTTGCCCAAGGATGTTGTGAATGTTCCATCCCTGGTGGTGTTCAAGGCCGGGTTGGACAGAGCGTTGGGTGACATGGTTTAGTGTGAGGTGTCCTTGCCCATGGCAGGGGGGGTGGAACTAGATGATCTTAAGGTCCTTTCCAACCCTAACTGTTCTATGATTCTATGATTCTATATCCCCCCAGAACAGTCATTTCAGATCACTTCAACAGTCTTGCATAGCAACTGCAGTATCCACTGCCTTTGCTTTCTTCTCTGCCAGCTCTTTTTCTCTTCCATGCATTATACTGAGAGTTCCATGTGGCCCACTGACTCATGTGACAGCACAGGAGGTTTGTGTCCAGCTCTGTGGCACCCCTGTCCCCCCAGATCATCCGCAAATTACATTCACCAGCTGTGCCTGACATAGGAAAGAGAGCACAGAGGAGACAAGAGGCTACAATGCTGCAGAGAAGACAGTGAGCAAAAGCTGCCTATTGAGAGGAGCACAACTGGGAATTAACTGCATGAAGTTTACCCTTGATGAGCAAGACCTGGCAAGTCTGTCATATTACCTTCTATCCACTGTATAAACCAAAAAGACTCTCCAGGGCTCTCTTCTTCATAGAATCAGAATCATGCAATCATAAAATGGCTTGTGTTGGAGGGGGTCTTAAAGATCATCTAGTTTCAACTCCTGTGCCATGGCAGGAACACCTTCCACTAGACCAGGTTGCTCAAAGCCCCAACCAATCTGGCCTTGAACTCTTCCAGGGATGGGGCAACAACAGCTTCTCTGGACCACTTGTTCCACTGTCTCACCACCCTCACAGTAAAGAATTTCTTCCTAATGCCTAATCTAAATCTCCACTCTGTCAGTTTAAAGCCATTCCCCCTTGTTCCATCACTACATGCCCTTGTAAAAAGCCCCTCTCCAGATTTCTTGTACCCCCCTTTAGGCACTGGAAGCTGCTTTAAGGTCTCCCCAGATCCTTCTCTTCTCCAGACTGAACAACCCCAACTCTCTCAGCCTGTCTTCATAGGAAAGGTGCTCTAGCCCTCTGATCATCTTCGTGTCCCTCCTCTGGACTTGCTCCAACAGGCCCACATCCCTCTTGTCTTGGGGGCCACAGAACTGACCATGGTAATGCAGGTGGGGTTTCATGAGAGCAGGGATAGAGGGAGAATCACCTCCCTTGACCTGCTGGTCACACTCATTTGGATGCAGCCCAGGATACTGTTGGCTTTCTGGGCTGCCAGCACATTTGTACATGCATATTTCCCATTTGTGCATGCATATTGCCCCAGCTGGAGTCACAACTCATTTATTTTATGTCTATCATAACCACCCTGTGCTGTTGCTGTGGTGATCTACAACCATGAAAACAGTGGATGGAGCAAACAGAGAACCATGAGAAATCAAGGGCAGAAGCTTGTAGGCGGGTATCCAAACCATGAGGTTCAGCTGGCAAGAAGAGAGTGGACATGAAAGACAGAAGCAGACTAAAATGTAAAGCAAAAATGAATCAAGGAAGAAAGTGTAGCAGAGACACTGTCTTTATGGTTAGGCAGGGAGCAGGGATTTGGTAGACTGTCTGTTCTACTATGGACTTCCCAAGTGACTTTAGGCAAGTCATCCCAGTGGCCTGAAAATCAATTCCTCTTCTGTAAGAAGCTTCTGTGAGAGGAGCTGTATGAAAATGTCATGAGAAGCATAAACACAGCGTGGCAACCACCTTGTAAGTGTTAAAAAAAAAGCTGAACAACATCCAGAAAACAGGAGGCTTTCATCTGAACAGCTTCCACAACAGTTCATGGGGGAAAGCAAACAGAAACAGACTGGGAGAAAGTCAGGGCTGTTTCTGTCTCTCTCCATGATTGGTCTATACACAGTGTATGCACCTACTATACTTTTAGGAAGAAGGTTTTTTGGCTCATCTCTTGGCATAAGCATCACAGGACTATAACTCCAAATTTGCAAATGGGGATCTCTTGTCCCTCAGTACCAGGGAAGGACAAGGGCTTTCGGCTGAAAAAATGTTTTCCTTTCCCTGCAGTCATTCTCTCCCCACCAAGCGCTTTCCAGTAAATCACTGTTTTGTACCCTGAGTTGTACTGATGTGGTTGAAAGCATAGACTTCAGTTTATGTAAAGTGAAGACCTCTTGGATATGGATGCTGAAAAACTGATTTGCAATTTGGCAAATGTAGCCCTAGAAACCTCTCTGTTACTGAGTGCTATCATAAGAAACCACAGCACAAAACATCTTTAATTTGAGTGAAATCCTCTTAAAGCATGCTAGCCTCCCTTCCTTGCCTCTCCCATTGGAAACTGTCCCCAAACGTAATTGCTCTGATGGCTAGAAGCTTTCACTTAATTTTTAGTTCCATTTAAATTCCTTTATGGTCAGTTCATACCCACTTGTTCTTGGGATGCAATTGTCCTCCAGCTTTAATAACTTCCTCTTCTGATTTTTACACTTTGGTATATTTGTAGACAGGAAATACAGCCTCTCTCATCCTTCTCTTTGCTGGCTGTAAAAGCCAGTCACTCTTAGCCTCCCCACATAGGCTAAGAGTCTCCCTGCTCCTGGTATCATCTGCTCGCTCTTCTCTTTACCTGTTCCCACTTGAATACGTTTCTAGATGTCTAGGCAGGATTCTGACTTAGAGGCGTTCAGTCATAGGCCCATAGATGGTAGCCTCGTGCCAGTGGCTCCTCAGCCAAGTGCATGAACCAGGGGTCTGAACCTGTGGTTCTTCTCGTACTGAGCAGGATTAGGAGAAGGAAAACTCCTATCTTCAGTCCTGGGCTGATGGAGCTCATCCAGCCTTGTCTGGTCTTCCATCTAAGAGAAGGACACTCTTACAAAACCTACCACCTGCAGACTTTACTGTCACCATCCTATCTCGCTAGGCCGTGGCAGTTAAACCTCAGGTGTAAAGGGGGGGCCAGCTCTGCACAAGCTGCACCTCACCAAAAAATCCCCTGTGCAGGCTGGAAGGGCTTGCTCTCACTTGTTAGTATGGACAGGTGAGGGTCGAACCGGCAGGCAACAAGGTGCATGGGTACCTGCAGATCCAACCTTGCATGTGGGCGGACCAGTGCATGGGTAGCTCGAGATTACTCAGGAGATGACAGTCTTGGTCGAACACTCCCTGATTGCCTAAAGCACCCTTTTCAAACAAGATTTGCATATCCCACTTGCCCTTGGTCATCGTGCTTGAAGTAAGAGTGGTTAAAGCCCTTCCCAAAATCTTCGTTCGTGAAGCCAAGCCATCATCATCATCATCATTACATATTTCCAGTAAGCAGGCAATAAGAATTGCACTGCATTTTTCAGATGAGATTTCTCCTGAGTCCTGCATACCGCTAGTCATTCCTCCTTCTCTCTCTGAATACGTTGTAGGGCATAATTTGTGTTTTCACACTTGCAACACGTTGGGGCTCACAATCACTGTATGATGACAGTATAATTTACTAAGTGCAAGCTTTTGCCTTTCTCTGGCTGTTGAGCCACTACAGTGTTGTTACAGATGCGGATACATTTCTTCATATTAAAGCTAACGCATTAGCAAAGTCGTTTACTGAATTCCATTCTTCCAACCTGATACCTTTCCTTTCCATAAAACCTACTTTCATCTCCCCATCAGCCAGGTCTTTATCTGCCTTCTAACTTTTTCATAACTTCTCTTTCAGCTATTAATTTCACATATGGCACTGTGTCAAGTACTTTATTGTAGTTTGGACACATAAGATCTCTATCATTTCCCCTAACCAAAATAGTTGTTTTATCAAAGGGAAATATCAACTTATTCTGGCAACCTCTGCCTTAGACAACCTAATATTGCATTGTTCCTTCTTGCTCATTTGTCTCCATGTTTTTATTATTCCCTCCTGCAGATAGGCTCTAAAGATGCATGCACTGTGGTGGTCAAAAGAATGGGTCTGCATTTCCTTAGATTACATCCTTCTCCTTTTCTTAGAGATGACAGAAGTACTGCATCTGTTATTCTGCAGTCAGACAGTGCCACCACCAACTTGATAGATTAATTAAAAATCTGCCCTGGAAGATTTGCCATTTCATATGCCAGCTACCTCAGTATTCTGAGATATTCTGGTCCCTGTGACTGGAGCTGATCAAGATGCTTATGTTCTTGTTTTATCTCAAATGCAGTCATTTCCTTTTCTATACACACAGTGCTTGCCCTCTTTCCCCATTGTCAGGATTACTGAAAACTGAAGTGTTACTTGTATAATTCGTTCTGTCCTTGATCCACTCATTACTTTCTCCAAGCAGGCACAAGTCCTTGTCCACATCATGTCACAAAGGAATCATTTGCTGTTTCTTGCCTTTACAATGTCTATCTCAGGTTGGCCTTTGATTATTCCTAGTTAATCCTTAGTTTTAGTCCCCTTGTCCCTCCAATACACAGCAACCATTGCTGTGACCTGCTGCTTACTTCTGGTGGAATCTGTGCTTTCTGGGCTCACATCACTCTAAACATAACATCAACATAATTGGTTTGGAGCCAGCATAAAAGATGTCACAGGAGCTTGCATGGGTTTGATATTAATCATGTTCTAAACTGTTAAAAATTAAACTTGTGCAACAAATGTGTGAAGATGCACCCTAAATCCTACACTGAGATTTAAATGAAAGGATTTCATGCTTATGACCCAGTTGCTCTGGGTCAGGGAGGAAGAAGCATTTTCTCTCCTTGTCTGTTCTACACATTCACTTATTTTGTAGATTGTCTCTTTTGTATTTTTAGAAGTAGATGTTGCTAAGGCAACCAAACTAGCTGAACATTTTGTTTCCCTAAGAACAATGCATGTTTAAATATTCAGGCAATTTTCCATTGTTCGGCAGATATGGTGAAATCAGTCAAATTATCCAGACCAGATGAGGGAAGTTTAGGTTGGCTTTCTATTATATTTAAAAGCCTTCAGTGTGCTGTCAGCCTTTCAACAGCATTGTCCAAGGAGGAACAATATACAGCAGACACATAGATTACCCTCCATAAATGGGAGGTTTATTCCCTTCTGTTACACTCCCCACAACAAACTAAAGCACATTTGTATTTACACATAGTCGAACTCACCCCTGTGTCGAGGCTGACACAAGGCCTACTCATGCTCTGAAAGCAAAGCGTCGGATAATGATAGTATCATGAAGGTTAGAAAGGGTAAATACTAGCTCAATTTATCACTTTCATTCCTCTTGCCTAGTCCGTGGATTTCAGGCACATGTTTCAAGCATCTGGAAAATACTGAGAATATTCTTGCAGAGCCAGCTGCTTGTTACCCCCAAAACTGGGCTGGTGATGGGATCCTACAAACGACTCTCACCTACCTGGACAAAGCTCACCAGCCTGGCTTCCCAGCTGACTTTGCGCTAGAGCAGATTGCGGGGGTCTGGCACAGCCCATTCCACTGGCTGACCAGTGATCACAGGAACTGCTACCTCGTGAGTGGCTTGGAGCAGAGTGTGGTGTCCATGCCCTGCAAGAGAGCCAGACCCATGCACTGAGACTAAGATACCCTGGTTTTGACATGAATTGACATCCTTGACAACTTGACTTTTGACACACTCCTGATTTTGACATGAACATTTTCTGGGATGATCGCAAAGTAAGCTTAACTTCACCCTTCCCTCTGGCATGGTGAGATAGCTAAAGCTATGAAAACCTGAAGAAACTATTATTATGGCTTTAAAATGTTTTTCAAAGAAGTGCCAAATACTATTATAATGCTAAAAAGAGCAGGGGGGAAGAGGGGAGGGAAGAAATAAAGGAGATTAGAAGCATTAAAATGGTCAGCATGTGAGACTGCAAAGGGCATAAAGACACAAAAAGCACGGCACAGTTGAGAAAATGGATGTACTCTGAAAGCTGATCTCTAACCCAGAATCAGGAGCAGCCTATTACTAAAGGATGCAAGATGCAGAGGAGAGTCACGATGGCAAGAGAAGTGAGGAATACAGGACTGAAACTACTGTCAGTGACAGCAGAGATGCTGCACAGTGAAGCAGGCACTCCTCCACTGAGTGACACACAACACATGTCTGACTGACTAGTGTTACTATGGAATGGAGCCATTTATTCTTTCCTTGCAACTCCCTCTTCCTTCTAAATATCTTTTCCAGAGATCTGAGCAATACACTGATTACACTAAATGACAATTTATCAATCTGAAAAAAGAACTTCAGAAACCTCTTTGGTTTTGATCATTTTGTAGTTTCTGTGTGTATATTTATGCTTTTCTCTGTCTTTTTTTAAAAGCGAAGCACATCACCTAGAGCATTCAAATACTTTATCCTAACAGCTGATCAGTGTAAAGAAGACTGCACTGTTCAAAGAGTAAGTTTCTCTAGTCCAGATCCAAGCATACCGAAGGGTAAGAGAAGTGTTCTAGGATTGCCAAAGATACTGGGTTGAAATACCAGCGTTGGCAGGGACAATTAGTTTTCAGGAAACTAGCTGGTTTCTAGGATGGTGGACAGCTAGGCAAAGGCTGAACAACTAGAAAAGTCAATGAGTCATGGGTTAGCCTGACATAGCCATGTGAGCCATGAAAGAGCCATATGAGCCATAAAAGTCCTATCCCCAGTGCAAGCTGATCTGTTTGGCTCTTCTCCACCCCACCATTTTTCCTGAAAGACAAGAACTGGCCCAGGATGGGTACACTTCACATCATGGATAATTAAACTACTGCCAAAACCATCATCTGGGTTATTTCTGTTGTGTTTCTCCTTTATAGCCCTCACTTTCCCTGCAGATTGGACTGCTTGCCTGACCAGTCTCTTCAAGCTTGGAGCCTGGCCAACCTGGAGGATTAGGAGAAAGGTCAAAGTCCAAACTAGGGCTCATGGTTGAGAACACTCTTTAGTCAGAGACAGGGATTTAACAGATGCTTAGACCTAGGCAAATATAAAGAAGAAGTTGGGCAGAAAATTGTAACTTGGAGGTCTAGGAATGAGGCAGATTGGTCCACACCAGGCTCCCAGTGAGAAGAGTTTGGGGAGAGTCCCAATTCATCACATTGCAATACATCTGCCTGCAAGAGATGATATTTTCAACTTTGGCCCATGGTCAACTGAAACCTTTGGGCAACTAGGGCATGGAGCACATGAGCTTCATGATCCAGTGAGGCAGCAGACTGGAAGGAGTGAAAGAAGGAAGAAAGAAGTGGAAATTGGAAACTGGAGTGGATTTGGAATGGGTACCAAACGGCAAAGGAACAGAGAGGAAATACAAGGTGTGCTTGCTCTCAGTGCCACCTATTCTTGGAGCATCAGCAAACAACAAAGCCTTTGTTTCATCCTTACTGACTCTTTAAATGTCAGCGTTTCTGCTCCTGCCAGGTGGTAACTATAAATTATTCAGTCACCCAAATACATCATCTGCCCAAAAAGGGAAGACTGAGCTGAACAGGACTCAAACCCAGAAGGGATAATTTTAATTCAATATAAAGCACCTATTGTGTGAAGAATCAGCTACTTTCTCACCATAAACATGCTCAGGAGAAAGAAAGGGGAAGATCCCCAAGGAGAACTGTTGGATCAGAGCCAACACAGTGCTGCTGTATGCAGTGAGACTCTCTGGGGCAAGAGCAGGGAGCCCAGGGATGTTGCAGCCCAGTTTATCGCATGTTGCACAGGACCTTGCCTAAGCCACACCTGGTTTCAAGACTGGGCATTGCCAGTAATATTACTCATACCACTTCAAGCAATTCACTTGCTTTCCATCTGTCTCAGTTTCTTCACCTGTGAAACTGAGCTTGATAGTGGCTTTGCAATGCATGATTGTTTTTCTGGCCCTGGCTTCTCTGCCTCCTCTACAGCTGCCAGCATGGCAGTCTGCAGGTGGGTCTGCTTTCAAGTCTGCAGCCTTAAGGGAGGCAGCTTTCACTATTGGGAGACCACATTTGTATGAATATATGAGTGCAGTCAGTGCTACTATGATTATTACACAGCAGCAGTGGCTGATACAGCCTCTCAGAAAAGGTGATTGTGGCCCAGAGAGGGCAGATGGTGCAAAACATATGTGCCTACCACTTTCAAATCCTATTTGCATTCATATCTCTGAACTCTGCAAAATGGTTTACCCCTACCTTTCAGTTAGCCAGCTAAAATGCCCTCTCTGAATATTACACACAAATACCTGAGTAGTCCTCACAACCATATGCCAGCGTACCTGCCTCATGATGAGGCTCTATGGCCTCTGCATGTGGCTGTGAATGCTGCATCTAATCTGGGGGTCCACCTCTGTCATGCGCAGCAGAAAGGACACTTTCTGTAAAGGAGCAAGCAGAAACTGCACTGAGAACAGATGCTGCTCTGCACTGAGCAGTGAACCTCCCAGATGATTTTTATCATCAGTTTTCTGAGCACAGCAGCTTTCTATTCAGCTGGAACAAGAAACACAGCCATGGGCTTAAGGGTTTGTATGGAACAGATTACTTCTTTTTTTTCCACACCTGCTCTTCCAATAGCTGTTCTTAATAAGCATTTAGCAAACAGGAGGAAAGGGACCAGAAGAGACGAACAATCAAACTGAAGGCAGATGCTCATGTTCGTCTCACAAAGCAACTAATTGGACTTTCTGTCTACACAATGAGTTGAATTTTGCAATGCAAACCCAAGAAGTTAAAAACAAAGCTGTGACTTTACTGCTCCCACCACTAGAGCAAGTTATCTGCAAATCACATCTGAAAAACATATTGCAAACTCCAAATGAATGAAAAGGTTTTTAAGAGTAAACATGAAGGAGGTTTGGCTTTTACTCTAAATTTTACTAGTTCCACACTACACGGACACACTCCTGATTTTGGTGCTGTGAGTAAGAGGCATTATGTAACTATGCGAAATGCCAGGGATGTGGGGGCAAGAATCCTGTCGGGACTCAGGTATTAGACTGTGACTCTGAAAATACTGCCGTGATTTCCATCACAAATCCACTGAGTCATGAAGATGTTAGGGATTATTCACACTGCAGGAAAAGCCAAAAGAACACAGATCTGGAAACAGACCTTTCACACCAGTCAGCTTCTGCTTAAGGGAAGCAGGGACTATTTTCCGGTCTATCAACAAATAGCCTAAATGTCCTTTCAACCATTGCACATCACAAACAAATAGCTTCATACAAACACCCCCCTCTCTGCCAGGTATCTGTGCACAAAGATTCCTTGGGTATCACCCCAAAATATTCAACCAGTTTGGCTCTCCTAGAGCATTTTACTACACGGATGCTAAGAATTGGCAGCAGATTTATCCTTACATTGGCCAACCAGACTGGAACTTCTTGACAACAGGCCCAGAGCTGAGGACACAGAGAGGTGAGAGAGGAGATTTCCAAATGTGAGGGGATCTCCACACAGGCTTGAACAAGCAGCCCTTTGCTTTGATCTCAGAGTGGTAGCAATTTCCACAGTGACAGCTTAGGGCTCAGCTGCTGCAACACTGGTTTAGGAATCATATTACTAGAAAGGTCAAAATCATTAACATATGCTTTAGGAAGAGGGAAAATACCATGCAAAACCTTTAAGCTTCCACTGCTGAAAGATGCCCCCTGGACTAGCAGATGCTATTATTTGCTTCATTTCATTGTAGGCAGAAGGGTGTCCTCTCACCAAGGGAACAGAGGAGGTCATTCTGCTTGGAAGTCTTCAAAAAATGTGCATAGCAGAAGGAGCCTCTTGTGACTTTGTAGAATATAAAATGCACAAAACAGAGTTAGAAGAAGTGAATGAACAGATTATGACCCTCTTACCTGGCATGGCCCTAACTTGTACAGTCTCCGTGGGGCCCGTTTAGCATTTTAGCACTGTTGGGGATTGTTGCCCCAGTGTTAAAAACACAGACTTATTCTTGCTCCTCTATCCAGCAGGAAAGACTGAATATGGAGTTGGTGTTACACCCAAAAGACAAGACCTAAGAAGAGAATTTTGGCCATGCCTCCATTACATGGGTTGGGGCATAAGCATAACAATGATTTCATTACAGTCTGTCTTCAACAAGAAGTGTTAATGAGTAAGAGGGGAAAAATGCAGATAAAGCTTCCACAATGTCTGAGCTACAGCTTTGTCCTTCTTGTTTACCAGACACCTCTGTGAGGCCACCTAAAAACACCAAGTGCCTCAGCAGTGCATTAATCATCAAGGTAGCTGGCA
Source organism: Melopsittacus undulatus (assembly GCF_012275295.1). Classification (NCBI taxonomy): domain Eukaryota; kingdom Metazoa; phylum Chordata; class Aves; order Psittaciformes; family Psittaculidae; genus Melopsittacus; species Melopsittacus undulatus. The sequence continues at coordinate 101,752,416 of NC_047528.1, forward strand.
CATCAGGGCAACATATGTCCCTTTTGAGAGCATTGAAATGAAAAGTTAAAACATCTATCAAGCAATAGGGTAGAGTTCCTACAAGGACCACTACTTTGAGTGCTTCATGAGCCATTTGCCTTTTTGAGCTGGGCCTCACTAAGTGAAAACCAACCCTACAATCTCTGCTCTAAATTTTTGAAGTTTAACAAGACAAACAGTGTATTTACAGGCTTCTCACCCATTGATGCATTTAACCACCTCCTTCCATGTAAGTAAGCTGCCTCTACATTTCATAGCCCAGTGGTGTTCTCATATTTATCATGTGTACTCCAGGCTGGATAATGGGATTCACCTTGATAGAATAGTGCCAATGTCTCTGAAGTAATCTGGGCCACGAAAAATCATCTTTCTTATCCTTGAGTATGATATGTGCATTAGCTGCAGCCTTTATGGTGTGAATCCTCTAACCTCTACAGGATTCAATTTCACACAAGCCCTAGCAAGAAAGACTATCCTAGGCTAAGAATTCATACCCCCTACAGCCTGTACTCTTCAGAGAGGCAAGAAACCACTGCTTTTGCCATAGGATCCACCTTTAAACCTTTATATAAGTTTTTCTGCTCAGATTCAATCTGGGAATTTGGAGGTCAAATGCTTTGGACCTGTATCTTGTCTTGCCTTGTATCTCCCTTTTGTATTTGTACACCTTTTTATGCAGCACCGTATGTTCACACTCAGTGTTCACCTTCACCTGCAGCATTAAATTAAGCTTTTCCACAGCATTTTTTCTTATCCATTTCCCCTTGACCTACTAAAACCTATTGCCCGAGCTTAATGAGCCATTCATCTTGGCTCAGGATCAGGTTGTTAGCTGCTGTGTTCAAAACTGCTAGTCTTCCAGTGCTTTTCCATAACTTCCCCTGGGCTGCATTTTCTTGGTCAGCTACATACTCACTACTTCCACATCAGAAATGACGACTCACTAAGATAGCATATACTAGGTTTACATCCACCTGCAATGCAGTCTGATGGGCAGGCAACACTTTAGTAATCCTTTGGAGGCAACCAGACCAGCTTCCTGCTACCCGGAAGAAAATGCTTTCCCAGAGTACTGCAGGGCTGAGGACCTGGGAAGTAGAACCGCAGCAGTTCTACAGCCTCACCTGAGTGAGCATACCTCTTCAAAAGACATGCTCCAGTATAGCTTGGCATACTTGTATTTGCTTGCATTAGCTTAATCTGACCCAAGGTCATGCAACAGCAAAAACATACCCTTCAAGTGGTACACTCTTGTGAGCACTCACATTTGCTCTGCACACTGCTTGCAGTTGCCACATGATTGTTCTCACATTCATCATGGACAACTGTGGCACAGGCTAACTTTTTTTTGGCTTTTATTGCTGCTTTGCGTTTCATCGAGTTGGCTACAATACTGTGGTTGCAATCTGGTATTTTGATTCACAGCAGAATAAACGTTTGAAGGTATGAGTAATTACTCCATTAACCCTGCCTTAAAGGCTCTTGCAAGCACTCCCACTGTAAAAAAGGTATGTCGGAAACAGATCTTACTAGGGAAGATGCTGCTCTGTGCTCAGGAAAGGCAATTCAGAAAGGTTGTCTAGAGGTCACATTTGCTTTGCCTTTAATGTTTTGGAAAGGGAGAGTGGTTTAAGTTTTCAGAAGTGAGGAGCTGCCTCAGAACAGTGTCTCCTTGACTCCACACTCTGCAGTGCAGGCTCCTCAGTCTTTAGACCTGGACAGCTGTTTGGGCCAGAGTGAAATGGCCGCAGTCATGACCTTGCTCTCACCTTTACCCATTACCACAGATTTCTTTGACAGCTAGTACTTTAGGGGCTGTGAGGGCAATGGAAGGATTGTGTTGATCTGATGATGAGGTTAAGACTTGTCTCTGTGCAGGAATATAACTGATGTAATGAAAACATGAGTCCTCCACTCCTCTTTTCTCTGTGGTGACTCTGGCATCCAGCACCTCCCCTCAGAATTTCCTCGAGGGATCAAAAGGGCTCAAAAATGAAAGAACTGGCTTCAGGCCAGCACTTGGTCCTTCACTTGTTTAGGCAAACTCCTGAAATGCCCTGTATGTGAAATGAATTGCAGACCTCTGCCTCCGGGGGAATTAGAGTTAACAGCTTAATGTTCTCTCAGAAAAAAAAAAAAGCCATGCAATCATTTTGAGCAGCCTCACTGCTGGGCTGTGCATCTCTTTCATGCAGTTTCAGGAGAGGTGGTTGTTAGGGAGAGGGAGTAAGATCCCATTTTGTATGCAGATTTCAGTGCTGAATTGAAGGTCTTACAGTCTCATGATGCCGGGGCAACAGCAGCAGTATTCAGCCATTCCTTCTGCAGTCATCACCAGATGACCTTGAGATTTACCCAGCTGGGGAAGTACAGTTTCTATATATATCCCATTTTCCAGGATCATGTTTTCAGACGTATCAGAGACAATCCTAGTGAAGAAACAATTCAGTTGGGCATACCCTCCCTTCCCTCTCACCCTTCCTATCCCCCTGGCCCTCCCTTACTCTGGGTTGTAAAAAAAAGCCTCTGAGATTTCTCTTTTAGCACTGACCTTCTGAGCTATCTCATGATGAAGATAGGAAGAGGCTGCAACCAGACAGTGAAAAAAGAAAAGCCTTTTGCTAGCAGGGAAATGTGTGAGTAATATACACACTGTTGGAGAGCGGCCAAATCACTCTAGTAACGGCTGCTAGTTCCCCTTACCAAGAAAATGATCAAATGAAAAAGAGAAGCTGCAGTTGGGTGTCAGAAATGCTGAGTCGCAATGGGAGAATGCCGCATCCGATGGAAATTTACCCAGGAGCCAGTGACCTTCACACGCTGGGGATGAGAACCAAGAGCTTGCAGGGATATCCCGCCCTCACTTACATGCTATTGTGCTACCCCCATATCACCATGCAGGCAGAGCACACCCCAAGAAAAGGAGGCCAGAAGATGAGCTCAGGAGCAATGGAAGCTTCACAACAGAGTGAGCTGCCAGGACAGCCTCCGTGGCATGAAACGGGGTTGTGCTCACATGGGGTGCAAGGAGAGCTGGCTCCACAGCACTGCCTAGTCTATGGTGATTACTTGCCTCAGTTGACTATGTGCTGCTCCTCTGGCCCTTCCTCTGCTGTTTTGGACACATGGTCTTGAAATGAGACAGCTTGGTCCAGCTGACCCATGCCTGGGGGCTAATCCCACCTGGAGACTGCAGGAAGCAAGGGTGACATGACAGCTTCGTGCTTTTAGGACTGATGGACGGTGCTTCATGTCAAGCTGGAGATCCCCCAAGGGCCGCTTCAGTGCATGCCCTGGAGCCATGTTCACAATGTGTCAGGCACTTACTGTAAGCAGAGTACAGGAATACTCTGGCTTCACCCTTCAGGGAGGGTCTGAGGCTTGGGATATCACCAAGAACATCTCTCATCCCCTCATTCCCAAGTACTGGAACTGGGTTGATGGCTTTGCCTGCAAGTTTGCAGGCTCTCCTGGGAATTGGGGGAGGATGGGCAATAGTGCCCGAGGACAAAGGATACAAGGCAGTAAATAAGAGTTGTAGCTGAAAATAGAGGATAACTACTTGCATCATGCTGGAAGATGTTAAAAAAGGGAAGAGATAGCTGGTAATGCAGTGATGGGGATGCTGGCTAGATGGTGCTAGCACATACTCCTGTGCTTTTGTCAGGGACTAATACATTATTACTACTTTTCCTTTAGGCAGAGGTTTAATTTCCATTGCAAGGGCTAGAGAAACTACTGTCCATTGACAGTACTACTAATAGAGAACTGGTGGTACTCAGTGAGCTGCTTGTCCCTTTCAAAGATGAAGGGCTTCTGCAATATGAGAAAAGTAATGCTTTCTTTGCAGCGTGGGGGAATGATAAGCAGCTGTCTGTCTCAAACCAGTATTCCTGTGCTGGCTAAACATGACCCAAAATACAGTATCTGCCCCACATCATCACTGAAATCACCCCTTCTAATGCTGTGCTGCAGGGATTCTTTCTTAATCCTTTAGACTATACTGGATTAGGCTATTCTGGTTGTTCTAATAGAGCTGGCTCCAATCACCAAGGCAACAGCAGGCTCCTCAGCTCCTGAAAGGACTGTATCCACATGGTGAGGTAAAGATCGTGGCTCAAGCACACCCAGTCTCACGACCCACACATTTTCCTTTTGTACATTGTGCTTTTAGTCTGGCTATACCCTGTGTGTGGCAAGGCATCCACACTGCCCTTCAGAAGATCCAGGTACAGGAGATCCTATGCCTACTGATGAGAAACCAGTGGCCTTCTGAGACATCTGTTGGTTGACTGTTGCTTGGCACACCAGTTCATCTGAAGTCTAGGCCTGCAGATGGACTATTCCCAGTCTTCAGAGCCTCGATTAAATGCCCTCTCAGTGAATATCTGTGGTGAACAATGCAGACTGAAGATATATTAAATCTTGAAAGTAGGCTCAGACTTAAAACAAACGCTCTACTTAGCTATGGCTTTCAGAGAGCCAGCACAGCCACCACTAGAGGGAACAGAAGGCCACAATGAATGACAAAATTATAAGACTACTCTCTAAAATGAATGCAATCAACCAGAAAATACTAGGAGGCATTCTTCATTAAAACTGAAAATATATAACTGAAATATAGATATTTCTTAATCTGGTAACAGGAGGAAGTGGAGACTGGAAATGGAGATCGAAAATGGAGACCAAGTAGGGATTTCTTTCCTTTGTTCATTCTCAAGCCCCATCACCAACTCTTCCTACAGGCAGAAGGATAAAAGAGGACACTTTACATCCAAGTCTCCCTGAAGCTGTTGATAGAAGGACAGAGTCAGAGGAGACCTAGGTCAATGAGGGCATATCAGTGCTGTGGAGGGACATAATACTACAGTGCCAATGGGTTCCCACTACCCTCTGGGTTTCCCAGGAAATTAGGCAAAGCTAAACCCAGGATTGTGTACATTTGAGGGAGGAGAAGATACCATCTTTATCATCTATCTCACAAAAATCCTATAAGCATCCCAAATCCTCTCCTTGAAGTGGGTATAACATCTTGCACATGTAAGCAAAATCAGCTGTGTTTGCTGCTCTGGGCTTGCTCCTGGGTGCTCCGTGGACATGTAGCTCTGCTCTGGTCTGCATTGTTGAGCCAGTCTTGCCATGTGCAAGGTTGGGAAAAGAAAATACCAATGAGACCAGCTAGAAAGTGGAAGTAAAATGCTGCCCAAGAGGTTAGAAATAACTTCAGCTTCAGTAGCTGGTTATACAGCACTGAGAGAAACAGGAACGAAAGATGAGACTAAACAGTGCAAATCTTTGTGAGTCCTTGCTCATCCTCAGGGTTACCAAGGAAAGGACTTCACCAGTCCCTGCTGCTGACTGCCCCTACAGAGCTCTTCACAATGCCACAGGTACCCTTTGGCCCATACTGGAAGAAAAAGAGGGTACCTTGTTAGATACCCTGATCCCAAGCACTTCACACCAGCCCCCCGGTTGGCTGATGGTGCAGAGCAGCCAGGAGTCAAAGCAGATATGGGGGCAGAGCAATCCTCACATAGCAATTCTCCCTAAAGGTCAAGGTTGGCTGAATAGTGTTGTGGGAAGAAAATGCACTCTTATTGCTTCTAGTGCCAGTCATTTCAGTGTACCTTTGAAGTCTTCAGGGCTGTTCCTTTCCTGGCAGATGGATTTATGAGTCTTCGTCCTCCATTTCACAGTGTCAGGACAACTGCACTGTTTCAACAGATTCACTCCTGCTTCATACTGCTATAATCAAGAGGCAGGCCTCCATGTTGTTGTTCCCAGGAATTAATGCTGAAGATCTCTTGATCTGTGCAACAGCTACAGTGAAATCTGTAACAGAAACTGTCCCATTACTCCCTTTTGTTGATATGACTCATCTTGATCCTGTTAACCACTACTAATGTAATTCCTAAGAAATAAACTGATTTGGATTTAGGCTGCCAGTTTTTGTTCCATCTCTTCTTATACACAGATTTTCATCTAATTCTGTTGGTGCTGCTCTGGCTAACACAGAGTGAATCATTTCCCCTCACTCACACAAGTAAATCCCGTGCCAGCTCTGTGCAGTGGGTATTGAACTGGTCATAATGCAGTGAGAAACTCACTTGAGATGCCCCTGATGGAAAAAAAGCTATAGAACAACTCTGAATCTAGCTAATGTATGTGGTTCTTTTCTGTCCCTTCTCTACTCCTGAAGGATGAGGAAAATCTTGCGTTAAATGCTGCTGCAGTCACTGTGGCTGTGCAGCACAGAAGTCAATGGAACGGCATGGTTCAATCCAGCCCAGTCCGTGTGACGACACTTTTCAGGTCTGAAGTTGCCTTTACCCTTTCCTCCTACTCTCAGGGCCAGGGCCAGTCCAGCTACTCCTGTTGCCTGCCAATCACAGCAACAGCTCTGCTTTCAGCTTCATACCCCCAGATTCACTCACATGTGTACACGCACAAGTGTTACTGACACTCACACACATGGCCTGTCTTTCCTTCTCTTCATCTTCAAATATCAGTCTCATAGAGGTCATGAGGCTGACTCACTCCAAGTTTACATGCTTTGGCCTCCCCATGACCTGTACGTCTGAGCAATCTTCCTAGGCGAACTTTATCGCAGAGTTTGGCTGCGGGCAGAAATCGTGTCAGGGAAGAAAGCAACTCCTTTGTCATTGGCAGGGAGGTGTCTGGGTCTCTTTTGACCTAATGCTGCTGGTCAGACAGGCTGATACCACAAAACACAGTACTGGGAACAACTCAGAGGTCAAGGAAATGCCAACCTGCAATTTCAGCTCTTCTATGAGGAGAAAATGACTATTTTCCTCTATTTGGATCCCAGTTCAGGCTTGAAATATGAACCATGGAAAAATAGCAGGGTAGTTGAATCCAAGGTCTGAAATTGGGTTTTTCCCTAGTCTTTTTCAGGTGAATGCTCCAGGATTTTTCCATGAGACCCCATACTTCCTGAAGAAGAGCCTTATGGCCTCATCCCATAGAGCTGTAGACTCTCTTATCAAGTGTGTGGTTATGATCCCCGCTCGACCTAGTCACCATGGGAGGACCATTCCTAAAGGAAAATGTATTTTCTCAGCAAGCTAAGCTAAGGAAAACAGATCCTTCTGTACAGTAGCTTATTAGCAGCTTAAAAAAATCTGGCCCATCTAGACTTAGCCATTTCTAGAAGATCAAGTTTTGTAATACTTTGGGCCCACAGATGTCACTGGGAGCTTTGGTCTTGATTTCTGTGGGGCCAGGATTTATTTTAAGGCCATCTCATGTCATAAGAAACCAAAAGCACTTCATACACTGTATGCACACTCTGACTTTACTTAACCAGTGAACTTTCATTGAGGCAAATGCTATCTCTATGGGATGACCATGGGCTGACAAAACATCCACATGCATATAAAATTACCATGTCAAGGCCCTAATTTTTTTGAATATTTTTTGCCTCCAAGAGCTATGCTCATTAACTGGTTCACCTTCCCTTCCTTCTGGTGGAAAATAGGCTGAATCAAGAGAGAAATTACAAACAGAACTTGACAAAGTATGCAGCTCATCAGATCAAGTAGGGACACAGGATGGGATAGGAGCTGCACACTTCACCACTCTCCCCCGTGTTCACATATTACCATCTGCTTGAGAAGTTTACCACTGCCCTACAGACAAAAAATGACTGAAGTATGCCAAGGCCAAATTAAAAAATTACCTGTCTCACAAGCATAGCTGTTATGCCAATGCTCTTTCCCTGGAACCAGTCTGATGCCAAGATGGTATCCCATACCTCTAGCAGCAAGTCACACACAAAGAAAGAAGAGGAGAAGTGAAGAAGTGAAGTCACACATGACCTTAGCATAACCACACTTATGCAGGCAAGCTGTAGGGATGTCAGGAGTCCATGCCTTGTAGTATGGAGAGAAACTTGCCATATGCCCAAGGGCCTCATGGTAAAATGGTCCACTTTAGTATCTGCACTACAGATAATCACTGACAGTGCCTAATTTTGAAGGGATACATAAATATATGTATAGGGAGGGGGATATATAAATAGGGAGTGTTATATAAATATATATGGTATTTTACTAAATAACTAACTTTCTGCACACCTATTACTTCATGAGCATATCTTTACCTAGCATGGAATAAGAGTTGTGGCTAGCTGTTCAAAAGCTCCAGTAAGAAGTGCTTCCATTAGACAGCTTTCTTCTCACTCTGATGATACAAAAACAAGGCTGCTGTGAGTTGCATGGTGGCAGACAGTGGACCTCAACAAGCCATGAGATAGCTCAAGCATTGCTGACTGGTGATTAAGCATTAACAGACATAAGTCAAAAGTACAGAAAAAGAGGACATCTGAAAGCAGAGAAAAAAGATCCCATGGCAAAGCTCCAGAAAGGTACATCTACATGTCAAGTCTCTTTCCCTTTCTGCTCTAAGCAAATCCTGGCACCTATGCAAAAGAGTCCTCTTCACAGACAAACAGGGGTGAGGTTTGGACAAGGGGAAAACAAATTAAATACAGAATGTGAAAGACAGCATCAGCCTGAGGAGTACAGCAATCTATTAACATAAACTTACATGAGCCACATTTTCCATGTTTCTAAAACACAAACTACCTAACATTTCTTATGTGGCAGGATCCAGAGAAAGAAGCAAGCCAAAGCAAGACCGGGCAGTCCTCCAGCAGAATGGTTTAGTTTCAAAAGCTGAAGTGTACTTAAAACTTTTAGGGGGAACAAGAGGCCAACTTCAGATGCTGTCTCACCAAGTGAAGATGGATTTTCAACCTGATGAGAAGTTCCTCTCTCCAGATTAATACTCCACCATTAGACTATAGTTTAATACATATGAATGATGACATTTAAGCAAATGGGACAAACTTCACCATTCCATCAATTAGTGTAGCTGACACTGGCCATTTCCAGCATAATCTCTGCTCTGCATACAGGACAGATTTTCCACCAGCACAATAATAGTAACAACAACATCTACTTATTTGTCAGCAGTGCAGGTCAGAAAGTAGGGAGGACTGCTTTTGCAAATGAAGAATGCTTGAGAAATTCTGTGTAAGGGAGAATGCAACTAGCATCTAATAAGAAGTAGCACAGGCATTGTATGGATGAGTAACCACATGTTTCGAATAAGGCTGGGACAGCCTGTACTCTTAAGGAAAACAGCTTAGCAGGGAGCTCAATTTTTGTCCCACCTGAAAGCTACCATTGCCGCCACTACCAGAGCATCTAGCATTCAAACAAAAGACATGGTTCCAGAGATCTTTCAGGAGAGAGAAGAGGGTTGAAGGCATTTTTTGAAAGATATGTGCAGCCAACTAATGTTCGCCTTAGTGATCTGCAGTGTGCATGGTGCATTAAAAGCAGGCTAAAGGGGAAAAGGGGCTGTAAGTCTGTTTATGTCAATCTACCTCATAGACAAGAGTTACCCACAACACAGCCACTGTCATGACACAACTCTGCTCTGCTGACAGCACTAAGGCTGACAGCCTTAGTGAAGAAACCAAGAACTGATTCAGTTTGGAGTCTGAATTCCTACCTCTACCCAGGAGTGAATGTGAAGCAGTAGAAGCACTGGAAAAGAGTAGAGTGGAAAGGAAAAAAATGTTCTTCTCTTACTGCAATTGGCAGACAGTTTTCCTGGTGTCCTTACATTGGCAAAGAGCCTCCCCTCCTCCTTAGCAGCTGCCCCTCATTTCAATGTATTAAAAACAAGATAACAAATCTATCCAGAAAAGGCATTTACACAGTGCCTAAAATACAAAGAGTACTCACGTCAGTTGGAATCAGAATTTTGAATTGGCTATTCTTACTTCACAGACTACATTGCCCAGAGCTTTTTGAAATAACCACCTGCAGAAGTTATGTTATTGTTTTGGGAAGGGTGAAAAAACCCAAAAACCCCACCACCAAAAAACCAACCCAAAAAACCCACTCCAACCTGAAACAGTTCCCTTTATCCAACTGCATCATTGTCTTTTTGAGGGTGCATTTCTGGGCAAACACTGACGATTTCATCCATTTGTCCATTGTGGGAGTTTGGGTTTGGGGTTTTTTTCAGTCTGGGAATAAAAGAAACAAAATTTGTATTAGGAATCTCTGTTGGAATATTGACTGGAAAATGATGGCCCTCATCCCCACATACTACTGCAGAGAGTCGTACAACAGATACCAAGTCCAGAAGGGCACAGGGGACACCGTTCTCCAAGTCTACACACACTGCAGGCTCCAAAATATTCCAGAATTAGCTATGTATAAAGCAAAATACTAATGGCCTTTAACCCAAAGTTAAATGCCAGCACTATAATGGGCCACAAGAAAAAAGCAGGAGAGATGAGAATTACTGACAGTGTCCAAGAACCCTGCCACAGCTGGAAGTTTGTTATGGGAATTCCTAGCTGTTAGCGTGTAAAAGAAAAGCAGTACTGGCAGTGTGAGTGCTGTATGGCATAAGCTTACCTGAAAGGATCAGCTGGGGATCAGATCCAGATTTACAAACCTGGAAAACAAACCTCACTTTTAGGGATAAAACAGTGGGAAAATGGTAGAAGGGAAAGACAGGAGGGAGATTAGGCCCAAAGTAAGCAAATGGCTAAAAACAGAGGAAGAAATAGTGGTGACCTGTTGTTTTTATTTTTTAATTGCCAGTTTTGCTATAAACTCAGTGCATGACCTTGATGACAAGTAAACCTTATCATGTTTTTCCTCAGTTTCCCACATCTGTAAAATGGATATCACATTTCTGTACCTCATAGCTATAAAAGCTTCAAGATCCTTAAATGGAAAGTGCTAGAATATATTACAGTGTAAAAAAGCAACAGATAGGCACGAAAGAGAAAGGCCAACTCAGAAAATAATCACTGGTATCTGTGGAAAAATGTCATTTTGGGTACTATAAAGAGCTAAGCCATTTATATTCTTAAAAGGAGGCATGGCTGAGAAAAGCAGTGCTTTATCCTTGTTGCCACAATGGTTCTCAGCAGAGCTTCCTATAGAACAGTCAGTGTAAACAAATAAATGCTGATGTGATGGTGATGGTGATAGTGATTGATGAAGGAAGATGAGGATCTCATTGTGTTCAGCACTGTGAACACCTAATGATCCTTACTCGTATGTCTCATATTTAGACTGTAAGGAAGAGACAACAATGGATAGAGTAAGCTGGTAAGAGATGTGCATACTGCAGTGAAATTGCTTTTTCTAATTGGGTTTCATCTTGGTGAAACGATAAGCAATCCCATCATCCAGCCTCATGTTTATGGGAATGTGGATCTATCCATTGTGTATGAAGGCAGTCAGCAATTCTCTCCTGCGGAGGGCAGAGACTGTATCAGGCAATTCAAAGAGCAGTAACAATATGCAAATTAATTTTTCTGCAGCAAAGAAGGAATTTTTGGCAACACCCTCTCCAAGTTTTTCACTGTTACCCAGGGAATCTCTGCCTAAGTGAAGAGTGCTTATGAGATTCATTATTTCCTTATTCCTATAGCTTGGGCATTATTTTGCCTGAAGCACTGCAGGGATCTATCTGAGCATGCAGCTTTGGACTTTGCCAGTCACCTCACTGGAGTAATGAAGTAAAGCAATGAAGCCAGTGTAGCAAAAACGCTGATTGTACTACAGCCCAGGAGAAGCACTATTCATATTCAGCTCACTGCAAAGCCTGTTACAACATCACAAATCCTCTGTAGCAGCAAGAGCAGGACAAGAGAGCAGCCTGCTGTACCTGCTTCTCTTACACAGCCTGTTCTTGGTCCTGTGCATCATGCCCTCCTTCATTGCCCTCCATCTCTTCTACACAGTTCAGTAAGATGGGTTGTGAGGGAGAAAAGGCTTTTTCTACCATGACCTAAAGGCCACAACAGCCAGGGAGTTTCTTGCTGTCAATCCACAGCTGTGCTCTGAGTAAATTTGACATAAGAAATATGCAGCTCCCATGGTGCCAATATTAATAACAATTTTCAGAGTAGAACGTCATTTTAAGTGGGAAAAAAGGAACCAGGCTCTTGGAACAAAGAAAAGCAGCTGTAAATGTCAAATTTATTTAGTGTCAGGAAATCATGTATCTAAAAAGACAAGCTCATAGTAGTTATTGTAACTGCTGAATAAGAAACATTTTTTTTTGTTTTGGCTGGATAGTTGGGAACCTTTTTCCCCATCTCCTACAAGAGAACAAGATGAAGATTTTAGTGAGTTTTCCTATGAAAGGACAGAGAGCAAGAAACAAATAGTTGATGGCTTCAGAACATGGGCAATTGCTTGGGGTTGCAAGATATCAATTGTCAAATCCATAGTTAAGAGACAGTAATTGAACAACTGAGCTTACAATACCAGGCCAAAAAGACAAAACTGAGAAGAAGGCCAAACATGAACAGGAAGAGGCAAAGTAATTTGCTAAAGAATATGGAGCAGTTTAGTGGCAAAGCCAGCTTAAGCTGTGGCTAAACCAAGTGTGTCAGGATTTATTAACCAAGGACTCCAGGATTTAGTAAACCAGCACGTCCCACTGAACTGCTGATATTCTGAAGCTTAGGTTCAAATACACAAGAATACTGTTGAAATGAGGATCTAAAAAGGGTTTCAAGCAATTAGCACCGTTCTTTTATTGGGTACAAGGTTACCAGGGCATCTGAGAGTTGTAGTGCTACTGGGCTAGGTAGGGACAGTGATAATTCCCTAGGCAATTGGTCTAACCTACTGCTGACATAAAAGAATACTGATGCACCGTTTTTAGCTACTGCTTTTTGCATCCTTCATAAAAATAGTCAGGTTATAGCTGGCAAATGAGCCTAATATAGGCTGAGAAACAGTCTTTGACTTTCACTACACATGTGGCATGCTCCTGCATCTATGCTGCTAAATATTCTAAGGTCACAAAGGCAGGACATGCCTCCTAAAGTGAAAATTATACCATTTCCAATATAACACTTTGAAGGCGATAGTGGCAGAGCCAGATATGGAGCAGAAGAGTGCACAAGTGCAGAATAACAAGCATAACAGAAGCTTTGATTCTGTTAACAAGTTCATCTGGTCACAAAGATATTATATTGCATGCATTGTAACTTACACTTTCTGTTTGTGAGTGGAAAAATGAGAGGTTGTGCGTTCTTCATCTCTTGACTTTTTCAAGACTGGATAAAGCTGTGAGCAAGCTGATCTTCAGCCATCACTGATGTGAACAAAAGGTTGACACAGAAACCTCCAGAGATGCCTTCCAACCTGAGTTATACTATGCCAAATGCAGCATGAGGAAGGTGAGGTGTTTCTGCATATGGTAAGTAGGACAACTTTGCAACATTGTCTAGTGAGGCATGGCTGCCCATGCCAGAGGAGTTGGAACTAGATGATCTTACGATCCTTTCCAACCCAAACCATTCTGCAATCCTATGATTCTGGTCCTTATTTCCTTCAGCTGGTGACAAGTATTCAATGGCTACTGAAGACAAACCCTTCCCTTTTCCATGCTTCACCAGAAAGCATCACTGGATATGACCACAGAGACAGCTTAACCGAATAGTGTGAGACTTATTCACACACATTTCTAGTTAGCTTAAATCACGAGCTTGAGAAACAATGGGTTTCTCATTGCACTTCATGGATGTAAAATTTAGCCAGGCATTTAAGTAATGAGCAGAAATTTCTCTTAATCATGTCATATTCCCTTGAAGGCAGCCACAAAATACAAGCACAAACTCTTCTACCAGTGCCTGTCATCTCATCTTTTCTAATGACTCACCTTATGATAACCCAAGCACATAACTTTGTTTCCAGAGATTTTTTAGAGTTCTGCTGTTTTTTTCTTCATTCTTTCCATGTCTACATTTACTGGCAACTATTTCCTCTTCATTTATCCATATAAAGCAAAAAAATAACACCAAGGTTATGCACCCTCAAGCCTACACTTCCAAAGAACCACAGTGTTCTCTGATGACGAGCAGTGGATGTAAATATGGTAAAAGTGGGAAAAGAAACGTGGAGTCTGCTGCACTAATAAAGGTGTTGGAACTCTCTATGAAATAAAATAACCTAGAACATATCACAAAGAAAAGAAAATGATGCATTATGCTGTGGATGTAGTAGACAAGCCATCAGAATTTGATGTGATTAAAAAAGCTAAACACAGTAACAGCTCTGTAGGCATTTTCCAGCTTCTTGGTGAACAGTTACTGCTAGGATCTAGCACAGTGTCAGGCACAAAACAGTGCCATTACGAAAATGGTCTGCCATGCAGACAGGCAGGAAGTACAATAAGCTGTTTGGTGCAAAGTCAAATCTGCATGTTTGAAAGCTGAGAGCAGGCCCAGGAACTTCATGGCTCAAGCATATAAAGACCAGATACTGAAATCATGGTTCAGGAGCTCTCACTTCCACTTCTTGTGGTGATGAGGAGAAGCTGATCTGCCCCAGCCCCATAGAGAAGCTATGCTAAGAAATAGGCAATTTGAAGCAATAGTGATCATTGTAATTGCTTGCAACAGCAAGAGGGTTAGACGGGAAGCATATCATGGACCAGAACTAATTATGGCAGTGTGGAACTATTTCAAAAAAAGAGTATAGCCTTATCTTAAAGGACTAGGCGTACCAGCTTTTATGAATTTGGGAGTAAAAAACCCTGTACCTATCCAGGAGGGTGAAGAACAGGTAAGGAAATATAATTTCGGTTTTATGTCTGTCACACGTACTGAAATAGTTCATCACCCAGTTGAACTGCAGGGCTCTCAGGATCTCCGACTGCATTCTATTTGCGTGAACAGATACAATGGCTATAGATATTGTTGCATTCTCCATATTCCAATTTTTTTGTTTGAAACAATGTATTTCCCAGGGGAAGGGAACCTTCCTTTGAGTTGTCACCATGCTGTCACCTCTGCACAGCAGGTGAGCAGGAGCTGCTCCTAATGAGCTACACAGAGTAGCAACAAGGATGACCTCCAGCCAACTCCCATTCACAACATAGTGAAGAAGGTTTGTAAATGCTATGTAACGAGGGACTTGACAACAGCAGATGTCAGTCATACTTGGAGAAAGTCCCCTTACAAAGGTGGGGAACGCACAGCAGGAGGAGGCAGATGTGATCTAGCTTTCATCCACCTGGTTGAGGTATCCACAGCAGCAAAGATGGCGAGTCTTAGCCAGCAGCATGAACCAACAGCCACATGAATGGGCAGGGACACAGGTGGTTTTGCACTATGTGGTGCTCACACAGTGGGAGGAGAAGTCCCAGGCAGAGGAAAAGGAGAAGAGAGACATGCACAGAGCAGCAGGGGCTTTTCTGAGGGTGGCCAGACTCCACTTGGCACAGCCATGGAAAGCCACACTTACTATCCACACACATGGACCTTGGGACTGTTGGCTTGAGCGCCCTCTTTAGCAGCCTCACTTCTCAAAGCCAGCAAAAAGTGGTGGCATGTTGGGAGTAAGGAGGGTGAAGCAACCCTGGGAGGGCACAAGGAGGACAAAGCAGGGTGAGACAAGGGAACTGCATTACAACAGCAGGAACACGGGATTGTCCCATTGCAAATGGCAAGGAGCTACTTCTGGAGCAGTCAATCTGTCCTGCAGTGATAGGGTTAATTCGTTAATTTTAAGTTGGCAGAGAGCTTCTCAGATTTTTCACTTCCACTGTCAGATCTCTGGGGGCAGCACTTACTAATTACAATCATGTGAGGTGACAGTCACATAAGGAGTGGTGGATGGGTGAGGGGGGCTGAAAATCCAGGGGTCAGATCATAATGAATTATAGCAACAGGACACAAAAGCCCCAAATTTTTCTCTTCTTCTCCTCCCTCCTTCCTTCCTTCCCCCCCCCCCCCCCCCCCCCCCCCCCCCAGTGCTCAGCACCAGAAAAGTAAAAAAGCAAAGAAAAGATAAATCATTCTCATTACTAGAATGCAAATGGATGGAGGGCACTAGGAGCTGGGCTGGAAGCTGGGTTTCAGTGGCTACATTGTCACCCAGCTATCCTAATTCACAAACCATATGGCCAAAAGGGAGCAACTAAGCATCTCTTAATTTCCCACATAACAAGGGCTGCCAGATAACACCCAACTTTAGTGACTGTTAATGTAAGAACTGTTAAAGCTGAACTCTTAAGATTTTATTTAGACATAAAGAAGTCTGCAAAAAGCAAGTACAAAACCTATATAAACCATTACTGAGTGTTCGTACTCAGCATTTGCTTTGCACTGGCCTGAATGATCACACAGAGATGGAGCTCTTTGCACATAAAACTGAGACACTCCCAAGTCACATTCTCATCCTTTCTCCCACTTACATAGTTCAGAGAAAACTGGTTTTGGCTCAGTCCCATTCTCATGACCAGTAAGAGAATTACAGCTACTGCCATTCTCACATCAAAGATCAATTCAGCCCTGACCTCAGACTTACCCTATGGGTCTGTCCAGAGTTATTATCAGTGATTAGTTCAGATTTTCCCTCCAGCATTTCACAGTGATGTTATGATCTGTAGGTCCTGGTCTATGCTAGAGAAACCCATGTGAGAACTTTCTAATGATACCAAAATTCTCTGAAGGAGAAACCTGCTCACCAGCCACAGTGTCTGGTTTCCATGACAAGCTGACTGACCTCTTAAGGCTGTTCAGTTGATGGCTACATTCACCCCCCTGGAAAAGGGTGGCTCATATTAAGCCCCAGGATCACAGAGTTTGAAAATGCTACAGCTAGCTGCTGTGGCCTTTACTAAAAGTTTTCCTATGGATTAACGGAAACAAAAGGTAACTGAGCCATATACAGAAACGAGCTTTGTGTGCGACTTTCAAAATAAACAAAATACGACTTGCACCTCTTTCATATCTCTTCTCAGATTATGAAGAAAGTATTCAAAAATACTTTGACTGGGTTTTTTTCCTACCTTCTTCTGCACTAGAATTTAATGTTTTTCCTACCCATTTTATCACAAAGACTTTCTCAATGTTTTGAGAATCAGTTTAAGCTACACATTTTGGGGCCAAACTTCAAGTAAGTTGAGAGAGGGAGAAGGTAATTTTTCATAGATGTGTTCAAAACTCCCTATACATTAGGTTTAGAATCAATTTCATTCAAATGTCCAACAAGCCCACTGGGGAAGAAATCTCTTCCTGAAGGTGTCATATAAAGTCTTAGAACATTTCTGCCTCTGCTGATGACTGCTCTTCCAAGAAAGCTCTCCAACCATATCAAATAGGAACCACCAACTTCTACATGGCACAGAGACAGACAAGTTTGAATTTAACCCGAAGGCTAAATACAAAGCTATCACATTAAAAGAGATGAGGGTGTCTTTGATGAGTAGGGCTATACAGTTATTCAGCTCATGTATGAAAAGGTCCTGGTAAAATGCTACCTGCTGAATCTGTGAGGAGATTCAGCACTGACTCAGCCTGAAGCATCTGGCTCTCTCCTGAATCAATGCCACCTGAATTTCCTGTATCATCAAGGCTTATTTCTTTTCTTTTGGCAGCTTCACCTTCAAACACTGCACCCTGCCTGTCTAGGCTTAACACAGAACTGTATCTGGAGACCTGTCATGGATTTTAAACATACATGCTGAAAGAAATAAAGGTAACAACAATAACAGCTATGTAAATAAGAAAAGACCTTTTTAGCAAAAAGTACCAGGAAAAAACACCTAGCTTTCAACAGACATGTAACTGGAAAAATATCATGCCCTTCCCCAACATTTGAAACTAAAATGGCAAACACTCATTAAATTGGCTTTTCCTTATTGTAATGATCCTCAAAGAGTCGCTGTAATTGCAACAGCTCTGTAATTGGCAACTTTAGGGAATGACTTTATTAGCACCAATGGGAAGAGTTACTAGTACAGGGCAACTTTTATTACTAGGAATCCTCAAACTTATTTACTACTAGATGACCTGAACAAAAAATGCATTCTTTTCTGTTCGTAAGCTGTGCATGACTTCTTACAACATGTATGTAATGGTCTATTTACAAAGCTCCTCTTGCCCAGATTTGAGGAACGGCTGTAGCAGAACTGGTTAAATATCCCATATCTGAAATTACTTCTGGGGAGAGATCTGTGGAAGTTAGTAATAATGACAACAGGCTCCTGGATTGTTTCATGGCAGAATCTTCTCTGTACATATTCTAGGATGCCTGCACAAAAACAGCAATCAGTAACATGCCTCTCCCTTTGCACAATTTAACTCTTGTCCACTCTCGAACTTTTCCCCCTACCCAAGAAAGGTTTGTCACAAAGGTTTGTGACTGTCACTTCTGTGACAGTCACAACCCAGTCTTTGGGGTAATCTAGGAATGGTGATCAATTTATGAAACAGTTGCTCACTGATTACTTGAAAACTACATTTTCAAAATAATTGATGATGGCACCTATCCCAATTCCCACACCTGGAAAATTTGTTTCAGTTCTTTCTTTACTAATGCTTCAGTACAGCTTCTTTACCCTCTCCTCAGAGATTTTATGAGTTAAGTTTTGCATTTCTTACTTGCTTCTTTTACCTTAACCCATGATTTAACACTACACATGCTGCCAGGAATCAATTATAGAAGTGATCTAAAGGTTTATGATAACCTTGGAAAAATTGCACTGTAGCTCATGCTTTTCTTTTCCACAGCATATTCCAGGTGGTATCCTATCGGAATTTTCTATACCTACTTCCAAAGAAAAACAGCTCTGCAGCATCCTCTAGTATCACAGGTTCTTAATTAGTAGCTTCTCTTTTTAAAAAAAGAGCTACACAAAGTAGAAGTTGAACAGTGCCTCTGTAGGGAAGCAGCAGGAAGAAGGGGTTGTGAAAAGGTATCTTTCTCAGGGCTGGCATCTGATGCTGATAGTCCGCTGTATTTTAAAATCCATTCCTAGATCTGGGGTGTGGTGGACATTAGACAGATCACTGGACCTACCATGTAAATAAGGAGGTTTTTAACCTTTCCTACTTTTCAATAAGGAGATTGAAATTAAACAAAGTACATCAAGTGAAAGATGCTAGGAAAAGTATCATTAATGGTAGAAAGTGCTGACAAAAGAACTTCAGCCCTCACCATATACATTACTCTGCAAGAAGGTAACAGCTTTGAGCTAAAAAGTTGACAAAGGTATATCTTTGTCCCTTGTGGAGCACAGCTTTCTAGAAGCTTCATCCTTCTCCACATTACCAAGGCTTCTGCAGCCTCATTTCAAACACACACTGAAAGCATCCCAAGTAGTCACACTTTTGAAAAACCTGACAATACAGGAAGCTTATTAAAATAAAAAAAAAGCCACACTACAAAGATGGCTCAGAAAAGTAATCAGTGATGGAATTCAACTGACACTCACAGCCCCCCTGACTCATCCAAGCCACCCTGCTTTATCAGAACTGCCAGCATCACTCTGAGTGTGCAATAAAATAAGGAAAATGCATTCAAAATGTGCAACCTCAGTGATGAAGTCAGCTGACATGGAAAACACTTTCTTCTCACTGTGAAATGCCACAATATGGTTGATTTAGCTTGGAAGCAGATGTATATTCCTGCTGCTACTCTCACTGCTTCTGCCACACGTGTTTAGTGTGGGACTTCAGGGCTCAGGAGATTTACTAGCACAAAATGCAAAGCTTTATATCTGGCTATAGTCCTGAGTAATATGAGATGGAATCACTCTTGTGCATCTAAAGGATGCAGTGCTGTGAAATAACACCCTTATATGCCCCTTGTGTCCTCACAGTGGGGTTGCGCATGAATCAGGCCTTGGCAGATGCAGGAACGTCAGCAGCACAGCTACTCCAATAAACAAGATGATGCTACTTTTATGCAACCCAGTTCTGTAGACACAGGTCTAGTTGTACCTGTTACCTGACCAAGTTCGAACACTTGCTATTCTCATTGCAGGTTTAGTGTCTCTGTGTTTGCCAAATAACAAATGCAGCTTTTCTATTCTTTCTCCTATTTAAGTATACAGCTTGGGTGCTAAAACAAAGCTCATTAAGCTGGTGACTGCTATTCATTTGAATGGTACTACTGCACCTATGGTTTCAGTTAAAAGCACTGCAATCTCCTACATTTCATGGTTGTAACATGGCATAGTAAGAGAATATAGCATTTCTCCTAATGGCTCCAAACCATTAGTAACACCTGCAGCTGTAAGTAATGCGGTATCTCATATCAGCAGCAGAAGAGAAACTGAATGATTCAGGTTGGAAAGGACAACCTTCTTAAGGGCTCCAGTCCAAAAAAGCAGAGCTAACCTTGAAGTTAGGCCAGGGAGGGGGCATATCAAGAATAATCACCTTCATCTACCATCACTGGGCAAGACAGAAATTAAATATTTGTTTGTGTGGTTTAAATGTAGTATTTCTAAGAACTAAGAGTGACAAAAATTACCAGCCAATATAGATTCCACCTCAAGGAACTGATAACAAAATGTTTGTCTTAGCATCTCATATTTACTACTTGATTGAGACTTCCTGATTTTCCAGGGACTGGATGTGTAAAGCACGCAATGAATGTTTTTAAAGTCAAATTAAAGGGCAAGTAATTTCAGAGAGGGACTGATTTTTAAATATTGTTGAGTTTTCTCCTCGTGACTAAAGTCAAGCAAAGTCACCAAGCTGCAGATTAGTTTGCAGCTCTTCTAGCCAGTGGCTTTTGAACTGCTGTGTTTGATTCATTGGCCAGAACAGATAAGGCACAGCAGTTAACATGCCAGTGAGTCAATGGAAACACAGCTAATATTGCAACTCTCAGCACTGCCAACATCGGTGGAATTATCTGGGCTGGAGCAACAGTGCAAAATGTTAGCGAAACAGGTTGCACATAGCCTCAGCTTCGCTCCGTGAACCAAACAGCTGTGGGCTGCAGAGCTGAATGAGCATTACTCAGAAACAAAATTCATGTATACACACTATTCTCTCTTTTAACCCCTACAGGAATTTTCAAATCACAGTTCCTCCCACTCACAAATACCACCCTTCTCCAAAGTGACTAAAAACCATCATGTCCCTCCTTTAAGAAACTCTGCTCTCTTCTGGTTTTATTCAGTATAAGAATGATGCATGAAATCTAATATTAAAAATTCCCAGAAAGCACTGGATCCTGAAACACAGAACTGTAGATTTTCAGGCAGTTCCTGGTCAGGACATGTCTACATTGTCACAGTTGCTACAAGGAGTTGTAGTTCCATGTCTCTCATGTTCAGTGTCTTCCCTACACAGTCTTTTTGCCCAGTCAAGCAACTTTGTGATCACAGTGCATCATGGAAGTGCCACCCTATCCACTAACTGGGATGAGGCAGGGAAGATTGTATGTAGGAAATGACAATAGACATCTTGAAACTCCACACACATGTCAAAGGTAGGCAAAAGACTATGCTCTAGTCTCTATTTACCCCCCTTCTCATCCCCATCTTTACCACTGGGCTATGTAAGGACTTCTTTCCAAGGAATGGTGCTTATAAAGGGCTATGTGAAATGAGGATCATATATATACGATAATGTGCTCTTGCTAAAGATCTTCCATAATGCCTCTCGGGCATACACAGCAGTGTGCAGCACTCCCAGATGTGACTACGTGTCTAAGTAAGAGGGAAACAAATATACATTATTTAGCTTGAAAACTCATGTGAGATTGTGCAGCTCAATTCTGCAGGCTGTTGCCCACCAAATAATTATGGGGTTTTTAATCTTAAATTTTTTCTCTCTTTAGACTTGGCTACCTGTGTCTCCTAGGTCTTACTTAAGATCTAGAGGATGGCAGCTCCAAGGAAAGGGTTGTTATGTACTGTCTCAACAGCCCTTTTCCCCAAGCATTTGGGGCTGCAGCATCTGCAAGTGAGGTTAATGAGGCTTAAGGCAGTTTTTGAGGTCTGGGGCTGGTTCATAAAGGTACCCACCTCCTGGGATGCTTATGTTCCTGCAAAGCAATGACCTGGCAAGATGGGTTTGGAGTTCCCTAGAGAAAAATGAGGCCACTGTTACCCATCACAGATCTTCTTTCTGATAGTATCAGCATCAGAGTAAAAGCTTATACACATTTTTTTTTCAGTGCATGGCCCAAATAAGGAAGAAAAGTAGTGAAAAGAGTGGAGGAGAAACTTGCAGCAAGAAACATCCCTTGGATCCTTTCTGGTAATTTCACTGGAAGAGAAGATCTGAATCTGGAGCTGTTCCCAGGGTCACACATTTCACTAGTGACACAGCACAGGCAACATATGCATATGTTAGATCTATGTTAGATTGACTTTGGACTTTCTTACTTATTAAAACATGCTCAAGTCTCACAGTTTTCTATGGGTCAAGTACACAGTTAAGTAAAGCACACCATTCCACAATCTCCTGAGCAGGGTGGGTTCCTGATAAAGAAATTATGTAGGATGTGACATATAAACGCATTTCCAAGTGGCAAGTCAGTTTTTGAATTTGCAGCACATCCCATGTTTCTAGCCCACTGTAAATGCAAGGTAGTTTTAAGCTCACAGATTCCAGTATGCTATGGTGAGATGTGAAGTTCATCTCATCATAACTTGCTCATGTGCTTTATCCTCACATTAAAACATCTGCCAAGTCCACAGTTTTACAGTGCCCACACACAGTTGTAGCAAAATCAATTCTGCATGGAACAAGCTGATGCCCCACTTCTCAGGGTGAGCTGTTTCCATGCTGAACTACACTCTCAGTCATTCAGGCTGCACCCAGCCTCCAACCGAACCAAGCCAAAACATCTAAAGGATTTTTTACAACAGGAGCAATGAATCCCACATCTTACCCAACTCCCTTCTTTCTAGGAACTGACAGAATCATGTCACCATACTTAGGGAAAAGAGGGTGGGGACACACACATTTTGTTGCATGTTACTAATGATGGAAAATGGCAAATTCAGACAAGAGCTTTAATTTTAAATAAAGTTGTTTTGAAACTTAACTGCTCTCTTGAGGTTCAAAGTGGGATGTCTGTGATAGCTGTACTACAATATGTATTTGGTCTACACAGTAGCTCTGCAGGAATTACAGATGGTTTGGGATAGTGGGAAGAGTGCAGGCCTGCAGCCTGCAGACTTACTGCATTTGCAAAAATTCCACCTTAAGAAGTAATTGGATGTGTCTGTAACTCGGAGAAGGTTTGCTAAGCAATGACACATTGCACTTGGATCTGGAAACATAACATCTGGAAGCCAAATGTTAGAGGCAATATAAAAGGGCCAGCCCAACAAACCAGCAGGGCATTTCTAAGCCAGGAACATCCTCATGATGGACCTCGTTCTTCTCTGTGTGTTTCTGCCTCTGGTGACTGTGGCATGGGGCCAGTATGGTGACTATTACTATGGTCCCTATAACTATGGAGATAACGATGAATGGGTCAATGTGTACCGGCAGGGTTTCAATTTCCAGTGCCCACATGGGCAGGTGATTGTGGCCATCAGGAGTGTTTTCAACAAGAAGGAAGGATCCGACAGACTGTGGAACTACGCTTGCATGCCAGCAGCCCAGAGCCTCGGTGAACCGACAGAGTGCTGGTGGGAAGAGATCAACAGGGCAGGAACTGAATGGTAGGATACCCCCAACCACCCCTGGAGGGCACAGCCCTGATACCTTGATACATGTGGAATGTGGATGCTAATACTGCAGTTAGAGCAATGCAAATGCATAGTAATGCTATCATATCCAGAGGTTTCACTGCCCTGAGCAACTGCTTGAGACTCATTAATCATGATGCCTGTGTGTGAGATGATCAGCATCACATCTGCCTTCTCTTTAGCAATTTCTTGCTTGAGGTTCTCACTATGCTTTAGAAATGCTGCATTGCTTGGTCACTCACAACCTCAGCTGCAAAATGGTTTGGTCTTGTTATTGTTGGTTCACTGATGAGGAAAATAAGGCATGAACCTTCAGTGAGGAAAGGATAAAGTCCCTTTTGAAAGACCATTCATTGGCCAGTGACTAAACTGGGTAACAAATGTCAAAACTCACTCCTGCTCTTATCACTAGGGACAAAAAAAAAAAAAAAAGCAAATTGCACTGGCTTTTCTCTTTGTGTTTTTGTTGCTAAGCTTTTTGGCTTAGGCACCATCAAAGGCTGTTTTCTAGTCATGCTGGTATTGCAGGAGCCAAAAATCCACACTAACGAGCAACGATGGTGGCATATATATGCAGGATAATGATAGAAGACGATCGTGTTAATTTCCTAATACAGTCAGTTGTGGTTAACCAAACATTGTATGTTCCACCAGCCTTAGAGGCAAAGGTGATCACATTTTATGGCCACAGTAATTTCAGGAATATGTAGAGTGTTTCATGTTTAGGCAGTACATAGGCAGCATTTAATTATCTTCTGATTTTTTCATGAAATATGAAACACAGTTTTGAAAAACTCCAAGTTTGCAATATTCTTTGAACAGAATGAAATGAATGCATGAATATTCTCAAATACTTGAAATGTGGTTGGTTGTGTTGTTTGGGGTTTTCTCCCCAGAAATTGCAATATGATTTTTGTAGATTGCATGTTATATGGAAACAGGTTAGCAATGAAATGTAAAGCTTCTGCTTTTTAAATGATTCAAAATTCTGTTCTGAATTATTCATAGTCTTTCATTACCACGTGATACATTCCTATGGCTGATGCAATTGCTAAAGAAAAAATGACTGACCCGACACTTAATTTTGGAATAGGAAATGAAAAGAAAGGTGAAAGGCTAGAAAACAGGCAGAAAGAAGACACTGTAATAATCCTAGATGACTTCTTCAGTTTTCATACACTGATCCAATTTCTACCTATTGCACAGCAATTTTAAATTAGACCTTCCTATTGTTCAAAATAAAATCATTATTCTCCTTCTAAAAATCCCTGACAGCAATGCTCAAGTTCACCTCTGACAAGGAGGACACTGTTATGTCTATACAGAACAATTCTTCTGTCTAATCATGGGGCCATATTCATCACCATGCTCCATATGCTTAGCATGACTACATCCAGTGTATTATTTAAATCTCATTTCCTTCATCTCTTAAAAAATGTTTCCACTTTGTCCTCTTTCTTGCCTACCTTTTTTCCTATTGCCAACCATATCTTTTTTTCCAAACTATTTCAGCCCCTCTTTAATGTGTTTAACCCTGTTTTGCTCTGTTTCCTAGCTTTTGGAATTATTTTAGCTATTTCTCCTCTAGCTCACTTTTTCAGTCCAACATCCTTACATTTACCTGTCTTCTCTGCAAAGATATCCTTCCATTCTTCTGTCTACTGGGGGAGGGAAGAATACACCAAAGTGACTAGGGAACACATATTTTTTGCAAAGGTGAACCTGTGCTCCTAATGACTTAGACTGTCTCCATGTATCTTAGCTAGCTGTGCCTTCTTGTGTTCTGCAGTTTTCTGCATCCAGGGCTGAGTTTGTTACATCTATAGTGCTTCATGGAGAGCTTCTTGCTGTAAGCCAGTACATCCCTCACTATTCCCAGACACTGCTGCCCAAGAACCCAGAAGGCTTATCCCAGACTGGAGTGAAAGAGGGCCAGCAGGCAGCCAGCCTGGATCGTCTGAGTGCAGACTCAAACCTCAAATTAAAGTGATGGCATGGATGCAGCCTGTGGGGCCTTTGACAATCCCAAACCTTCTCTCTTGGCAGTCTTACTCCTCACAGCTGTCTCTCTTTTCTCTCTTCCATGCCCAGATCAGTACTATTTGGAACCATCCCCAGCTCTAAAGGGATTCACTCTGTAATCAAGTGGGACCACACAGATGAGTCACAATCTGTACCCTTAGTTCCTGTTTGGTTTCCTCTGTTTCCTTGCTGATCTCCTGACAAACCAGTCTCTCCGTGAGCAACGCATCATCCTCATATCAGCTAACACAGCACTCTGTAGGACTTGCTAGTCCATTCCCCATCTGTGTAGGATGGACTGTAATATTCTTTCTTGAGCTCTGCTACATAGGTCATTGTGTCTCACCTTGCACATCAGAAGATTCAATGGCTTGTACTACCAATAAATGCAAAGCTGCCAAGATTTTCCTAAAGTTTAAGCTACACTTCCTCTGCTGTAATTGAGGCTTTCTATTCCTTGCTCTGCCTTCACTGAGTAATGTGAACTAGCACCCTGCATTCTTTGTAAAATCTTTTTAACTTAGTAGGTAGCATCTATGCCTTTCCCTCACCTACACACCTTCACCTATGGTTTTGCTTTCAGGCTGAACACATCTCTGTTCTTCTAACTCTCCTTTGGAAGTTTTGTACTCCAACACTCCTAAGCAAGTGTTGATCTTATGTACAGCTCTCCTTTGAATTCCCTCCAGTTTCTCAGCCATGTCCCAGAAATTCTAGTCTGGCAGAAACACCAAAAAACTACCTCTGTCAAATTATGTTTATGGCATTTCACAAATCACTATTCCAGACTATTGTGCAGCTGCACAACAGAGAAAAACCCAAGACATTTCTTTAGAAAAGACAACAAACAACAACAAAAAAAATTTAGTTGGAAATTAAGTGGAAATACAAAGCAGAGAAGAAAGAGTTTTCAACTCATTATTTTCTTTGGCCATTAGCACTGGAGGAGAAATGGTAGAAATTATGTAGGGAGCATAGGGATAGGAGAGCTGTGGAGCTGCAGGGCAGGAGGGAACCACAGGCAGAGTTTGTTTAGTTTGCTTGCTACACTAAGTATCATATGGACTTCTAGGATTAAACCCATAAGACTTTGCATTTTACAGATATGAACAAAAATATTAAAGAGAAAGAGGGCAGTGACACAGATCCCCATTAGGCATCTAATTATGATGCCTAGGTTATGACCTCTGCCCCCTTCCAGGGTCAATGGAGAGAAACAGATACTCTAAAAACTGCTCTCTGGGGCACTCTGTCTCTCTCCAGAAGCAGGCTCATGAAAACCAATCACTTCTGACAATTGCCTAGAATTACTTATGGGCATTTCAAAATGGGTGCTTTGCTGATAAATGCATCCCTGAAGTTAAGCATTTATGTACATACACTTCTGAAGAGAACACATTCTTTTGTGTTTTGCTGAGTGGACACAAAAAACCTGTGAACGTGTTACAAGACTCACAGGGAAAAT
The DNA here is from genome assembly GCF_012275295.1 of Melopsittacus undulatus. Taxonomy (NCBI): domain Eukaryota; kingdom Metazoa; phylum Chordata; class Aves; order Psittaciformes; family Psittaculidae; genus Melopsittacus; species Melopsittacus undulatus. The sequence continues at coordinate 101,779,453 of NC_047528.1, forward strand.
TTAGGCAGTATGTTTGATCTGATGACCAGGGCTGACTTCTCAGCTTCATTAACCTGTGAATATGTTTGTAGTTAAGTACATATACAAAAGTTTTGTTGAATCTGTCCTAACACCTGCAGAGGCTATCTGCTAACCAAGATGCTATTCTTGGTTAAGCTTATGTTCTTAGCTCCATTTGTACTGGAGCAAATTTGGCAATATTTCCTTTGGCAAATATTTCGCGACCTAGGAAAAGGTAGGGTTGGAGTGATTGCAGGTGAGACTGTTCTTCACTGTTTCTCTAATACTACAGAGTTGTCTCCACAGACAAGTCTTTGAATAAGGTACTTAAGAAAAACTATTTTTCTTGCCTGAAAGCGATCATACCAAAGGATAGTGATCACACGAACAAGTAAACAGAAACTTGCAATTGAAAGAAAATTAACTCTTCCTCTCAGGAGAAAATGTTTGATTTACACCACATAATACAGATGGAACCATGCTATATCTGCAATAAAGTCCCAGTTACCCATAAGGCACAAAGCAGAAACATTTTCAGCCAAGCGGTATTTAATGCATGTTTATTGCCTCTTTTCCTTGTTTGGACTGCTGAGAAGGTGTTTGGATGGGACTTGGAAAAAAACAGGTATTTAGAATTTCCCTCCCCATTCCCATTCTCATTCTCCTTTGCTTTCTCTTTAAGTGCACAGAAACACGCATACAGATCCTTCTAGTAGGCACACAACCCCACTGCCCACAAAGTAGGTGCAAAGACAGAGTCATCAGCAAAGGAAGGGGCTGCAGGAGCCTCCTGTTCAGGCCCGGACAGCACAACGCAGTAAGCTGCCAAAGAACTCTGTTGTTCTCAATCCCTGACCAATTCAAGTCTCAAATCTGAGTCTGTATTACCCAAAACCAATATTGAAGGTACCCTTTCAAACTGTTCCCATTTGAGCTATCTATGCAAACAAGTTAACTTTCTTCAAAGCCCTAGGTTTCTGTTAAAGGGATAATGCTACAAGCATTTAGCACAGCTGCAATGGACTGAGTCCAATGGGAGCATCTGAGGAACAGTGTTTTGATAGATAGGGAGGCCTCATCAGCCCCTTGGGCAGAGAGAAGAAAGTAAGTTATCACTGACCCCTAAATGAAAGAAAAAGCTGAAGATGATAGTGAAGTTGCCTTTGGCATGTGACAGTCATGAGAACATGTCTCACCACCCTACAACAGATAGTGAAGACTCCTCATACAAGTGGCCATCGGAGACTGGCATGGCCTAATCAACCACAGAAAAGTCATTCCCTTTGTCTGAGTGCCAGCATTTCGAGCGTCCTGAGCCTGCCCTCAGCCATTTATGTCTCCTCACTCATCTGCAACTCACCATTAAATTAGCTTTTATCATATGATTAACCAAATTACACAGAGGGAGGACACTCTGCAAAAATAACTCAGGAGAGCAGGACAGGGCATCCCCTCCATGCTGTACCAAAAGGAAATTAAGTTTTGGATATTGATAGTAAGATATTTTGATGGAAAAAACACTTCAGGAAAACAGTCTATCATTAAAAATGCCTCCCACACTTTTAACTGTGGCCTTACCAGTTGCATGAGGTTAGGCCACCTCTCTCTGTGTGGCCCTCAGGGAGGGCTTCAGATGAAAGCACACAGCATTATTTCTAGTGGGTCAGTTTGCATTGTCTGATACATCTCCCTAATATATGGGTAGGTTAATTTTTCTGTGACAGGCTCTAGAGAGATAGATAGCTTTAAAGTAATTAATAGTGCAAGTTTCCTAGGAACCATCTGTTCTACAGCAAAACAGTGGCATTTTTTTAAAGTACATAGAATGACTTTCAGGTCACCCTGTTATGAGGAAGAAATCACCATTAATGCAGTGACTACTGACTGCTTTGTGTGTCAGACCCTGTATGATTCCATGGAGCCTCAGGGAGTGCTACCCAATGGGTGCAGCAAGGATCCAATGCAGGCTCTAAGAGCAACAATTCCTGCATCTTGACTTGAGCTCACTGAGTGGATTTGTAGTGAACAGGCTTCCCCTTTGGGTTGTCATCCTCAGGACAGCCTGTTGCTGAGGCTAATTCCTGACATATCTGAAGGACAGGGGCCTGAGAGAGGTTTACAATGCAGCACCAACATCAGCGCTCAACACTCTGGGGCCTTGTCTAGCACAGAGCAAAAATTAGATGTAGGCATAATTATGAAATTTCACCACAATTGGTGCCATTGCTTAAAACAATTTTACTGTTGCAAGCAATATTTGTCTTCAGTCTGGCAGGCAAATGTTGAGTCAATGAGGTACACAGTTGGTGGCTGAGACTAGATCAACACCTGCAGATAATGTGGCACAATTTAAGTGCATCTGTGAAGCAGACTGAAATACAAGCCATGCATGGACCTAAAATCCACATGTACATTTTCAGTGGGTTTGTTCCAAAGCAGCTCTAGTTTGGTCTCTCTGATAAAAGCTCACTGGTTAACAAGGAAAGCAATCCTGACCTGAGCTAAACTGGTAACATGGATGCACACTTTGGTTGCTTGCCATGAGAGAACTCAGCTGTACAACACTCATTAACAAGTTCAAAAGAATTGAAAAGGAGACGCTTTTCACAGCAACTGCAGGAGGCCAGGAAACTCTCAGCTGCCATATCCCTGTTACTACACAGAACTCCTCCCAGAATAAGGCTGTATAGTTTTACTTACTTTCTATGAAACACTGCAGTCATGTTACTGATGTAAACAAGGGAAGGGAAGGGCAACTTCCCATTCAACAGCACCTGACCCTCACCTCCACCAACCTTCTCACTTTCCCAGCCAGCTTACCTCCTCTCCTCCCAGTACCAAATCTAAGAGGCAACTCTTCATGCATCACAATTTGAGCCAATTAGGGAAACAAAATAATCTATCCATTGCCAAGTTTAATCTCACACAGTCCCAGATGGTTTCTCATTCTCTTCTGCATTCACTTTCTAAGAGGTATCTTCCTCTCTTCTTAGCTATGTCAGGATGTCATGAGTGAGGAAAACACAGTGACATTAACTCTGAATACTGAATTCTCCTCTACCACCAAAGCGTTACAGCATGGGTCTAGTAGAAAAGACATTTTTCTTACTTGGCCATAAACCAAAGGTCCTGAATCACTAGCTTTTATTTGCCATGCTGGTTTGTAGGATTTGCTGTGACAGCAGTAGTGAATTCAACAGAGAAGGAGGAAATCCTCACACATTATTGTTTTCCAATTAGTGCATACTGCATCTGACTGAAAAGGTGTGTGAGGAGGGTTGTTTGTACCCCTTGAGGAATTACTTTCTGCTTGTAGGAAAGAGGCTGACTGAGAAAAGGAAAGAGAGGGAAAAATGGTATATGAGCTGACAAATAAGCACTCAAATTTCCGAGAGCCCCTCTTCATTTTTGGAGGAATACCTGGATTTGACATGAAAATTAGAAACACGCAGGGGAAAAAATTGTATATTATCCCAAAGCTACTTCGGTGTCACTACTGTTTTTCTTTCACTGAACCCAGTATTGAGCTTGAATAATAAGGACTTGGTGTGTGTGAGACCAAGGTGAAAATAGTGAGGGAGAATTGAACATAAGCTGCAAAGTATATTTCAAATTTTACTTTGAATATTTTTAAAATAAAATGTCAATTTAATGATAAGACATGACTTATGTCCAGCTATCCTCTCCATTCAAGAAACTAATTTTTATGGAAACTTCAAACACTGATTTTTTTTAAAAATCAAACTTTGAATGAGAAGATAGAATTAGAATGAAAAATAACTAAACCTTCCTAAAGTTTACTGCCCAAAAATGTACACATGCAGACATAGGAGAGTTATATTAGCTAGATTTTTTTCAATCCACTAGAAAAACAGGGGTCCATCAGTGACATCTCTCTCAAAATAAATCTTCCCATCAAAATTGGACTGTATTAGTAGAGGTGTCAAGAAAATAAGAGCTGTCGAGAAAAAATGGCAAAGAGGGCAGGACTTCTCAGACTTAATGTGAGCAGGTGGGGAGAAAAGGATAAGGAAGAACCTCCTACAAAGACAAGAAATACCAGACACTAATAGATAGGGGTGGGACATTGCAAGGTAATGGTGAGCCTCAGAGAGGAAGTGCAAAGGAAAAGAGGGAATGAAATGCTCCTGTATTGCACCTAGGCAACAGACCTAGAAAACCTCCCAGGGGCACAAGGACTGGAGCAGTGGAAATGCAAGTAACTGGGGGAGAGGCAGAAGAAAATGAAGAGATACAAGTTTGGTTCTACCTTACACAGATTAATGCGCATCTTGCAACAGGTACAACCATTCCCTATATTTCTGTGAATCAACCCTTCCTCCCTCAGGATAACACCCATCATCTGCAGCTATCCAATATGTTTACACGGCATCTTAGCCATATGTTCCCATGGCCTATGTGCCAAAACCCAGAGCAGCTTCCTATCAAAGTCCTGCTGAAATCCTCTGAGTGAGAGCCAAACTGCCTTACTTGGTGTGATACCATAGCAACTCAGAGTCCTCATAATTGCTTAACTCTGAAGGTCTTCGAAAGAGTCTCACAAAGCACAGCAAGTATGTGTGGCCTCAGCTATGTGGGAGATGCAGGGAGACAAACAAATGTAAATACTCCTATCTGTAAAACAGAACACAGTGGAAGAAAAGTCATACAGAAGAGACCCCTTGTTCAAAGGTGGAAGCTGAAAGTTAGGCAGTGGAATTAATCCCTGCACTCATCAAAATTGATCAGTTTTTCAGCTTTTGCATACAGACTCTTGAGCCTCATGCTTTTCAAGAACACCTGCATGGACAAGTGAATGACTTTCCAAACACCAAACTCTGCTCCGTGAGGTGTTTTCCCTTCTGCAAACTCCAGGGTCATTAAACTGTGAGGTCATTGAGTGAAACTAGGAGACATCTGTCACATTTGTTAATCATAAAGTTACTTCTGAAAGTGTCTTTTGAATATGTCAATGTATTTGATATTATGGTATTGCAAGGAAGGTTTGCTACAGCTCAAGTCTGCCAGTTTTCCTTGATGAAGGGAAAAGAAAGAAAATTAAAGAAAATGGAAGAAACTGAATTCCTGTAATTTTCACCAATACGGAAACAATAAGGCTAGGAGGGTGCGTGAAAGAATGAGCACTCAATGGCTGAGTTAGTGTGCTGCCTGTTTTCACACTCTCCTTGTCTTTAGTCTTCAAGAGGCAAGCTATTCAAACTGATTATCACTTCAATTACTTTGGGTATCAAGGTCCAGATGCTAGGAGGGTGTGCAGAAAGAGAAGCATATATCTGCATGCTTAGAGACCATGCCTATTCTACTTGAAGGCAGCGATTCATGTGTGTGACAGAATTGCTGTGTGCACAGAAAGCATGAAACAGCAGATTTTTCTTTTGAAAATCCAACCATAAAATTAATGTGAGCCTTATAATTTCACAACACCTCATAACGTTTTCCTCACGTGATTGTTATCAAGTCATGATCTCATCACAAGCCTGTAATGTTTTGATATAAGAGTGTCTTCTCCTGAAGACAGGTAACTGGGAAAGAAATAAGTCGCTGAACTTCTTGCATAAAAGAGTTTGTAAGGCTTCTTTTTTTGGGAGGGAAGCGATTAAAAGAACTTACTCCAGTGAACCCCAAATGCTCAAATAGCAAGTCAAAGATAAAAATATTACTGGACTATTCTGAAGTCAGTAAACAGTTGAGAATGTCAACACCAGAATGATCTTCTTGCCCGATTAGCATGCTGAAATTATTAAATGCTTTCATAGGATCACAGAATTATAGAATAGTTTAGAAAGTTTTTAATGCAACATTAATGTTAAGACATTATTAGTTAACTACTGCTGCTTTCTTATACAAAGTGGTTACTCAATACACAGCAAGTGCATACAGTGCTTCCCAACACAAAGCCAGACCCTTAACTTTCACCCGGAATCAAAGTCTTTAATGATGTTTCCAGAACTGCTTGGAACTAACATGGAATCCAATACCCTGTTTTTCTTATGTGTTCTTCCCTTTCTCTTGTTTATTAGGTACCAAACCTGTTCAAACAATGGGCTCGTGGCTGGTTTCCAGAGTCAGTATTTTCCATCTGTGCTTGACCGTGAATGGCAATTTTACTGCTGCCGTTATAGCCGGAGATGCCCATATTCATGCTGGTGAGTTCAAGCAGAAACCAAACCTGTTAGCCTCTTTTCCCCAGCAGTCCCTATAAAAGTCTTCTTTTGGCCACTTGACACATCAAAAATTTTGTCTTAAGAAAACTTTAACTGTGTTTTATGGGGCTAGAGCAAGTTATTTCCAGTCTAGTAACAGGATTCTGGAGGATCCATGACTAAGGGAAGAAAACAAGGACAGAGTTACACTGAACAGTGCAAGGCAGTAACTAGCCCTAGATGAACACATCTCGGTACCAGCAGCAGCTCCCTCTCTCAAGGCTGTTTAAAGACCAAATTCAAAATGAGCTACTGAACATAGTTCAAACCTTAAAAAAAAAGGTGACCTCACCTCAACACAGTATCACAACTGCTAGTGGCAACCTCACAGAAGCTACGGAAAAATGAGCTACACATCCTGAGCTTCCCTGTGTCCCCAGGTGTGGCTTCTGCAAACCAAGCCAGAATCACAGCAGCAGACTGTAGAGAAAGCTGATATTGCTCCTGTTCTTTGTAACAGAACTCATGATTTTACTCTCCAGGACTATTAATCTGCTATTCTCACTAATACAAAGAATAACCCATCTGTGCTTAAAAAAAAAAAAAAAAAAAGGAAGAAAATGGGGGTGGTGGGTGTGAATCTGTGCTTGAATCTTTGTCTCAGAACTCAGCTTTGAAGTAAACTTCCCATTGAGATGCATACAAACTGTTTACATGCCTGTTGGTCTTGTCTGGCTGGCTACTGGCCAAACACAACAGCAGTGCCTTGCTTTCTGTCCTTCAGTCTCTTGGCAGTCAGGAGGAAAAGAAATATTCTTTCATTATTATGGTTAAAGATTTTAAATTACAGGACCTCTGTAACAAAGTCTTTGAACATTCTCCTGCCTCCTTTGCAGTCCACACTGCATGCAGAGATTTTCTGCCCTATGGGTTTATTTACCTACCTACCCAAGCTCTTCCCTTTGAGGGAAATTCACCCTAACTTTTAAGTAGCTCTTCCAATCTCTCCCTCCTCTAATATTGCATATATTTTCAGAGAGGTAACAGAAATCTTCTCTGACCTCTTCTGTTGTTGTTGACAATTCTGCTTTCCTCAGACATCCTCCTGACAACTAGCAACAACTAGGACAACTAGCCTCAGCCTTGCAAATTGGCATTCAGAGTAATGCAAATCCCAATGTAAATGTTTCGGGTTACTCATGCAGCATTTCCATCCCAGCTGCATACGGATTCTTATACTGTCCTTCTATTTCCAACAGTGACAACACGCCATTTTTGTTCTTAAAAGAATGCCTTATAAAGGTCAGCTGCTACTGTCTTGCCATGCAGAAAAGGCAGGTGAAGAGTTTCTCTCTTTAAGCAGGGTAAAAATCCCATGTTCTCATGTTCTGAGAGGGGAGAGCTGTAAAACTTCTGGGAAGACCTGTCACTTGGCTTGTGAAAAGCTTCTGGTGCATAGTTTGTAATTATGGGTTTGTTATAAAACCATTTTGTACCCTGTATTACCAGCCTCAGTCACTCAATCTGGAGCCCAGTTTGTTCCATTCAAGCTGCTGGCCTATCTTGACACTTCCATATACACTCTCAGCCTGGATAGTCTCTCTCATACAGTCTTCTTCTACCTGACAGCCTTGTTTGACCTTACCCTCTTGAAGTGCCTCCTTACGATATATTTCTTCCAATTTCTTTCAAGCTCTCATTCTGCCTTTTGAGTTAGCAAGGCAGATACAAGCTCCTTCTGCAGACAGTTAATCCAAGTTAGGATGTTATGGTCTGGAGGAACAGACAAAAAGATGGGCTGGTGACAGGCTGAGAGGGTAGTAGTTGAGGGGTTATACCCTGTCTGGGTGACCATTACAAGCAGAGCAATGTGACTAACGTCTACCCTGGGACCTTTCCTACTTAACAACTTTATCAGTGTTCTCCACAGTGGAGAATTTCTCAGCAGCCTTGAATTTTAATGTTCAATGAATCCTTCATTAAGAAACCAAAAATGGACAGAAAAGCATTTTTAAGAAAACTGACAATACTGAGGTGTGACAAACCCCTTAGCTCTCACCTTGGGTATTTGACCCCTTCTGCTTCCAGCTATCACTGTAGAGGGGTCTCTGGCAAATCAAAAGCAGGTATTCTGCATGGTTTCTCTTGGCTTTTCCTCTTCAAGACTACATTTCTCATGAGATGGTCTTCTTTAAAATTAATAAAAGCAGGTCTTCCCTATGTACATGTTCTATGCAAATGGTTTGTTAGAATTTGACCTGGTTTTACAGCTGGAAGACTCCTGTGGTTTTTGTATTCTGCTAATACTTATTGGAATGCTACCTGATGACACCATCATGCTGACTGAAACACACAAATACTTTCCTTAACAACACAGTTAAAACCAAATACATGCTTAAGGACTTTGCTTGGTAGCATCTATATCCTTACTCTTAGAGCCCAGCAGTTATCTTTTCCAGCTCATCTTATAACCATTAATTCCCAGTTTACCTGCACAGTAATCCCATATTTAAAATAAATATACTAATCTTTTCCAGCCTCACAGTTTTGCTCTTGGTATTTAGTTATGGGTTTTTTACAAGTACTTTAGAATCATAGAATCACAGAATAGTTAGGGTTGGAAAGGACCTTAAGATCATCTAGTTCCAACCCCCCTGCCATGGGCAGGGACACCTCACACTAAACCATATCACCCAAGGCTTCGTCCAACCTGGCCTTGAACACTGACAGGGATGGAGCATTCACAACTTCCTTGGGCAATCCATTCCAGTACCTCACCACCCTGACAGTAAAGAATTTCTTCCTTATATCCAGTCTAAACCTCTGCTGTTTAAGTTTCAACCCATTACCCCTTGTCCTATCACTACAGGTCCTAATGAGTAGTCCCTCCCCAGCATCCCTGTAGGCCCCCTTCAGATACTGGAAGGCTGCTATGAGGTCTCCACACAGCCTTCTCTTCTCCAGGCTGAACAGCCCCAACTTTCTCAGCCTGTCTTCATATAGGAGGTGCTCCAGTACCCTGATCATCCTCGTGGCCCTCCTCTGGACTTGTTCCAACAGTTCCATGTCCTTTTTATGTTGGGGACACCAGAACTGCACACAATACTCCAAGTGAGGTCTCACAAGAGCAGAGTAGAGGGGCAGGATCACCTCCTTCGACCTGCTGGTCATGCTTCTTTTGATGTAGTTCAGAATACGGTTGGCTTTCTGGGCTGTGAGCGCACACTGAAGCTGGCTCATGTTCATTTTCACATTGACCAACACCCCCAAGTCCTTCTCCACAGGGCTGCTCTGAATTTCTTCTCTGCCCAACCTGTAGCTGTGTCTGGGATTGCTTCGACCCAGGTGTAGGACCTTGCACTTGTCATGGTTAAACTTCACGAAGTTGGCATCAGTCCAACTCACAAGCGTGTCAAGCTCCCTCTGGATGGCATTCCTTCCCTCCAGCGTATCAATCAAACCACACAGCTTGGTGTCATCAGCAAACTTGCTGAGGGCACACTCAATCCCACTGTCCGTGTCACCGACAAAAATGTTAAATAAGACTGGTCCCAACACCAATCCCTGAGGGACACCACTCGTTACTGGTCTCCAGCCGGACATTGAACTGTTGACCACAACTCTTTGTGTGCGACCATCCAGCCAGTTCTTTATCCACTGAGTGGTCCACCTATCAAATTGATGTCTCTCCAATTTAGAGACAAGGATGTCATGTGGGACAGTGTCAAACGCTTTGCACAAGTCCAGGTAGATGACATCAACTGCTCCAACCCTGTCCATCATTTTTGTAGCCCCATCATAGAAGGCCACCAAATTGGTCAGGAAGGATTTCCCCCTAGTGAGGCTATGCTGGCTGTCACCAAGCACCTTTCTCTTTTTCATGTGCCCTAGCATGCCTTCCAGGAGAATCTGCTCCAAGACTTTGCCAGGCACAGAGGTGAGACTGACTGGTCTGTAATTCCCCGGGTCTCCCATTTTCCCCTTCTTGAAAATGGGGGTTATATTTCCCTTTTTCCAATTGTCAGGAACTTCACCTGACTGCCATGATTTTTCACATATGATGGCCAGTGGCTTTGCAACTTCATTCGTCAGCTCCTTCAGGACCCGTGGATGGATTTCATTAGGTCCCATGGACTTGTGTACATTCAGGTTTTTAAGATGATCTCAAACCAGATGCTCTCCTACAGTGGGCCCAAGGTCTAGGTTTTCACAGTCCCTGCGTATGCCTTCCAAGACTTGGGTGGTGCACTCAGAGCCTTTGCCAGTGACGACCGAGGCAAAGAAGTCATTCAGAATCTCAGACTTCTCCAAATCCTGTGTAGCCAGTTCTCCTGAGAGCTTCCAGAGGGGGCCTACGTTGTCTCTAGTCTGTTTTTTAGCCGCTACATACCTATAAAATCCCTTCCTGTTATCTTTAACATCCCTAGCCAAGTTTAGCTCCAATTGAGCCTTAGCTTTCCTAACTTGGTCCCTAACTACCTGGACAACATCCCTGTATTCATCCCAGGCCACCTGTCCTTGCTTCCACCTTTTATAAGCCTCTTTTTTCCTGTGAATTTTTCTCAGCAGCTCCTTATCCATCCAAGGGGGTCTCCTGGCCCTCCTGCTGCACTTCCTTCTAGTCAGGATGCAACACTCCTTAGATTGTAGCAGGTGATCCTTGAATATTAACCAAGACTCTTGGGCCCCCCTGCCCTCTAGGGCTATATCTCATGGAACCTTGCTAAGCAGGTTCCTGAAGAGGCCAAAGTTTGCTCTCTTGAAGTCCAGGGCAGTGAGCTTGCTGCACGCTCTTCTCACTGTGCTGAGGACCTCGAATTCGACCATCCAAGACTTCCCTGGAGCATCACATTTCCAACCAACCCTTCCCCGTTGGTGAGCACGAGGTCAAGCAGGGCACCTTTCCTCGTCAACTCCTCTATTGCTTGCAGAAGGAAACTTTGTTTCCTTCCTCACCATGCCAAGTTTTGTCATGGATTCTGCACATTTTTACCATACTGAAAATAATTAACATTCCTCACAGGAGGCAGAAAAGCTCCTATTATTTTATCTGGATAAGGAATACCACCACAGTAAAATAAACCATGTGCTGATCCAAACCATAAAGGAAGCAAATCCATTGCAGATGCACAGACAAAGTTATTAAGTGGACCCATTAGAGTTCAGATTTTTCTCTTTGTCAGGAAATTGAAAGCTTGATCCATACTCTCAAAAGCAAACACATGTCACAGAACAGTCCCAAGTCTGCACAGACTGTTTATGACTGTTTCACCTCTCCAAACAACCAGCAGTTCAAGTGCCAGAAGGTCTGTCTGAAGCTGTGGCTGCTCTCTATCACAGTAACATTGTCCAGGCAACAATTACTTTATCCAAGAGTTATGGGGCTTAAAGAATTTATTTATTTTCTTGACCTGCCAGTTTCATATTGAAACTGATGAGATCCTATGAAGGTTTCTCAGAGATTACCAACAGCAGACATACAGATCCAGGAATAGATGTGGTACAAACATGCACTTCTGTGCAATACAATTCCCCTCCCCGCTTTTCCTTCTTTCTTTCATGCTTTTTCTTTCTTTTTTTTTTTTTTAATAAAGGTATTTAACTGAGATTTGTTTTGTATCCAAGCAAATACAACCTTACAGCTCTATCTCCAGGACCATCTTCCAGAGCCATCGTAGTAGAAACTCATTTACTTAACATTGGAAAGCTGGTTAAGGTTATTTCAGACATGTCTTTCCTGAGGAACAGGCATAAGACGCCCTGAGCTCTCTGCTGCTGCTTTTATCTTTACTGCATTAGCTCATGTAGGCCTCCAAGAACTGTGGTCCCACTGTGTTGGCCTTGTGGCTCCTCAGACCTGTGAATGAAAACAGAAGGCCAGTGATGTTTCTAGGAGAATCTGAGATATCAGATTCTGGAGCCTGAACTCAATCCCAAAATACACATGATATGGCAACATGAGAAAATTGCTTATCTCTAGAGCAGCTCCATGTCACCTCTAGTTCCCTGGCACTCCAGCAATCTGGAATCTACTTACACTGGGAGCATTAGCAGGAATTTCTGCACACAGTTTACTAAGACCATTTCTGTTTTTTCAGCACAGTGTGCTTTTTAAAAGAGGATGACCACTGTTTTCCCACTGGAGGAAGTATTGAAATTGATTGAAGAGGCATATAATTCCCGTGTTTCCTGAATGTAACATGCAGGCTCTTGGCTCTTGAAAAAAAAAATTCTCCTTTAGGAGAATCATACATTTGAAGCATTTGTAAATAATGTCTGAAACAGCAAGGCCATTCAGGGACACTCCTCTTCTTCAAAGGTCAGAAAGTTAAAGATTATGTTCTCCTCTTGAAATGAAACAGCTTCTTCTATTCAGCTTGTTAGCACTGTAGTTGCACAAGAAATGAAAAATGTAAGAGCACTCTGAAACAACGTACTTACTAGCAGGGAATAAGTATTTTCAACAGTTGGAGCAAGAAACCATGAGCTCTACCACTGACTTTGATATTTCAAAAGACTCATTTCTTTCATCTGCTTGATATCTGAAGGCAAGGCATACCCACAGTTCCCATTTACTTCTCCAAGGGGCAGGCTGTACAGTATTAATAAGGCCATTGGTGGGACTCGATCTTCTGATCAGTAAACCATAGACTGATAACTGTTTCTGAAGTCAGTCATTACAAAGAGTGCTAGGGATCACTGTGGGTTAGTACTAAACACTCTTCTCAGTGCTAAATGAGTAACTGTTTTCTATTAATCTCTAACAGTAATTCTTCACCATGGAAAATAAACAACATTACTAGTTTCAGACTACAACAATAACAACAGTAACCATGTTAAATGTTTTTGTGCCTTTTTCCAATGTTTCGTACCCTGAGCAAGATTTATAGGGTTATAGTAAAGTACATTAGAAAAACATGGGGATGGGTGCAGTGATGCAAACCAGTCAGAAGCTAAACTATGCCACATCTAAACTGTCCCAGCTAAAAACCCCATTATGAAAATTCCTTTTTCTGTCATGTTTTCCTGCTCTCTCACATACATGCCAAACCACTTAAGTCCCTTCTCACAAACCTTTCTTTACAGGTTTTTAATGTAGAATTACCTGCTTTCTCCTCTCTTGACACCTATGTGCATATCTGTGTTTAGTAAACAATCCCACTAAACACACCCTGCTAGCCCCTACACAGATCCTCTGCCTCCTTGGAGTTCATTTGGCACCAAACTACTCAGTGCTTAGTTCCCATGATCAGTATAACACAGGTCTTCTCATAGCAGATTTGCAAGCTTCGCTCTTAGGGCCTTCCCTCGTGTATCCTTCTCAGGCACCACAAGCACCATGGCTTGGCAATAGAGGCCTTAGTTTTTGGGTTATATGCCCCAAAAAGCAGCAGGGACCTTTGTCTCAGCACCTGCTATTCCCAAACTTCTCACTACTCTCCTAGCTCAGTTTCCTTTGTTAAGAGGTCAGTGCTAGAAGTGCTTACAGGGCCCTTGTGCAGATTACTGTGGATGGTTCTTCCCAAGTGGGTCTTGCCTTCGGGCTTGGAATCCTTGGGAGTCCAGACTTCTGTGGGCAGGCAAACTCTCACCAACTAGTGCAAAAAGTCTCTCACTTGTTTCATAACTCCTCTCAGGTACAAACCATATATTGCCACATGTGGCTCATAAACGTTACCATGTTTGTAAATAAATTATCTGTCTGTAAGATGGTTCACAGTTGATATGAAACACTTCATAACAAGGTTACAGACCAAACGACAACAAATGCTGAGGGAACTGCTGTCCTGTGCTGGGCAAACCACTTCAAGAAAACCCTTAATGGCTGAATTAAATGATCAGAATTTCTCCCTTCCATGATGAGAAAACCACCTACTGAATATCCCTACACATTAAACACCAGAGTATCCCTCAGTGCAGATCTTTTGTGCAACATAGCCCAAACTCCAAAAATAGGGATGATAGAGAAGAGCTGGGTAACACCACAGAGCCCTGCTATATGACAACCAATTGCATTTCCTCCCAGATGATACAGCACAATCCAGATGACCTTGAAATGCATGGACTTCAGGCAATAGTTTCATAAATGAGTACAGCAAATATCAAAGACAACTGATTTAGACAGACAGGCCACACAGACCCAAGTGAACTTGAACATTGCTGTCATAACACTGTTTATAACTTTTCTCCCCAGAACAAAAGGAGTCAGTAGGCATATGTATATGTAACAAGACAAACTGCAGAGCAGCTCAAGTCCCCAGATCACTTACTTTCAGTAATTGCATATGTTTGATTTTTGAATATGCTTAGTGGAGGAGCCTTAGGAGGCTGAATGATAATGTGGAGAAGTTAATAGAGAAGGAGGGGAAGATGAGAGCATGCAGAAGAAGAGGGAAGCTAAATGAAGGCTCACTACTCCATCCATTCCCTTCAAAATAACACCACCTGCTTCTGTGAAAGGTCTGTGAGACCCTTCACAGAAATTCAGGAGCTTGTCATCAGATTTCCTTTTCAACTGAAAGACTCGTGAAACAAGTTCAAAGAACTAACTCTCAGTTCTGTCTCTCAGTAGAACTACAAACTGCCTTTTACCCTAGTGTTTTGCATGGTCTTGTCTGCCCAGTACATAGTGCTGGTCAAGATCACAGAATTTTCCTTGCTGAACGCCAAACAGATGTTACAAAAGACATTTGGTGGAACATATATATAAACACGTCTTGGCGTTTTCTCATAATAACCCTAAAAAGCCCAAAACCCTGGAGCTGATGGGGGGATGCAGAACTAAATTCTGGTCCACAGCTGGTTTTCATGCCACATTTTAAAAACCTGCTACACCCCAGGAATCTTCAAAGATGCACTATCAGACACTCAGGCTCCAAATTAGTAAACTAAATATGGGGACTCTCCTCTGGCAGAGGAAACAGCCACACCATTAACCTTTCCTACCCTTCAAAACAGGGTGTCCACATTCTGCCTGCTGTGTCTTTGAGGTATTGGTCTGGGCTAAAACTGCCCCAGGGGTTACTCTAATAAATTACATGTATAGGCAACTGAGTTACAGTACCCAGAAACATTCTCTGGTGCTGTTTAACTTATTAGAATAGATGTAACCCTTATTTCTCTTGGGCTCTGGCTCTGGATCCAGAAATAGGATCAAGTTCCCAGGTTCAGACCCAGAGCTTCACTGAAGGAAGACTCATGCATGCAAAAAATTCCTCCTCAAGGGCTTGATTTCTGTGTAAAGAAAATGGATAAAATGCAGACCATATAGCAGAGGTCAGGCTTTGTGCAGTATACTTCAGCTCTCACTGCAGCTCTGGGCATGGAGCGCAGGCCCCTGAAAGCAGCTCTTTGCAAACTTTCAGCAAGCTTTTTTGCAAGCTTTCAGCAAGTTGGCTGTACCAAGGGACCAGCTAAAGGTTCTCCTATGTGGCCATAAAACTGTATTATAGATTCAAGTCATAGGCTGTCTAAGTAAAGAGGTATTCAAGTTAG
Source organism: Melopsittacus undulatus (assembly GCF_012275295.1). NCBI lineage: Eukaryota > Metazoa > Chordata > Aves > Psittaciformes > Psittaculidae > Melopsittacus > Melopsittacus undulatus. The sequence goes on from NC_047528.1 coordinate 101,795,112, forward strand.
AGTTTTAAACTGCTTGACACTGACAAATAAATATATATCTGGGAGCACAAGGGGAGATGTCCTAAAAGCAAAAATGGTAACATCAGCCTTCAATCAAAATAGCAAATAAATCAGGTTTGCCATTGTTTGATAGAAACACATTCAAGTGATGATCTTTAATCTAAGAAAAATCACCAGCTAACCAGTGAAAAGCCATGGGAAACAGTCTTTTATAATATTTATATTTATTTTCTTTGCCTGGGTCAGAGCAAGCTCCCTTAAATTCCATAGTGGTTTCATTTTTGACTTTACATGGGAGCTGGGCTGAAAACTGTGGCTCTAATCTTCCACTTACAGAGCATACTGGCGACTCTGTCTATTTATTCATCCTGACAATTGCTCATGTACATGGTTTCTTCTGTTTCTCCTACTCCACAGCAGCTGTTTGCATGACCTGTGAAATACTGCTGTAGTTCTTACCAACAGCACAGCACTGCAAGGCCTCCACAAATCCAGGGGCCCTTGGTCAGAGCTCTAACAACAGACACTGTGACCAGGCCTGATCTTCTGCTTCACAAACACACCTGAGGACAGGTGTTCTTGTACTACAACTGGTAATCTGATGATTGCCATGGCCAAAGGACTTGAGAACGAGATCTTCAAAGAAAGAAGCTGACTGCTGACACTTAGGGATCTTATAAAGGCCATGCTTGTCACACTCAATCCCATTTTTCAGATGTCAAGGAATAATGATTTGTTACAAGGAATGATGTTAGAACTGAATGATGTGACTTAGGTCCAGGTCAGCTTCAGCTTTTGAAGATTAAAGAAAAACATCTGCTTTCCAAAGAAGACGTAAAAAGCATAAAAATATGGCAGACAAGGTGATCAAAAATACATTTAAAAACCACAGAGAATGATGGCAATTTCAGGGAAGTTTTTTTGTTATAGCAAGTGGCTCCAGGAGAAAACAGCACAATGTTGCAGAGTCCCTCAGTTTTCAGGTAAACTTTCCATTTCTGAGTATTCCAGCAGTTACTGGTTTGGGCTCCAAATGCACCCACATATCTAATTTTAAAAACTTAGAACTATCCCAATAATTATATTCCTAAAGAATAAAATATTTAAGCTTGTCCGCAGACCCCACTGGTTTAACAAAATCTAAATATGTACATGAGTGCTTGGCTGGCAAATGCAAAGACCACCTTCAAGGATCATTCGAGCACTGCTGCTGGGCTCAGTGAAGCCAGAAAAATGGTTGTTAGCATTTCTGTAGAGGCATCTTAACCCTGTTAGTCTCTAGAGGAGTTGAACCATTCATTCCACAGGGACAGCATCTCCCTTACAAGGAACCCTGTGCCATTCCAAAGTGATGCTGACACAATGCCACTAGCAACTCCCACGTAAAATGGAGTAATACAAGGAAAGACTAGTGCCAGGTTTCCATTCCTGACCTCTAACATAATGCTGATATAAAGTATTGGTCAAGATCCCAGCTCCTTCCTGCATCTGTTCATTATCTCTAAAACCATGTACTGTATTGCCAGTTTCCCAGGGAAGCAGTAACCATAATTTGATTAATAAGTGCAAAATCACTTTGAGCTTCTTAGATAAAATACATGGAACAAATATTGTCCAGGCCCATACTTTTACATTATAAACTAGGCAGAAAGTGGGAACAACAAAGAGGAATGGATTAATTGCTACATTCATTTAATGTAATTCATAAATGGATAAATGCTTGCAGTTGTTTGACTTGGCAACATTTGCAGCACTCCACAGCAGCAAACCAGAGTCAAAAGAGGATGGAGCAAATCCCTGCAATAAAGACATAAGTGGTAGACAAGCTCTTGTTCACGCTGCTTTTATGCCAGAGCTGCAGATGTATATGCATAAAATACTCCAGCTTGCTCTTAACAGTTCTAAACTTACTGAAATGTATTCAAATAACTACATGAATTAGTTGTGTAGCAGAGAAAGGCAGTCTCACAAGGTGACACTGCATCTTGTGGTGCTGATAAGAAACAAGAACTTTCAAAGCAGCAGGAAAAATTTACTATTTGAGTTGCATTCTGTCAAGTGTTTTGTTTTTTTTTTTTGTAAGATGCTAAATTGTATTATCTTCTTTTTCCTTAATGTAAAAGGCTAACAACTGAATATCCAGGACACTATGGAGAAGATATGGACATGATGATGTACACTTATGACTACTACATCCGTGGGGCAACCACAACTTTTTCTGCTGTAGACAGGTTTGCTTTTCACCTGTTTCATTAGAACTTTTAATTATTTTATTTTTAAAAAGGTCTTCCTTTCCTATTTTCCCCCAGTCAGTGCACAGCTACACATCATCTGCTATGGTATTCAGCAGCAGGTAAGTACTTCTGAGGACCACAGTGGATATGGCTAATTGTCCTGGGTGGTGTATCAGGCATAGGGCACCTTCATGCACAAGTGGATCATTTTCCATGTCCATCTGAGCAGTGAAAAATGCAACAATAGGAGGCTTGGGTAAATCTGAGCCATGCAAAGTGTAAATCAGATGTTTAGTTTTGTTTCTCACCTACCTCTAGTTGGAGTATCTTTCACCTAACTCGGTAAAACCTCAGCCTGAACACCCTGTCCTTTCAGGGAATGAAGAACTTACTATTTTTTTGCAGAGAACCAGGGAATCTGCCAACACGCGAAGATCAGACCCTACAAACTGCAATGTGAATGATGTAAACTGCCCAATCCATTGCAACACATTTCTAACAGATTTGAGGCCACACCAGGAATTAAGGCAATGCAGTGCACATTGATCCCTTTCCAGAAAATGACTTAACTATTTTTAATTTGGACTTAACATAAACCCCACAGTGCTGTTTGCCTGGGACTACAGAGATCCTTGCAGAGCAAGTTTAAGGAGAGTGCGAACAGTCACTGAAACCTGATTGTGGGAGAGGGATTTTGATGCTTTACTCTCAAGCTGACCTCTAATGTATCGAGTTTGAGTGATTTCTTTGCTGATGTTTTTTATTAGACACCTCAGTCCAGCATATTAAAGCACTTGTTATCAAACAGAGCACAGACAGCAAGGCAAGGTGCACTGTGCTGGCCTATCACTGCCAAAACTGCCTACAAGAGAAGGGGGGAGAGAAAAGAGAAGGGGGAGTTTAAACACACCAGCAGTTCAAGATTCCTCTAGTAACACTCAAAGGAGCTGAGGTGCTTTTGTCACTGTGATACTCTCAATTTGCTGGAGTTCACTAAGAGTCCCTCAGACAAAAGCGTAATTACTTAAGGAGGACTTTTCAGAAATGCTAACACATTAGCTGCAGATCCATAACTGCAATTTTCTGGCAAAACTTCATTAGCCTGTTTATTGCCAAATGGAAGCCATGTCTGCAGATTGCTCCTAGGAGTGCATGAGTAACTTTCACAGTTAACTGAATCAGTATGTGTTTATCCCTTTAGATAAAAAATTTACAGGGTTGCAAGGGACATCCCTTGCTCTGGGGTTTTTCCCTTAAATATTTCCCAGTGCTGTTATCCTTGTTCCTCATAACTGTGGCAGAAAGTAGGGGAGATGAAGCAGACAATGCTCCCTCCCCCTTGCAGCTGGATTCCAGCCTCCATCAGATATAGACCAGGAAAAAGTCAGAAATCACAAGAACAAGCCTTAAAAAAAGAGCAGTTAAGGTAATGGATGCCTCTGAGCAGATTTCTGCCTCTGACTGCTGAAGGCTTAACACAGCCCTCAGAAGAGGGATAGCAGTGGAGGGACTAGGCAGGAGCAGAGGCAGCATCACAGGGATGTACATCAGAAGTAAAGGTCTTCGCAGGTTATGGGACCACAGCACCTGGAAAGGGAAGAAACCACCAACACCTTTGTCCTACCTCTGCTGTGACAACAGAGATGAACCTGCAAAATAGTAGCAGGTGAAAAGTGTAGAGAAAACATATTATGAATTGTAATCCAGGAGACTTTCCTGTACTAATGAACTTTCTGGCTCCCAGCTTCCAGAATGACTAAAACCAACATGTGTTGTCTAGTGTATGAAATGAAAAATATTCCTGCTACACCAGTTCATAATTCAGACTCATGCCAGACTACCCTGAGTAGTATACTCACAAAAGTCACCAGAATTTGTCAGCCTAAATGATTCTTTGCATCTGGTTGAGGCAAAATAGGAGCAGAAAAATCTATTCCAAGTTTCAGCCTGCCAGAACACACATGCAGCTTGTCTGTGTAAAGATGCTGTAGATTTTGAGACTGCTTTTCATTTTTAAGCACATTAAAATTGTCTCCATACTATTTAGCCCATGAAAGGCAATGCTCTTGAGCGAACAAGAGGCACAAAAAAAGCCTCTGAAGGTATTTTAGTTTAAGCTTACCTAATTTCTTCAAACAGCTCAGTATTTTTAGACTTTTTGAATAACCTTGCAGAAATCATATCTTCCTTTCTTACTCCCTAAGACATTGCATCACTGAGGTCACTGCTGATACACAGATATTTGAGAGAGCAGGTGATGCCTCTGGCAAAAACTGTAGAAAGTTTAGAAAGGTGGTATTCCCACCTCCTCTTTCATAATATCTCTCTGTATGTTTCCATGCCTGTGTATCAGGAATGAATGAAGGAACTGCTGTGCATCATCAGACATTTTAAGTGCTCATGTGTGGAGAACAGACTTCAGAAGTGGTTACATTTTTCAGTTCCACTTTAAATGGGTCAAAGGAGAAAACAATTGTCTATAAAGCAAAACAAAAGCAGCTGGAAAGAATCAGCAGAGGCCTGAGGTACCCCTGGGCGCATGTTTGAGACTGGTGGTAACACTGTTGCAGACAGGCTGACTTATGGACATACATAAGTTAACATTTACAGGGAAAGGCGGTATTTTTTGTTAAACAGAGTGACACACGCAAGTTTCAGAGGGGGTGTGTGAAGCTGGCTGTAAACAACTGAAAATACCCACATAGACATGTACACTGTAAAATAGCTTCCAAAATTAAAAATAATCATAGATTTGTAGAATGGTTTGGGTTGGAAGGGACCTTAAAGATCATCTAGTTCCATCCGTCCTGGAAGGGAAACACCTTCCACTAGACCAGCCAAGTGAGGAAAGCATGGGTCCCTCATGGACCCTTGTTCAGGCAATGTGGTCTGGTTGGATCTGTCTTTTGAGCCCAGAGAGCACCACTGGAGCATTCCCCACCCAACCTGCAGCAAGTAGCTTGGACAGGAGGTGGGGATTACCAGATATGCTTAGGAGGTACCACAGCTTGGTATTCATGGCCTAATGTAAAAACAGCAGGTGAAGACTGTCAAAATCTCATTTCCTTTACAAAACTGTTCTCTGCTCTTATTTGGGTGATCTGAAGAGCCATTAGTTTCTTAACTGCTCAGACATCACCACTGAAAGATAGATCAACACCCAGATACCCCAATAGTAAGTACATCTGAAATGCCTGGGCAAGCCAAGCTCAGCTGAGCTAAATTGTAGGGTATTTTAGGTCCCTAATAAGTTTCATATGATCAAAGAAAGAAGATTTTGCCAAACTCAATAGGAAAAGGAATTCATAGGTATTTTTAAACTGAATTGGAAACAGATTGTTTGGCAATATTTGTATATAAAAGATATTTTCCCTGTAGCATAAAAAATTCAAATGTGACAGCACATGACAGCTGGGGAGTAAAGGTGACAATTCAATATTGGCTCCCCAGGCCAAGGAAAATGCAGGAGATCAGCAGTTTGGAAGGGACCTACAAACTGGTGTTAAGGATTTGCAGAGGCAAGTTCATATATATTCTAGAGTGTGCCACACTGGACAATTCCAGATGGGATCTGCACCCCCACTGGAAAGTGTGAATGGTATCTACAAATTGAAACAGGCTGATTACTACTGAATTAAAAACACAGTAGCAATGGTACAGAGCAATTGCCTACATCCTGAAAAGTTGGACATATGCGTAACTTCAAACATAAGTAATGCAAAAAAAGATGTATTAAGACATTAAATGCATAAACCTATTGTCCATCAACCACGTGGATATATGCCAGAGTGTCTGCAAATTCAAGCTTAAATTACAACTTCAGAAATAATTCCATTCTGATATTTTAAAGCATGCTATTAATTCAGGTAACTAAAATACATTTATTTTAAAGAACTTGACTTTTAACTTTATGATACCCTGGTTTAGAAAAATAATATTACTTCAGCTTTTGAGCTAAAAGTCTCTCTGACAAAAGGTACTAGTTTATCAGATCTTAATTTTGACTCATATAATCCTGTTAATCCACATACATGTCACCTTTTGGTTTTTTTTTTTTTTTTGGTCTGTCTAGGTAGCTTGGTGACCAAAAGAGTAATAACTGTCTTTGAAGAGCATGCATATAATCCAAATGAGGACTTCCTTAAATAAACCTAAAAATGAATCTTGCATTTTATTAACCTTTGGTTTTATGAGGAAATTACAATTAAAACCCATCTAGGAAAAGCCTAAAGAAAACCAAAATTACACACTATATAACTAAACACAGACTTGCTGGTGAGTGTGAGACAGACCCATTCCAAACAACAATCAGCATAAACTGGTAAAGTGGCATAGTAAATTTCCAATTAAAAACCTCAGCTAATGAAAGCTGAAATGAGACACTTTATACCTACACAGAGCTTAAGAGTCAAATTACTCTTATTTCAGGATAGAGACACCCAGCCAACGAAAACATTTAAGGACCACTCATACCAAAACCTGAGCTCAGGTGTCTCAGTACATCCCTGAGATACAGCAGGTTCTGCACCAGTTTCCTCACTGTTTACAGCCTGTCACCAGAAAATCAGGATGGTGCAGGAGTCTTGAAAAGCAAGCTCCTATTGAATCACTCCAACAGCATTACCTGTCACATGCCTCAGGTTTAGGAGATCACCATTAGCAGAATCAAAACCTTCAGAAACCTCCCTATTATCCACTACCAATTTAAATGATGGCTGCCATCTGCAAGGACTGTACTTTAGACGTGAACTCCTGTTAGCCAGTACCAAGAAGCCTAAATTGAACATCTGCTCCACAGCAGGACAGTATTCAATCCTTTGAACTTATGCCTTTTTGTCAAGGGGAAATTTAACACACAATAAAATCAAGTGGAAATTTGCAGCCTATTGGACAGTAGATTACTGGCTTCCACTGCTGAATCCTGCTGCTCCAGTCATGCTTCCAGCTAGCAGTTCTTAGCAGGTATTGTATTACCCTCCTGAAAGAGAACACAGACATCCAATTACAGACTAGGAAGAACATAAACTCTCCTTACATTCATACCCATTACTCTGCCTCACATGTGACTTGTGGAGATCAAGGATGACAAGTGAATTTAATTTCTCTCACTATTGATTCCTTCATATCTTTAATAAAAGACCAGGGGGAAAAAAAAGGGGGGGAAAAAAGGGGAAAAAAAAAAGAAGTGAATTTTGCTGTGTGAATAACTCCCCACTTAGAAATGACTTGAAAATCACACACAATTTTACTTTGTACACATTCCTGGGTAATATATCACAGGTCAATGACTTCTGACAGAAACATCCTTTTCCTCTTAGTCACTGATTTAAAGTCGATTTAGGACTGATCACCACAAAGAGTCATTGTTTTCTGAAGGATACTCAGAGACCTGATTATTCAGAGAGCTGATTTTCTCACCTTGTAAGGACGTGTAAAGGAATTATATCAGACATATTTAATCTCTTTCCATCCCATAAAACCACAAAGCACCCAGAGGACAGTTAGCTAATGGCAGGCAGATGTTTTTGTTGCCACAATACCTGTAGTAAAGTTATTCTTACTTGTGTAGTCTTATCCTCTGCCACTGTGGATCACTAACATCTCTCTCTTGCCTCTCATGCAGGGATCGTCAGTGGAAATTCATTGTCTGCAGGATGACAGAGTATGACTGCCCATTTCAAAATGTTTAAAAGATTGAGTGTACCTCACTTGGAAAGCTTGGGGACAGACAGGGTGGGATGAGGTTCAGTGATTACAGAACAGCAATTAGGCTCACAATAAAATACCAAGACTCATCAGCTGTCTGCTGAAGATACAATTTTTTCCCTAATGAATAAATTACCAGCCCACACATTTGCAACAGTGATTTTGGAGGATGCCTTCTAGCTGCACTGGCAGTTGTATCCTCTAATTAAAATTGCTTATGGCATACAGGTTTATGATACTCAAGTCAATGGCATATGCACTATTACCTTTTTTATATAAACATATAGCCATTCTGAACACATGCAACTTTCTTTCACATAGCAACTTTGTATAAATTGCCTCCTAGCACAATCACTCCAAATGAGGTGGAAACACACTATAAGCTTTCCAACATGAGCTAGACTTTTCTGCCTTCTACTTTGTACTTGGAACCAATACAGTGATTCCTACCAGCTTCTCAGCACCAGTAGCTGAGAGTGTGCTGAAAGCGGCATCAGGAGGTCTCTGACATTACATCTGGCGTCTGGCATTATATGTACAGCCCTCAGCGTAATTCCACTCCAACAAAGGTCTGCTGCACAGGGGAACTCCAAGTATTTATGACACTAGAAGCGTCAATACCTGATTAAATGAGCATAGATCCATCAATAAAAACAGAAGCTTAACCACCCAGCTTTAATGACAGTCTCTTTTATATTGTCTTAAAGGTTTTTAATGCCATAACTAGCCAGGAGCTCTACTCTAGGCAAACCCTGGAGTAGGTCAAGCCACTTGCTCTCTCAGTAAATACAAATACTGCACTTGTCAGGAGTCTACTTTTTAGGTGGATTGTTTTTCTACCATGGATGCCTAAACAAATTTTATCTGCCCTTGTTAATATACTTTTGACTTAGAATAGACAAATAAAGCTAATAACTTAGGTGACCTCAGTCCCTCCAACTTGCAGACCTTATTCCCTGTAAAGGATAAGCTGGCCATGCTTCAAGAGTCCACAGCACTTGTGCAGCTGTAATCCAATAAGTAAGAATATAGATTTCTCCCAGGAAGATCAGAGGGAGGAGTTTTGCTCTTGGACAAACCAGAATTTAGTGCTCAGTTTCTCAGCTGATGAAGTCAATGGCAAACTTAGCAGTGGCTTCCACGGTGCTGGCTCAAGGGCCATGATGACCTCGTGTATCAATTTAGTTGTAAAGCTTCATAGGAAACAAGAGGTGTCAGGCAGTCAGTTTCCATGTTCCAAGCATTTTTGACATATTTGTTAGCATACCCGCAAGTGTGAGCATTATAACTACACTTGTCCAATAAAAGAATAATGGGGTTTGCATTACTGTAGCCTTGTTCTTTCTTGATTTCACTTACACCAGCTCATTAATTTGCACACAAAGAAACCCTCTGTCATTCCCAGAGACCATGGTGGTGATTAGAGAGTTTCTGTGAGAGCCAACTGCTGAGACATATACCTAACAGTGGGAAAGAGAAATCAAGAGCCCCAGGGAAGCTGGAGAAACTTGTTAGCTGACACAAGTGGACAGGCAAAAGAAGCGAGTGGAGCTCCAAACAGTAGAACACCAGATGAAAAGGCACTCATGGCAGGGAGCTGATGGAAAATGCCAGGCACTATAAATCAGGCATAGAAGGATCACCTCTGGGAAGACCTGCTCTAAATGGATACCATCTTCTGCACAATTTTATCTTGACTGTCGTGGCTGCTCTCAATTCTGTGCGTGCACCATGGTCTTATGGAGTCCTCTGTGGAGGATACTGCAAGATCAGCTTAAGCTCATTTAGACCCATAGCACCATGGAATGGAGCAGTTCTACTCTGCCGATCACTGGTGTGGCAGTGTGACATTGTCCCATATACTACCTTTCTCCTTCATCCCTGTCCCAGTCACTTCCTTCCACCCATGCTCTATTCCCAGCTCCACCCCAGCAGTGCATCTGTGTAGGATACATTTCACAGGACTCCTCTTCAGGAACTTAAGTAATTCTCAGATGAGGAAAGGCGTGGGTGGGAAACAGAATGTATCTTGGGAGAAGGCAGAAATGGGATGTGGACCAAAAAAAACCAAAAAAGCAGAATTGAGGCAGAGAAAAAGTGGTTCCTAAGAACTCCTAGGACAGCCAGTCAGCAAAGCCAGGAACTGAACTTACGTTTTATCATCTAAGTTTTTATCTAAGTTGCAGCATCCATTTCTAATGTTAGGTAATCTTTCCATGTTGGCAGACATTTCTCCAAAGCTGATAAGGTTCCAGCCCAAATTCCTCAGCACAAAACAGAGCAATAATGAGCCTGCCTTGCAAAAGTTCACTGGCTTCAAAACCTGATCAAGACTGCTTTGACTTTTGTAAAGCCATTCCAGAAAAGAGAGCCTTTTGACCTGCTTAGGACACCTCCCAGATCTGAACCACCTTTCACTCGTGCTAACACAAACCATACACCACTGCAGGGAAACAGCGCTGTGCCTAGTCAGGCCCAGTGCAACTGAGCACAGATCCCTGGTACAGGGAGCCCACAGAACTTGCTCATTCTTGTGTTTGCTGTGATACACAAGCACCCCACCTACACATGTACTATACAGAGTGAAAGTCACCCCTGATCTAAGAGCCAACACAAAGCCAATGCATCACTGAAGTCCCTTCTCTGCCTAACATTTTAAAGAAACACTTGTTTTTTAATAAATAAAACATCAGGAAATAAAGTCTTCTTTACTTAATAAGTAACATCAGTATGGGTAGAATTTATACCTCTGAGAGAACAGCACTCTTTTGTAAATGCTGAGTGTTGCCCCAGTCACGCTCCAAGGGCTGCAGATGGCACACTGTCAGTGTCGTCAGGGATTTTTTTAGACAAACTAGGGCAGGGGAATCTTTGCATTCACAAGGGGAAATGCAGCAAATTTCAAAAAATAAGGAGAACCTTCAGAATTTCTCTAACTCTATAGGAAAAAAGTGAAGAATAAAAAGTGGGGTGGGCTGGCTGGGGAAAAGAAATACCAACACTGACTCCCTTTGTGGGTCTCCTTTAACCTGAAAATGGGTGAAGGCTGGTGCTAAGCCAAACCTACATCCTCCATCCACTTTTGAAGAGAGGTTTGAGTAAGAGAACAGCATAAGCAATTGGGGAAAACACAGACAGTGCTATCAACCCCAAAGAGTCAAGGAAGAGGACTTGACTGAAGATTAACTGAAGTTAATCTTTCTCCCAAAACTTAAAAATCAAGTGACTTCCATAGGAAAAAAAAAAAAAAAAAGACAGAACTTTATTTTTTACATATATTCTTATTTCTCACTTTGCAGAGTATGTAAGCACTCCCACCATTTTTCCACATTCTTTGCTTCCACTATTTTTCAGGTGCTTCAAACAGTATTTTTTAATTACTTCTCAACAACACTGAACCTGTAAATGCATTTTTTAAGTGAAGGCTGAGATTCTTGTTTAATCACTTGACAGTGAGAGCTGGGATTAGTTTTACAGGACATCAAATACTATAAGACTAATAATAAACAGAGTTAGCAATATAGCACTGATGTAAAAAATAAATAGCAATCCCATAGCCATGTTGAAATAAGGCCTATTTCCTCTAAAATCAAGAGGGACTTTTCAACCTCTTCCAGTCAGTGTTCAGGATTTTGTAACATGAAATAAACCTGGCAGAGGGTCATGGCATCACCTAAGCAGAGAGATGCCAACACAGCTAAAGGGAAACCAGTTTGTGGATAAAACAGAAGACCTGGCAGAAGACCAGTTAGCTCTTAGGAAAACTTACTTAGACTTGGCCCTTGACTCACAGCCATTTAATCCTTTTCTGGTTTTAAACTTTATTTCAAGCCCATGCTTATCACACCAGCAACATGTTACTGTACTGGCCTATGTCTTTAAGGCTACAGTACTGTTTGCAAACAGAGAGTATGAACATCACTGGTAGTGGCACTTTGTGCCAGAGTTGTTGGCATGAACATTTGTTGGCAGGAGGAGTTCTGCTAATGACACTTTATCAAACATAAAACATTGCTTGTGCCTACATTTACTTTTGAAGACACAGTGGTTACACAAGAGCCTGCTACCTTATTCCTCACTATTTCAGGGCACTTCTATGCATGTAGCTAATGCTCTCTATAGTAATCTGGACCTGAAGCTTAGAAAAGGCAGCAGGGCTGCCCACATGCTGAAAATAAAAGACATGGACAAGTGCCTGTGGGTCAGAGCCAGAAGGCTTGGCTCTGTCTTTCAGCATATCTGAACAGCACTGACTTCAGCCATATTCAGCTTGGGAACTTTGGACAAAATTTATGGAGTCCAGTCTTAAGCAAAGCTCAGGAATCTAAATATTTTTCAAGATCTTAGCTTAGCTGGTGCATCTCTACCAGGAAGACTGGAAAAACTGGATCTCAAGTCAGAGGGAAATAAATTGAAGACTGTGCCAAGATACACAGGGACTGACAAGGCACTGCAAATTCTCTTCAGACTTTCTCAGACATAAAAAAACGTGAAATGGTCTGGCAGTTGAACCAGATAATCCTTGTAGGTCCCTTCCAACTGAAATAGTCTAGTCCTGGAAAATCTAACTGATTTAACCTCATGAAGACAATGAAGTTAAGTCCTGAGACTCTGCTAATTTTTGCAGAATGTGAGCTTCAGTTTCCATGCAGGACCAAATTTTCCAGGCCTTGCCTGAGCAAGACAGTCACCACACTGCAGAACCTGGTCCTAAAAAGATCAGCCAAACTGTGGAGAACACAGAAGATGACACAGGTGCACAAGAGATAGTTCTATCTGAGAGAAAACTCAGGAGAATGCCAAAAACTGAAGTGAACAGTGAGACAGATGAAGCCACCTGAAGAATATGTCATTATGTAATTTCTTAAAATAAAATGCATGCTCCTCTATGTTAGGAGATGAGATGACTGGGATAATTTAATACCAGCAAAATTTCAGGAATTTGGAGAAAGCTCCCCAAATAACTTTGCAAGGAAAAAAAGCTAGCACACTATATCAAATACCATCCCTGAAAAGCAGAGGATTTGCCAAGTGAAGCAGAACCAACTGATAATGCTGATATAATTATTTTAATCTGTGTTGGGAGCTCTTAACCCTTGACCAAAGAAAAGAGGTGAGAACAGAAGGAATAAGTTAACAATGAAGTGTGAGTAGAAGGAGGAGGTGTGATCACAGCTGAAAAAAGAAGCAAGAAAAAAAAAAACACAAAAGCAAATGAATTCTCAACAAACTAAAGAACGTGGGCCTTGGGCACAATATGAACTGAACTTCTCTGAGTCCCATGGTTATGTGAGGCTGAAGAAGAGGTTTTGCTTCAGCTAACATAAACACATTGCTCAAGCTACTTCAAAGTCTGAAGTTACTTAAGACTCTGGCTTGGGTTCAGACCCATGTTTAAGTGAACAAGCTTTGACTTGGAAATTTATGTATTTAAGCAAAAACACTGTCATAATTACAAGCCATCCAAAATTCAGTGCTTTTGTCTTTCACTGAAATGTAGCAGATGCCACAGCTGTGTCCACGGGTAAACATGACTCCCATCCATTGGTTTTCATCCAGGGAAGCTCATAGAGATGTTTTCTTCCTCAGCCCTTACTTCTATTTTCATCTGGGAGGCAGGAAATATGGCTTTACAAAGCATGTAAGATGGCCTTTTGTAGGTCTCACCTTGGGTTAGAGTAGCACAAACAAGGATACTATAATCTGAGAGGGAGGCAACTAGCTTCTCCTCATTTAGCTTCCTGGTCAAGCTTCTCTTCCTCTAAGTTTCACACGATTTTGCACTGAAGCTGTTCCTGTGCTTTCACCATCTCTCCTGTGTTCATGTAAGAATACTTACAACTACTGAAAGGTTTTGGGGCAGCAATCTGCCTGCCTGGCCTGTCATGTCACATACAAACTAATTGCATGCAGCACCATAAAAATGATAAAAGACAACAGCTTAAAACAGCTTATTATAGTGCAATTTCAAATACATTTCCCCACTGATCAAAGTCCTGATGCAAAGCCCAGTTATAATAGTAGAAGCATTTGCTTTTGTGTTTGCACTATTCCTTGTGTGAGGAAATAGAGCTATCTTACATGGAGAAAGCTGACGTATCTTTCTCAGTCCTAAGCTAGCAGCAGGCAGGGGATGCTGCTCTAGTAAATAATCTCTGATCATGATCTTACACAGAAAGTTTCCCTTTCTTCCTTTATTTATCTTCATTTGACTTAGTCAGTGAGTTTGATACTGGGTGAAAATTTGAGGTAGCCCTGGAGAAATTTTTACCCACATAACAGACAGAGCACTTTCCTGTCACATATTTCTGACCTCCCCTGGACAGACCTCTTTGAGGTCTAGGAGAATAGCTGAGTGTCTGGCTTACCAACAGCTGGACTGCTGAGGCCAGCAACAAAGGGAGTAACACTATTTGCCTTTGCTTCTTACCAGAAACTGACTTGTGATCATGGACTTCATTCAAGATCAGCAATCAAATAGTTATTAAATTGTAACAGGCCTGTACTTGTGACTCACAGGCTGATTTTACCAAGGATTTTATTTGCTGAATCTGATGCACTGGGTTGGAAAAAGTCACCTACTGCAATTTCTGTGGAGTTCAGGGAAAGAACTAAATAATACAAGACTAATGCAAATACCACTTAAAATAAAATCTGAAACTTTTTAGCAGTACAACCTGCAGTTTGTTCTTTATCTGGTTCAATATTACCTGCTTTCTAGATACCTCTATCTGACAATTGCCTTTGATGTCACAGACTCTGCACTTAATATTGCAGCACAGCAAGCACTGAATTTACAGGCCAATAATCAGAGCTATCAATTGCTGTTACTCTCTGCGTTATCTAACGAAGCAGACAAGAAAAAAGGCCTTGAGTGACAAAATGCCATTCAGCAGATACAGTAAATACACAGGTCACCATGGCATTAACCTGAAACAGTGACTGAGAGAGCATCGATGCCTTGCACCCACTTTGAAACAGATACAACACATTCACAGGATTACTAGCATGAAAAGTATGTCATGACTGCAGGTCATCACTTTCCTCTGTTAAACTGAATTTGTCTCCTGGTACACTTAGTACAAATGGCCTGGATTCCTCAGCAAGAGTGGAACTTGTGGCCACAATGCTCACTCAGGACCAAGGAATCTCACTGTCAATGACTCCATCATCCAGTCCCGTGCTCTGCTCAAACACCACTGCATGCCACAAGCCTCTGTGTGCTGAAACCATGCTCTCTAGCCTCTCATGGCTGAAAACACTGGGTTTGAGCTGCCTACTGTCAAACCCTCTGAGATGACCATTTTACCCTCCTTAAAGAATTAACTCTTCTGATCAAGCAAAAAGAAAGAGCAAGTGACTAACATATATTATTCTCTCTGCCTGCTCTATTAAAAAAATGACTCAGCCTTCAGTGTGTTGCTTGGAGGACCACACCAAATAAGCAAGGAGGGTAATGTTGTAGTTTGGGATTAACAGAACTAAAGAACATCAAGATGTAAGTGCTTTCAGAGCCACACTCCAAATGAAAAGGATGGGCCATGGAAAACATGCCTCAATTCCCATGCTGGTACTGAATTTTCCTTTGTCACCAAGGGTCTTAGCCATAACAGAAGGAAGACAACAGTGTGGTGCTGACACAATGGAGCATGTTGAAATGAACTTACTAGAGAAGTCTATTCCAGCTGCCCAGAGCCTGGCATTAAGAATTTTGCCATGCTTTTCTTCCTGAGTTAATTTAAAACGATAAAAAATGGCTAGTGCTTCAGGGATAGCTGTCACCAGAAAACAGACTAGTTTCTGCTACTGGGCCTTCCTTTTTGCTGAGACCTGGATCTTTCTGATACAAAGCCTAAAGCTGTTTGACATTTTTCTAGAGGAGGAAAGTGAATTAGCTCACTGTGGCCCATTCTGCTGTGATCAGACATATTACTGTATCCCAGACAGTTTTCTTAGCATTTGCTTGCGTGTCACTAGTCTGGAACACAGACATACCCCCAGTGTTCTTCCCTCCTCACCTGTTTTGAGATACTGGGCTTCCTGATTCCTGCATGGACAATTAGTGAAAAACTGTGATTGATAGGGGGTGGGAAAGGATGAGGAGGTGACATCTGCCTCACTATAAGCATCAACTTGGTACAATGGACATGGTCCCCCATATCCCATGTTCAGCTCAGCTACAGATTTGAATACCAGAGCCAGGCATTTGCCTCAAATAGCATAAGCTCTGACAGGGAGATAGACAAAAGAAATTTATACTCTAAAACCATGTGCAGTCAACCTGAAAGTAGGAAGAGAGTTAATGTTTCTTTAAATGTTACACTGATAAAGTTTGAAAACTCTAATTAAAAACAAATTAAAAATGAATATTCATCATGAGGCATTGCTAATAAAGCAATTGTCTGAAATCTTAAAACCTGAGGAGTGCTTGTGTGGGCACAGGATAACAAACCTGAAGGTAATTCCAACAAAAACAATTCCAACTGCCTGTTTCTCATGGGGTTTTCAAGTTGATAGTGCAATGCAGAAAAACCTGTGTCATCTTCCAGGCTTCACCTGGGCAAAGGCCTTTAAATGATTCCTGCTAAGTCCTTTGATTGAGGGAACAAATCCTGTATTCCATTTAGAGGACCATGTTCCAACAAGCTGTTCAAGTTGCCATTTGTATCTTGAATGCTGTGCAAGACAAAAAGATGTCTGAATCATGTCAGACTGTTTCACAGAGAAAAGAAAGAGGGGAAGGAATGGATGTAAGAAAGAAATCTCCACAAAATAAGGGAGTCCTGTGGAATAAGCATCCACAGCAGGACTAAGACATAATTAGTCCCATGAAAAACCCTCTTAAAAGTCCCTGTGAACACTCCACTGTGAATAGTCTCTATGGAAAGAGTGCCCAGTGTTAAGGTGTTTGCCAGGGACTTGAGAGGCTCCTGTTTGCCACCCACTCTCCATGTGAGTGGTAGGTCACTGGGGTTATGCTCCCATGCCACATTGCAGAACAAGGCTAAAGATCACTCTGTAAGCTTTGAGTGGGATGATACTGCTAAAAGACACACACACAGATGCCAGCACACATTTTTAAAGCAATACTTTCATTGTGTCCAGGCTGCTAATTAACCCAAGAACATGTTTCAGCTAATGCAGCTTGCCTGATTCCAGGACAGCTTGGTTAACACTAAGACTGTGCTTTCTTTCATGTGTAACTTAGGCATATGAAACATTCCTCATGTCCCTCTGCATCTCATCTCTCTGCAAATCAAGGACAGAAATCATCACTGGCATTGTGCACAAACAAATGTAATGGCAACAGCGAGGCTTTAAGACACTATGATGAGGAGAAGGCACAGAGATACCCTTAAAGACAACAGATCAAAATGAATCACAGTGTTATAGTGCTGGCTCCATGCTCTGGCATTTTGTGCTTGCCTAGAGTACCAATGCCAAGAGCATTGTGCCCAGTTCCTCAGGGCTCTGCTGTCTTGCAGGCTCCTTCAGAGCTAGCACAGCAGCATGTCAGTTTCCCAGTCAGCATAGTCAGCACAATGCACCAAATGGCACTAAGTTCCCCATTCAGGTAACCATTTCTAACCCATCAAATATGGCTGCTTCTTCTGGGAGTAGCAATGTGCAACACTGCTGCTACAACAGCTACCTACATGCAGTGTCAATGAGCCAGTCATGAATTGGACTTGGCTGTCTCCACCCTTCAGGAATCTTGCTGAAGAAATCAGGGGCACCACTGGTCTAGGCAAGCACCATTTTTCCCAGCCATGCCAGTTACCTGCTTTCTGTGCTGGATACTTGAGGACAGAGCTGTGGAGCTAGTCGGCTGCCCCGAGTTGTTCAGGTTGTTATCCATGGGAGACCAAAAATTAAAGTGCTGCAGGCAACACACACAGTACAAAGGAAACCTTCCCCAGTGATCACCTCACACTGCAGGAGGGAAAAGGTTCTGAAAGGATCAAAGTGACACTTGGATTAAAATGCTTAAATGCTTTACAGACACTGATCTAAGGAGCTGCCAGGCATATAACTCCTGACCACATCCACCAGTTCTATATTTGAATATAAGACAAATATTTTGTATTTAGGAAGAGTGCAAGTTGTGATCCACATAGATTGCTGTATTATTACCAATCCAAGTAATTTCCTGTGCTTCATTTTACACTCTTCACAGGGTGCAAGTGCAGATTTCTCTTAACTCAAACCCACCATAATAAATCATTGTTATTTTCCTTTGTTCTTCTACTCTGTCTTACCTCACACCTCTCATTCCAGGGAGTAAGAGTGGTCAAAGCTGGCATATGCATGCTTTAAACAGTCAACAACATACTGTTTTCACTCAGAAGAGGAAAACCAAGTCATAGAATCATAGAATCACAGAACAGTTTGGATTGGAAGTGACCTCCAAAGGTCTTCTAGTCCAACCCCCTGCAATCAGTAGTGACATCTTCAACTAGACCAGGTTGCCCAGAACCACATCTAGCCTGGCCTTGAATGTGTCCAGGGATGGAGTATCTACCACCTCTCTGGCCACCTCTGCCAGTATTTCATGACCCTCATTGTAAATAATTTCTTCCTCACATTCAGCCTGAGTTTTCCCTCTTTTAGTTTAAAACCATGACCCCTTGTCCTTGTGTGATACACAACACGCCCTGCTAAAAAGTCCCTCCCCATCATGCTGTCTTGTGCATAGCCTGAACCAGACCACTGGCCCTGGAATGCCTACAGAATTGGGTCCTGCAGGTGAAAGACACCTGAGAATCCTGCTGGTATTTAAGGTTGGAGCCAAAAGAAACAGAGCAGCTGAGTTTGTGCCCAAGCAGCATAAATCAGTCAGGATTTTCCTGGACGATTCATGCACATAAAGAAATGGGGTATGTCTGAATGAAACAGCTGCTGGGTAGGGTTTGAAAGGAAGCGCCAAGTCACCTACTGGGCACTTAGGCTTGAACTGGCTCTTTCACATAGGGCATACATGCATCTTCTGTGGTAACCCATACAAAAGAGAACAGACTCTGGGTTCCAAGCTGTTGGTACTGTTCATTTAAAGAATCTCACTCTGGAAAGTTCAAAACCAGACACTGAAGGTCAAGGCTAGAAGTAACTTACAGATGTTGACATAAAGCTGCTTGATACAGTAGCCAAGAAAATGTGAACCCTTTTTAGCTCTGTGTTCTAGAAACTTGCCTCCATAGATAGCTAGTGACATATGGCCATAATCACTGTTCTAGCTAGCACAGCATTTCACAGAGCTTGAAACCTTGACTGTGGAGTAGTGTGAACTAAGACTCACCTGCTGGTATTGACATTGCCTAATGGATTAGGATAAATGCTCACAAACCAAGTCAAAATGCTCCACAGTTAATGACTTGACATTGTCATATTCTTTTATGGAGGAGTTTGCTATGTTTTTGTAATGGAAGAGTTTTCCACTTTAAAATCAGAGTGGTTAAAAGGGGTGACTCAATAATGATAATAGTAAAGGCATGATACACGGCAAAAAGGCTCTGCATTTTTATAAGGCCAAACTATAAAGATATTCATAAGTCAGTAGCCTTAAACCTCCAAAGCATAACTACAACCAACCATGAAATGAGTATGCTTAGGCGACTGCTGGGCTTAATCCAGTGTAATCTGAAATCAGTGGAGAGACGTCAGGGACACTGGATTATGCCCAGAGGTGAGCATATGAGAAACACAGCATGGAGTGGTGATCCAGGCACCCTTCAGACAGTAGGCTAAACACATCAGGCACTGGCATACCTCGCACAGGAATTCTCAACGGAAAATCTTCAGAAAGGCAGAAATGGCCTCATTTTTGAGCTATTATGGGTATATTTTTCAATACCAAAGCTAAGGTCCCAAAGCCATAACTAAGGCTTTCCACAGAGCTTAGTGGGCTTACAGTGAGTCAAGTTTAGTAATAGCATCATTCCTCAATCTGCAAATCCTGGTAGATTGTTTCCACTCTCTCACCACTGTGTTTCCAGTAAAGATGCATTAGCACAGACTAAAGGAAGCAAAAAAGAAAATCTTAGTTGCTTAGCAGTAAAACATACGGACAGTTTCTGCAAACAGCCTAGATGTTTTGAGTGCTTGAGTGCTGAAGGCCTGTACTTGGGGTGTTTCCAACAGGACTGGACAGGAAAAAATAATTCACTATTCTCTATGTTTGTCACTGATTGTCAGTGGAGTATCTCTCCTTCTGAGATTTCTGTAGTTCCATAGACATTTTCAATAAGTGTTACTTAAAGAAGATCCACCTCCAGATCTCCTATAGTCCAAGACTTTTGTCTCTCTCCCTCTGTCTTGGTCCTGTGTGGCCTCCAGTACTGCCTGACTGCTATGA
Organism: Melopsittacus undulatus; assembly: GCF_012275295.1. Lineage (NCBI taxonomy): Eukaryota > Metazoa > Chordata > Aves > Psittaciformes > Psittaculidae > Melopsittacus > Melopsittacus undulatus. The sequence continues at coordinate 101,815,404 of NC_047528.1, forward strand.
GCTGTGAGAAACTCCTCCTACACATCTACTTGCTTTTGATACTTTCCTCCTCCTGACTCTCTCCCTAGATAATAAGGACTATCTCAGCTTACAAACCAAGTCTCCAGGAATTCAGCATGTGTCCACATGGGGACCAAACACGAAGCTGTGTTAAAGTAAGGGAACTGCTATGATCCTGCTGTGTACATACACAGAATGTAAAATGAGTTCTTGCTTGACTTAGTGAGCAGTGTGAGGGCGTACTCACAAACACACACACAGAACAAGACCTCCTGTTCACTGTGACTCAGCATCAGACCACTGCTGCTGCTTTCGTTCTTTATGTTCCCCTCATATAAAAATAACATCCAGATAGACAAGACATTAGATACTCATTGAACAAAGAAAACCCAAGCAACATGGAGATCCACTAAAGTATGATGATTTAATGGACTCATTAATGATAAACACTACATGCACAGAGGGAAACAGACCAGCAGCATGATGAAGTGCTGTGCAGATACAAGACAATTTGGTCACCGACTAGGAAATGTGGCAAATGTATTAGCTATAAGAGTTATATGCCTTCTGACTTCAGCTTAACCTAAGCAATTCATTCTCTATTCTTTCCCTTTAACCTGACTAATAATGACAATAAAATATTTACTATGTACCACAAAATATGTACAAAGCTGCCTTTACCTGTGTGCTTGGCAGAGAAAAATTAAACAACTTATGAAACTTGGCTAAAAAATATTCAGCTGGCATCAAGCAATGCCTCCCCATACACACATATTTCTCTCAAGAAAGTGCAACTAGTTGTTAAGATATTCTTATTGGTGATAACTACAGTACAGCCCTGGTAAACCTAGAGAAATATCTTTCTTTTTTAAAGATCAGGTTGATTTTTCTGGGTATCACAGTATGCTGCACTTCAAGGGAGAAGAAGCTGCAAAAGACATGAAACACGGGCCAGAATCCATGGTGTGTACCAGCTGAGTAAAATGATGGTCTTGAACAAGTGCCCATTATAAATGTTCATTTTTGATGATGGGGAAGTAGGTGCAAGAGCTCTTCTTTTGCACACATTCATTGGAGGAGAAAAGCTGTTGATTGTCAGCTGCTGTACACTCTCATCAGGAATTAAGTGCACCTTTCTTCTGTCTGCAGCCAGTGCTTAACTTGCCCCAGGTCAGGAGGAGACAATGAATACACCCAGCTCCTCCTTCCAGAAGCCCCAAAGGAACACAGCCTTTTCTATAATGCATCGTTTACAGATAGGAAACCAAGACACGGTAACTTGATCAGGGATCAAATAACGATCTGGATGCAGAACTCAGCTCCTGGCACCAAGCCACATGTGGAGTCAATCAGCTCTCTTCTCTCCTCGGAGCACAAGTATCTCTGGCACTCACCCAGGGTGGTGCAAAAGAGACCTAACAAATGAGACAGAGGAGGCAGGGGAAATATTTTAATCTTCACCTGAAACACGCCGGAAAGTACCCTCACTGAAGCACTTCCTCTTGAAGTTCTGAGCAGGCTCCAACCTTGGATTCCCTGGCTTCAGCTTTGCATGTTTCCTGCATCAGAATTAGACTGACAATGCAGGAGAAAATGGCAAAGGGATTTGTTTACACTGTACTCGGGCTTCCTGCTCACCTGTTACACAATTAGGTGGTTACATAAATGGCCCAAGATGTCACATGGGCACTGACCCTTGAAATAATTCAGGTAATGTGACTCTTGAGTAGCTGGAGGGTCTATTTGTGAGGGGATTTGCTGAGTGGGGCTGCAGCATAGTGTTATTTCCATTTTTATGAGTGTATTAATCAGTGGATCATCATTTGCAGACAGAGAAATTCAGACAGTGTTGATGCAGAGAGTTTCCATGATCTGTTCCAAAACTGACTGCACATCAGTGGGATCTCAACAATGTTTCCTTCACCCTTCCTCCTTCTGAGCTCCCGTACAAAGGGCAACCAGTCACAAGTTCATCAGCTTGCTTCCTTGTTTGAAAGTAGATGATGGCCTTGCTGAAGTTTTTCTCTCCCACCCTTCCCTCCACACTGATTATCTGATCCAGAGCCCACAGAAATTTGTGAAAACTTTGATGCAGACTTCAAAGGGCTCTATAATCACCCTTTCTTCATCTCTGTCTTTCAAACAGGGCCAGCATTTTATGCAGTACATTGTATTCAATAAATCTGATGCCATTAGCCTACAGATCTCAAAGCATTTCCCAGTCATTAGCAGCTCATAGTAACAGAAGCAAATATTATTCAATGGCTGATTCTATGGCTCCTGAAAACCAGTCTGTGACAGGAAAGGATTTATCCAAGATCATACTGAGGTAGTGGTATGACTGCAAAAGGAATCTTGCTCTCTCAACCCTAAGGCATGTTTCCTCTATTTGAATACTAGATTTATTTTGGAAAGACTGTGAAGGCAACACGCAGTGAGGAACCTTCCTTTTTCCATGGCATATTCCTAAGGGTGGTTCTCACACATTGCCTTCTAAGACACTATCAGAGCATGTTCTCCAATTTTTAGGAAGAGTAAAGCATGGGGGCAAGGACAGATCCTGTGGGAGGCACTTGTCTCCTGGTCTTTCAAGCGTAATTGTCTATTAATTCACACACAAAAAGGAGATGAATAACAGTAGCTATTAACAGTGTATAGAGATGCACTGGTGGCAGAACTCACCCAATTTGGTTTTGGCCACCAAAAAAAGAAAGTTTTTTCTCCACATGTATACCCCCTCCTCTCCTTTTCTTGCAATTTTCAGCAAACATCAAGAAATTACACAAATGAAGTCCAAAATGAAAGCTAATGTCACCCATTAAGACTGCTTATTGGGATAAAAATAACCCTGAATTCCCAAACCAATTATACAGCTATGGCCTGCAATCGTTATTTATTCCCTGTCCCTACTAAAGGTGAGTTTATAAAAAAAGAAAACTCATTACTCACTATTTTACACTGTGCTCCAGTTTTTTTCTGAGATACTGGATTTAACTGATCTAGTACAGTATTTTGTAGAAAAGGAAAGGCAAAAAGTGAAGGGCTGGTATTGGGCTGTCTGGGGGGGAATCTCTTGGAGAGGCTGTGTGACATGATATCTTGCAGCTGTTTCAATGGAGAGCTTCTCTTGCACTTTCAAAGACAAATGATACATCAGTCAAACTGATGCTAGCTTTATTCCAGCTTACAGGAAGTCTGGGATTTAGGGAAAGGCAGCACACAGGTGATTTGAAAGCTGGCTACAACTCTTGAATTTAAATTTAAGTTACAAGTCTATCTAGTACCCAATGCAAAGCTCTGGGAAAGAACAACTCTCATTCTGCTGTCTGATTCACCTGAACCTAATAGGCTCAGGTGTCTAAACTGTACCAGTCTCTACCTTTTAGTGCTTGTTCACATGCGAATGCTACAAGCTCTCCTAAACAGGAACTGCCTTTTCAATATTCTTGTCTTTCATTTATTACTTCTGCCTAGTCCAACCCATGACTAATTCCTCTTGGGTGTGCAAGAAGTGACCACAGTCCATTTAGAAACAACCAGCATATAGTTTTGCTTAGCACATTCAGCAGCATCATACTCAATTACAAGGATTACTTATTTCCAAAATGTAACACTCAACATTGATACTTGTTTCATGAAAGATTGCAAGAATAACACTTTAAAGTGTGTAGAAAATAATTTTTGGGCACCATTTTTACCAACTTAGGGTAAACTCCTATAAACTCAACTTCTTCACCCCACTACATACTTCCAGGCCATGAGGGGAGGGAATGAATTAAATCAGTGCTCCCTAATTTCCACAGACCTGATTAAAAAAAAATAGCAAGATTACATCAATTTAAAAGAAAGCCACCATACAGATGGAAACTGTTAACATTTCCCTCGTTTCATTGGCACTGAATGACAAATACTGCTCACAACTGAACCTGACCTCGCAGATCAGCAGGTTGGCTGCCAATGACACTACAGCTATCTGGTTTAGTTATCAACAATCAGAGCAGATCTTGCAGCTAGCAACAGAATCATTTCTTTCTTATCATGTATCCTCTTCTTAATCTAATCACCTACAGAACAGTTTACCTACTTGTTCCAGATCAAAGTAGCTCTATTAAACAAGGCTACCACCTTACATGGTAGCAGTTTCAAATAACTTTCTTAAATTAAGCGATACCTGGAACAGATGAATTGCAGATTTAGGTTTTAAGAACAGGGAAGCATTACCAGGGCCAATATCGAGGCAGTCTTTTCAAGAATATGTTTGGCATGCAAACACTCCTGATCCACATGCTGCCACCAGAAACCTTTTCCTTCAAAATGAAAGGGAACAGGAAAAGCAAGATCCTTAGAACACGGCAATGATGAGCTATTTTTGATCTGTTACCTTCTTTGCTGAACCTTGCAGGATCTTTTACTTCAGTTGCCAAATGTAGCCAATAGGGAAGGTATTTGTACAGACATTTCATCAGCAGGGAGCTCCCAGATACTAGATCAGTCACCTGGCAGTGAGTGTATACAGCTAGGATCTTCTCTGCCCTTCTTGGGTGGCCAAGAAAGCAATCTAGCTGCAGATGTTGATAATGAAATGTAGAATGTGTAGCTTTCTGACATTTTCTTATTTTCACTTGTTGAACTGCCGTATTTTGGGAGCCAAACATGCAATTTAGTCTATGAAAACACCTTCCTTCCCATAAAGTTTGCTGAGGGTCTGCTTTAGCCTAATCACACTGGGAAAATCACTGTCTGGAAAAACTGTGTTGCAGTCACACAGCCTCTCAAAATCACTTGGACTTTCAGAATACCTTATTTTACAGGGTCTCATGAGGGAAAGCTATCCCCAGTCTTCTGCTATGGGAAAAGCAATTACCCTCACCTTAGGGACTGTTACAGACCAAGCAGGTCATTAAAAATAGCTAATGGCTTAGTCAGCCACTAGATCTCAGCACTTGTCCATGCATCCTATTACATTCTCTCAATACACTGGAAATAAATTTAGCTTTCTTAATAAATCTTTGTATAAAAGCACAGGTCAGAATGATTTTCAAATTAAGGACAGGTCAGAATGATTTTCAAATTAAGAGCTGATCTTATGAAACTGGAAACTGCAAACTGTTAGCAAAATTACCCTTGGACCAAAATTTTGGTAGTTACCTATGGACGCACATTTTCCCTTCTATCTTCTGTTTTACTGGAAAATTGTTAACCTGCTTGATCATTTTATAATGGCAAGAAGGCAGCTATAGTAGAGATGAAGAAGCAAAACAAATTTGGCATGAAAAATAAATGACACAGTAGTAGTAGTTGTATTAACACTTACTAACAGTACACAAACTAAAAGTAAACTGAGGGAAAACCCTTGAAAAGATGAGGAGAGAACTGGGTAAACCTATCTGTGTCAATGAGTGAATCACAGGGGTTGTAATATGACTGACTGATAACATTTCACATCCACATGACCAATTTAGTTCTGGTCCAGCTTCACACTGATCAAAAGCTGGTACAATCTAATGTGATGCCTAGTTGCTGTAGAAATCAGCTGATGACTTTAATTCCTCTCAGAGGGCAGAAGTCAGTTCTGCCCAGAAAGCTCAGAAGACCAAAGGTTATTTACCCAAGCAAACCCGGTTCATATCCTGCTGATTGCATGGGAAGCACATAATATCAGGTTCACTCACTCATGAAGAGTGACTCCCATTTTGAGAGTTAGAAGGACGCACAATCTGTAAATATTTATACTGTTTGTCAAAACTATAAAGCACACAAAACTCAGAATGCATCCTACAAGCCAGTCCTACAGTAGCACCACATTCACTTGCCATAGAATAGCTTCTTCACATCCCTTCGCCACTCAGCCAAAACCCACTGAAGAAGCCAGTCAGAGAACTAGCCTTACTACCTGGCAAGTAAAGGCTGTGTCAGGCCTGGAGAAGGTGGGTATATTCACCTGAAAATCACCTGCCCTGACAATCATATGTAGGACCTTTTAACAATGTCCTAATTTATCCTACCTTGGTTAATATACAAAGTGTAGGCAGCCACTTCAGTTTTATAATGATATCTCACTGCATAATAAAACTGAAATGAAAAGCAACTGTGTTTCTTACTTCATACTTTAGTATCCCTCCTGCCTCAAATACAAGAGTGCTAAGGGAAAAAGAAATGAAGCATATACTTTGCTTACAACACTCTGTCAGCTAGGAAAAGCTCAGCCCATGGAAAGCTAGAAGCATGGCAAAAAATGTCTTCTATAGATATCAATTTGTGAGAAATACATACTGGAATTCCAGAGAGGAATGCACACAAAAGCAGCTGTTAACAAGGTACTGACAAAGTGCTGCTAGATGCACATCAACCATAGCCACTGCTGTGGACTGCAGTTGCTAGAATATTCCTCTCAACAGTCCTGTGAGGCTACACAAACAGCTGCTAGGAAAAGCATAAAAGCATATGCACCACAGCATAAAAGGAAAGATCTCTCCAAGTGGAAATTTGCAGCAAGTGCGAAAGAAAGCCCCAGATGTCCCTACAGCCTGTTGACTTACCACCAATATCCACCACTCAGACTGATCTTCTATTGAGAAACTAATGTTAGAACATGTTGCTGTAACTGATGTGTATCAGAAATGTGGAGTAAAAAAATGAAGTCTAATACTTAAAGAAAGTAAATGCATCCATGTCATTCAGCACATTCTTTGCTTCTCAGACCTTTCATATGCCTCCTTATGATCCATTTTAAATGATTCTGATCAAAAGATACCTTCAGAAAGTTTTTAGGGAATAAGGACAGGAATGCTGTTTATGTATCATAGGTTCCAAGGCTTCTCAGCAAGTTCATGTTCTTAGGCTGGCTGTTAACCCCCATCCATTTGTAGGTGCCTTCCTCTAGAAAAGCAGTGGACTGTGCCAGCTCTGTGCTCCACCATAGTGGAAGATGGGCAGAGCAGTGAGCACCATCCCCATGGCAGGAAGGGGAAGCCTACAGCATCCACACAGAGAGCTCAGCACCTGCTGGCCACCATTCCCTGTCTTCACTCAGATTTCTCTGTCTCCCCGGCTTTTACATGTTTCTCCTCCGAAAGCTGAAGCAGCAGTAGCACATGGAGGTACTGCTGTGCCCTATCTGGAATGCAGCTAGCTTAACTTGCATCTTTTTGCCAGCTGGCCAGAGACCATTTGCATTTTCAAGCCATTACCCACAGCGACTTCACAGAAAGAACAAGTATTATCCAGTGCTATTCAGCAGCATTAATACAAACCTCGTTCTCAGGCCCATTTGACTTTTCCCAGGCTTGTACTGGTGCCTGACTCACACTTCACCATGAATTCTCACTCTTCTCTACCACTGAGGGCCTAATAGCAATTTGTCAGACACTGGGGACAGCACCAGCAGGACAGCCTTTCAAGCCTGTTGGCATGTCAAGAGCTCTGGATGTTATTAGTAGTTCAACAACTTAGGAAGGCCAATCTCCAGGGTTTTGTAGCAGGAATGCAGCTCCCAGAGTGGCTGCTAACCTGGCTGCACTGCTGTGCTCTTGGAACCAACTCTGTGGATGGAGGACAACAAAGTCATCAGCACAGCTGCAGCACAAGAAGTAGCTGCAGAGATTTGTCTCCTCACTGCAGGCTGATGAACCAGAGTTACCTGCAGAATCCCCCAACCCTGTGTCCCACAAAGTAAGTGACCTGTTTGGTTTCCTAGAAATTTTCCTTTGTTTCCCTTTGAAATTATGAAGTGTAAACACTGTTTTCAAGGTCAGATAAGAGAGCTCATTCTACAGGGTAATACCTAGTTCAAACTAACATCTAAAAGCATCCAATAAGAAAAGGGAAACTCTACTTGTGAGCTTGGCATTTTCTTGTGGAAGTAGCTTGCTTGCTGCTTTTTGAGTTAAGCTATACACAGCTATTTGTGATCAAGTACTGCAGGGCACTTAGCAGTCACCACACTTTTCTTTTGTTCCATGTTAGGCTGACATGGCCTAGCTATTACTATAATGTGAGTAATCACTGTAGAGATTTGGTGGAGGTTGCATAGCTCAACATGAAATGGTTTTGCACGAGGAGACCATATAAATAATGGGAAAATATCCAAACCTAACCTGCAAACGTAAGGGACATCTTCAGAATCATACTCCATCTAGCCAATAGAATTTATATTTCTGCATTCATAATTAGACACCTCACCACTACCAGAGAGGGACAGCAACAAACATTTCAACTTACCATCCAACAGAACTAGAATTTAAATATACATATCTAAGTATGATCCAGACTTGCAATATGAGAAACCTTGGGTAGAGGCAGGAGAATGAGAAACCCATAAATTATAGAATCACAGAATGGTTTGGCTTGGAAGGGACTTTAAAGATCATCTAGTCCCAACCCCCTGCCTTGGCAGGGACATCTTCCACTAGATGAGGTTGCACAAAGCCCCATCCAGCACTAGAAAGCAGGTGCCCCTATGACACTCAGAGTGTAATCATCAACCACTAACATTTCTAAGTTCTTATTGGCACTGTGTCCCATCCAAAGACCTGGATTATGGAAGAAACTTTTCCAAATGGAACTCATCCTTCCCACTCAATTCTAAGGGCCTTGACCTGCTCGTGGAATGTAAGAACAGCCTTTAAACAAGCATGGTGATACCATATTTTGTTTTAAATTTGCTGCAAAAATGGGACCACAGGTAGAAAACTCAGGCAGATGTTTGGGTTTTTTTCTGTCAAACCAAACTAGCCTGCAGATTCATGATCAAAAAGAGTATTTTGCTAGCACCCAAAGCCATGATTTTTTCTTTTCATTAAACTTATATTAATATCTGCAATTGTTGCACCAGTGATCTTACTTCTTTGATCCCATACTATAGATTGTCAGGATAGATTTTTACTCAATTTTTTCCTTGCCTTTGGTAACAGAACTCATTTCATTTTGTGCTTATGTCCAGGAAACATCCTGAAATTCTGATGGTTGCCTACAAAAGTGATGATTCTTCCTCTATGTCAATGTAACCCACATTCTTTTGAATTCCCACCACTGTGGCCAAGCACTGGGTCTAAGTTTTGTGTTAAAGTCCCTGTGCTTAATCAAGGTCTAACAATGTAGCTCTCTACCTGTGGTCAAGCAGGCCTAAAGAAAGGAAAATAAAGCAAGAAGGAAGAAAGCAAAGAGAACGTAGAGAAAATATAAAGAAGAAGGAAGGAGATAAAGAAAAAATAATACACCAAAAAACCAAAAACCAAACCAACAAGGAAGTAGCAATAAGAAATGAAAAACAACTGGTTGTGTAAGAATTTTGTTGTATTTGGTATGTATTTCAATCTGTGCATTCCGGAACATGTACTTTGTTTGTTTGATTGCTCTTCTCTTGTTACCAGTGAGGTTTCATTACCATGCCTAGTCAACCCAATATGTATAAGAAGCAGCATGATCAGGCAATCACTGGGAAAAACTCTCTGGAAGAAAAGGGTAATTCTTTAGAAAGGAAATCACAGTAAACCCCATGAGAGAAGTCATTCCAGACTCAGATCAATTAATACTTTGCATAACACTATTACAATACTCTGTATTGTTTATGCCTTTCAGATGAAAGCTGGAAAGTAGGGAGAAAATAATCTTTAGAAATTCCTTAAAAAAACATATAGTCAGTTCTAAAATAATCCTGTGGCATACATATTGCATGACAGCTATGAATATAGTGAAAATACTTTAACAAATGAACCTATTTCATGTCTCAAATGAACTCAAAGCAAAAAATGTTTAAACAATACTCCTGACCATAGGCACACATTAGACAGGAAATAAACTGTAACATATCTGACCTTCCAGCATTCGATTAAAAAAAAAAAATCAAGCATCTAAAGTACAAGTAAGGAAATGAAAGTTACTTCACTTATTACTCTTAAGTAGGATGTGTAGACATTTTTGCAAATGCCATGAGGCATCTCTATGCATCTTTAGGGATCTAATTGTGTTTAAAAACATGACACCCTTCTCTGAAAGAGGCAGGTTCTGTAATCAGGCTGCTGGCAATGTGAAGCTGCACGTGTATCAGTCTCTTTGTTCCTCTTCTATATTGACACAGGCTTGTGATGTTTTGTTCTCAATAAATCACTTCTTTTAAAACACAGGCTCTCTAGTGTACCACAGTGTCAGTGGCTAATTGCTAGGTGAGTATTAACTGTTGAGTTCATCTGGATTACTAAAGTAAACTAGATAGATTACTTGATGCCAATCTGTAAGAGCTCATCAAAATTAAATTGCACAAGCATATTCTTTTTTAACAGTCTTTGGTAAACCTTTGTCTTCCATCCTTCAAATTTATCTTCGCATCACCTTCTCCCTTTGACCCAAATGATATCCATTCTCCCCACTTCAGAAACTGATTGTTTCTCTTAACCTCTGCCCAATCCTGTCACATGCTCATTTATCATGCTCAATTTGCCCAAGCAGACTCTTCGGTTGTGATTCTGGTTTTCTTTTTTTTTTTTTACTTACTGGAATGCAGGATTCCCATTCTAAAATCTTGAAACTCCACAGAATTGCTCCATAAGGTCTATTCTGGATCTGGGTGGGGTCTCAGCATCAGCAACCACTTCACTGAAGGAGCAAGGAGTTTACATGCCATAAAACGCTCAGACTGCAATCAGGAAGAGATCTGCAGTCTTGCTGGTCCTCTGTTGTGTTGGACACATTCCCAGTGAGACAGCCTGACCCCACAGGGTGATAATATAATTCCCCTCACTACTTCCTTGCACTTCTTTCATTATCATGAATCCTGCTGTGCTTTGAAAAGCACAGCACCCTGAGAAGTGCAGTTTTCTGAGCCACTAACTCTTCAAGGAAGCTTTTGAAGGAAGTCATCGAGATTGCTCAGGAGCCCAGAAAAACTAAACGCCATTCAAATCACTGGAAAAAAAAAGGCACCTTTAGTATAGGAACAGTTGCAAGTCCTAGAACACAGAAAAAATGTATTAGATAGGTGTACTGCCCTTATGCAAAAAGATGTTGGATTGTCCTTCCTCTGAGGGCCCTGGCTGCCAAGCTGATTTACACATTCAGAAAATAAACTGAAAATATACCATTTTCATTTGCTGTAATAAACAGTCTTACCTATCAGTCTTCGAGAAGAATAAAGCAGTATAACCAGAGAGATGGACAAACCCCATTATTTCATTACTTTGAGTTAATCAGAAGGGGGCATTTGCTTACACAACCATGTCACTACCTGACAAACACGTAAGATACATTTTCCAGTCTTTAGCCCCTGCATTTATATCCCACTTCAGCCTCACAAACTCCCAGTTTCTAAACTGAGACAATCCTCAATTCAAGATGCTAACAGCAGCTTTGAGGTAGAAAAATGAGCCCCAGGTACAGCCCAGTGGCAGACTACACTTTCAGATTGTAATATTTCATCTCAAAATGCAACCTCTTAGGATCAAGCAGAAAGCCTTCCCCATAGAATCACAGAATCCCAAGGGTTGGAAGGGACCTCAAAAGATCATCTAGTCCAACCCCCCTGCAAGAGCAGGGTAACCTAGAGTACATCACACAGGAACTTGTCCAGGCGGGCCTTGAATATCTCCAACGTAGGAGACTCCACAACCCCCCTGGGCAACCTGTTCCAGTGCTCTGTCACTCTTACAGTAAAGAAGTTCTTCCTGATGTTAACGTGGAATCTCCTATGCTCCAGTTTACACCCATTGTCCCTTGTCCTACCTCTGGATATCAATGAAAAAAGCCTAACTCCATCATCCTGACACCCACCCTTTACATATTTGTAAACACTGATGAGGTCACCCCTCAGTCTCCTCTTCTCCAAGCTAAAGAAACCCAGCTCCCTCAGCCTCTCCTCATAAGGGAGGTGTTCCACTCCCTTCATCATCTCTGTGGCTCTGTGCTGCAGAGATTTCAAGCAATTCCCTGTCCTTGAACAGAGGGGTCCAGAACTGGACGCAATATTCCAGATGCGGCCTCACCAAGCAGAGTAGAGGGAGAGGAGAACCTCTCTTGCCCTACTAATCACACCCTTTCTAATGCATCCTAGGATGCCATTTGCCTTCTTGGCCACAAGGGCACATTGCTGGCTCATGGTCATCCTCCTATCCACCAGGACCCCCAGGTCTCTTTCCCCTTCACTCCTTTCCAGCAGGTCAACCCCCAACCTGTACTGGTACATGGGGTTGTTCTTCCCCAGATGCAAGACTCTACACTTGCCCTTGTTGAATTTCATCAAGTTTCTCCCTGCCCAACTCTCCAGCCTGTCCAGGTCTCGCTGAATGGCAACACAGCCTTCTGGTGTGTCAGCCACTCCTCCCAGTTTAGTGTCATCAGTGAACTTGCTGAGGGTACACTCAGTTCCCTCATCCAGGTCGTTGATGAAAATATTAAACAGCACTGGTCCCAGCACCGACCCCTGAGGGACTCCACGAGTCACAGACCTCCAGCTAGATTCTGTGCCATTGACCACAACTCTGCCTTCCTTTCAACCAGTTCTTGATCCACCTCACTACCTGATCGTCAAGCTCACACTTCCTTAGCTTATCTATGAGAATGCTGTGGGAGACAGTATCAAATGCCTTACTGAAATCAAGAAAAACCACATCTACCACTCTACCATCATCCCTCCACCTAATCACTTCCTCATAGAAGGCTATAAGTTTGGTCAAACATGACTTCCCCCTCATAAAACCATGTTGGCTGTTCTTAATGACCCCCTCATCCTTGATATATCTAGAGATGGTGTCAAGAATAAGTTGTTCCATCACCTTTCCAGGGGCGGAGGTAAGGCTGACCGGTCTATAATTACCCGGGTCCTCCTTCTTGCCCTTCTTATAGACTGGTGTGACATTTGCCATCTCCCAATCCTCAGGCACCTCTCCCATTTCCCACGATTTACCAAAGATGATGGAGAGTGGCCCAGCAATGACCTCTGCCAGCTCCCTCAGCACCCGTGGGTGCATTCCATCTGGACCCATTGATTTATAGATGTCCAGATTGCATAGCTGATCCCTAACCCAATCCTCATCTACTAAAGCAAACTCCTCCTTTGTCCTGACTCCTCCTGGGGACACCACTTCCTGATGGGTGTGGAGCTGAGGCCTGCAGACCCCTGCGGCTCCTCCTTGCCCTCCTTCCACCCTCACCTCAGGGCTCGCAGGGCTGTTTCTGACTGTTTCTCCCTCGCTCCTCACTGCAGGTGGTGTTTTGCCCCTTCTCACACCGGCTCTTCACAAGGTGACCTCTGGTGGGTTGATCAGAGCCGGCTGGAACTGGCTTTGTCTGGCACAGGGCAGCCCCAGCCTCTCCTCACCAGGGACACCCTGCATGAGTTGGGGTATTGGAAGGAAAACGACCAGCTCCACCTATGAACAGTTGTAAGGGATGTGATAGGAGACATGCACACACTGAAAAAGAAAACTTGTAAACAACCTATACTGACAACAGCCACTATTTACTGACGTAGCTGCGTCTCTGTGGCCTTCATCACCCCAAACTGGTATATCTACTTAATCCTCTCAGGGACAAGGCAAGGCAATTATCCTCTGTTTCAGCAAAGAAAGAGATGGTTTGATCCTGGTCTTACAGGACATTCAGGGTAAAATCACTAAGCTTTTGTTTGCCATCATATTCCATGGGTGTTTGAGATCAGTGTTCAGCCTGCAGTATTTGTTCACAAACCACCACCAAAACCTGAAAGTTTGAATAAAATACCCCAACACACTACCATTATCAAACGAATGGGGTTTTAATTTTCACTCTGTACCTACGGCACAGGTTGACAACTGTAAAGCTGTGCTGCTACAATAACACTACAAAGGAGACTTTTAGATTTATACTGGTAAAGAAATGCTGTGTGTTGTACTACAGGACCTAGGAAATTAAATTGCTTTAGAAACAAAAGATATCATGGAGCAAAGAGCAGGTATCAAATACATACTTAATTGAGCATTTTACGTTAGAAACCAAAGAACTTCTGGGAAAACCATTGATACAGCTCCACGACAGTCAACACAAACTTATACCTGCTCAAGATCTGGTCAATGTAGATATGATATATCTGCTTCTACTGTTAACACATCATCCTATTCATTTTTTCTGCAGTTGTACTGAAGGTCTGACATGCATCTATATCTCATTTTGATATGTCTCTGTATTTTCATGTCAGTCATTTAGCAACTAATTATATGAGAAGAAAAATAAAGTATCCACCTTTGAGAAGAGCAGCAGTGTCAGAGATAGCAGCTCTCTTTTTTCCACTCCTGAGATATGTTTCCATCACACTACAATGAGCTTTTAGCCTAGCCCTACACACAGGGAACATCTTTGTCTTCCCATGCCCCTGATACATTCTTTGTTAGGATAATGAAAACAAAAACCCAAAAACCTCAAGGCATCAACCATGCTAATACAGAAACTCTTCACCAGGAACATAACTAAAGCCATTCTAATGGCTAGCACAGAGGACATTAGGAAGCTCTTAGAAGGAGGAACTTTGGGGTTAAAAAGGATAAAAATCATTAAGCAACAGGTGAGAAGTGTCCCTGAGGCAGCTTTAACCCAGCCACCTCTGCTCTCATCAAGTAACTCAGCAGAACAGCTTTCTGGCACCAATCTACTGCAACTTGTACCAGCGTTTGCTATAAGCATGAGCTGAAATTTCATACTATGAACAGTTATTAAGGCCTCTTACTATTATAAATCATACACAAAATTGCCAGAGCAATTTCAGCAGGGTGTTTATGTGCATTTGAACAGCTGTTCTGAAGTAACAGCTCTTCACCCGCAGTTATTTCTTGTGTCTTGAGGTGATGAAGATTTGGGAACAAAATATTCTTGCATGGAAGAACACTGCTACTCAGTAATTAAGCACATTGTAATTCACAGCAGAATGCCAGCAAGGAAGGACTGTCCTCTGATTATTAAAAAAAAAAAAAAGATTCAGAAAACAAATCATGTTTTGCCATGGCTTCCTTTCAAGGCCCTGTTCTCCATCTACAAAACAGGAAGAACAGTGCTCCCTTGTGAAACAGTGAAACTGATGTCATTTGTAGGTTCCAGACTCTGCTGCGTATGTTATTATACATTATTACATACTACTAATGAACTGAAGTGTGTGGCAGTGACAGGTGCAATCAAGGAACTGAGGCATGACATTTGCAAGAATGCTGTGGAAAAGATAAGAAAATGCAAAATGGAGATCTGTGCTGGTTTTGGCTGGGACAGAGTTGATTTTCTTCACAGTACCTAGTATGGGGCTGTGTTTTGGGTTTGTGCTGCAAGCAGTGTTGATAACACAGTGATGTTTTCGTTAGTGCTAAGCAGTGCTTACACAGAGCTAAGGCCTTTTCTGCCTCTCACCCCATCAGTGAGTGGCTGGGTGTACACAGGAGCTGGGAGGGGACACAGCCAGGACAGCTGATCCTAACTGACCTCAGGGGTATTACACACGATATGGTGTTGTGCTCACCCTATAAAGCTGGGGGAAGAAGAAGAAAGGAGGGACATTCGGAGTGAAAGCATTTTTTTCCCAAGTCACCATTACGTGTCAGTTCTGCTATCCTAGAGAAGGTTGAACACCAGCTTCCATGAAAAGCGGTGAATCGATTGCTTGGTTTTGCATTACCTGCATGTGGGGTTTTGCTTTCTTTAATGGAGTTCACAACCTTGCCTGCAGGAAGGAATAACTGAAATGTTATTCCAGTGGTTATGAGCTGGTGAGGTGTGAAATGCACCACATACAGATAATTACTCATTGATGCACAATACCACGTAGGTATCCACTGCCTTCAGTTGTGCTACTAATGTGCTATACAATCCTTTTTCTCTAAAGGATCTAAAATACCATTGGCATAACACTGTGGCCAGAAAAGTCCTCAGTTGTCTTGTTGGATTATGTTTCTCTTCAGATACATGTATGTGTAGATGTGGTGCTAAATAATTCTATGATTCTATGAAACTGTACAAACAACTCTGCAAAATAATGTAGCAAAATTTTTAGTTAAGAACAAACTAAAACACTTCAAAATGAGACCCTCAGTTCTTCAAATAATGGAAATCTGGGAAAAGACAGCTCAATGTGGCTTTGCTTCTCAGAGCAGACCACACTGCTCTATCCTGAGCAGATCAGAAGTGATTAAAACTGTACCATCAATACAATCTGTGGCCCACTGTGTGGAGTGTGCAGAATTCATTGAAGTTAGAAATATGGCTACCATTTAAATATGACTAAGAAACAGCACAGACATCTAAGATCTGTTATAAATTTCATGTGGCCTGATGCCAAATACATGGTGGTACCGAACAGGGGTAGGATGTGGACTCTTGCAGTATTCATATTGTAGTGAATTGCCATTTAAGTTACTTAACACTGTGTCCCACATCTTTATTTATAACTCTGATTTCCCCTTAAAATAATCCTGCCTGACCCCTTCAAGGGTTAGATTAATTAGAGGAAGTGCGCAGCAGGACCAGGTATTGTTAAGGCAGGCACCCTGAACAACTGGTAGCAACGCCTTATTAAAGCAAAGGTGTGAGTGTGTGGCTTCTGATCACACCAGGGTATATTTCCTCTTCCCAGGTCTGGATTTGGTCTTCAGGAAAGAGCAGTCCCAGACTGTGCTCATACACTGTCTGTGTTTACAGAAAAACAGAGGGGAAGTTGACCTTGCCTGCAGAGAGGATCAAAGAGCAGACTCCTGAAGTCCTCTGGCATACTTACAATCAGCATGCCTGTTGTTTACAGCTTTCTCTTCAAATTTAGAAGCAGAGCCTTTTCTCATTTCACTTGTTCCTGGCTGCAGAAAGGTCTCCAGCTATTTATGTATGTTGCAGAGGTGCCAAAAGACACACAACACGGCTGGCAGCTTCCAGGGGGCCTGGCTCCACTACCACTGCAACTATCCAGAGTTTGTGATACTGGAAAAGAGGACAAATTTGGAGGGTAGCAAAAAAGTAATTGAAGTAAACCCTCCCAGCTCTTTTGAACTGAGGACAATTCTGACATTCAAAAGCACTAAAATGTTTCCTAGTGTGATACTCTTTTTTAGACTTCATAATTAAGACAAAGGGAGCAGAACAGCTTCACATCCTTGAGAGCCTGTTAGCAGCTCATTCATTATCCATGCATGAGCTGGCTCAGATGAAACACAAGTTTTTTTAACCCATCACACAAAATGTGAGGTATACTGCAGTTTGGCAAATGGTGTAGTTACTATGTCTTCTTCATGCACAGTGCATCTTTATGGAAACAAAGATGTATGCACAGAGCAGAAGCCATCTGGTCATTCTGTCAAGCACAGGGTGATTTAAAGTTTCAATTCACACTGGTTTGGTTTGCTTCTCCAACAAACACAAAAACTTTGGCTTTCTTAAAAAGTGAAGAAAATTTGCAGTGAGACTAAAAAATGATCTTGTGTTTCAATTAAGAGCCCCAAACTGAATTGTTTTCCACTTCCCTATCTCCTTTCTCTCTTTTTCTTATCATGTTGGGAAAAGGAAAGAAATTAGAGAAAAAATATGATGGTACTAAACAATAATGTTTGCATCACTTCCTTCTATGTTTTTTTTTTACTTAAAAAGTCTACAAGTAAAGAAGAAACTGAAAGACTAAAGAAAACATAATTTGGCTTTCCATTCTCCTCCATGGCACCTTTTGCTGTACCTACAAAGTCTCCCTTAGTTAGAACTAAGCCATGGTGAAACACTTTTTTCCCTTGCTGCTCCTTAGATAGCCTCAATTATAAGCCAAGCAGAGTGACAATGAAGCATTGACAGCACATCACTTACACACTTTATAATAAGTTCTTTCTTGTGTGTGCTTATGTTTTACTGCTTCTGAATGTCAGAATTGTCCTCAGTTCAAAGGAGCTCGGAAGGGTTACTTCAATTACTTTTTTGCTACCCTCCAATGTTGTCCTCTTTTCCAGTATCACAAACATATTACACCTCTCAAACGCTCTTCTCATTCAGATCCCTTTCCAGTACTCCCTTTCCAATACTCCCATACAACTACTGGTTTACACATAAAGCAGAATTCTTCCTGCAGCTTCTCACCAACCACCTCAAGATTGTTTCTCATCACTTCTTTTTAGAGCAGACCCTCCCAGGTGTGGACACACTCCTAGCTGTCATTGCTCCCCAAGATGCCATGTGTGCTGCTTTTTGATACTGTAGTCTGATGTGAAGGTGAACCTCAAACAAGAGGAGATCACAAGTAATGCTTGGGCCTAGCAGCTGCTTCAGCCAGTCACCATGGATGATATGCAAACCTCAGCTGGGGACTGGACGGGTATTTTAAGAACCACAGATGCACAGTTGGAAAATAGCCCATTTAACCCATAGTTAAGATCTTGGAGCAGATCCTCCTGGAAACTATGCTAAGGCACATGGAAAATAAGCAGGTGATTGGTGACAGGCAACATGGATTCACTAAGGGCAAATTTTGCCCAACAAATTGGTGGCCTTCTATCATAAGGTTATAGCCTTAGTGGATAAAGGAAGGGCAAGTGACATCATCTACCTGGACTTGTGCAAGGCATTTGATACTGTCCCACATGACATCCTTTTCTCTGAACTAGAGAGGCATGGATTTGACAGATGGGCCACATAACGGATAAGGAATTGGCTGAATAGTTGCACTCAAAGAATTACAGTCAACAGCTTGATGTGCAGGTGGAGACTTTGCCTGCAACATGGACAGTGGGAGAAGGACTTGGGGATGTTGACTGACAAGAAGTTCAACACGACCTGGCAGTGTGCACTCACAGCCCATAAAGCCAACTGTGTGCTGGGCTGCATCAAAAGGAGCAAGACCAGCAGGTGGAGGGAGGGGATTCTCTCCACTCTCATGAGGCCCCACCTGCAGTACTGTGTTCAGCTGTGGAGTCCTCAACAGAGGGATGTGAACCTGTTGGGGTGAGTTCAGAGGAGGCCATGAAGATCTTCAGAGGACTGGAATACTTCTGCTATGGAGATAGGCTAGCATAACTGGGGTTGTTCAGCCTGGAGAAAGGGTGGCTGCACGGAGACCTTAGAGCAGCTTCCAGTGCCTAAAGGGGGACTACAAAAAAGCTAGAGAAGAGTGTTTTATAAAAGATAGTGACAGAACAAAGGGCAATGGCTTTAAACTGAAAGAGGGTAGGTTCAGATAATATATAAATTTGTTCTTTACTGAGAGGGTGCTGAGGCACTGGCACAGGTTGCCCAGAGAAGCAGTGGCTGCTCCATCCCTAGAAATGTTCAAGGCCAGATTGGACAGAGCTTTGAGCAACCTGGTCTACTGGAAGGTGTCCCTGTTCATGGCAGGGATGATCTTTATCACCCTTCCAACCCAAATCATTCTATGATTCTATGGTGATACCTGCTGCAAGTACCAATATGCAGCAGCATGTACACTTTAAAAACTGAGCATTCAAAAGAACATGGTGTTTCTTAGCACAACTTAAAGCACACCAACACAGCCATGATGGAGTTGCACCTCATATACATAGTAAATACTAATGAGCTCTCTCTGAGAAGCAGAAGAATATGGGATGTTGGAGGAAAATGTTATCATATATGGAAAACAGGCAGATTCAGTCTGGAAATGGAAAGCACAGAGGTGGATTGTGGGGGAGGGAAAAGCTACTGGCAAGGGAAGAAACAATGAAATAGAAGGAAAAGACAAACGGGAGCTAGAAATCACAGTGAGGAAAGCCTGTGCACATACCCCCAGTGCAGAGAATCCCCTCCCTCTGCTGAGCTTCCCGACCTGAAACGTTGGGCAGAGCTTCAAGAAATCCTCAGCATGCTCTCTGACTGAAAGTATGAGTCATCAGCCCCCAGGATGACTCATGGCCGCACTCCTCCACCCTGAGTGGCAAATGAAAATATAGATGAAGAGGAAGGTCGGGCTGAGGACAGTACTACTAGCCAGGGAATTTCTCAGCCTCTCGCTATGTCAACACTCATGTCATGAATCTTTTCACATTCAGCAGCTGGCGGCTGAGGAGGAGACAGCAGTGACCATCTGGGAAAGGAAAGAGGGGTGCCATTCTCCCTCCTGGTGCTTGCCAGAGAGGGAGACATTTTGGCAACAGAAGTACCCCAGAGACATAAAAACAGCAACTGGTACTCAGTAGTTAGTTTGCAGGTGAACAAGGAACACAAAGGGGAAAATGAAAAAGGGTTTTGCATGTCTGGGCTGACTGGGCTCCAGCTCTGTGGGGAGGGCACTACTGAATAGTTTGCCCGGCTGAAATCCTGACCTCATTAATATTACTGGGAATTTGTCCACAGGCCTGAGCAGAGCTGGTTTTTACCATGGCTTTAGTGCCACATGATACAGAGAAACAGCAAAGACTTGAGGCGCGGGTGAAGGCCAAGCTCTGTTACTGTCTAGGGGGATGCACTCTGGTCGTACCTCCCTGAGCACCCCTGCCGTGTGCCACCCGCAGCTCCCAGCTGCCCCTGAGCAGATGCCCCAGCACTGGGCTCCACTCCAGGCTGTGCCTGGGCCATGGGGCTGAGGCAAAGCAATGCACTGACACAGCTACACAGGCTCTGGGAACGGAGCTTCGAGGCACTGCTTTGGCAATGGCCACACAGCCAGGCCATGGGAAGTGGCCTGTGCTCATTCTGCTGCTAGACTCACTGCTCACTGCTACAGAAGCAGCTGTGTTGCACTTAATTTCCATCACCTGTCTTTAAGTGCAGATTGATTGAGAGGTTGTCTGCCATCAATGCTTGCTGGAGCAGCACATGCGCCCACATTGTGCCATGCTGCTATCCCTTCTTGCCTCCCTTATAGTTCAGTGCCACATCCTCCCTTCTTTTTCCATTATGTTTGTTCAGACTCCAAGTTACTGGAGCTATGACTCTAGCTCTTGGGAGCTGTTTGCCCCACAAGGTCTCCATTTTTTTTTTTGGTTCTTGGAGCTACCAGTGAGTTAATATAAAATCATTCACATGCTGTCTTGTCATATAGCACAGAGCTCGCTTTCTCTGTGCCGAGTCTTTTCCTGGAATCTTCAGGACACTGGCTGGATCGTTAATATTCTGCTCCCATGACAAAGGGAATTGAATCATTTAGTAGCACATTAAAAAATTATCAACATAAATCTGAGCAGCAACATTTCAGCTTTTTTTCAACTAGACCAGTGAAATTCAACATTAAATCTAAGTGCAATGAAGCATTAATTTCATTTAAGCACTTCATCTTCCCTAATTACCTTCAGCCTGGAACCCCCTTTCCTTTCAATTCCTTTCTAGCAGCTCTTGGCCTCCAGCTAAAATAATGCCCTTTCACTACCCTTTTTTATCAAAGCATTGCCCTGAACATGCATCCAAGGATGTCAAGATAGATACACTTTTGCAGATACATTTAATGCTTGTGTAAATGAATGAATACTCAAGTTAGGGTGTGCTTTATAAGTAACACATAAGATATATCCGAAATTGAGTAGTGCCTGTCATTTGTGGCCACAGCGTGCGGCAAACACCTCCCGCCCCAGGACAGTTCAGGTTTTGTAATTCCATAGACAGCAGTAGTTACTGACTGTTCTCAGCCAGGAGCCCTGCTTTCCTGCATGGACTCAGTACTGCATGGACTTAGCCTTGCTATTCAGAGATGCTTCCTTCTTCTCATTCCCATACAGATTCAGTTTTCACTGCCTGCCAGTTCCAAGCTGCTGGTGCCCAGCTGAAAGCAGTGGTCAAAAGCCATCAATGGCAACTCATGACATGCATGGAAACCCCACCAGGAGACAGATGTAGAAGGAACAGAGGGCTCACTCTAGTTTGAGATACTGTCATAAGGGTAGAAACATTCTCCCCTTTCCAAGGACCAGCCTTTATGCGAAAAGCAACTAATGAGTGAATGTTATCATGGTTGTTTTTAATATGCTCCTGCATCTCACAGAAAATTTAGGGAAATTTGAGATGTTCTGAAGGTTGTGCTCTTTTTTTTTTCCTCTGCTCTTGCTGCTTCGTTTTCAATCCTTTTCTGAGGTCGTGCTCCTTGCCTTATA
Organism: Melopsittacus undulatus; assembly: GCF_012275295.1. Classification (NCBI taxonomy): domain Eukaryota; kingdom Metazoa; phylum Chordata; class Aves; order Psittaciformes; family Psittaculidae; genus Melopsittacus; species Melopsittacus undulatus. The sequence goes on from NC_047528.1 coordinate 101,837,408, forward strand.
ACAGTATGTTTTTCTCTATGGCAACTAAGCTATTCTGCATTAAAATATTGAAATACAAATGTTAGAAAAAGCAAATGGCCCATCTAGACCAGTACTTGCAATTTACATCATAAAATAATTCTCTCAGTGCAATGGTCTGTCTCAGAACACTATTCTGATGACACAATTCATAATAAGGCAAATTTTCCCTGTGCCATAGTAACCTCACTTGTGCAATGTTCTGTAATGGACAAAGAGGTAAAAGAAGGAGAAAAGAAAGGTATTTATGCCTTTTGACAACAGCCCTGAAGCTTGACAGCCTATTTCAGAATCTGCAATTTGAAGAGCTCTGTGTGTTCAGCCCAGCCAAGCAAGGGCTGGCACAAAATATGATTATCCCAGGTATATTTATAGAGGAGATACATTGGAGAAGAAGAAGAGCTAATGAAGAACAAATAGCACAAGAACAAATGGGAATAAATGAGCCACAATAAAAGTAGGCTGGAGACTAGAAAATGCTTCTACCTTGCTGTTCTGGAAAAGCCTCGCAGAAGGAGTACAGGGGGTAGAAAAAACATGGGTATTTTTAGGAAATAAAAATATGGGGAACTTTTCTCATTGTATGGCCTGATGATTATTATAGCAGGGGATCATTTCAGGAATTTTCTATCCCTATCTAGTTCTCTTTCTAGAGCATTTACATTTCTTCTGAAAGCAGATTCCTACAGGCTCTAAGAATATCCTTATGGAGGATTGTCTCTATGATGTACCAGCCTTTTTGATGAAATTTTAATCCAATCTTGTTTAACATGCAGACTTTGTAGACTTGAATGAAAAATACAACACTGATTTGCTCAACCAAATCAATCTATTTGTCCAAAAGATGCTTTCTGATTCACAAAGGAATTAAATCACGTGGCTTGCACTACATAAGAAGCAGTCTGGTGTCATTGAATACCCATTTATATTGACTTTGTTAACCTCTGGCAGCAGCACAAATGGGGTTCAGTGCTGGCACATCTTACAATTTGAATTAGTTTGCTTTTAGATGTAGTAAGTCCCAGTCTGTAAGCCCTTGTTAGCATAGCCCACCTTGCATTGGAGCCCAGGCACCAGTGCAAAGCCACACAGAAGGAGTGCGCCATCCTGACACCCCCCCTCATCCATTTGGTCAGATGCCACATGAGTAAAAGCCACAACACATTTCCACCGCTCCTGCCAGTTCACCTGCTCTGATGCCAGACACAGGGGAAAGTGACCCCAAATTTCCCATTTCTCTCCCAGACACATCAGCTGACTTAACAAACAGTATTATATTGGCTTACACATCTTGCAAGCTGATACTAAACAAGCCTTAGGTAAATGAGAATTGGGCCCTTTTAGTATATACAAGCACATGCATATAAGCATATAATACACGGCTGTAGGGCAGAAGAATAAAATGCAGCCAAAATGACTCCTGTAGTGCACCTGGCATCCAGGGATGCTGCATCCACCTGCCAGAGACAGCACTGCAGTGTCCCAGTGGGACTGCCAGGGCTGGGTGAGCTGCTAACAGCCTTCCTCCATCACCAAGCCAGCAGGTATGCTCAGCATCCTCCCAGAGGCACTGGGCTCTGCAGCTCTCTGCCTGCTCATGTTCAGGAATGCCATAGTAACTGCATGATACACACTTTTTAAAGAAGCCTGGCCCTGCACAGGCCCCTCCATTTTCATTGCTGTCTGCCCAGAGGAGGGGAAACCCAAAAGGCTGTGTTTCTATTTCTGTCTCCTGGACTGCAGAGCACCTCATAGCTTAACTGGTTCCTTGCTGAAGATTGACTTCCACAGCACTAAATATAGGAAATGTGCACTCTGCAGGGGCTAAATTTAGCTTTGCTGCGTTAGAAGGGGAGGAACCTTGTTACTGGAGGCAGGAAAGCAAAACCACTGCAGGCAGGGAAAGTTGGGTGATGCAGTAGCAGCCACTGCTCTATTGTGCTAGCACAGGAGAAATTGAATTAGAAAGTTCAGTTCTGGCCTTGATTTTCTCTTTTTAAACATATCTATTCAATGCCCTAGTGGGGTTTTACAGTAGTTCACTTCCTCCAGAATAAATTACATATCTCCATGTTATTCTTGTAAAAACATGTAGGAATAATCCTTTTTTAAATCAAGGAGAGACTTTAATACAAATTAAAATTCAGGGTTGGAGGCATTTTAGCTTGCTACAGATGGCATGTAAAGCCCTATATAAACACCCTCACAGGCCATAAATCATGACTACCTGCCTTAAGCCTGAGAAGGCTTTTCAGGAATGTTAATCGCTGCTAAACAGAGAGGACTGGCCATCTCACAGCTGCAGCCTTGCACCTCTAAGTAACCTATTCTAGCACACTCAGCAGGGGGGCATAGGACTGGGACTCTGATCCCAAGCTGTGCTATTCACTGCAGATAAGACAACATGCCTGATAGGTTTTCCTACCTATCTGCTGAAGGTAGCAGAATTTCTCCTGTGCTGCAGAGCATTTTCAGAGCTGAGTGAAGAGTTAACGCCCTAACTCGAGCTGGTGGCTCCTCATTACAAACCACAAAGAGCTGGGAAGGCTGGAATTTTAACAAATTTTAACAAAAATACTATACAGAAAAATGTCTTGACTGCTTGAAAACAGGCTTTCTAGCTGGTATCATCACCCATGAATCAGCAAAGGCAGGTGACTGGCAACAGACACCCCACGCCTTCAGGGAGGGGATGGCCCAAGCTGGGAGAGCATCATGGAAGATGTAGTTTAAGGTGGCCCACACTTATGCACTGACACTTAAAGGAGTGGTAGCACCCAATTGTGATGGTGTTTCAGAAATGTGAGGATTAGCTTATTTTCGGAATTTTAGAGTCACATTTCTCTACCACCGTTCTCATTTACATGCAAGGATCTCCAATAAGAAATGGCTCTCCTGTGAAGACACAGACCTTAGAACAGCCATCCAGTAGCTAAACAGGGGCTTTTTACAAGGGCATGTAGTGACAGGACCAGGGGGAATGGCTTTAGACTGACAGAGGGGAGATTTAGATTAGATAATAAGGAAGAAATTTTTCACTGTGAGAGCAGTGAGACACTGGAACAGATTGTCCAGAGACACTGGATGCCCCATCCCTGGAAGTGTTCAAGGCCAGGCTGGATGGGACTTTTGAGCAACCAGGTCTTGTGTTTGGTGTCCCTGCCCATGACAGGGTGGTTGGAACTAGGTGATCTTTAAGGTCTCTTCGAACACAAACCATTCCATGATTCTGTAAAACAAAGTACGAGCTAGATCAGCCCCAGGTGGAGAATTATTATGCTATAGGAAACCAAATTGAAACACCACTAACATAGCTACTTCATCTTCATACAGATATTGATGATACACAAACTACATGATGGAGAAGATGACCTTTTCTAAAAAGAAAACATTGGGTCCACCAAATATTCTTGTCAGACCCAAATATAATGACCAAAACCTCCTTTTCCAAGTCTGCATTAGATTGAGCCCTCGTTCATTCAGACAAGTGACAGCAGCACAGCTGTTTTACCAAGGACTGTGAACAAAAGTACGTTATTCACTATATACTTAAGATCTATACCAGGAAAGCAAATGGGCCCAACATCTGTTTTCTAGTACAGACTGGCCTTTTTCCACCTACTCTTATAGCCCAACTCCCTTATAGCTCAAAACATTTTGGTTCTTGTTAACTTTCAAGCTGTGCAAGCAAATTGTCTGCTGGATTGATATTTGACAGGGGCCAAAACAGGTCGGTAACAACAGCTGAGCATTATAAACAAAATCATACTCAGCATCTGGGAACAACCTCTGGGACTGTTTATTAGCATAGATGTAGTCACTGAGCTTAAACTGAGAAAACCAAAACTGTTTGTCTTCTCCCTCAATACATCCAGTAAACAATGCTAAACTAAATACTGTTTGGTCTGACTCACAGCCTGCACACACCTACCAGCCCTCTTGTCAGCAATGAACTCACACCCCATCACTTCAAGTTTTGGTCCTGGGAGCCAACAATGGTATAACCAACACACTGATGTGTTGGAGTAGATAAGTCCCCCCAGAATTATAAAACCAACTGGGCTGGAAAAGACCTTTAAGATCATCAAGCTCAGCCATTACCCCAGCACTGCCAAGTCCACCACTTGAAGATAAAACTAAGCCAATTGAGGCAGCTCCCCAGGAGTTTCATTGTTCATAGATTCACACCATACATTTTTAGCCACATGTAATAATTCCAGCCACTTCTAATGCTACAGGTTGTAATTCTCAATCCTCTGTACTTTCAAAAGGCAAGGGACATCTTATCCTATACTGGTTTGACTGTAGATTTTCTGCATAATAGCTTGTATAGTGCTATGTTTGGGGTATGTGACCAAACCAGTGTTGATAAAACAGGGATGTTTTAGCTGTTGCTGAGCAGTGCTTACACAACATCAGCCTTTCTTTCTCACCCCATCAGCGAGTGGTTGGGGGTGCACAAGGGGTTGGAAGGGGACACAGCTGGGACTGCTAATCCAAACCGACCCAAGGGATATTCTACACTATACGACATTGTGCTTAGCAATTAAAGCTGGGGGGGAAAGGAGGAATGTTTAGCATTATGGCATTTGTCTTCCTAAGGAAACACTTCATGTGACAAAGCCCTGCTTTCCCACAGATTGAAAACAATGGATGCCCGAAGAACAATAGGAAGTAGGGAATCATAGAATAGTTAGGGTTGGAAAGGACCATAAGATCATCTAGTTCCAACCCCCTGACATGGGCAGGGACACCTCACACTAAACAATGTCACCCAAGGCTCTGTCTAACCTGGCCTTGAACACTGCCGGGGTTGGAGCATTTACCACTTCTTTGGGTAACCTGTTCCAGTGCCTCACCACCCTCACGGTAAAGAGCTGTGTAAAGAACTCCATTTGGACATCGAGCCATTGACTGCAACTCTGTGTGCAGCCAACCAACCAATTCTTTATCCAGCATGCACCATGTGGTCCACCCATCAAATCTATGTCTCTTCAGTTTAGAGACAAGGATGTTGTGTAAGACAGTGTTGAACACTGCACAAGTCCAGGTAGATGATGCCAACTGCTCTGCCCCTGTCCATCAGGGCAAGAATCAATTTCCTGTTTTGCTTTGCTTACACATGGAGCTTTTATTTTACCTGTTACATCATCTTACCTGTGTTTACATCAACCCACAAGTTACTCAATTTTGCCCTTTCAGTTCTCTCCCCCATCCCACGTGAAGTGTAGCAAGCAGCTGGGCGGGGCTGAACTGCCTGTTGGGGATAATCCCCATTACCTCCCTGGCCCCACAAGATGTTCACTAGGTAACCCTTCAGTGGGTTTTATCTATTAGTATTTCAGCTATAAAAAAAGGGTAACAGTTCTCTTCCACTCTATACTACTACACATTTTTAGACATTTGATTATTAATCATACTCTTGATATTTATTCTAAATCTTCACCTTACTGGATTTAATAATGACACTTCCTTTCTTTGTTTAGCAGTTCCCATCCTCATCAACATGAGTATGTACTCTTGCTTTAGCTGTCATGTAGATGAATGTACTAATTCAATTTTTAAATCAATGACAGCTGGGAGAGAAGTTTTATGAATATAACTGAGAACCTCCAGCTCTTTTGTTGTGTAAAGCAGACTGTTTAGCTGAGCTTTGCCTCTTCCGAGAACATCTTCGAGTTATTCTATATTCCAATTACTAGATTCAGAGTTACTTTCATATTTCTCTGTTCCCATCTCAGTGTTTACAAGCAGTAAAGGCACACAGGAGGAAATCGAGCAGAAGTCTAATGGACTCTTACTTATGTCAGCATTGACCATGAAAGCGTCTGTAACAGAAATCCCTTGAAAACATTTCATCCCCTGCCTGTGTACGTGATAGGCAGAGTGAAGGAGAAATGGGTTAGAAGGTCTTCCAGCCTGTAAAAAATCTAATTGGTGTTATTATAATGAGCTATTAATACTGTGTATCTAATCAGACACACAGGACTTAGCATCCTTATTTAAAAACCTGACATGAAACATATCATGTCTAACATATACATGTTTTGGATGCCTGCTTGATATAGACCTTTCAACTTATTTATTTAGGTTATAAGCTTGTCCTTTACAGAGTGATCTACTGTTATGTATTTGTCTATTTGCCACAATGGCCCTTGGTGCAAGACTGGAGTTGCTGAACCTTACTGTGATGACAAATTCTGCCTTAGGCCAAAAATATCCTTCCTAAAGCTATCAATTGAAGTGACTGTTACACTTATATGAGACCAATATGTTTGAATAAATGATGAAACCACAGACAGACATAAGATGCACAATGCAATTATAGGATCACTTATGTTGATGTAAATTGTGTAGAAGAGGCAACCCATCTTCAAGCTTACGCAGACAATGCTGCTCCATGTCCTGTGGAATCAGGAGTGATCAGTTGACTCAACTTCGGATAGTAGCCAACAAATCAAACATTTAGAAGGATTTTTAAGAATGCCCTGTCACTTCTTGCGCATGTCTCTCAACTGGGGAGACATCAGTTTGATAGGTGGATCACTCGGTGGATAAAGAACTGTCTGGATGGCCACACACAAAGAGTTGTGGTCAATGGCTCAATGTCCAGCTGGAGACCAGTAATGAGTGGTGTCCCTCAGGGATCAGTGTTGGGACCATCTTTGTTGGTGACATGGACAGTGGGATGGAGTGCACCCTCAGCAAGTTTGCTGATGACACCAAGCTGTGTGGTTCGGTTGATACGCTGGAGGGAAGGAATGCCATTCAGAGGGAGCTTGACACACTTGTGAGGTGGGCTGATGCCAACCTCATGAAGTTTAACCATGACAAGTGCAAGGTCCTACACCTGGGTTAGAGCAATCCCAGGCACAGCTACAGGTTGGGCAGAGAAGAGATTCAGAGCAGCCTTGTGGAGAAGGACTTGGGGGTGTCGGTTGATGAGAAAATGAACATGAGCCAGCTTCAGTGTGCGCTTGCAGCCCAGAAAGCCAACTGTATCCTGGGCTGCATCAAAAGGAGCGTGACCAGCAGGTCAAAGGAGGTGATCCTGCCCCTCCACTCTGTTCTCATGAGACCTCGCTTGGAGTATTGTGTGCAGTTCTGGTGTCCTCAAAATAAAAAGGACATGGAACTGTTAGAACAAGTCCAGAGGAGGGCCACGAGGATGATCAGGGGACTGGAGCACCTCCCATATGAAGACAGGCTGAGAAAGCTGGGGCTGTTCAGTCTGGAGAAGAGAAGGCTGCATGGAGACCTCATAGCAGCCTTCCAGTATCTGAAGGGGGCCTACAGGGATGCTGGTGAGAGACTATTCATTAGGGACTGTAGTGACAGGACAAGGGATAATGGGTTGAAACTTAAACAGCAGAGGTTTAGATTGGATATAAGGAAGAAATTCTTTACTGTAAGTGTGGTGAGGCACTGGAATGGGTTGCCCAGGGAGGTAGTGAATGCTCCATCCCTGGCAGTGATTAAGGCCAGGTTGGACGAAGCCTTGGGTGACATGGTTTAGTGTGAGGTGTCCTTGCTCATGGCAGGGGGTTTGGAACCTGATGATCTTAAGGTCCTTTCCAACCCTAACTATTCTGTGATTCTATGATTCTACTAGACAAAAAAGTTTAAACAATCTTCAGATATAAATCCTTCACAACATTCAGAACAAGATGGAAAAGAAGCTGTTTAATACACAGCCTAGCTTGAATATTTCTGCCAGTATCCAGTCTTTACAAGTAATTTATTTAATCTGACAGCATCCTAACCCAATGATCTGGCTGAGCCCAAGATCAAGATAAAATAGTGAATTCATATAGCACATCAGTGCTCAGAGTACTCTTGCAATAATAATTCAATTAAAATTGTTCATAATTTGAATTTTAAAAAAAAAGAAAATATGTATAACCAAATATTACACACATGAAATATTCAAGGGTTTTTTTTCATCCTGTAGAAACTTTCTGGGGTTTTGTCTAGTTTGTCATATCACTCCAACCTTAAGCATCAGCAGTCGAAGAAAACAGTAGAAACCAAGGCAAATTAACCGTAATTTGGAAAAGGGAAGAAGTAAGCAAAGAAAGTACAAATGCCATCATTTTGTAATAAACCATAAAGGTGGACATATGTGTTTGGATTGTATCACTGACATAGGTGTTACATGCACATTTTGCTTGCAAGGAATAAAATGAATGCAACTGCTAAAACATCAGAGCCTGATTCAGAATAGATTACTAGAGCTAAGGCGGTAAAATGGATCCATTAGTGAATCTGTATGCTTACTTTCTGCACTTCAGTCAGCCTGAGATGGGCTCAGTAAATATGGTTATTTCCAGTTTTATCCTTCTGTTTATCTCCTATCTTTTCACAGTTTTAACTTTACACTTCCACTAAGTCTACATTCACAAGTGTAGACAAAGAAAGTCTAGATTTGTTTCTGTTAAAACACACTGAAAATGTTTTTTTTTAACCCCATGGTTTTATATATACACCATTTTACATAGTTGCTTTGCAGAATTCTTTTGGATGTACCAAACATTCTAATTATCTGGTTTAGATTCTTCATGAAAGAGGTATATGTCTCCACACTGAGAAGGGCTGACTTTCCTTAAACAGGAGGGAGTCGGGCTCTACATTTATGGATTTAGTTGATCTACAGTTACAGTTTCTTAAGAGCTGAGGAAGAAAGGTTTCAAAGTTTTCTTTGATCAAAGCCACAGAATGACAACATTAGAAACAGCATGGTAAAGAATAAAATGAAGAAGAAAAGCAATATCCCAAAATTTCTGCCTACCAACTCAACCTCCCAGTGCCAAAAAATGGAGCAGAATATAGACTTATTAAATAATGTGGGGTGTTTGGGTTTTTTTTTAATCAGAGTTATGAGTTACAGCTCTGCAGTTTTTAGGTTGTTTATATACCTAACTGACCTAACATACATGAAGCATAACTTGGAACTTCACAGTACTACTGCTTTCAAGAAAATAAGCCGAGGTCGATTTGCCACCAGCAATGTGCATCCCATTGGTACTCCTCATATTTAAATTCACTCTGGGCCATGTGAGGAAGGAGAGAACCTACTGCAATATGAAATCTAAAACAGTCTTACACCTAGCACCAGCTAAACCTGCACAGAGGTTTAATCTCCTGCACAGAGTTTAAATACATTCTGGTAATTTAAAGTACAGGCAGGCAATAAATAAACCTCTTCTTAAATTAGTTTCAGCATGAGGGAATACTAGATTTCTAATGCTATTAGAAACATGAGCTCTTACTTCAAACCACAAGCAGCAAACTGCTGTAATCACTGCTTATTATTTTATTCTATTCCACCAGGTTTTATATTTAATAAGGTAGCTTTATATTTTCTGAAACTTCAATTTTTTATAAGCAAACAAGGCAGAGAAAAATAAATTATTCAACTTATTAGAACAGAGGTTTTCATTTTAGTCAAATCTTTCTCTGATTCTATTATACTTTAACAAACGCACCTATTTCATGTTTCAAATGAACTTAAAGCAATAAATGTTAATAATTAACTATAATGCTATAAATTAAGTAATAGAAAACTGTAATTTATTGAATCGGTGAGTTTCTGTAAACAATTAAACAAGGTTTTTTTATAGAAAGAATGAGGTAAAATTCTTTTAACTAAAATATCATATCCCACTTTATTTATAAATTACAACAAATGATTTCTTGAATTAAGAAAGTTTCTATTCATTCAAATTTCATCACCTACAGAGTTTCTATATTGGCATATTCAGTGCTGCAATCCAGAATTCTGTAAAGTACAACTTTTACTGAATATTTCCAAACTTGGTCAGTGTGGAAAACCTACTAAGTCATATTAGAAATTATTTTGAATGTTGTTTTTTGAATGAATCTCTGTTCCAGTCTCCTCCCAAAATTAACTTGATACAAATGGTAACTAGAAAGTTAACTATGCCATACATACGAAACATTTAATTCACTAAATTTACTATAATGGGAATATTAGAATGTAAAAAAATACTCTTATATAATTGCTTAAGTATATACACAGTTACAGGATATCTTTATTAGCTAAAAAAAACCCCACCATTTTGTGTAAAGATTTTTAATTTATTATAACTATCAAAAACATTTTATAGTTAGTGTCACAACACTTGATTTAGGAACATACGAGTATCAAGAAAATATAATTAAAGTCACTGAATCAAAAGAGAATTTGAAGTTTACTGATATAAAATTGAAGTGACATTTAGCTCCTACCGGTAGGCTGGTAGAAAATTATTTAATCTGATGAAATTTCCTTCACCCAAATTTGAGAATCATTTGTGAAAAAGCTTCTGAACTAATTTATTGTATTAAGCATAATAATTACTATTAATATTATTTATCAAATAACTGTGGGTTAGCAATGTCTTATCCACAGATCATTTTCAGTTCTAAGAATCCAAAATCGAAAGTTTGAGTTGAATTTTCTCAGTCTCAACTGTTCATGAGGTTAGGAAGTCATACTGCAATCTTCCATTTCTACACCAGATAAGCACAATTTTTAGGTTTAGTTTTCTGCAGAAATGCTTGGGTTGTGTGATTTTTTTTCCACTTGTATTCTCTACCTATTAGCCACCTTTGCTATTATGCCTCTGCTATTACCGCTGGGAAATAGCCACACAGAAGATCTCTAAGAAGCAAGCAGAAACAGTATTGTGGGAACTTGAGTGAAAGTCCCTTTGTTTCAGAATATATCTGGACAAATGCTTTAATGCTAAATTGAAAAGTTAAAGTGTAAATCACTTCTGACTGCTGGCTATACTGAACACAGAGGCAGCTGCCTTTCCCTAGTAGCAGTGCAGTATTTGTGCAGTTAGCATAGAAAATCAGCAGTTCTTTCAAAGTAAAGTGTGGGATAAAGGAAGGTCCTTCTAAATAGATGAATCAATGAAAGAAAGTCATTATTCAAGGAAATCCACTCTGCAGAGATTTGGAGTATGTGGGAGAGTAAATGCAGAGTTTGTACTATCCCCATACACAAAAGCTGTTATCTACACTTCTATGGTTTACCGTTACAGGACAGCACCATTCAGTTTCTCCACTGAAATAACATACCATGAAAGACAGAAATTTCTATCACTGTACATGATCAATTTAACCTCATGTATGGCATGTGAGACAGGTGAGAACTTGGTCCTACTAGATCTTATCAATATCAAGCTGTTAATAACTGAAGTGAAAGCAGGCTTGAAGTCAACAGTAACGAGTGTCTCTTTTCTCTATATTTGCTATAAGGTGCTCCATGGTGCACCCAAGGCCCTGACAGTGTGCTTCCATGAGTGTCCCTTGCTTAATGGTGTGAAAGCACCACTCCCCCTAAGCTGCCCACTTTCCATGGCCCCAAAGCACCTGGCATCCTATATCAACACTGCAGCAGGCCCCAGACCGTGTTCATTCAGTCAAGCTATACTGACACAACATTAAGTCCATAAATAACTCACACTAAGAAAATTCCAGTTACAAGTTTATTTATAGGCAGAGTAGACCTATAAATATCCCAGAGATAGGCCTAATACCATAAAAGAGCCTTTTCCTTCTCTGATTCCACAAAGCAACACCTACCAATCACTAGTCAGTAAAAGATATTAATGAGGTGTTGTTTCCTGCTCATTGAGTAGCTGAGTAAAAGGCCAAGGACATTCCCGCTTCTGGAATAACAGAGCTACAGCACTGAAGCACAAGGGCTAGGGGCTGCAATCAAGCATTACTAATGTGCTCAGTAGCTTAGGTATTAAGTTCACTAAAGAATAAAAAAGGCATGGAAAGAACACGTAGGCAAAATGTAATGGATAGCCACAGGTGGGAGGAAAAATCAGCTTTGAATTCTCCCTAGAATAATTTCTTGCATAAGACTTTATATAAGCTGACAGCCTTTCACATTCTCAGAATAGGATCCCAAAATTCACTGGCAAGGTCTGCACTCTCTGGTAAAAAGGGCCCCAAGACTGCACTCACTAACTACCATGTTGTTTATTATCAAGGAAAACAGGAACAGCCAGTTCCAGGTGGGGTCAGAGCACAGTTTCAACAGCATTTGTCACCCACTACACCAGCTTAGAACCTGGGCAGGCCTGGAGAGGCACCTCGCTCCCTTGTCTGTGAACTGTATGTAAGCAGGGTCAGGAAGGGAAGCTCACCTTGATCAAAGCCTCTCTGGAGTCCAGGCTTTTAAAGAAAGCCGGAAAAATGCAACAATCTCTCTGTGCCTCCTGAAATTGCCACTCTCCAACAGTACACATGCAGGCAAAACAAGCCAGCACCAAAGCACCTAGGTAAGCTAGTGGTGTGTAAGAGTACACACTTACTTACCAATAGCCCCAGAGAAGCCTGATGTCAAACAGAATTCTCTAAGACAAAAGGAAAAATTGTGAAGCCCATCTAGCTTTTGCCATGTGAATGTATTTTTGCTCCAGGGTGCCTTTATACATTCCAAGCCATCCAGTTGTTTTTATGGACAAGACTTATATTCACCATGTCATTTCAAAGTGAATGAGAGGAGAAGCAGCAAGTGAAGGTATAGGTTTGGTTTCCCATGCCAGGCTAGCACTCATTTAATTTTATTCATTAAAATACAATGAATTTGGTTGGTTATCATATACCTGCATCATACGCCCAACTGAAGAAACAAGGAAACCATAAGCCCAGCATTATTTAAAAGCAGTGCCCAAAGGACCTGCCACCTGACATTCAACATTTGCAGAATTCCTGGTACAGTGTGGACACATTTCACCCAGGAGGTGAGCATGCACTCCTTCATGGAAGAGGGGGGTTTGGTCTGTGCTTTACCTTTTAGGGGAAATAAATCCTTCCCTCAAGATCTGGAAGAAAATGCTGATCACATGAGCACACCCCTAAATACTCCACATTCTCAGCACAGAAAAGGAAATCCCTCCTTTGATTAAAAAAGTGACATGATTTTTTAATTTAACCTTGTGATTTGGGGGCTTTCAGCTTCTAGGAGTTCAGGATTGAAAAAGTTGGTTATCATGTACCCAAATCTCTTAAAAGCATATATTTAAAATAAAAGAAGAAAGTATCGATATCCTCACTGGGCAGTCATAGCCAATATAAGCAGCATGCAAGAGGTTACAAGAGGAAATCAGTAGTACACACACAAACCCAGATTTTCAGAATACTTCTGTAATGCTTTCTGAAACAAACAAAAAAAGACAAGCCTCTTTCTTTGCATGAGGAACAACTGCAATGTCGTGCTGTGGAATCTCTCAATTGAAGCTACTGCCAGGCAGGAAGGAAAAACAAAAACTGTCCTGGAAAGAACCTGCTGTGCAATCCTCTGGAAGGTCAGAGAGTTGTCAACCCTGTACATAAGCTGAATCCCCAGGTAAGAAACAGAGGGTAACAGAGACAGGAAGCCTTTAGAAATGTCCCAAGTGATCCTCCCAAAGTCAGGAGGTTCATTTACCTCACCAGTTCATATTTCCAGTAGGGAATATTATTTACTCTTTCATAACATAGACTATAGCAGACTTTCAGAAATATTCCTCAGGTTAATCCAGATCAGGTTCTAGATGTGCTTAAAAGCTTTCACAAGCCAACATTTCTTGTTTCTGAACCTGAACAAATTACCAGCTGAAAAGTACCCTTGATCCCATGGGTCAAGGATTTTGAAGTGCCAAGATGTAAAAGAATGGATAACTTTGGATAGACATTTTGTTAGTTTGAACCCAATCACATAACCCAGATGGTCTGGGGAAGGCTCACTGTGTAACAATTACATCAAAGAAGGTGGAAGATACAAGTTATTTTTCTGCTCTGCGCCAGCTGAATATAATTTTTTTTTCCAATTCCTTTAGTGGTCAGGTGAAAGAGTGACAAATGCGTGCCATCACGTAGAAGATGTGACAAAAACCATGCAACCCTTTGTGCACTTTAAGTGCTCTTCTTGTGGTCCCTTGTCCACACTGCACTAGGCAGGAGTGATCTTGTCATATTGAGGGGAATGACTAAAAATTCCTCTGAGCAGATCAAGCCTATGATAAAAGAGGCTTTAGAAGTATCTATAAAGATAGTATAGGTCACCCAGTTCATTCAGAAGTAAGATCATTATTTTTATTATTCTGCCCAAATCAAATAGTTGCCCCTGCTTTGGCCTAGAAATTAGAATCATACAAGCGCAGTGATTTGTAACTCTCTCAACATGCTCACCCCTAAAAAACTTGCCCTTGGTAATCAATGAAATCAAATCCGCTGTCAGGCTTTTGTTAGTCCTATTTCCACACCCCTTAGAAGCAGCCCAGAGAACCCCCTTTTGCTGCTCAGAGTTCCCAACACTGCAGGGTCTGATGTGCAAAATGCAAAAGTAGATGCTTCTGAACAGTCAGCCACTAAAAGAGAGAGCTTCACATTCAGCCATTGGTACACAAAAAAAACCAGCACTGAGAGCCATTCCTCTCCCTTTCTGAGAGCATGGTACTTTACCTGTGGCTGATACACTCTGCTGATTTTTAACCACATCTGTTCTGACTCACCAGATTCCTGCCTTTCTGGGCTCCAGCTAGAGCTACCCACACAGAGCAACCAGAGTGCAAGAAGCCTCCAAGGCAAAACCAGCCATAAGGATAATGAAAGCGCAAAACCCGATTCTTACCTGTTTGAACTCGATCCTCCTTCTCCCTGCTTTGAAGATGCATAAGCAAGGTCATGCCCAAAATCAGCTGAAACTGAATAGCTGCAAGGAAAGGTCAGCTAAGGGGAAATGGTTTCAAGATCTTTTTCACACCTGAAAGAACCAGCAGTCCACCAAGCCTGATCTGCATGACAAACGCTGCTGCAGAGAATAGCTGGTGGGAAAAGGCATCTCCTTCTAAACTGGCAGTGAGGTACCAGCAGGCCAGGGCAGGACCAAGATCAGTCTCTCTGGTCCCAGACTGGGAAGAATGAGGGGTTTTCACAATATGGCAAACAACATCCAGCTCCTCTCCTCACAACAAAATAAGCCAGCTGAGGTTGCCCTTGAAATCCATTTTTATTAGGCTGCATTTCCCCAAGGCAACCAAGACTAAATCCTTGACATTCCCTCCTCTCCTTCTTCCAACACTTCTGTCCAGGGAGAGGAGGCTTAACACTTGCCTGCCAATTTCTCCTCTTGCAATCTCTATTTTCCCCTAGTTCCTTGGGCTAGCTAACTCTTCCAGGTTCAAGACCTGTTCACGGCACACCTTTCAATCTTTTCTTTCCCTAAGCTAAAGCTTAAATCAGTAGAGACTAGGTAATAAGGGATAGATGACCTATTAAAGACTATGACTTATATGGACCAGACTGCCCCGTCCACTGCCCATTACAACGTTCTCTGGAAGCTATATATTCCCTCCCTTTTCTTTGTCCTTACCTGCTATACACTGAGGTGGTGAGTCCTTGTAGCAGGATGGCAAAGTGGCGCTGTAACACAGCCCATACTACCTGCAGAACCTAGCTACATTACATGCCAAGGTCTGAAGGAAGAGGGAACAGCCTCTATGACTCACTTTGTCTCACCCCACTCAGAGGAGAAGCAACTGGACACACAAGAGTTATCTGGCAGAGCATTGGACCCTGATCCAGCTAATGAACTGTCAAGTTGATTTGCAATGGGAGCTGTGCTCCCCACAAATAAAAACCATAGGAGTGAGATGTACTTAGTCACAGGGCATAGAAGATGAGACCAGGTGAGAGTATGAGAGTGTTCTGACGCTGAAGAACAAATCACGATCATGAGGCTCAGCCAGGTCTCTGATAGAAGGGTTGAGGCACAAATTTAGAGACAGAGCCAAAGTTTCCAAACTTCCCAGCTCCAGTTCTCTGTGAGGGAATTCCTGCAGTTCTGCAAGGAGCACCAGATGTGCACATCTCCTGTGGGCTTCACTGCCAAACAATTAAACATACACACAAATCTCACCTAAACATTAAGAACCTCAGCAAATTGCCACTGAAAACTGTTACTGCTAACTCAAGGTAAGAGGCTAAATCCTGATTATTTCACAGTAGCTGTTTTCTAATGCCTATGAGACCTAGGCCATACAGTTTATTTTACAATAGAGCTCTATACTCTGACAAGAGCACAGAAATTCAGCCAAGATGAGTAGCGCTGGAGAGCTACAATGCCCTCTTCACATCCAATTTGAGGAAGTGAACTGCTACAGCACAGTATTTCACCAGAATGTTTCCTCTTTTGTGATAGGAGAGCTAATTATACTTTCCAGTGCTCTTACAAGCTTTTGAGAACCTCAGAAGAGAGAAGTGCTATGCAAGAGCAGTGTCATTACAATGAATCTGCTGATTGCAGTTGCCAAGAGAAGGTAAAATAGCTCACAGGTGGACCAACAGAGAGATGAGCTAGAACAAGGAAAGGACTGGGATAAACAGGGAGGACAGTCCCCAGTTTTCTTAACTAGTGAGAATAACCTGACTCGGATCCCATTTCATCTGGGGCTCTACCAATGCCTGTGTAGCTCTGAAGTACAAACTGTCTCATTAAACAGAGATTAGATCACCTATTCCCATGTGTACCTCTGATAGTATAATACAAGTAGCCTCCTTTCCATTCTCTGTAGATAAGTATCTTCCTCATTTTCTGTCTCAAAGAAGGTAGCATAGGGGATGGAAGAAACTAGTGTCCTATGTCAGTAAATAAACTAGTACACGGAGAGCAAACTGATAATCTGAAACTAGACCTGGCACAAGCAGGTAGCTGTACTGGCCATTCAGACATGTAGCTAATTTGGTCTGGGTTTGTCTATGAGAGGAGAGTGAGGCCATTCATCACATCAGACATGCTTTGCTAGAGAGGCTGGAGGGCTGCACATGGGGCCACACTGAACCATGGGAGGGGTGGCAGTGAGGAGAATATAGTGGTCCATGACCATGCTCAATCAGCTGAAGTGCAAGAAATATGATAACCATGAGAGGGAGCTCTTAATTTATTGCTGTCTTAGACACTATATGGGGGGGGGGGGGGGGTTGCAGCCCTTAGAGAAAGGTAAAAGTAGCTTGCAAAGGAAAAGTAAAACAGCATTTAACCGTCACAACCTGATCTCTGAAATGGCAAAGAATAAAATGAATGCTAACTTGAGGGGGTAGGGAGGAATTTTCCCAAGCCCTCTTGCCTCCCACATTGCATTGAGCTCACACTGCAGTAAGCTCAGGCGAATAATATAGACTGATGCATTTGTCCAACACATACTCCATACTCATAGTCATTGTGAAAGGAGAACCCTACAGAACGAATACACATCAAGGACTCTTTTTAGAAAGTTCAGAGTGGAACATTCTCAAGAGTGGGTGTTTGCTACAGGCCCCTGTAAGCTGAGCTCCTTTTTCCTTGCCTCTCTCATTTAAGCTTTCATTTGCAACAGTGACTCTCCTGCTGTTATGGGCTCACTGTGCAATTGGCTAAGGAAATATAAAGGCCAGATGAAAGGAAAACACTTCTCAGTCTGTATCTGCTTAAGGGTACAGTGCACGAGCATCACGTTTCATTTCATAGGGCAGATGAGGATCATGTGCTGTGATCAGCTTTAAGAAGTTCCGTAACACTCTGTGGAACAGGATGTGGCCCAAAGTTGTCAGATGATAGTAACCAGTGTGAAGCGAGATGATATACCTCACCAGTGGCGTGGTTAGAAAGTGTGACGGTTCTCCATCTGAGATATAAAGTAGAAAAGTACCCACTCCACAGGCTACTGTAACTCTTTGAAGGAAGAAAAAAATATGCTCATTGGAAAAGAAAACCCATGGATCTCTCCTGCAAAGGTTCTACAATAATCAGTTCCTACCTTCTCTATTTATTTTTTCCCTGGAAGCCATAAGGGTTAGCATCATAACTGCAAATTAAAATTTGTCCAATTTGTAAAACTTTATCATAAGACCTCATGAAGATTTGGTTATTAAAAATGCATACAAGCATAATTTTTTTAAACACATGCATCTATTAGAAATCAACAATGTGGGGAAAAATGGAAGAAATCAACCCCAAGGATTCCCTTTTGTAAAGTTCAAGAAGGTGACATTCTCAAAAAAGGATTTTTGCATTATTCATCTGCCTTCCCTTAAATTTTTGTTGGTTTTTTTTTTTTAATCCACTGCCCAATTTCAAACAATGCTAAACAAAAGGCAGAAATCCCTACAGTTTTTCCCAAATCTAGTGACTGAACAAGATAGAGATTCAACACAGTGCCTCCACTGTGGGGAAAAGCCAGCAGAATAAGGGTAGTCCATGCAGCACATCTGCCAGCACATGTGAACTACGCAGCCACATGTGAAGAACATGCATGGATTTCTCTGGCATATGAAAACACATGCTGAAGAGGTAGAGTAATTCTTGGGTGGAGACAGAAGTTAGCAGATAAAGGACTGAAAGCTGAATCCAGGGTTACTGGTCCTGCTGCCTGGAACCTGCTGGTTTATTTATGATTCTGTTTTACACAGCCCCCAGTCCATTAAAAGTTTCATTAAAATAGACGTGACTGCAAAAGTATTTAATGGCAGTGACAAGTCTGTGTAATTGTAAATAATAACACATGCACAGTAGATGAGAGTGAGGCATATCACTGATGTGTGTTCTCATTCCTGTAACTCCTCGTTTCCCATGACAATCTTACCTCTTCAACATATTCCCTGTGATGGAGCAAAGAAATCCAAACACAGATTGGCTAAGGGGCTCTCTCCAAAGCAGGAATATAGTGGAAAACTGTTCTCCACTGAGAAAACATAAACATCTGAGCTTCTTCATTTTTCTGAGGAAAGCTCAGCTTTACCCAGAAGAAGTATTTTGGTTCCCATCTATCTCTAGTGTCTTACAGACACTG
Source organism: Melopsittacus undulatus (assembly GCF_012275295.1). NCBI lineage: Eukaryota > Metazoa > Chordata > Aves > Psittaciformes > Psittaculidae > Melopsittacus > Melopsittacus undulatus. Next base: position 101,856,262 of record NC_047528.1, read on the forward strand.
CCTATCCATGGTTAACCAAGAAATCTATTTATTTGTCACACAATAGGCTTGATGCTTCTCCTGAAGACTAACATGGTAAGACTTGGTTCCCACATCCTTGATCCTACAGATAAGGTGTGCACAGGAGGAAGTGCTAAACAAATTCTGCATTCTCTGTTTTATGTGAGATCTGAGGAAGAGAAAGCAGAAAAATAAACAAAAAACCACAAAACAGAACAAGGAAGTAAAAAAAGCAATAGGATGGGCTGAGAATACTCCACAAATTCCCAAAGGTATTTGGTTCCTATTTCAGCATGTACAGCATTTAGATACTTTCACTGAACTGTAGTGACCTCTGTGATTCTCTGCAACAATAGCATTTCACAGTGCTTAGCTAGCTTCCCGCTATGCACCTTATAAAGAACCAAAACACACAAGACCAAGATTAGGATCAGAGTCTTCCTCTTGTAAAATCTTGGATGACTGCATAGAGATTCATTGAAAAACAAAGCAACACTGAATGAAAGACCAAAGAATACTACATTCATGTCTAGTCAGGTTAAAACATCAACAGGCACATGTCTGCATACAGCTGACTGTAGAGTTGACTAGAGTGTAGAGTAGCCTTTATACGTTTGGTTCAAGGTCCCTTTCAAACCAAATCATTTGCAGTTTAATTTTATGGATTTGAATGCTACAAGTTGGATGACTCAGGAAAGATTTTGATACAACTAACTTATTTAAGAGCACATGAGACATCAAGGGAGGAGCATGTTAGCAGAACCAGGGAAAAGCTGGCAGGAAGAGCTGGCAGTATGGTAGTGGAAGCATATGGTATACAAGCAAAAACTCTATTATGATTCAGAGAAAGTATTGTTAGTAGGCTTATGTTTCTAAAGGAGGAGTTCTGCCAAAACCAGCACAAAGCAGAGCAGTTAACACAAATGGGATTTAAGTGATTAAATTATATTGAAAGTCATTGTCTCTCAGCTGTGATGTGAGCACCCAGAAAGTGTTTGTTTCTACTCCATTACAATAGGAATGAAAAAGACTAATATGAACTGCTGTTTCACGTACCGATGAAATCAGCAGGAACTCTATGGAGCAAAGGTGACAGGGAGGAATGGGGAGAAGAAAAGTCTTTTATATATATATATATATATAGAGAGAGAGAGAGAGAGAGAGAGATAGCTGGATGTCACTTGCTGGTAATTCTTAAACCAGTACTCCAACTGTTAAGAAACAACACAAACACAGAACACATTAGGGTTCCCACCTAAATTTACTCACTTATCATGTCTAGCATAAGACATGCGAATATTGCTTTTGTAGATAATAAGAGACAGACATGCATCTCCAGAGGATGACATCACCCACCCTAAAAACAGTTGTCGGGGATACAGATGGATCTAAGATGAGGTTCTTAAGTCCCTTCTTAAAGTCACTGAATGCCCTGATTTATTCTTCAAAAGTGACAGTGACCTGCCAGCACATCTTCAAGTTTTGAACTCCTCAAGCTTCCTGTGGCTGTCCTCCCCAAGGGCTGTGTGTCCCAGCCTCTCCCCATGATGTATTGGAAGCCCAGGAAACTAACTCAAAGCCTGTGGTTTTCTGCACACGAGCAGGCTGCAGAGATTAAACACTGACACAACTACACACCCATACCTACAATATCTGCTGTCTGGACCTGCTTTCTCTCAGCAAAGAGCGCATGTGTTAAATATGAGATGTGGAGAGGAGAAAAAAGGGCAATTCTCATGGTTCACACATTGTACCTGCAGCCAAGGGCATGGAAAGCATCATGGTAAAGCTAGCCATCTTTATCCAGAATTCAGACTTTACAAACAGTTCCATAATAATATTCCATAATTTAATTTAACAAGTATTTGATTTAATTCCATAAAATTCCATGATCATACCATCTGTTTTGTCTGTGGATGTATCACAAGCTGCAAATTATCATTTTATTCCAGAATGCTTTGAAAGCAGGCTGTGATGAGTGAGCCATACAAGGAGACAGTCAAGCCCCAGAACAAGTATCATTAGCGTTCAGTTTAACCAGAGCTGAGAATCAGTAATAAGAACATTCTCAGGGCACTTACTAGCTATCTTTTCAGTATGACTTACCAGCAAGAAAACAGAAAGGCTATACAACTGATCATCTTGCACTAAGCTTTTGCCATAGCACAGAGGCAATGCACACTGGTGTTAGGGTATATGCAAAATGAGCATTATACCAATATTAGAACATGGGATATCTCCAAAATTCCACAGACAGCCCACAAAACTCCTCCAAAATGCAGACTTCACTGAACATAAGATAGCTACACAGAACAACAGCCTAGGAGGCCACAGCAAACAAGAACTACAGCGGAAAAAACTTACCACAGGGCAATTTTTTTCATCCCTCCTTAAGAGTGGTGGAAAACTGAAGAAGCGACAGGCTTTCTAAGGACACCTCAAGGATGACAGGATGAGAAAATTAGGGCTGCTCACCCTGGAGAAGGGAAGTCTGCAAGGAGACCTCATAGCAGCATTCCAGTGTATGAAGGGAGCCGACAGGGATGCTGGAGAGGGACTATTCATTCGGGACTGTAGGGATAGGGCAAGGGGTAATGGGCTAAAACTTAAACAGGGGAAGTTCAGATTGGATATAAGGTGGAAGTTCTTTACTGTGAGGGTGGTGAGGCACTGAAATGGGTTGCCCAGGAAAACTGCGAATGCTCCATCCCTGTCAGTGTTCATGGCCAGGCTGAACAGAGCCTTGGGTGATATGGTTTAGTGTGAGGTGTCCCTGACCCTGGGAGGAGGGTTGGAACTTGATGATCTTAAGGTCCTTTCCAACCCTAACTATTCTATGATTCTATGATGAATCTACAACCCACAAAGCTTCTGTTGGAAGGACTGACTTTTTCTCAGCTGGCTCATGCTCAATACAGCTGGTGACCCTTCCGCTCAAAGCTGTAGACAATGACTGTATACGTACATGTACGTACCAAATCAGTGAGCAGAAGTGGGGGAGCATCTCTTAATGGAGAGACACCTTCTCTCTAGCATCAATGGCAAAGTTCCTATCTTGCATCTCAAAGCTAACAAGTACCAAAAAGTTAGAACATCTCATTTAAGGAGTGATTTAAGGCAGTGTTCAGCAAAACACAAGGCTGTACGCTGCTTGGGCAGACTAAAGACAGAATTCCCAGTAGTGCTCCTGAGGTCAGTATGGTTACTTCCTTGTAAGGCATCAGGCATGTCCTTCAGGGGCTTTGGTTGAAGCTCTGTCTTCCATTTTGTTGCAACTTTATTAGGGTTGCAAGCGGGTTTAGCAGGCATTCAAGCAGCAAGTACCTGGTACTTGCTTAATGTTTACTTTTGCCACTGCTTTTTCCTAGGTTGCATGGTATATGTAAGATGAGAGAAACAAACTAAAAGGAAGAAAGAACATGTATGTATATACAAGTGAACCAAGCAGCATCTTCTCTACCTGCAAGACCTGCAGATTTTTCCTGGGGCTACAGACCAGCTATTACAGCCTAGGAGTCAAGTATTATAGCTCAGTTCTTAGCTCAATCTTAATTTGCCTGAGGAATCTTAGGGAACTAACTTCCACATGCTGTGTTTCCCCATGCAAAGCAATTAACATTGATGTTATCAAGAATTTGGAAAACTGGAATTAACCAGCTGAGGTGAGGCTTGCAGGTAAGAGCAGGGGTAACTTCAGACTCCCATGAAGGACACCTGCTTGAGGCTCTGCCCTGACAGCTATCTGCATCACTGTGTCACAGTCTCAGGCATCAGGCAGCCTGGTGCTTATCCATCGACACCAGTCCCAGCTGGGTCTCCATGGGCTTTTTCTACCAGGCTCCAGAGCATAAAGCATGAGAGGACATTTCTGCTCAGAGGCTCTGGACAATGATGCTGGCACAGGTGCTGCTTTGTGTATGGTCTGGAGGTCCACAGCTTGCTTGGAAAATATTGGCAGGTGCTAAGACCACTGCTATGCAACAATGTTGTCCAATAACTCAAACCATTTTATCACAACATAGAAAGGACACCTAAACCTGGGTAATAGGACTAGCACAGACAGAAAAAAGGACAATTTTGACAGAGGTACAACTGGAACAAGTTGACAGACCTGTTATCAACACCATGTTTGCACAGAAATGCACTGAACTGTTTTCTGCATTCTTATAAATTGTGCCTCTTTGCCTGGTTACTTTCATAGGCTCCATTCTTCATACTAGAAAGACTGTGCCACAAAATAAACAAACAGACAAACAAAAGACAAAAAAACTCAAGAAACTCTCATTGTTCTTTGAAACCATGTATTTTAGTTATGTTTGACTGGCAAGAGGGCTAATGGATCTGGCTCTGTATGTAAAAGTGTGTTCACTCTTCCTTTTACCAGCAGTGATATCAGCTTTGGCCATACCAAATGATGAAGAAAAAAGAAGAGTTTTGACAAACTCCACCACACATAGGAAATAGGAGTGATAGCCCACCAAAGCTACATATTAAAGTGACCATCTATAGCCACTATGGAAAAAGCCAAGGAGTTTTCATTTCCACCATCTTTTAGCTCAGAGTTCCCCTTTTAAGTGGTCCATTGTCAAGGGGGTAGCTCTGAAAGTTATTCTGTGCCTCTGCAGTGCAGCTTAGCTACAGCTCTTAAATGGAGGTGTGAAGGGACAGGAACATTTGGTAGTTTCCACTACAGAACAAGAGCTCTCACTTTTTGCAGCTTGAAATAAACCCTACCTGCAACACAGAAGCAAGTGCGACCACAGCAGGGTTTGCGCAGGAAAAACCTTCACAGGGGGGCTAGTGAAGGATGGGTGGGGGAAAGGAGGTGGTTCTCTGTCACCAGAAAAAGTACTGCCACTCAATTTTTTCCACTTAGAGTCAGCCCCACCATGACGCCCCAAAAGTGAACACAGGAACTGACCACTGAATGACAACATATAAACTCTGTGAAAGAGGGCTGACAGTAGCCACTTTCTTTCCTGCTGTGACAAAGAAGCCACCAGCAATGAAACTCCACACTGCAGCTATCCTCCTCATTTTCTGGCTTGGCATGTTCACTGTGTACAAGGTGAAAGGTAAGTTTACAACCCAGGAGGAAGGTCAGAGTTGCTCCACATTGCACCAGTGGTCTGATGAGCAGGATTCATTCACAGCCAGAGCTGATTCATAAGACAAAAGGCATAAGAAATCCAGGTCAGAACCACAGGAAAGGCAGCTTTGTGGGAAAATTCATCTATGTCCTGCCAATTAGAGGTTTGCTTCTGCTTTAATGCAAAGAGAGTTTCTGTGCTTAGAACACTTAAAGGGTTTCTGTGCATTATTCTCTCTCTGAAAATAAGGAAATCTTGAAGACACAATGTCTTTTAATCTCACTGATGCCATATAAGCAATGAGGTTTATAGGTTAATAACATTTTATGCAAAATATTTCTTGAATAAGATGTGTGTCTTTTTTTTTCTTTTTCCAGGTATGCTACTTTTATATGGATTTTTATTATATTATTTTTTCTTGGTCTTTCTCGAGCTATATAGGCTTAATCCCTCTAATGTCCCTATTTAAAAAAGTTCTTCCAGTTCTGTATCACATATTGCCTATTTGCTTGTTTCTAGCCAAATAATTTAATTCAGACAGGCAAGCTATGAACAAGAACTGCAAAGGAGAGCAATGGATTTGTACAAGGTCTTTTCTGTCTTCCTGATTTCATACAATTTATCATCTTGTTTGAGACCATTTATGAGCATAGAGATGAGCCATGTTTACCAGCCATGCTTTATGTAACTTTGTCTACAGTGATGTTTAGGCCTGTGACTTTTGATTTAGGTTATGTGTATCATGTGAAAACATACACACATAAGCACATCTTCTGATACACAATCAGATTCAAGAACATATAAAACACAAACAAAAATCACAGAAAACACTCACATGCAAGCTATATGCAAACCCACAAAAATATGCAAAAAGAAGCACACAGAAAAGGCATCTTCACAAAACCACACCAAAACCAAACTGAGACCTGCTAAGCATTCTCAAGATTATGTAGCTACGCAGTGAGTAGGTTGAACTAGTACCCCTACAGCTACATCATACTACATACTTATACGTTGATGAACACTACTGCTGTTCATCTCAGCAACACGTGGCTTTGATCACAGACTGCCAGTCTGTAATGTCATTCTTCAGGTTGCATTGCCACAAATATCAGCAAGTCTGAAAAAGCAAACTGAAGGGTGTGCAAGGGATAGAAGAGTAGAAAGAAGAATGATAAAAACAAAAAACAAAACATAAAACAAACCAAAACAAACCACCAGACAAAAGGGACATTATAGGTGTGGAGCAGTTTTGTTTTGTTTTCAGGCTTACAGAAGCTCTGCTGGTATTACCTGAGTGTATTCCCTGGAGACAGTTTAGTAGTAGAAAGAATATTTCCAGCACTGCTAAGGGTTGCTTGACTATCTTTGAGCTCTTTAACACCACATTTTGAAAATGATTCTGAGGCAGTGAAGTACCTGTGAAGAATCACCAAAAAAAAATACATTGTGTTACTTGTGACCAAAACAAGATCAGAAGAGATATTCCTTCAGGCAAACAAAATCCCAAAGATTAGCAACTCTGTTGATATCTGTGCAGGGGCTATGCTACAGCTTCTCCAAAGGCTGGTGTGTGTTTGTCAGCTACTCCAATTATTTCAAACAAAAAAAAAGTTCACAGATAATGAGATTACATGAAGCAGGTTTTATATTTAGCAAGTGTTTCCTCAACAGATCTTGGGCTTTTCTAAAGCCAGTTTCTCTATAAATTCTTTAGAAATAAACCTGAGAATACCACGTTGTTCTGTTTGTCCCCCTATGCCTTCTCAAATGCATCTTTGATAGGTGGGAGAAAACCAGAAACTAGCAAGTGAGGCTTCATATGAGTTACATATACATATAGTTCATCTCACTTAAATGAGTTCCCATTTTTAGTTATCATCATGTAGGGTAACAACTGTCCAGAGAATTTGACACTGATATCATGATCCTTTTTATTAATCACCAGTGCATTTCCCTGAAGTGTGTGAAAATCTTAGAGAAAAGAGAACTAAGTAACACATCATTATGAAACCAGGCTTATAGCAAGAGTATGTAAGCATTTAGTCTTCTGACAGATATACCTCCCTTTCAACAAATTCTTAATTTTGGATGTCTAGTGTGAGACAAGTTTTGGATGCCCAGTGTGAGAAAAATAGCCTTGCTTTCCTTCACTTGGAAAGTAGGGAGAATTATTGATTTATTTTCAGATGGCATTTGGAAATCCACTCAGTAAAAGTGCCAATTCTAAGCACTGCTCCATAAGGACACTTACTTGCAGATGATACAGATCTAATTATGAATGACGTCAAATACTTTTTCTGCTATGGAAGCAGTGATTCCCTAGGGGCAGAATGATAATACAATTGTTCAGAACAGGTGAAGGTTAGCATCTTAACTGAAATAGCAGTAACACTTCAGAAATGACAGGATGCATGCCAAAAAATACCTTGAGGTCTCCTGTATAACTGGGTTTCATGGCTGTACATCATGAGACACTCATGTTCTAACCACAGCTGGAAATCTGCTGGAATTCATCATTTACTAAGTAATTATGGCTAAATATCAATACAGTATTGACTGCCTTTGCCATTTATCTATTCTTCCCCTTCCAGGGAGTGCTGGAAGTCAGCCCATGCGCAGATTCAGTTGTGTACGTCTCTCTACACGGCAACTGAACATCCGAAATCTTGTCAGCTATGAAAAGCAACAAGTTCCAGTAGATGCCATTGTGTAAGTATCCAGTGCACAGTTTACCTTCAGACTTGTCTAAGCAAACACACTACCAGAGAGAACGGAAAGGGCATCTGATGACACTTCATGGCCCAATTCACTAAATCTGGCTTGCTCAGATCACACTTCCATGAAGCAGTCACCTAACAGCTGAGGGAGCGAGGGGAGAGGAGTGGGCCTCTGAGAGGTGGGACATGTTTGCTGCTCACAAACACTGGCAGAAATCACAATGAACAAACAGACAGATCTTTTGTGACCAGAAAGTAGGGTAAAATCTCAGTGAGGGGTCAGGCTGGAGCAGTCAAAAGCCCAGTTGCACTGAATTGAGCTAAGGAGAAAGATCATGTGGTAGAGTTCAGGATAACTCTGACTCCTGCTAGGAGATGCATTTGGTTTTTGATCTCATGAGCATGCATTTTTATCAAATCTAGGATCTGCTCCTGGAAGATAAATGTGACGTAAATGTGCATCATGATTTCATATAATCTCAGAATACCATGCTCCCTTTTTTAAAGTCAATAAATACACACATAACAATAAATAGGGAACTAATGTTGCTAACTGCTGTTATTTCAACTAAAAACTACAAACTCCAGCATGTAATAGGGTCTTACCACATTGTTCCTCATGTTCTACATAAAAAACAAGAACAGCAAACCTGAGCTTAAAGACTGGAATTTAATGCCACCTGGTTTGTTTTCTTTCTTTTCATAGGTTTATAACCACAAAAGGTATCAAGATCTGCGTAAACTCTAATCAGAAATGGGTGCAGACTGCTATGACAAGAATAGACCAAAAACGTGCCATCAAAGGCAAATAATCCTGTCCCAGGCAAGCATCTAAGGCCAGCTAAATGGAATCAACATCAGTGCTGCACACAACAAAGAGTAAAGCCTTAGTATTTGCTTTTCATTCCTACTTATTAATTGGCAATAAAATCTCTGAAGAAACAGAAACTCACCAGAATGCCACTGTTTGACTATCTGTTGACTTCTTTGTTTTATAGCTGGACTCTGTTACACTGTTTATCTTCTGAAATGCTTGCTACTATTTATTTACAAATGAGTGTAGATACCTTCTCATCCTTGCTGTCCTGACCAGTATAGCATTTATAGGTGAATGGCAGATAGCTTCACATACTGTAGGGAAGAAGATGACCTGCACAGAGCTGAATGAGCATAGACCTCCATTCTGATGGAGGTCAAAGTGTTTTACATTGAGTGCTGGGTTTGAGAAGGTGCTAAATTTCATGGTTGCTCATACCTTTATAATGTATAAGTGAAATAATCTCATGCTTCAGGCTACCACATGATCAGTGCAATATTCAGGAGATGATCCTTGGGCCTTCCATCTTTATACACATCATTGTACTATTAGCTCAGTCGACAATGATGTATGGATACTCTCACTAAGGGATAATGTGAAGTAATTCAGTGTAACTCTGAAAGGTTACTTCACTTTCAGCCTCACGTGAAACAAATTTGAAATAATCATTTTACTTTTTTCTTTGCTTTTCTCTGAATAAACCATGTCTAGAATCTGTATTTCACAAACTCATAGTAACTCTCTGCCCTAGAGATCTGTGTATATGTAAATGCCTTATATTTTTAAAATTAATAAATTCTACTAACAGAAGGTTTTGAATTTTAATAAAGTTACTATAAACTTGGAATCAAATGGCACGTTTGTCTGCTTGTATGTAATGCAGATGGAGACTGTTGAAATGAGTACCAAGATAAGAACTTTTGAGCAAGCCAGCTAGAGCTGACACTACTGCCAACTCATGACTCAGATTGTTCAAAAGCAATCTGATTTTGAGCTTTCTACACCATATTCCAGCAGTAAAGCCCATTTTTCAGACAATACCTCTTCAGAATTTTGGGTACTTAAAAGTCAGACTTCATACGACACAAGGATGGCCCCCACATTATGAAAGCAGACGCAGAAGAGCTCTGGGCAAAGAAGAAAAAACTGGTGTTGGAGGAGCTTGAGGGGTGGAGAAGAAGTGTAGGCAGAGAAGCTTCAGGAATAAACTTCCTCTTACAATACTGCATGTATGTAGCCTGCACTGCTGCTGAACTACGGGCTTCTAATCACAAATAACCTCTCAGTGATACATATGAAACTACAGCACTTCCAAAGTGCACTACAGAAATAAGATCATGTTACTCTAAAAAGCCAGTCTTTACAGTTCTCTGCTTTGGTCAAGTTTGAAGAGGGAATTTGTCTCACATTCTGTCACAGCTCAGTCCTGTGTAGGGAAATGCATTTAGTTTTCAGTATCCAGGGGAGGTTATAAAAGTTCAGGCAGGGAAAATGAGGACGACTGTATGCATTACACTGCAGAACAGAGCCAAGGCAGGCTACTGGGCCTTCATTATGCGAAGTGATGATTCCTTACTGAAGTTCTCGATACCAAATACACCAGAAAAGAACTAGTTGTCACTACAAACTTTGTAAGAAGCACTTTACAGGAGGAAAGAAATGTTGAGATACAATGTTTCTGGAGTATGGCAATATATAAACTGGGGTTCATGCATTTCGAATCACCAACCTCAAGGCCCCTGTCCCTCACAGACAACAGAAACACTTCTTTTGCCTTCAGCATCATCAGACTATCAGAAGGCTACAAAACCAGGTCTCCTATAAAAGCATTTTATGGGAAGCTCTCTCAGATGAATACCTTCAGCTTTCACTGATCACATTCATCCATGACCAGAATTAATGAACATGCTTTTGGTAGGCAGAATTTTAATGCCTTCCTCATACTCAGTAGTATCTTATCCTGGAATTAATCTTGCTGAAGTGAATATAATTTTTTTTAATTAGAAATATCACAAGCCGAGGATGTATTAATTAACCATCACATAGCAATTAATACTTTATATCTGCTCACCCTCATCACAGTCCTCAGCAAGATTAATAACAATTTTTAAGGGTGAATTGTCCTACTTAATAATGTCTTGTTTGTTATACATTGCAAGATCTGTAATGAACCTTGTGTACTTCTTGGGAGTTAATTACTATAGGTGATTAGAGCTCTTAACATCTCTTCCTACTCGGCCATTAAACCCTAGGGACTTCCTTGTATCTCCTTCACCATTCCTTATCCCAGGCCTTGCTGCAGTCCCAGTTGCGTGCTATTTTTGTCATCTCTAGCTGTGTATAATCTGGAAGCTTATCTGTAATGGCACTGCTCCTGCCTAGCACTTTTCCCTGAGGTTCTCAAATTGCTTTAAAAAGAATGGAAAATATGATTAAACCTCCTTTTCACATACACACAAAAGGAAAGCACAAAATGAAGAACTAGAGTGCTGCTCTTGTGTTGGAGGCAAGTAAGACATATAGTCTCTGTCCCTCCAACATTCTTAGGAAACATCTCACTTGGAAAAACAGAATTTGGCTTCAAGTTACACTTAAAAACCTGGGGCTGTGGCTGCACTGATTTCCTCCCTGCACGTTGGCTGTCCACCATTTCTTCTCCAAATGAGGCAGGAAGCAGGGGGCTTCCTTCCTACTCATCCTTTGCTGGACTGCAGCCTGTGATATGAACGCTGATTTCCTTTTACTCCTTTTGCAAGATGTGTGCACCACTTTGCTAGAAAGGACCCTCCTAATACACACAGCAGACCAGGGAGCAGCAATATTTGAAACAATTCAAATTATTTCTCTTCTGTTGCACACCACTCTCACAGTTTCCAAAGGGGCTGAAGAGATGCACTGTGTTCAGATCTTTAGCATAGGGGACACACAGCACAAGCGCACAGTGGACAACCCTGAGTCTGTGTGAGTATTCATAGCCTTGTTAACTTCAAGAGAGGCAGACAGGACAACTACACACCCCATTCATCACCCTAGTGATGAGCTAGGACATTCCTTGATTGGGTTTTTTACATGCCTTCAGACTATCATTTGTGCTTTGCTTTACACTGGAGGTTCTCATCAGCTGATCACCTATTTTAACAAATTGCTTAAAACCGTACATGGAAAGAAGGAAAGGGAGGAGGACTGGGTAGCTGTGTACAAATATTAATGTATCAGTGATGCTATTTTCTCAAACACTGGTATGTGACAAGTAAGGCATCTTAATTCAGCAAATACAAATGTTTTCTTCTCTCATCCCTGTGGAAAAATGCACCACATAGATTTTGGAAAGCTAAACCTTATATTTTTAGCTGAAAATTAATTGAATATATAACCCAAATTATTGGGGGTTACTACAGCAGATGCCAATTCAAATTTTATGGCAAGCCAGTACAGGAGAAGGTGAGGGGAAAGGTGGGGATAACAAATAGGAAAGAAGTGACAGGGAACTTTTTCAGAATAAAGTGGTACGAGGTAGTTGCTATAAGTTCCTTAATAATTCACAGCATTTCAGCAGCTCACTTGTTCCCTTTGAGTTACCATCTCTGCTTTGTGGCATGTGCACTAGGGCAAGCTTCTTACCACCTTGGGGAAACAGAAGCTTAAAAGATGTGGCAGAACCCTGGAAGCCCCAAGCTATACTCCTCCACTAGCAAAGTTTTATGAATGCACAAATTGAAAACATCCAAAATCACTACACTGAAAGTGATTGTCAATGTAATTCAGAATACACCTTTTAGCTGGGCATTTGATTTGGCATGATTCATCACAGCATGATGAAACTCTATATAGTGTACTCTATGATCAGCACCACCACTGCTGCATGCCCCGGAGAGCCAAACTGTTCTCTACATATGTCTAAGGCCCTTCCTACAGCACTACCTGACCTGTTCCAAGGGCATCCTTCTGACTCCCTTTAATGCCTACCATGATGCCTGTGCATTTCCTAACACTGAGAGATTTCTGTGTGCCATTTCCCACCCTATGCTATTCGCCCACAACTTGTGTTTTGGTTACAACATCTGAGAAGAGGTAGACCTGCCAGGAAAACCCCTACAGAGGCTGCCTAGGAGATTTAAAAGAATATTCTGCTGTCACATCATGGTTTACTGTTCCCCCCTTTTCACCTGACAGTTAAAGGCAGCAGAAAAAGGGGAACCTGTGCAACAAAGAGCTAATGAAAAAGAAGAGAAGAAAACCTATATTTTACCTCATCCTTCTTACCCTCTAGCCTAGAAAACATTAAAACAACTGAACCTGGAGGTTCACACTGGCAAAAACTAGTGTTTCCATATTTGTATAATCTGCCTGTATTTCTACATTCCCAACAGCAAATATTGGAAAAAAAAAACCAAACAAACAAACAAAACTTTTCTGCTAATAATTTCAACATTATTAGAAATAAGATACATCAGCCCATAAAAGACCCCACCTAGAAAATGGAGCAAACCTCAGACATATCTTACAGCATCTGAGCCCCAGGGAGTTTGAGGAGCCTGTTATTCGAAGCAGTATATCACTACCCCAGAATGAGGTGGTAATTTAAATGAACCTTCTAACTTTGGGCAGCTCATCTGAGACATTTCCAGATCATGTGCTGATTCCAGGTCTGCTTATAGCCTCTACTCTGTTTCATTAAAGAGACCACAGAAAACAGAGTTGCACAGCAGTCCCTTTCCTGCAGAAATGTTGAGTTTCCTTCCTGTTTGGCTGTGGCTTAGAGCAAGAGAGTCTAGAACAAATTATTGTGTTCATTATGCAAAGAAAGAGGCTGCTTCTGTCACAAGACACAAGAAAAGGACTCAAAAGATACAAGATTATGTCCTGCACTACTACTAACTTAATTGTTAATTTTTTGTGCAGTGGATGTCACTTGATTTCAGCTCATTGTTATGTATCATAATGACTATTTCTTGCATTAAGACCTTAAAAACTGAAGGCAAAAAAAAATTGGTATTCCCCAGTGGTATAACACTGACCCACAAAAAAAACCTCAAGTGACAATTGCCTAGTGCCTCTTTATGTTGTGAGAAGAAATAGCAGCCTTCCAGTATCTGAAGGGGGTCTACAAGGATGCTAGGAAGGGACTCTTCATTAGGGACTGTAGAGATAGGACAAGGGGTAACCGGTTAAAACTTAAACAGGGGAAGTTTAGATTGGATATGAGGAAGAAATTCTTTACTGTTAGGGTGGTGAGGCACTGGAATGGGTTACCCAGGGAAGTTGTGAATGCTCCATCCCTGGCAGTGTTCAAGGCCATGTTGGACGAAGCCTTGGGTGACATGGTTTAGTGTGAGGTGTCCCTGCCCATGGCAGGGGGGTTGGAACTTGATGACCTTAAGGTCCTTTCCAATCCTAACTATTCTATGATTCTATGATTCTAAGAAAATGTCTCTGTTAGGGCTCCAACCTGTCTCCAGGATCATTCTAACCCTTTCCATAAACAAACCTGAGCAGGAATTGCCATGCTCACTTGTTGCCAATTCACCTGGTTGCTTTTCATGAAGTGCTGGCTGGTTCTAGCATGAGTATCTCTCATGAGGGAAACCCTGTCTGCTCGGAAGGACCTACTGCAATTATACCAATCAAGTTAAGCAACTAAATCAGCAAAATATTGCAGATTTCCATTTTTGGATATTTATTATGCTAGAAAAAATTAGTAATATGATTATAAAAATTCCTTCTAAGGCATATGTTTTATGGGCTCAGATTAAACATTTTAAATGAAAAATCATCCAACTGGAGGAAAATAGCTGCGATAAACTTCACTTTTTAAACTCAAACTGGCTGATTCCTCCCTATTGTGACTACTTGAGGTAAATGAAATATCCAAGAATGTCTAAATTGAGTCTTTAAAAAACTACAACCATAAGAAACACATATAATTCAAAGAAAATCTTGGAAGATGCTTTGTGGTTACAGCTAAAGATTTTAGTAGAACTGTAGTTGGGTGGGAGATTTTTTCCTCCATCTCAAAAATCATTTAAGAGACCTCAGGACTCCTGCTGATGGTCTGGAATTACATGAATATATCTGCAAACTCTCTAAAACATGTGTTTTGCTTTGAAGCCCCACAGACTTCCCTGTAGCTGCCTAACAGAGCCCCTACTCAAAAGCAGGATTCACAAAGTGCATGAGCATGTCCACTGTGCTTACTGTCAGCCAGTCCAACCACTTTGTGTCTCAGCCCAGGCTTCCTGGAGGTCAGGAGAAAGCATTAATCTTTTGACAAGTTCCACCCCAAAGAATGGATGTGTGGCACCCCTTGCAGAGCTGATTCTAAAGACAACATTGAGAGTAACTGCTGAGTTAGTTACACAGCCACTATGACTGGGGCTCATTCCCACTTCCTTTAGTCAAACTAGCTGTCCTTTGGTGCAAGTCAGTGGTCTGCTGGTCAGAAAGTATCATTCCGTGCTTCTATAAGGCTCTTTATGTACAATGTTCAAACCATAGACAGCACAGTACAGCAGAAATGTAGCTAAATTTAAACAGGCTAAAATAAAAACTCAGAGAACTTCAGCCACAACAAGGTTTAAACAGGAAAGGCTTCACAGGGGGGCTACTAACAGGTAATGGACAGGAAAGATGTGATTCTTTGTCACCAGGATTCAAATTTTATACCCATGTAACCCTTTTTTACCACTTCACTACCTTTTCTTTGCAAAACCAGGACCTCGCAACTGAACAACAATAAATAAACTGCATCAAAAAATGTTAGTGTTAACGACTTTCTTCTCTGTGTATCTGATCTTCCCTGTCTGCAGCACTGTTAGAAGTTTTCCAGAGCCAAGTATGTATGTCTTCTGTGAGGGATAATTTCCTATGAAACATTTCCATGTGGGGAGAGACCTGTACAGGAGAAAGTCTGTGGAAAAATCCCCTGGGATTTTTTTGTTGTCAAGTACAAGGAACATGCAGAGGTGACAAGGCTTAGTGGATTAATCAAGGTAGCTAATAGCTCTGTTGACTAACATGCTAAAGAAGAGAGATTTTGCCAAAAACAAAGTGAAAGAGAGACAAAAAACATGGGTTTGAGACCATGTTGTAGGGACATTTTTCAAGGGATTTGCTGTTGGCTGCAAGGCGAATTTGTTTTTTTTTTTCTAGAAAGCCAATGTTAAAGGCAGAGGAGGCAGACGTATCTTCCATGAGGGAAAAGAATCCAAGGAGTTAAAAGAGGGGGAATGCACTGGTCCCGTCATGAAAAGAATAAATGGAGAGCGAATGACAAGCAAGCACAGTAATGGCAAAGGAGTATGAGGGGAAGATAGAGGGAGAAAAGGCAAAAAAGGATCAAAAAAGTGAATAAAAAAAGGAAGTAAATGGAATTAAAGATGTAGACCTTGGTGCTCATGGCATTTTCTGGTTTCACTTAGAAGGCTGGTTCGTGCAGCACGAGTTGAGAACATGCTCACAGATACTACAAGCTTCTTGATAAGAGCTGCCCAGACTTTTAGGCTGTCATCTCCCTCATAGTAAATCCTTAGTGCATTCCCTCTGCAGAGCACATTTGTATGAGGAAGAGAGAAGGTAATGATTGGGATCACCATCACTTCACTAGCAGTTACTACAAAGCTGTCAGCCTTCCACCACATACCAGGGAGTAGAGGGGGTGGCTTCTATTTTTGGTTGCCTACCTGAAGACAAATTAGCCTTCATTTTTAGAGCTGCTGTGTGTACAGAATTTATGGGTGCTGTACGTTGGGTACTGGAACTTGGCACCCAAAATAAAACCACTGCAGTTTATGCACTTTGAAAAAAGGGAGCACACTTTTCATCCTCTATAACCATTGGTCTATCCTTGGAGAACATTTTGAGATGTTCCCACTAGTGGCACTTAGTGCTGCTCTACAAACATACCTATTTTCTTAGCAGAGATGATTCTTTATGCCAGGTACTTTTATTCTTTAGCTTAGTAACTCTTTCACCAGCTGCTCACCTGCTATTTACTGTATATGAGACCCCAGAGTGGTTCACATTCACAGTTTCAGGCAGCAACACCAACTATTCATACACTGCATGTGACTATACCTATATATACTCATATTGTATATAATTTACTCATGCAGTGTATGAGCAGTTAGTGGTGCTGTCTGGTTTTGTGTGGAATGTGTATGACAAATTTAAAAGGCCTCATTGTAACACTTACAGTGAATCTGGGGTTAGAAAACGTAAGTGTAATGGCTGCCTGGCTTTGCTTCTCTTCTGTAGGTTCCTTACTGCAAAACGTCACAAGATCTATGTAAGGACTGACCTCCAGTGGGTACAAGTTGCCATGTAAATATTGGATGAAGGCAGGTCAAAAAAAGACCTTTCAGCAGAGACTAATTGCCAGTCCTAACACACAAAAGGCAAGAAAGTTTGCAAACCAGCAGCCAAAGTCAGTCCAAAGACTATCTCCAAGAGCACACAAAGGACGGCATTTATTCCAAAGACTCTGCCCACTCCTAATACTCCTCCCAAGACCACATCATCTTCCAAATGCACTCATAAAGCTTCATTCCCAAGCCCATGCTCTCTCCCAGCTCCAGATGCTTCCCCAAACGTATCCCTAGGGCCTCCCAAACCAACTCCTAAGGCCACATCCATTTCTAAAGCCATCCCTAAAGTTATATCCACTCCTAACCACATAGTTTCTCCCGAAAGCACTGCCAGAACCACAGTCACTCTTAAGCCCACCCATAAGTGGCAGTGCAGCTCTCCAGCAGGTTAACTAAACATTCCACCAAGTATAGCAAGAAACAGCAAACTTACCATGTGTACCTTGAACTACATGAGACTGCCACTCACTAGACAGCAAGAAAGTCTCTGAACAATTACAGATTCTATTCAATCCTGCATTTTTGCTTTTATTTCCTGGGAATATTTCCAGCTGTAACTACAACATATGATAGGGGAATGTGTATATCATATTGTCCACTGCTAGATAGATGGAAACATGGTGTTTGAGTTCTCTGAGCTTCCAGAGCCCCTTGAGTAAATCCATGTTCACTGAGTAAGCCAGAAGAGCTTCTTGAAGCCACAACATCGTATCATTTCACTACAGTAAAGAATGCTGCTGACATTGGTAGTTGAGACTGCTAAAATTAAAAAAAAAAGTAGTCTCAGGTGGACCAAAACATTTTTACAAATTCATGTTCACCTTAGAAAACTGCTGGGTTGAGAATACAAATAATAAAAACCCTGAAAGGTTTAACTCTTTCAACTGTCTATATTTGTATTTCATATTTACATTTCAAAATATATTTACATTTCATTTTTAATGTAACAATATATTTTAGTATAATATTTAACATAAAATATCTTCAAAAGCTTGAAAATTCAATAAAACACAAATATTAATTTATTGGAAAATGAAATCAGTTTGTTTTTATAAAGTTTGCATTTGGGCCTAATTTGAGATCAAATGAAGAATGAATACTCTTGCAAGGCCTCCCATATCCTGGCATTGATTGTTAATACGGTGTGGGATGAGGTACTAAACATATTAGTTGTTACAACTAAGGAAAGAGATGTGAGAAGTCTCAAATCTGACCGAGGAACCGACTAAGTTCCAGTAATACACTTGATGCTTCACTGTTACTAAATTAGTCCAGCTTAGTCCATACCGAGTAATTAGACAGCATTCTAGAGGACAAGTACAGAGACAGATGCAGATAGCTGAAGGTGACTGAAATAATGTTCTGATTCATTTTTAAATACACTTGACATTCACACATATGACAAAGTGGTGGGCTGGTGAAAGGGTCTAATGGAGGGGAAAGTACATCAAATAGGAAAGTCACAAAGAACAAAGCAATTGTTGCATGATGTTGCTTGAGGGAAGGTCCAAAAAAAAACCCTCATTTTTACTCAGATAACAACTGTGGAAATTATCTTGTTTGCTCCAGTGTTCAGTTCAGTGCCCTGATCTCTGCCAGGCACTGCCCCCAATAAAAAACACAGACACCATCTTCATACAAGAGCAAGGAGAGAAAACAAGAGGACAGAGCTGCATGTTTGAATCCTAACTTAACGCAGTAAAGGATTATTTATGACCAACTACCACCTAGCCACATATTACACCTTTCACCATATACATGGCTTGAAGTTGCTGCACTATAATTAGTTCATCCTTTAGAGAACTCAGTAAACAAAGAAGAAGGGATACCCTTCAACCTAGAACACTTGCAATTCTAGGAGTCAATTAAAAGAATATGTTTTAAAATCAACTAATCTACAGTTTTTTTCCTTACAACAATGAGGAAGCTAATAAATGAACTAAGATGCTCCAGGGAATCCCTTTATATACAGAGCAGCATCAAAGAAAGCAGGGGAAGTAGCAGTAGTCTAAGCCCACCACCAGATGAAGACACTTGGAGAAGAGCTCTCCCACAGTCTATGCAGCGTTACGCTATAGTGAGTTCTTCCTCTCTCCCTTCTATTACTGCAGATTAACTTTTCCATAGTCAGTCCCTATCTACCCTCACTGTTTCATAACAAACAAAAAATAAAAGGCCCATTCTGTATGTCAGCCGGAGCAAACAGAGCTAGTTCTAAGGACTATATAAAGCCTCCCTTTCTGTCTGGCTATACTCACCAATTTGCTATCATCTGGGGCTTGCTCTTGCTATGAACAGAGCAGTCCATACAGGCAGCATTAAAGGGGGAGGGAGTTTGGAGAAAGCTTTCTAGATTACAGTGAACATGAGGAAAACCACACATCTTCCAAGTGTCCTAAAATGCTTTAAAATGCTGCCAGACCCTCTTTTTAAGCTTTAGGTCTTACGGACAAATCATGCAGTCCTATTTTTTCCCCAGTTCTTGTCTGTCAGTTCAACTATGATTCTGGGGCACAATAAATACCTTCCGCCTATTCACTTTACGTGACAATTTTTTACTTGGCAAACACTAGTCATGGCTTCTTGCTCATTCCTGTGGCAGACAAGTGTTGCTGGTGCTCTTTCAGTCAAGTGGCAAACAGATCCAGAAATACTTAGTCCAGCAGCTCCATACAATCATTGTTCAAAGGATTGGTCCTTTTGATGCCCGCAGAAATTTAGCACAATACAGATTAAAGATTTACAGAATTTAGCCCAGTAGTTTTAACTGGCCAAAATCATGGTTGCTTTAGCTGATTATTCACATGGGAATTCTTTTCACTGTTGCTCAAGTGGGCTACTGGAAAGCATTCCCATGCTTCAGAAGAGCTGATTCAGATCTGATGGTAGGGGGGAAGGTGGTGTATGTGTTAGTTTGAGATTATTTAGATCAACTAACCTTCAGCTCCTTTTCTCTGCCAAGTTCTCTCGTGAATTTATTCAGCACAGCATGAATGACTGCCTATCTGCTTCTGCTCCTGAGTGGCACAGGCAACCACAGTCAAGCAAGATTCATATGTCCTTGAGCCAGAGCCATCCTTCCAAGTCTGCAAATACAAGCTGGTACAGTCAGAGAGGAGTCAGTGATCCTCCACATACAGCTAGGTAAGACAAGAAGGCAAAAGAACTGCCAGGGATGAAATAATACTGTATGAGGTTGCATTTTTATGTGAGCTGCTCCATCTCTCTTTCCTGGCCTCAGATCAAATCAGCTAGAATTACAGAGCTAACTGTAACCCAGTTATAAACCCATTCCAGACATGCAAAGGAATGTTTCTCCTTGCTGTAGGCCACATTCTTTGGTATAAAACAGATGCCCTCTTAACTTTCAACTTAGCTGATGGACACACTCCTGCAGCTTAAACTCACTGAGTACAACCTTAACTGCTTCATCTCCTTCTGTTCTTCATTCTGGAAACACTTGTTGAGCGGATTTTAAATTACAAGGTTTCAAGAAGAAAGTGCAATGGCTGCCTGCAGGCATACTCCATTACTTGAACCAGCTAGGGAAACTCAGCCTTGCCAGACTGAAGAAGGGGTATGCACTTGAGAGGCACAATGACTATCTGTGACTTTTGTGCTTCCTCATGGATGCAGTGTTGCACAGTCCTTTCATCAGGGTCTCTACAAAACCGTTATTATGCCCCGGACAATTCCTTGTTAACTTTACTTGCTTAGCTGAGTGAAAGAAAAATTCTCCTTACTTAGACAACCACAATGGTCCCTGTATCATCAAAAGCATGTTTTACTTTTTGCTAACAATTCAGCAGGGGAGTTTTCCATTGAAACAACAGTAGAACCCGTATGTGATGCAATGAGGAAAACACAGCATATACCCTAGTGCATTGCATGCTGATAATTTAGACTTTAAGACATCTTGGACTGCTGCTAATGGTGAGAAAGAATCCTTCCTTTCAATGGAAACTATACAATCTTCATCTGAAATCATGAAGAAATCTTTTTAGTAAGCTATGATACATAGGATTTGGGTGCTGATGGACTGATAATAGGCTAAAAAAACTGTATAATTCCCCTATCAGTGGAATGACTATATGTTTTGTTGATGAGTAGCAACAGGGAGATGTGAAATGAAAACACCTGGCAGGTTGCTGAAGGAAGTGCTTTCAGACAGCTGATGGACAGCTATCCTTGCCAATAATCTGGGACATCACTGGAAGGTCTAGACCTAACTCAAAGCCAAGAACACAACGTCCCTACACAATCACTCTGGACAAACTGAGATAGTTATTGCTCAGGTTTTTGTATACTTCTTAAACCCCTCTGGGCACTTTCATGCCCACAATTCAGGTAGCATGGATCTAGATTGTACAGAAGAAGTTTAATCTTCCTTCTTGCTTCCTTTGCTGGTACCTGTTAAACATTACTGTAAACCCTGAGAAGGAAGGTTAGTTTTGAAGGTATTTAGCCTGGAACCACTCTGTGGAGAGAGGACATCACGTTCTAGGCCCCTCAGTCTAGATCATCTTAATAACACCATATTCAGTTATAAAAACAAATTACTTCTTACATGAGGAATAGTCTCTGTGGTCTCCAGCTTGTGACTAACAGGAAAAGCAGCCAAGGGCTGTTAACAGTGAAGATGCCAATAACGTTTCTATAGCAATCTTCACATTCCTTATCCCTTTTACAGCTGAGAAGGTGGGATGGTGTATGCAAGGCTGGAAATTCAATCTGTGCTTGTTGTGTGAGTGCCATGCACTTTCTCAGTTCAGGTGACTGGAAGTACAATGCTCTCTCCCTTCTAAACCAGATGATGAGCATTAGAGAGAGGTCAAGCCAACAACGTAAATACAATGCTTTCTGCTGAGCAGAGAGGTCATATTTTGAAATACTTCAGTATTTCCCAGAGGCAGAAAAGCCTCTTTTCCATGTTTATTTATGTAATCAATGCTAAGATAAGCTTGTTATTCTCTCATTTTAAATTCAAGTCAGTCAGTGTTTTTTTTCATATTCTTATGTTACCCATTTTTCAGACTACTATAGTAAATCAAAGAATTTTGTTATAACAATATTCCTTTGCTGTCAGCTCTGGTACAGTAGTCCTCAATTATTGTTATTTTGCACTTACCGTATCATTTACCCAAAGCATCTCCGAGCAAATGAAGCCTTACAAATGCTTACAAAGTAAATGCAGTCGCTTACTTATTCCATAAAAATGCACAAAGAATCAATGAGCACTGAGATTTAGGAGCTGTGTGAAATTATTCTCTAGCAACACTCTTCAACAGTTCATGGATGGAGAGAGAAATGCTAAGGGCCTGCTGATGAGCTGGGGAACACTGGCAGAGCTGACTTTCAAGTCAGCCTAGCAGAGATCAGCAACACTGACTTGAAGCTGTACCATTCTAAAACTGTAATTACAGCTTGAGACATCTTTACTAATAAAGAAAATTGTGATCCCCGAAGATAAAAATTCAAAATAGAAATGTCATAGTTCCAAAGAGCTCTTTTTGATTCATTGCCTAATTCCTTCCTACTGGCCAAACAGGCTCTCAATAGAGTCCACAAGGACATCAACAGGCTGCCACAATATGCCCTCAAGCTCAGACTGCCCCAGGAGTCTAACAGGGTTAAGTTATGAGCTCGGTGGGACACACTGCAGCAAGAAGAGGGAAAGTGCTGACAACTGTGACTTAAATCTGGTTTCTCAGCACTTCAGCTGCCTGTGCCATGGGGCCAGCAGGGAAGGCAGTGAGTCTTCAAAGCACCTATGTTGGTATTGTGTGCAGTTCTGGTGTCCTCAAAATAAAAAGGACAAGGTACTGTTAGAACAAGCCCAGAGGAGGACCACAAGGATGATCAGGGGCCTGGAGCACCTCCCGTATGAAGATAGGCTGAGAAAGTTGGGGCTGTTCAGCCTGGAGAAGAGAAGGCTGCATGGAGACCTCATAGCAGCCTTCCAGTATCTGAAGGGGGCATATAGGGATGCTGGTGATGGACTATTCATTAGGGACTGTAGTGATAGGACAAGGGGTAATGGGTTGAAACTTAAACAGCAGAGGTTTAGACTGGATTTAAGGAATAAATTCTTTACTGTAAGGATGGTGAGTTTCCCAGGGAGGTTGTGAATGCTCCATCCCTGGCAGTGTTCAAGACCAGGTTGGATGAAGCCTAGGGTGATATGGTTTAGTGTGAGTTGTCCCTGCCCATGGCAGGGGGGTTGGAACTAGATGATCTTAGGGTCCTTTCCAACCCTAACTATCCTATGATTCTATGTTTCTGACTCAGCAGGTCATGCAAGGGTTGTGAGCAGCCTGGGCCCAGGACAGCCCATGCATTCTGTCATTCTTTTGAAGCAGTGCACTTTGAAAACCCACAGTTTCAGGTTATGAAATCTTTGGGGTCCCACACATCAGGGAAGCAGATATCACAGCACTGCTCAAAGCAAGTGCATGATGGATACACAGACATTGTTAAGAGCCAGAAAGCCCAAAGAACCCTTGCTCAAGGCAGCATAACCATGATTTACCAAATCCACTATCTACACCTGTCTTTAAATTCTTGGCAGTAGCCTGGAGAATCACTAGAACTGAGGTCCCAGAGAAGCTGGGATGTTTCAAATAAACAAACAAAATGTCTCAATTTATTTTCAACAAAATAGAAAAAACTTTCACTTGTACTGCAAATTCTATTTTTTTCCCCTGTTTACAAGCAAAAACAAAACCCTGTTTTTTCCTGAATTTCATAATTTCCCAAGGGTCAATAATCTCGAGTTTTCACTACCTCCAGCTGTAAAAACTTCACATTTTTACTGCCTTTCCTACCTGAGAATGTCTTGTTGCATAACGAACGTCTCTTAAGACTTAATGACAATTCCAGCAATTAGGTAGTGATAAAAATCTTAACTATTAGCATGTAATGAGTAAAATGACACAGAGGTTGAGTGGCATATCTCTTATTAAAATACTAATAAGTGTTAGTCCTAACAACAGAGCAAAAGTCTTTGCTCCTAATCATTCCTGAGTCTTAGAAAATGCTCCAATCTAACAGGCTCATCTTTGCTATTACTTTATATAACAATCCATTTAATTAAAAATATCCTAAGTACCACACAATAATTTCTAATATAAATCATTAGCTTGTTACTGACTATTTAGTGGCTCTTCTACACATGTCAAATCTCAGCCATCTCCAGGGATCTGCTGAGGAGAGGCCTCTAATAGGTCTGTAATGCAAGAACTTTCTTATTGCCAACCATCCATCATCAGTTTTACATATTTTTATGCAGTTTTGTATGTCCATCCACATCAGAGAAGAGAATTATTTTCTAAACTGGTAAAAAACAAAACACAAACCAAAACCAAACAGATTCTAAACAAATATGTAACATTAGGAAGAAAGCAGAAGGCTAGTTTGATTGTATGAGACTGAGACTGTATGGAGTGGATGCTCTATTGTTCTGAGCTTTGGTTCATTATGTTCCTGAAAAGAGAATTAATGCTGCGGGTAGAACTGAGATTCCATGTAATCAGTCATAAAAGTGTCCTGATTCAGTGGTGTCTAACACTCAGTTTGAACTAGGACTGACTTGGAGGGGACACCATGGCTTTTAGCAAGGTAATTCTTTTCAAAGCTGTTGACTAATGGTTTTTAACCCTGTATATCAAAGCTTATTTTTTTTTTCAGCTTTAAAACTCAAAAGTAAAAAAGCCACAAAGATGTGATAAATTGTCTTTTTTCATTAGGTCAATGTTGCACTCGCTAAACACGCAGATCACCTCCATCTAGGGTAGCTAACCACTTCTCTTAATTTTGTTTCTAAGGTGGCAAGCCTAATGGAAATCCATGACTTAAAGGAAGCTTTAGGAAGCTGTGATGTGTTACAGCAAGTCCTACTATGTTATTTACGTAGAAAGTCAAATAAATATTGCCAAGTATATAACAAAATTCCTTACACCACTGAATTACCTCTTCTCTGTCCTCATGTATATACCTTCAGAAACTGAACATTCTGACTCAGATGACAACCAAATTGCAACTATACCCACTGATAAATGATGGCTCCAAAAAAACATCAGCTCCACCCCCAGTGAGGGCAGTGTTTTTAGAATTACAACTAATTCTGAAAGACGATTTGAAATAAATTGTGTCTTAGACAGACACACGCATACTATCTAGACAGAAGCATTGATGATTTGTTTCAGAAGGTTTTCAGAAATAACCAGCACTATTTCAACCTCCTCTTCATTCTATATAAATAGCTACAGATACAATTTACACACATTCATATACACAGGGTAAGATTCTTACCACTCTGCACTGCCAGAAAGGGGAACAGCAGCCTCCTGGTAACTAAACCAGCCCACACTACATACCTATACAATAGGTCTATCATTATATAAAGATTTAGCAAGCCAAGACTCCCACAGTTCTGACATTCCAGCTTAAGTTTCCACAAAGGAGCTGAATGGGATGCTCAGCTGCACAAAGATTATCAGGCTTTTTATCCTGAACTTTTACAGTGATTAGGCAAGGGTGTTTTCCCTTAACAATCTATTTCTGGCACACAAGACAGATATTTTAGACTTATTTAAAGCTCCGTCAGCAGATTCCTCATCCCAGGCTCTGAAACTTGAAGGTTAGTATCTCCAGCCTTCCCAGATGCAGCAGATGTTCATTGAAAGCTTTTATAATCTTATGATGATAAAAGCCTACTGAAAATGCAGATATTTTTCCACTTTTAAAATAGGTTTTATAGCTCTTAGTGGGATAAAAAAATAGCACCAGGTGACAGTATTGACTTAGTACTCTCCTTTTGCAAAATTTCTGGCTTATACTGGATACCAGCTTATCTCTTCAATTTCTTGAGAGGCAAACTCATTTTCTCTTTCAGGAGCTGAGCTTGTCCTGTGCTGGTGCTGAGATGCTGCAAGTGTGGCTACATCCCAGTATTAGCTTTTCATTTGTCCTTACTTCTCTCCTGGTGACTGTCCCTTTCCTCAAGCAGAGCTAGCTAAGTGGCAAGCAGCTCTGAGGATGGATCTCCACACCTACACAAAACCCCACAGGAAACAAGCTGAGTTTCGTGTGAACACAAGGTGAGCCTTGTGTAGAACTACATGTAGATGATGTAGGAAGAGGGGACTTTAGTGATTACTTTCGCCTTAGTTTTCCTACCACACCTTCTGCTTCAAGCTGGTGCTGCTGTCCCATTTATTTCTGCTGCTTTCCCTGTCACCCTCTTTTTAGTTATTCCTATTTCATATAAACTCCCATCTTTGTTATTTTTAGACTCATCTCTTCCCACACTGTACTTTGCCCAAGGCAAGAGCAAACATATAAACAAATCTTACAGCCAAACCCTAAGCTCCTTTCTTAGTCTTCACTGCTCAGTCCTTCACCAGAGTCCCTGTGTGCTTCACAGTTCAGCCTCTTTCCTGTGTGAGGCACTATGGTGATAGAGAACAGATAAACCAGAAGGAAGAAGGAGGAAGCAGCAGAGTGGGAGCTCGAGCCTTTTCACCAGCACTGCACAAAGCACAGGGCAGGAACGGGTACCTAGCTCCTCCTGCTCTCCAAACCACCATGTAGTTGAATTCATCCCATATCCTGTTTGTCTCCCCCAGCCAATGTATCCCTGTACAATATGTCTTCCTCATTGCCTCTAAGAGATCAGAACAGGCCTGTTGCACCTTTACATCTAAGGAACAGGTAGTTATTCTTCTGTGTTGCAAGAATGCTTGTCCTAAAAGGCAAGGTTACATTAGGTAGCATAACCCATTGCAAGGTAGCATGGCCTCAGTGAGCTGGGAGGAGCATAGAAACGCACACTGACAGGAGCAGTAGGTGTGAGCCAAAGATAAACACAACCCTCTAATGAGTATGGCCAAAAGCTCATCACCCTTGATGTTGGGCACCACTGATCTCAGACTTCAGCCATGTGTGAATGGGTTTGTATAAAAGCAGTGAACCTTGCAGCAGCCCATGTCCTGTACCAGTGCTACTTATTACAGAAACTACATACTCACACACAATACCCAGAGGAAAGAATGGCTGTGAAGGGTTATTGGAAGGGCAGTCATGGTGTGTTGTCAGCTATGTGAAATGTGAACCTACCTATGTCAGTGGAACCAGAAGCAAGACTGAGCCAGGTGAGCAGATCCCTGAAGCAGACATTGGATTGAGTTTCACCAAATAAGCACTATGCTCAGTATTTTTAGAAATCCTACAGAGGAAAGAAATAAGAGATAAAAATCACTAAAATACTTAATATATTAAAATAAACATTAAATATTAAGATTAGTAAAACATTCTCTGTATGTGAACAGCAGTCATTGCATTAATGAAACATATCCAAGGAAACCTTTCTGAGTTGGCCAGAGAAACTGGAAGGATTCCATCTACAATTGTTAATAGGGGAAAAAGAGAAATGAAAAATAAGCCAAAAACAGGAGCATGAGAAAACAGCAGAAAATGGCCCTTTGTTCTGTTCTTCATGTTTGAGTTGGTGAAAAACTGGCTTGGGGACGAGGATACAACTGAGGGTACAACAAAGATAGACAATTGCAAAGTTAATTTTTTTTCTCCTCTTCATGCTTGCCAAAACCTCTCAGTGGTTCATAGTGGCTTTACATTTACATGAGCTGACACCACAAAAAGCAGTGCTACCCCAAGGACTCCCAGAACAAATCTACTTCAGCACACTGTCCTCCAGTTCCCTGGTTTTTCTGAAGCTGAGCAAAAGTTAGGCATATACTTAAGGATATCTGGGCATGTCTGAGCCTCCAGAGATGCAGTTATAGGACACAGATCCCAGGAACAGCTTTAAAGGCTCTGCACCTCAATCACCAGGGATGATCCTCTGATTTCAAAAGTATGGGCATGACTGAAAACTAGGAAATTACAATCTTCTCAGAAAAGAGACTTCTATTTTTGGTGGGAAAGGTCTTGGTACTTTAATACTGCTTGTAAGTAACAAATCAAAGCTTGGTTCCCAGAAGTCAGAAAGAATTTGGACCTGGGGAGCAGTAGAACGGGAACTAAATTTAGTCTTAAGCAATTTAGTTTAAGTATTGTGGACAACTGGGATACATGGACAATGATGCAAGTTAACGACACCATTTTTCAAACTGTCTTTTGCTTTGTAGCAATCGCAACAAAATGCATGAGCAACACTGACTACAAGTTTAATAAACAGAAATACAGTCTATGGGATTTTGGGGGTTTTTTAAAAAAGGTTGTTTGGGGTTTGGTTTTTTTTTTATTAATCTGTTTGAAGATTCTTTTTAAAATCTCTACCCCCTACTCAGATTAAAACTGAGGAGTTTGGAACATAAACACTTTGGCAGAAATTTTTCTCCTTTGACATGAAACTGTACAGACAAAAGATTCAACCAGCTCTGCCCGGCACCTTACAGTGTTGCCACTTTCAGCCTCTTCAGGTCTGCTGAGCCCAAGGCAGCAGCAACAGAGTTTGCCTGTTCCGGTTTTACTGTAATTCTACCAACTTTATACCAGCTTAGAAAGGTTTTATTTGTCAGGATGTGAGTCCAGTTCCCAGGGCAGCAAAGCAGTGCAGGCCCATTTTCATTAGAAATGTAAATTAACAATTTACTTGCTGTGGTCAGTTGTTGCAGTGAGCAGCTCGAGAGAGGACACCTTCAACACCGGAGCTGGGGGAAGCTCAGGGTCCAGGAGCCTCAACTCAGAGCCACAGCAGCCACCGAGGGAGCCTCAAGCCCTCGACAGCACTTGCCCAGGAGCCGGCAGCTCTGCTGACCGAGCAGGGACTCACAGGGGGTGGAGCCAGGAGGAGCGGCACCAGCCCTGACTGGGTAAACACCTGCCCCAGGGAGAAGAAGCGACCAGTGCGGGTCGAGGCAGTTTGTGCGGGCAGGCGAGCGGGATGGTGAGCACTCACCTCATGATCAGGGCTCGGTCTGGGAGCTCTGCCCTGGCTGCCCCGGCGGTGTCCAGCGTAGGCACCCAGACAGAGCCGGTAAGAGGGGAGGCTGTGGTGCAGAGCTTGGGGTGTAGAGAGTGCCTGCACTGGTCTGGTGAGGGACGGTTGCACAATGGACAGGGCTGCACTCTGTGCGCCCTGGTAGAGGCCCTGCAGCAGGGCCTGAGCTGTCGGATGCTATTAATAGGGTAAAAGATGTCAGGGAAGCTGAGAGGAAGCAGGACTGCTTCCTCCAGGCCTGAGCTGTCCAGGGGCCTCAAGTGTACATCATAGCGCATGGAGAAAAGAAATAGGCTGTTAACTCAGGAAGCTGGGAAATAGTAACAACAACAACAAAACAACAAACAAACCAACAAAAAAAGGGAGAAGAGGACAATTAAGAGCAAGGGGCTTCCTCCTAAATCTGATGTCCCCACCCAGAACCGCTTTGCAGTGCTGCAGGGGGTTTAACAAGGAAACATTCACAACATGAACAACCGGAGCAGATTCTCCTGGAAGGCATGCTAGGGCACATGAAAAACAACAAGGTGCTTCGTGACAGCCAGCATGGCTTCAGTAAGGGGAAATCCTGCCTGACCAATTTGGTGGCCTTCTATGATGGGGATACGGAACTGATGGACAGGGGTGCAGCTGCTGATGTCATCTACCTGGACTTGTGCAAAGCATTCAACACTGTCCCACACAACATCCTTGTCTCTAAATTGGAGAGACATCAATTTGATAGGTGGACCACTCGGTGGATAAAGAACTGGCTGGATGGCCGCACGCAAAGAGTTGTGGTCAACGGTTCAATGTCCGGCTGGAGACAAGTAACGAGTGGTGACCCTCAGGGATCGGTGTTGGGACCGGTCTTGTTCAACATCTTTGTCAGTGACATGGACAGTGGGATTGAGTGTGCCCTCAGCATGTTTGCTGATGACACCAAGCTGTGTGGTTTGGTTGATACGCTAGAGGGAAGGAATGCCATTCAGAGGGACCTTGACACACTTGTGAGGTGGGCTGATGCCAACCTCATGAAGTTTAACCATGACAAGTGCAAGGTCCTACACTTGGGTCAGAGCAATCCCAGGCACAGCTACAGGTTGGGCAAAGAAGAAATTCAGAGCAGCCCTGTGGGGAAGGACTTGGGGGTGTTGTTCAATGAGAAAATGACCATGAGCCAGCTTCAGTGTGCACTTGCAGCCCAGAAAACCAACTGTATCCTGGGCTGCATCAAAAGAAGTGTGACCAGCAGGTCAAAGGAGGTGATCCTGCCCCTCTACTCTGCTCTCATGAGACCCCACTTGCAGTATTGTGTGCAGTTCTGGTGTCCTCAATATAAAAAGGACATGGAACTCCTGGAATGAGTCCAGAGCAGGGCCACAAGGATGATCAGGGGACTGGAGCACCTCTCATATGAAGACAGGCTGAGAAAGTTGGGGCTGTTCAAGCCTGGAGAACAGAAGGCTGTGTGGAGACCTCAATAGCAGCCTTCCAGTATCTGAAGGGGGCCTATAAGGATGCTGGGGATGGATTATTCATTAGGGACTGTAGTGACAGGACAAGGGGTAACGGGTTAAAACTTAAACAGGGGAAGTTTAGATTGGATATAAGGAAGAAATTCTTTACTGTAAGGGTGGTCAGGCACTGGAATGGGTTGCCCAGGGAGGTAGTGAATGCTCCATCCCTG
Source organism: Melopsittacus undulatus (assembly GCF_012275295.1). Classification (NCBI taxonomy): domain Eukaryota; kingdom Metazoa; phylum Chordata; class Aves; order Psittaciformes; family Psittaculidae; genus Melopsittacus; species Melopsittacus undulatus. The sequence goes on from NC_047528.1 coordinate 101,886,883, forward strand.
GCAGTGTTCAAGGCCAGGCTGGACAAAGCCTTGGGTGACATGGTTTAGTGTGAGGTGTCCCTGCCCATGGCAGGGGGGTTGGAACTAAATGATCTTAGGGTCCTTTCCAACCCTAACTATTCTATGATTCTAACAGGCCAGACTCATATACCAAGCTGGAGTAGCCAAGACACAAAGACACATAAAACCTGTCCGCTAGTGCTTTTACTTGACCATGAAATCCAGCAAGATGACAGCACAGTGGGGCAAGGTGACATTTCAAATTGTTGCAGTAAGAGTTACCAGAACACATCTGCTACATCACTGAGACAGAGAAATAAATTAGCAAGGTGGGAAACTGGTGGTGGTGCCTCAGCTGACTTTGTTACAGCCCAAAGGGGTGGAGGGAAAGAAAAAGAAGGGAAAGAAAACCAGAAATCTGTGAATTCTATTCCTGGGCACACTTCTAGACCTGACTTTTGATTCAATACTCACTGGGTTTTTTTAAAGACTATATTCCCAAAAGCAACCAGAGATAGAAGCAGCACCACACATGTATTTTTTATGAAAAGCAAACATGTATGAGAGAAATAGCCATTTCACATGAGCTGTCACAAATACCATTTTTTTCCAAAACAAAAAATTTTAAGTTAACGACACCTTTTGTCCAGTTGGACTTCTTTAATGGAACATCATCAAAAGCCAATTCCTTCCTTTTGGCCAGAAAGTATGTTATATCACAAAAATAGTCTCTCAATACATCTTTTAAATCCACATTAGCAAGATCAGATTGAAGAGATTACTGTTTGCAAGAGTCAGGGAGCAAGGACTATCTCCCAGCTACTCCTGAACATTTTATCTCTCCACCTTCTGATGCAATAAGGCTCAGATCTCCATGTGGTAACTGTTATATAACTTTAAACAATAACAAAAGTTTACTGAACTCACTAGGACTCTGCTCCAGCTTAAGCCATCTTCTAGAAAGCAATGTCAAACACAGGAAGCACCTGCTCCATCCAAAATGTTTGTTACATTCAGTTCCAAAAAGGACTTCTTTTAAGTGCATGGACTTCAGCTTAATACAGAGACAAGAGATCAGGGAGAGAAGCTCTAAGTAAAAAGGATTCAAGCTTAACTCACATCCAGAACAGAGTATGAAAAGAGGAAACAAGAACTACCAGACAAATCAGACCTTACCACAGAAAGAAACAAGAAACAAAACTCCAGCAAATCCAAAGCTTTGAAGGAATGTGAGGAATAGAATGATAAAAAGTAAAGCTTTCAATTTTAGTTCTCATTTAAATGACAGTTATTTCCTGTGACATGAAGTTTAAAAACTCCCTTCTGCATCAATTTGGGATTGGTTGAGAAAGAAAATAAATCACCACCACTGCCAGGAAAGTATGGATGCCAGTGGAAAGGCTCCTATCCAAGTACATGCCAGATAGTTTTCAAGGTTAAGAGACATGTCTTTGTTATCCAACAGCCAGAAGGCCAAGATAATACATACATATATATATATGATTTCCAAATGCTACTCCTTCAATCCTAATTCCTTTTCCCTGATACTTGCTTTACAGCTTCCTGCATGTATATGATGTTAACATAATAACTCATTTTGCTTTGGATTATTATTTCCATATAGTCCACAGCAAATGCTAGAGAACTGTCATTTCAACAGAGATTTGGCAAGGAGGGAGATTTATTTGATGACAGATGACATTTTTTTTCCAACAAAATTAGAGTGCACAGGGTATTTTTCTGCTTCCAATTACACACACCATTTGTCAAGACGGGGTAGCAGTTCAAAACTCATGACCATAATTAGTTTCTTTTCTGACATCTCAAAAGACTTACATTCTGATTTTAGATCTGCGCCAAAAATGGAACCATTTATACATTGCTTCAACCCAGAGACAACTAGGCTAATGCTCTCTTCCAGAGTGCCTGGTATGTCAGAGCCCAAAAACCAAAGTGTAAATGAAAAAACAGTTGTATTCTCCAGCTGACAGGGCAAACATTGCTGTAATGTATTTTATGCAAATAAACATATAAGGAATCATTTTTATTGTCTGCTTGATTTTCTTCTAGTTTTTTATGTTAAAAGGAAAGCTGAAGATACTGCTCTAAAAAGAGAAAGACACACATAGATTTATGGCAGTCTACTAAAAATCAGATTGATTCAGGCAATGTGCACACTTTAATCTGCAGGGAGACATTTTCAAGGAAAAGTCTCTCTCCTTGTTTATCAGCAGCTACAGGTGATGAATGCCTCAGCACTGCCTGATGCAGTGAAAAGCAGAGACTGTTGTGCAGAGAAGCGGAGCCAGCTCAAGGCTTGCCATCTGCATACACTGAGTCAGCTTGGATACCCCAGGATCAGAGACCAGGGACAAGCTGCTCCTGTCATGAGAAAAGATGGTATGAAAATCCGTGGTACATGAAGCCCGAGCACCTGCATGTCCAATGGCAGGGTAGGTAGAGGCTGTAGTTCCAGGAAGGGCCAGCCACGCCTCACAGGGCTCAGACGTCTCAGGCAGCAACCTGGCCTTGCAGGGATTAGGCACAGGCCAGGCAGGCAGCCGTCTCATTGCCCATAGCAGCCTACTTACCTTGGGCAGCTGCCTACCTCTCTTACATGTACAACTGGCCCTGCAGATAGAATCATAGAATCACAGAATAGTTAGGGTTGGAAAGGACCCTAAGATCATCTAGTTCCAACCCCCTTGCCATGGGCAGGGACACCTCACACTAAAACATGTCACCCAAGGCTTCATCCAACCTGGCCTTGAGCACTGCCAGGGATGGAGCATTCACAACCTCCCTGGGCAACCCATTCCAGTACCTCACCACACTTACAGTAAAGAATTTCTTCCTTATATCCAGTCCAAACCTCTGCTGTTTAAGTTTCAACCCATTACCCCTTGTCCTATCACTACAGTCCCTAATGAACAGTCCCTCACCAGCATCCCTGTAGGCCCCCTTCAGATACTGGAAGGCTGCTATGAGGTCTCCACGCAGCCTTCTCCAGGCTGAACAGCCCCAACTTTCTCAGCCTGTCTTCATATGGGAGGTGCTCCAGTCCCCTGATCATCCTCGTGGCCCTCCTCTGGGCTTTTTCTAACAGTTCCATGTCCTTTCTATGTTGAGGACACCAGAACTGCACACAATACTCCAAGTGGGGTCTCATGAGAGCAGAGTAGAGGGGCAGGACCACTTTGTTGGACCTGCTGGTCACGCTTCTTTTGATGCAGCCCAGGATACGGTTGGCTTTCTGGGCTGTGAGTGCACACTGAAGCCGGCTCATGTTCATTTTCTCATTGACTAACACCCCCAAGTCCTTCTCCGCAGGACTACCATGAATTTCCTTTTTGCCCAACCTGTAGCTGTGCCTGGGATTGCTCCGACCCAGGTGTAGGACCTTGCACTTGAGATGGTGATAAAGCAGAAGGATTTCAGTAATGTTTGGAGACCACCTACTTCCCAGTGTCTGGTGGTCCTTCTGCACTTCATTTATGCTTTCAGATTCAGCAGGAGAGAAACCAGGTAAGCCATGATTACCTGAGCTGTGAGTCATAAGTGCATATCACTGCAGCCATTCATTCCCAGCAAAATGTTTTGTCTGCAAATTGTATGTGCCTAAGCAGTACTTTGCAACTTAGCAATAGTTAAAAATGAGCAGGAAAACAAGATGTTCTTCCACTGTTTAAATGTAAGTGAGAAAACCCTTTATGCACAATTATTAAGCCAGAAATTGCGAACAGAAAAGAAAAATCCCATTTTATGCTTACACTTGTGGTTTGATGTAAAACAATGATTTTTGTTCCATTTCAATTTAAAACAATTGTGGATTTTATTTATAAACAAGGGGAAAAGAAAAGCATTTTAAAAAAAGCAAAATGAAAAGCATCACTCTTTTAAAAATACTGATTTAACCTGATTTTTTTTCAGGCAGCTTTTCCTCAAAGGAAACTCCATTCAAACCAGAATAAGACTGAGAAATCAAATTTCTCATTCAAATACAGCATTTCCCCTGGGGAAATTTTCAGTAGAATTGCTCTGTTGCCAGTAACAAAACAAGCTACAGGAGTCTGCAGCTCCTCATTCACCCTGTATGGACTACCATACGACACCCATGTGCTTCCTCCAAATCCTTCTCCTCCTCTGCATAAGACTTCTGTCTCTTCTATTTGCATTCCCATGTTGCTCAACATCTTCCCAGCATGAATACTTGTGCTGCTTTGTGAATCGCATTTCTTTACCTTTGTCACACCCATTTGCTGGCTCCTCTCTGTTAGGTGGAAAAGAACTGTTTTCCTGGCAAGGAGACTTTGGCAACTCCCTTTTCACCTTTACATTGGCTAGCCCCCATTTGGGAATTAGCGGCTATCTTTAACAGTTATGTAGAGGAACAGAAAGAAATTCTTGACAAGGTCTCTCCAAAACAGAGGCAAGACAAAAATCTCATTTCCTGTTATTGTTTATGGCTTGCATTGGAAGCTAACAACCATGATCTGGATCCCTGGTGTCCTTGGCACTGAGGAAAAAGCAATTCGTGCACCATATGCTCCACAACCTACAGAGGCGAGACTAACAGCAAGTGAACATGTCTCTCATCCCATTTTGTAGGTGGCATAAAGCCAAGGAGTGACTTGCTGAAGTTAACAGTCCAAGGGACCAAATGCAGCTCTCCTGGCTCTCAATCAGCTCCTAAATCACACTTTCTCTCCTTATTGAAAGCATTCCTGGCAGAACAAGGTAATTTATGCCCCAAAGAACAATCCTGTCCTAGCTGGAAGATGGATGATAGAAAACTTAGAAGTTTTACTATATCATAGCTCAGGTAGAAAAATAACCTTCCTACCACAAAACTTGCAGCATATTTCTTTCACAGTTCTGTTGAACTCATATTTCCCAGTGAAAGGGTTTGGGCTTTTCAACTTTAGTAGAATTGAAAAGTGATGGAAAACGAACAGCTGAGGAAAACTACTCATGTATGGTATCCAGACAGAGTTCCTGTTTCCAGAGGATGGGAAGGACCCTACAAGTTTCTCAGCTGGATTTCTAATCATAGGGAAAATGTCCCGCCTCTCAACTGGACCTTAGTAAAAAACTTTTTATAACAGCAATAAAAGGTCAAGATCATCAGCCTTGGAAACCCAAATATTCCCTGCTTTCTCAGCATTATTTACGTTTTGTAATGATAGCAACAGGTGTCATTTACCTTTTGGAATGACAGCAACAATTGGACAATGGCTTGCCTCATGCAGATATTCATCGCATTGTAAGAGCTGCTCGTTTCTTTTTCATTCCCTTCTTCCTTTTTTCCTGACATCTTCAAGACAAGCAACAATATTTGTGAACTCACACAACACAGATGAGAGTATAGGATTTTTTTAGATCTCAGAAAACAGAACTATTATGGTTTTAAATCTGCAAAATTAGACACTTAGTTTTTTATTTTAAAATTATAATTTGAAATATCTTAAAAAGAAAACAAAAAAGGCACCTTTTCCTTTAATTAATAATTAAAAAAATATGTTCTTCCAAATGAGCCATACTTTGAGGCCCCATTCATCACAAACCAGAACAGTTTGGTCAGAGCCACACAAAATTTTGTATGTATTTTATGTGTGTATATACACACATAGATATGAAATCAACCTTTGTCAAAAGCCTGCAGGACCATTAGAAGCACTTTCTGTCAATCATTTCTGAAGGCAAGAAGAAAGTACTGAATACAAAACAGGAATATCTAAATACAAAGGTATATCTCTGACAGTTTTCTTCACCATGAACTTTTTGCGAGTAAAACCACACTTTTTCATATGAGAAAAGAAGCAGGAATCTCCTGCAAAATTTAGACGTTATTGGCAGGTATATTATGTCCATTCTCATGTAAGATTCTGTCTGAAGGTACAAAGAGATATTGAGATAAACCATCGACAATCCAGGTCACAATAACTTGTGCCTTTTTTACCTTAGCATGAACAAATGTATCCAGGAAGTAGAGAAGTCGGACAGCCTGGTGAGACTGACACTGGGAGCAGTTTTATGCTTTTTACAATGTAACAACTTCCAACTAAACTGTAATTGCATGCACTTTTGCTGGAAAAAAATGAATAAGGGCATCTGGATTTGTTGATTAAATCCTGAGCCTTATCCGTCACCAATGAAACTCAGAAGCACTTTGCTGTTAGTTTTCTCTGTAGGCTGAATCAAGACCTAAGTCTCTCAGAAATTCCTGTCTAAAGGTGAAGAACTACCTGAGTAAACGTATCATAACAGACATAAGTCATACAAAACTAAACACTGCCTCCAAAAAACCATCTCCAACCCCCCAGAACTTTTGTACATTTTTGTGAGTTAAAGTGAAACGTATCCTGGGCTGCATCAAAAGAAGCATGACCAGCAGGTCCAACAAAGTGATCCTGCCCCTCTACTCTGCTCTCATCAGACCTCACCTGGAGTACTGTGTGCAGTTCTGGTGTCCTCAACATCAAAAGGACATGGAACTGTTGGAGCAAGTCCAGAGGAGGGCCACGAGGATGATCAGGGGACTGGAGCACCTCCCGTATGAAGACAGGCTGAGAAAGTTGGAGCTGTTCAGCTTGGAGAAGAGAAGGCTGCGTGGAGACCTCATAGCAGCCTTCCAGTATCTGAAGGGGGCCTACAGGGATGCTGGTGAGGCTCTATTCATTAGGGACTGTAGTGATAGGACAAGGGGTAATGGGTTAAAACTTAAAACAGGGGAAGTTTAGATTGGATATAAGGAAGAAATTCTTTACTGTAAGTGTGGTGAGGCACTGGAATGGGTTGCCCAGGGAGGTTGTGAATGCTCCATCCCTGGCAGTGCTCAAGGCCAGGTTGGATGAAGCCTTGGGTGACATGTTTTAGTGTGAGGTGTCCCTGCCCATGGCAAGGGGGTTGGAACTAGATGATCTTAGGGTCCTTTCCAACCCTAACTATTCTGTGATTCTATAATGCTATGAAAGCTGTTCGGAGAAGGGAGTAGGCATGGAAATTAGTTTAAGTCTACCTCAGCCATAACCGCAGAACTGGAGGATACGTGATGCTGATGAGACAGAATAAGAAACCTGCTGCATGCAGGAGCTCTGGCCACAGTGGGATCCCCATGCTGTAGGCAAAGCAACTGTATTCCCCTAAGATTAATCTGTTTTAGAGGAGACAGATGGTAAAAGAGAAACAAATAGACTTTTCCCAAACCTTTCAGATTTTCAATTCAGATGAGGCCCTCTGAGTCTCTCAGTCTGATAAACAGTAGTGCTTCCCCAGAACGGATGATTGTGAAAGGAGACACCTGTAAATAGTGAAGAAAAGGTGTGAGGCTTGCTTCATCTACTTTTTGACATCTACAGTGAAGATGCCTCTATCTCAGATGGAGACAGAGACCACTTAAGAACCCCTTCATAATCTAGGACAGGAGAAACAAGCACATCTACAGTGTCATTCAAATGCCTATATATTTAGATATCTACTTTAGGAAAAGAGAAAATGAACTGCTGATGTGGCTATTGTTTTGTCTGCAACATAAAGACAGCCCAACCAACCCACTCAGATAAACATCCACACTGGGTCAAAAGAACTTTGCTTGAAAGCAGTGCAGAGGGTACAAAAGCAGCATGTACAGTAAAGATGGTTTGATTTTCCTTTTAATAAGGGGGACTGTACAGCACTGTCAAGACAACTACTTCCCCCCATCTAGTGGTGGGATTGCATTTTAAAATGTCCCACCAATCTTAACTGACTGCATTTTGAAATTGGTTCAAGTTGAAAATAGTACCGCTGCTCTGCAAGATCCCCAAAACCTATGGCTGTGATTACCGCAAGTCCCACAAACCAGATCTCAGAGGCTGAAAACAGTCCTCACTTCACATTTTTTTTGCTCTAATCTCCAGATTGTACTACCTCTGCATTCAAAAGTGCTTAAAATATATGAAAGATATAAACCTGGTGTACTAGTCATTAGCTTGCTTATTTATAGATTGGTTACTAGGGATTGCCTCTTCACAATTATAGCCTATAACTATTTTTAGCACTCCTCAAGAGCTTTGTTATTCATCTGCAGAAACTGCCATTGATATGTCACATCTGCTTGATGGTCAACTTGCCTTTTAGCTGTTTCACCAAATGCAAATGAAAGAAGTTTTATTTCTGGACTTGGAACAGCTTTTGAGGAGATAACCCAGCTCTGGGTCAGATTCTCAGCATTGTTCAGCTGAGCATCATGGTTAGACAAGCTAGTCCTTGTCCTTACAATACATGTAACCATGTTCCTAAAGAACAAGTCTGAATTATGTTTCATTACAGACTACAGACTGTCTAGCTGCTCAGTCTTAGAGGGTATATATTCTGCTTAATTTTGGATATGTTCTCAGGGGTTTTTGAAGCTGAAGCTTTCAAAAGAATAGCTTTGTTACCAAAAGTATAAAAAGTTCCCAGTGTGCATTTCCTAAGAGAATGTACCTACCTTGTATAGCTATTTTTATACTGGATCTACGCTCCATACTTATTTTTCTTCTGGTTATTAAAGTCAATTGATTGAAATACAGTAAACTTTCTGTGGCCATAAGTAACATTCCCTGAAGTCATTAATTTGAACTGAATTAGGCTTGAAAGACCAAGCACACACAGCTGAGAATTCACAGAGCACAAACAGGTACACAAAATGCATCTCACGCAGACCATAAGCAATGTCTGAAAAAGACTATGGCAAGGCTAAATGTAGAAAAGTCTGCAACAAAGCACAGAGTTCAGACAACTGATTGTGGGCTTAAATGAAGCTTAATGAGCCAAAAAGGTATTTTTAATTACCTGCCTTTCCTTTACACCCCCACAGTGCATGGTATATTATTGCAAACAGAAATGCTCACAGATAACCACTTCCCAGTGGGTATGCACTAACAGTAAAGACCCAATACACCATATAGTTAAATATTTCCAAGATGCAGACAAATGAATAGACAACTAGTCTTAATATTTTAGCTGGTCAAACTTCAACTCCAGCTTTTTCCAGCAAAGCTGTAAATACTTGCTGCTAGTCTTACAATCATTGCATATTCACTGCGCTCTTTTCCCTATTCCTGTTACTCACTTAAGAAGGTCTTTGCAAACAAGTGACAGTGCAATGGGTCCTAAATTTATCATAGAATATTTAGTGCTGGAAAGGACCTTAAGATCATCAAGTTCCAACCCCCCTGCCATGGGCAGGGACACCTCACACTAAACCATGTCACCCAAGCCTCTGTCCAACCTGGTCTTGAACACTGCCAGGGATGGAGCATTCACAGCTTCCCTGGGCAACCCATTCCAGTGCCTCACCACCCTTACAGTAAAGAAAGTCCTCCTTATATCCAATCTAAACTTCCCCTGTTTAAGTTTTAACCCCTCTTTTACTGACTCCAGATCCACCTTGGACATGGGTTTTCTAGCTCTCCTGTTTGCATACATACTCTTTTGCTGCTTCCTGACCATGACCTGGGGACTAAGAGAAGAAAGATTTTTCTCGTAAGAATTAAATCACATCTTTCTAGCTAGCTTTAGCATTCAGTGAGAGAAGATTACAGTGCACTATACAACAGAAAAACACAGTCCATTTTTGTGGCAGGGCAGGAAATATACTATTGCATCATAATTGATTGCTCTATTACATTTGGTATCTAATTCATTTCACCTTCTTTGGCTTTTTATCTGATGGTATGAGACTATTCTTTGAACTTCTGTGCTGACAGATTTTTATTTATCTGGTTTTATAACAAATTGATGGAAAAGAAATTACTGATCTTGGGTGCAAAATTGCCATTGCCAAAAGTTAAATTCAAAATCAGAGCAAACAAAGCCTGAAGCTGCTCCATTGCCTCCCACGCCAACATTAATAACCAGTTACAATAAAACAGTCTACCTTAAAGAGGTACCAAATCCTCAGCATAAATAAATCAGTAGAACTGAAAGTGCTATATTAGCCGTCAAGTTTTGTTTCATCTTCACCTTGAATCATTGTCCTTTATCCCTCAAACCTTGGAATGTGCTATAGACATAAGGGCTTAACAAGTGCCTGTATCAATCTCTCTCTGAAGTCTTGCTTTCACACAATTTACAGTTAGCAACTGAGAGATCACATATCCCCTCCGTATGCCTCTAAGCCAGTGGGATGAAGTAAAGACAAAGCTCTCACAAATTCTTCCGTGTGTTCATCCTTTGGAAAGTCTACTGCTGTTTTCAAAAGGTCTGCATGCAGCAACAGGTAAAAGCTGGGGTACTTGCTACAGGCCTACTTAGAATCAGAGGCTAAAAAGTAGTGAAAAAGGGGGACACAGGCACTAAGAGGGGCACCATGGCAGTTGCCACACTGAAGCTGGCATGATCATATAAACCTGTCCTTAAGTAGTACAACCTGAATATGCCTCCATGCCCTGGATTTTCAATGCCCATTTCAGTGCAAAGCCATTTTTTTAGCTGAGCTATCTGACTGAAATTGGAAGAATTTCAGCTTACAAGCTGGCTTTCACAGCATACATTCTGGGGACCAGCAAAGTATCTGCTGCGTGGTAAATATCACATAGCACCAGGCACCACAGATCTGCTACGGATAGCTGTGAATACAGTACCAGGTAAACATGTATGCCTACCTTCCTTAGCAAGTAACTGAATTTAACCTAAATAGGCAAGGATTATTTGCTTATTTTTCAATTTAAAATAAAACCTCACAGGCATCCTGAATTACGCTTGGACCCTCCTTCCTAAAGAAATGGAAAGAAACAGTGGGGTTTGCAGTTACCAGCCATTAAATCTGTTATTTGTTCCTTTACCCTGCAGTTTCAGGGGTAGGATGACCTCAGGTAGCACTTCAAGATTGTCAGCACCAGACTTGGCTTTTGGACTGTACTCTGGATACTCCACAATTAACTGCAAAATATATGTCTCTAAATAAGGCAAATTGGGTTTGGACAATTGGGTTTACCTGTCAATGCAATGAGGGGGCCTGGAGGAGAAGCATAGCCCTACCAACTGCAGCACACATTAAGAACCCCTGTAAGATGGAAGAATCAGTTGGGTTTTAGCCAGAAAGACTGCAGAGAACCCAAGAATTGTGAGAGGATCCAGAAACAGGGATTAGTTAAGTTTTCAAATGCTATTAAAACTCACTGCCTGAATTACTTGCCAGTTAATGCTCTAAATCTCCAGACAAGAAATATACCAACCTCTCAGAAGTTGAATTGTAACTTCTGGAAACCCCCATGCTTCAGAGTAGCTTCTACAGCCCAAGTGTATGGCTTGGGATCAAAATTTCTTATCTTTCCATGATCCTTCACCAGCAAGGCCTTACCCCAACCTACTGCTTAAAAACTACAGACAATAGAAAAAGGGAAGGAAATGGAACCAGGGTGTATCTTCTCCATTCTAACCATTCAGATGACCACCCACAGTTATTCATAAGTCTTCTCAAACCACAGGTTACCTCAGAAAACCCTATAACTCCACCATTTTCTCCATATTTCTCCTCCTCTGCAACTCAAAGCATTACTAAGCACACAAAGCAGTTAGCAAAGCCCACTCTTTCCTTCACTAATTCACAGTGCTCTCATGAACTCACTTGCAAACAAACCTTTTTTACCCATGCACTTCACACAGACCCTTCCACACACTCCACTCTAACATTTCCCCTCCAAGCATGCAGCATTGTATACATATTTTCCTCCACCTTACCACATATTTCACAGCATGAAGAAACACTATTTCCTGGCCACAAGACTGCTGTGCTCTTTAGCAAGCCGTGCTTTCACTTGTGACACCCAGACCCTCCTTGTACCACAATTTCTACTACAGGAACAAATTTTTGTGAGCATTAGTGGCCAGCCCACATGAAGCTCCCACTTTTGGGTTCCAGCTCTACTATTTTAAGAGAGCTGGTGACGCTTTGAGTGAACTGTAGTGACAATGACAAATTTCAGAAACTAAAATCTTCTGCTGATCAGCAGGAAAGGTACAAGGCTTAAGCAGCAATACAAATAGGCCTGAAATGTGACTTGCAGAAATTATTTCCTAAATTAAAAACACCGGTCTCTGCAGAAAGATAAGCCCCACAAAAAGCCAGGAGTAACCAAAGCTCTTCTACCATCACTACGGGTAGTGCCCCAAGTGCTGCTATTTCTGACCCTGGTGGATCCTTACATTCTGCAGACAGGAAGTGTAAGCATGAGATAGACAGGAGTGGCTCTATAATGGAAGCAGACCTTTACACTGGTGCCAGCAGCTCACCCCAAAGGCCCACAGGGGATGCCTCAGTGCCAGCCTATTCACACTTGACTGATAACACCAACTCTTTTCACATCAGAAAGGTCTTTTCCAACCCTAACTATTCTATGATTCTAAGTAGATACTGGCTCCTTACCAGTGAAGCAAGCATTTGGATGCTAAAAGATACCAAGCATTATCTGGTACAGTTAAAACTACTCCAGTCTTTATTCCTGTGCATAGCTCAGCAGAACTTCAGCAAAACAGGAATTAGACCAGCTGTTTCAGGAACCTGCCTTCTTTTCCTGCCTATGTTTCCCAAAACATATACTTATCACAAAAAATATACAATTCTAGCTTGCTTTGTTTTAAGAAAGAAAAAATAGAATAAAGAAAAAACAAAAGTGGGAGGGGATGTCATTAATTTTGTTGTAGCCATTAGGACAGTTTGTGAGGTACCAGGCCTGAATGACAAAAATTGCACAATGAGAAAGAGAAAATTAAGTGTGCATTATTACTTTAGTATCTTGAAAATTGCTAGATAAGCCAGTGACCCATGGCAGCACCAGGAAGATGCATAGCACTTCACGGACCAGCTGAGTTACTACAGTATCTGATCATTCCAGTGCTGGAGCACAATCATAGTGCTAGGATTTATCAACACATACCAGCAAATGGAGTGCCACAGCTGGTCTTACTGACTCAGGGGCAACGATGTGTAATTGCAAGACACTACCTGACTGGAGCCCGTTAGTTTTTACTGTAACTTCCAAGACCCTCAGCAGAAAATGTATGATTAAGTCCTTTGCTTGATCCGAGGTGCAGCTGAGGCTCTTCACCTTCACTCCCTTGGGTTAACCACACAGGCGGCTGTAAACTCACAGTTGCAGTTGTTAAATCTGCAGTTTGCTGCAAGTGCAGAGCACAGACTGCAAATTAATAAGGCTGATACTATTATATTTTTAAAGAATTAAATGTTCTTTTCAAAAAGAAGAGCAACCCCTCAGAATCCAATTGCACTGAGGGAGAGTCACTAAGGATTAGACACTGCTTGTAAGCGCAGCTTTGAAGGTAGCATACTCAATGTATCCTGTAGTATCCTGTACTCAATGGCAGTCCTATGAATGCTTGACAAAATACCCAGAGCCTCACTCTACAGTGACGAGACTGTAGCTGTTCCTGGCTAGAGGAGCAAAACTCCCCTATGGCAGCAGCACATTTCAAAGTTCTTGCAATACTACAGTAAAACAGCAAATAGCCAAGTGACAAAGCTTTACTGCTTCCCCATTCAAACACTATTTATGCCTCCTTCTTCTCACCTTTCAACTGTATTTTGAAAGAGTCACACATGAGAACAGTGTTGGATGTCTTTTCTCTTTTTACTTCAGAATTGCCTCCCAGCACAAGAAATTCTAAAAAAGAAAAACCAAGGAGGCTTTTAAAGAACAAGTATCAAGTCCTCAGCCAGCAAAAACTGAGTGGCTTCAGATCCCATTTTTTATCAGGTAAAGATCTAGTCACAGTCTTTGATTTGTTTCCTCAACAAATCAGAGAATCAAGAATTATTTGGGCTGGAAAGGACCTTTAAAAGTCACCTAGAGATCTAAACTCAAGCAACATGCCATGCAGTAGCTTTATGGAAGGCCTACAATTTGCAAACTGAAGTGATATATGCATATAACAAAACTTGGGGGGAAAAAAGTTTCTTCATATTTTCCCTCCTCAAAGAAAACAACTAAATACATCAAGCTAGTGTCTCAGGAATTGGATAGATACAAGGTCAATGCCGTGAAACACAGTCATTAGTGGTGCACCTCACTGAAAGTACTCACTAGCCAACAACTCCTACTGTCATGTTTGGGAATAGCCAAGCATGAGATTCTTTCTCAAAATCTGCCCCTAGAGTGTTTTGCACAGAGTTTGAGGTAAAGCCATCTGAGCATCCCCCCCAGACCACCAAATGCAAGCAAAACTTTGAAGAAATGGCACAAGGCATTTCAAATTCCCAACCAGCACTGACTGGCACAACACCAGGCTGAGAGCAGAAAGACCTGACATGTTCATCTTGGTACTCAGCAGAAACAGACCTCAGATCAGAAATCCCTGAGCCTTCAAGGGCCCTTGTGAAGTTATTTGCTTTGGGTTTTTGCCTGTGAGCTTGTACTGCAAAATGGTCCTGTCAGCAGTCCCCATAAGGCACTTATGGGACAGGACAGGCCCTGATGACTGAACTCTCCTACAATGCCCAGGCACCAAGTGTACTCACTGAGAATTTACGTTGGCTCTTCCTGCACTGCTGTAGCCTGCAAGGAGAAGAATCTCACCTTTAGACTGTCAGAACAATGTTGGTTTTTTTTTTTTCCCAACACATTAATGCTTGCAAAACAGAAACAAATACAGAGTAGCAAATTGAGGAAAAAATAGAAACCAAAGTTGTGCTGTGTGGTGTGATAATGGCTTCAAAATGATTATGGCTCCAGGAAAAAGTGTTTGTGTAGTAATTTAGGCAAATGAAGAAGTCAGCTACTTAAATATCAGTGTCATCTTATCGCCTTATGAAAAGGCAGTATCGGCTCTTCTGTGCATGTGTAAGGGGAGAACTGTGTTTTGAAAATGTTTGAATTTCCTACTTTTATGGGTTTAAAACACTCACTATAAACAGTAGAAGCATTGTGCAACCTGTACATGTATTGTTTTCCTTTAGTTTTCCTTGTATTTTCTCGTACATCCTTATGCTCCTCCCTTTAAGAGGTCAAAATGCTTTTCACATACTCTGCTATGCCCAACTCCTGGAGAGACCAAACTGGTAGCCAAAAAACTTGCTTTTGCAGGATTGCAGAGTTTTCCACACTGTTTTCAAACCTCACCTCTTCCTTAAGCTATCTCCAGCTATCTCCTGCTGAATGAAACATCCAACAGCACAAAATTTCATGGATCTAGCATTTAACATTGCATTTCTTTAAGGGAGGGATGACCAAAACTAAGTGCTGAGAGCTTACTGATATGAGAGAGCACTGTACTATGTATTGCTGTAATTTCGCTATGGAAATATAATCTATTTCCTGGTTGGATCAGACCCAAAGCTGATTGTTATGTTCTGTCCCAGTGGCAGCAGCCAGTACTAACACTTCATAGGAAAGATCTAAAAAATGAAACCTCTAATAAACAGTAGCCATGCCAAATAGTGCTTTCTTCCATGCTTCCAAAAGGAGTTAGCCTATGTTTCTAAAGAATACAGATGGAATCATTTAATCTGAGGCACTTTTAATATCCATGCAAGTAGATAACACTTTCTGACCTGCTGAGCTCTTGTTCTCAGCAGGAGGGAACTGCAGTGCTAATTTTGTGGTGCGTTCTTCATTAACCTTCTGCCAGAACATCCATGTACCAGAGTTTGCTCTGTGCTACTATATTATATTTTGTCAAACATGCAAACAGCTCAGTTCCCTTTTTCAAATTGCAAGGATACACTTCATTAAGCTGCCTGTGATAACATCTCTCCTAATGTTCTGCCTTCAGAGAAGATTGCAATTTCAGAGCCCACGCAGCTGAATAGAAACTTGGATTACTTTTGCCAATGGGCATTACTGTAGCCTTATCCATGTCAAATTTCATCTCTCACTGCATTGCCAAGATGTTTCATTCCTCCTGGAGTGTCTAACAAACCTCAACAGCTTTCACCAATTGAAACAAATTACCCTGATCAGCTAAATTCCCTAGCTTATTCTGTCTTCCCTTGTCCACACTGCTAATAAGAATACAGAGCACCATTGAGTAAACCCCCATCAGTCTGCAGACAATTAACCAACCAGACCCTCCAGAGTCAGCACACAATGAACCTGGCTTCAGGTTGCAGACTATTCAAGAGGCTAGCAGCAAGCATGGAGTGTGATACAGAAGGGTGCAAAACTGAAAAAAGGAAATATTAGAAGCATCTCCCCCTGGTTTGTATCCTGCTGGCTTTGTTCTGGAGAGCTGCAAGAGCAATAGATGCATAATTAGATTAATTGGATAGCAGGAAATTAAGAGAAATTGATTTCCATAAAGACATTAACACATTTGGGTTGCAGGTATCCAAATGATCTGGCCCTGTATCAGGTGGTCATTTCTCTGCAATACCTAGAACCACTTTCTTCATCCATTTTCAGAGATACAGACACATGTTAGTGAAAGGCTGTCATAACATGATTCTGGATTAGCCAGCTATCACATATTTGAACAGAGGCATGTCAAAAGACAAATGTATATGGAAAGTGCCACAGGAAGCCATGATTTTTCCAGTGATACAACTGAAGTGAGGAACTCAGTTATTTTTCGTGCATTGCTCTACTTTTTTTGCCATGGTGGGACCAAGCTCAACAGCACAGTGGTCTTTAGCAAGCAGTGCTCATATTTAGACACAGAAAAGGCAATCTGTAAGAGATTTTCTGGATTAAATGAGCTACCCAGCAGAAGTGGCTGAAGAGGTTTGGAGTCACTTTTCTTCTGTGCCTTGCAAATTCAGAATGGAGACCTTAGCACTGAGGCAAAGTGCACTGCAGTGAAAGGAGGAAAACAGCCGCTTCCCTGAAATAGTGAAAGCCTCACTCCTGACACGGGAGAGAATGTGAGCATACTCTTCTCAGTTTCCACAGAACACTTCCAGTAAGGATTACTTTCACCTCCCATCGGTGACCCCATAGCCTTGTGAAAAAATGATCCACTCCATATGGACCCCATTCGCACACCCAAGAACAGGAGTCAACTTTCTGTTGCTCAACATGCCTCAGCTTTCCAGCTTGTATTTCCCCAGTGAAGAGTCCCTGCGCTGTGTCACAGGTTTGAAACAGCACTTCCTCAGAAAGGCTGTGAAAACAACTGTATTACCACTCTTCTCATGTGAAACTTAGCTCTTAAAAAGTCCCCAAGCTCAGAAAGACCTGATCAGTGAGTACTTATCACCAGGAAGAAAAGCTTTCAAATGAGCCCTTTCCTAAATCTGATTAGCAAATTACATTTGTCACAACTCCATAATAATGTAGGACATAGCAGCTAATGATATTTTAGCACTGCCCCTTATCTGATGCAAGATCTCTGTTGTTTTACTATGTTGAAGGATGTACTGTTGTTTCTTCAGCTCTTCCATTTATCATGAGCAACTTAAGCAAGAAAAAGCTTCAGAGTTCCATAGTTCTCTCCTAAGTCAAGCCTTACAGAGTGGCTTGTTCCTGTTGCTCTTTCACAAACACAGTACCCAGTGACACTTCACAAGTATTTCAGAAGCCTAATCACATAGAAAACAAATGTCTAGCAGTGCGGTTCGATCAGTATGCTTGCCAAAGATGTCCTTGCTCTCAGCATCAGGATGTCAGCTGGTACCCATCTTTCCAATAAGTGTCCTCAACTTACTTGATGCTCAAAGCCATAAAGAAGCCCTTCAAAATCTGTAGAGACCCTTCAGTTACCCTGTTGGACAGGATAAGGCCCAGCACAAACAGCTGAGGACAGACTTACATTAAGTACCCACTTACACCCTAAGAGGACAACAACACGATCTTTCCCTGCCACTGTTGGCTACAAGATACACATCAGATCTGGAGAGCAAGCGGGAAGCTGCAGGCATGCTGTCCTGGGGATGGACACACTCCTTCCTGCTGTGCAACAACAGACCACTTGCCCAGCGCTACAGGACAGTTAAACAAGAACGAGGAGTATTTCCTAGCAGTGAAGGCCAGTTACATGAAATTAATAAACCTCAACAACCTGAAGTGGTGTGATTCCCCTAAGATTTCCCTACTTTTATGTTTTTCAAACTGCTTTTAATTTTCGGACATATACTTCCCTTCAAAACAGTCATCTCCTGTCCTTAGTCATACAAGATTCCCATTGCCATGACATTGCTCCAAAATCATCATCCTCCTACTGTTTTTCCTGTCATGATAACAAACACGTTTTGTCTAAAACAAATCAGTCTTCATACACACAGAGCCACCCTGCTCACTATTCCCTTCCACCTTTCAGTGATAAGCCTCCTCCAAATTATCCCTTTTTCCCCTCAACATGTCCCTTATTCCCCACACCTGAGGAACAGATGCACACTGCTATTTTGACAAAATTTATCACACCTGCCCTCACATTAACATTTTTTTCTCTACCCCATTTTAAAATGGGGATAATTAGTAGGGAAATGACTTTATTTTGTGGTATTCAAACTTAGTGCATTGTTAGTTCTTTTAAAACATTTTCTCTCCCAAATAATTGAAAATAGTGTGGAGATTGCAGTCATACACAGCAAGAATCAATAGCATGAAA
The DNA here is from genome assembly GCF_012275295.1 of Melopsittacus undulatus. Classification (NCBI taxonomy): domain Eukaryota; kingdom Metazoa; phylum Chordata; class Aves; order Psittaciformes; family Psittaculidae; genus Melopsittacus; species Melopsittacus undulatus. The sequence continues at coordinate 101,905,408 of NC_047528.1, forward strand.
AATCACTTGAAGATGCTTGTTAAACAACATAGATGAAGCAACTCAGTCCATTTTGTTTCGCAGAATATCCTACAGACCCTGAATCTGTCAGAATGACAGGTACAAAGCACAGGAAGAGTGCATAAAGGCAAGACTGAAGAGCTGGTTCAGGAAAAGGCAGACGGCACAGATGTTTTCTTCTTCCTATCTGAAGTATGAAGGGGTATGAGACAGAAATCCTGATGCTTCTCATCACAAAGCAACAAGGCACTGCCTGTCCCTGGCCAATTAAAGACTGATGCGGTCAAGTTGGATGGTAACCTCGAGTGCACATCACTGGGACAGAGAAAATCCAATAGGGCCACCGTGTTTGAGTTTTATCAGCATGAGGCAAAGGTAGAACGTGGTACTTGGGGTTTTGTACCCCTCTTTTACAACACTCCTGGCACTGCCCCTGCCAACCCCGCTCTGCTGAGTTACACGGAGCCACCATCCACGATCTGCTCCCGGCGAGCCCCGGCACAGCCGGCGGCCGGGAGAGGGAGCTCCCACTTCAGTTGTCCGCCGAGCTGAGCCCCGCCTGGGAAGGCCCTTCGCCTGGTTTCTAAAGGGACACTGCTCAGGAAGGATACTAAACCCTGCACGAGTTAACTTGCTGCGGGTGAAGGAGCTGAATTCCGGGGGTTACTTCCCTCTGAAACGAGACCGCGTTTAAAGGGCCAAAGTCTTCAGCGCTGGCACATCTGAAGGCTGGCAAAGCAGCAGCTCTTGTTGACTATGTCTGTACCTCTGGTAGGGGCTCACCAGCCCATAACACGCTCTGGCTGTCCTGCACCATTCTCCTGTGTATCACCAGTGCCTTACCGGCCTACAGATTTCCCACATTTTCTCAAGTCTCTGAAAAAGAGTCACCACGAGGATCTATCTGTGCCATGCTATGGACCATACTCAATTCTGCTAAATGAGGTTGTCTCCTAAGCTTTCATGCTCTTCTCTCTCACTCCTCCCTTGTTGACCTGCTGGGACAAACTGCTGGCTGCGCATCTGAGGACTGTCTTGGTTTTATTTGCCTGTGGAAAAAGAGACTGAAGTATGGAGTGATTACTCTGCAAATGATAGACAGCCCTCCAAAGAAGTGACAGATGAAATAAATGTCTGAAACAGAAGGACAGAGAGAAACCATCTCTTCTCTCCCCCAGTGGAAGCTCAAGAGAGGTCTCAGAGACAGCAAAGTGGCAACAAAAATTGAAATATTTAGAGCTTCTATATAATTCACTTGGAACACTGAGAGAAAACTCGTTAAACATAAAAATGGGAAAGTGGCTGGAGAGGAAAAAGCTATTGAAAGGGTGCTTCAGGGAAGTGGCATAAATTCCTCCAGAGTTTCCTTGCACTTTGAAACAAAGAATATAGAACAAAAAGAAGCCACTGAGGAAGAAGTTCATAGTAAAGCTGACAAAGACAGATGACCTGCCCATGTGTAATCCTGAGGGAAGGCACACATACACATTACTCCAATATAAAAAAAAAAGGGATCACCAGATCTGAAAGAAAGAACTAATTTCAGAACTGGCAGCTCATGTGGCCACTACACCATCGCTTTCTGACTGCTGACAAAGTGTAAAGCAGCAGGCACCTCTTGCAAAAAATGCCCAGATGTTCCTGCAAGATCTTTAAAAGCCTATAACAAGAGACAAGTCTCTGGGAGGTTATAGTATATTATGGGCTAGTAGCAAAAATAATCAAGCCTCAAAGGACTCTGTGCTGCTGAATGTGTACTTAGGGGCAAGGACATCAGCCAGTGGTCTCCAACGACAGCTGGAGCATGTGACAACTCTACTGTTATCTATATGGGCTGGGTCACAGTCCACAAAGGATGATATAATTACAGATTAGTAAGAAATACAATGGAATATTCTAAAATCTATTTAGATCATATTGGTTTTCTTGATATTGCCAAGATCTGTTCAATATATTGTTGAATAGGAGTGACTTCTACTAGCACATGAAACCTAACAATAGAGCTTATTTAGCAATAACAGAAAGACAAAATATATGGCTAGCATCATCCCAGAGGCACCCACTGAATATAGTAAAAATGCAAGTACTTTTACCTGACACATAAGAACAGGAAATAAGAAGTATTAGGTGGCAGGTAGCATGACAATAATAAAAAGTATGACAAACAAGCAGCGTAGTCAGTGCTGCTACAAAAATAAGAACTTTCAAGACTGTCATCATAGATTAAAGTCACAAAAATCCGCTACAGCAATCAATATGAAAATTATATAATCCTGAGTCCAAAAAATACTATATTAATTTACTGTTATGAAAATTCCCTTTCCAACTATAATAGCAATCAGTCTTTATACTATGAGAGTGTATTAACTTTCTTAATATGTATAAGTTCACATGATACATTGCAATGTAATGAGGTAGTGGAATTTTACTGGAGGCTTTGGCACTGCTCATACGTGAGTAAAACAAACCAAAGTACAGCCTGGCCCTGGAAATACAGGCTTTGCTTCTTGGAAACTTAGAGCTGTCAAGGAAGGATAAAAGATACCCCTGGACAACTAAGACAATGCCAGCATCCTAGCCCCTCTAACACAACTTTGAACCCCTCCTGGTGCTGTCTGGCCATCAGAGAGAAGGAGCTAGAGCAAAAATGCCTCCAGGGACATCTGGATAACTAGACAAGCAGCAAGAATTGTTGCTTTGCAAAGTTTTGCTATGATTGGTAAACAGTAGTGTGGGTGTTAGTGATTAGTCAAATCATGTTTTACCTGAATGCTTGAAAGGTGTAAGAACACGCATTCAGGGGTACTCCAATTTGGTTGGGAAACCTCCTGCACTTTTATTTACCCTTTATTTACCATTTACCCTTGTAATTCTATACTTCATGTCCTAGCCTCTCCCCTCCCTCGGAAAAGGCCAGTTGCAAATATTTTGTAACCTTATAAGAGTAGGAGAGCAGACAGTTCCAGTACTTGTTACCTGTATGATTCCCTCCTCAGGTAGAATCATCATCCTCTGGAAAAAATGTAAGCAACCTAGGGAAACATTTTACAGCACAATGGAAGAAAAAGCCCAGTTCACCAATAAGACATTCAACATCCTCCACAGACTAAAATTGTGCCATTTTGTCTGGCTCCAGGCCCAGATTAAATGACAGAAACTGGAGGAAACCTCATGCAGTAGAAACTCTGTGAAGATGAAGAGAGAAAAGCAGAAAACCAGTTCATATGGGATGTGACTGTGGTACAATACAGTACTGAGTGATGAAGCACCATATGTGTTTACACACCGGTAACAATAAAATACTAGTTTGGTCTCAGTTCTCTTACTTCAGGCAATAAAGCTGCTCTCCACACAGGGTATGGAAGAAATGTTATTCACTGATCCAACCTGAGTCATTAGACAGAGAAGCAGTTTTTGTACCTACTTCTAAGGATCAGCTGTTCTGCTCTTCACAGGGGCTTCATGCAGCAGGTTTGCACACAGGGCACACACAGAACATAGGGTCTGCTTCCATAACTGCACAGTTAGAATTCACTAGTACTCATCACCTTTGCTCTTCCCCATGAAAACATGCTCTAAAATGGTAAGAGAGCGCTACAGTACCTAACTACAGATATCTGCATGGGTACTGAGTGTCAATGGTATACTTTCTATGCAGAGACCAGTAAGGAACGGAAAGGATACCTGGAAATGTATCTAGGTTGCTTGTCTAATGCACTAATTTGTTTAATCAAAAGTCAAGCCCAACTATCAAGAAGCACCATTTTGTGAAGTAAGATATGGGCTACAGTAGGGGAAGGAAAAAAGACAAACTAGAAAGAAGTGCTTGAATGAGACTAGGATTAGCTTGTGTTGATGTGAATTGCACATCACCCTCCAAAATTGTATCTTTTTATCTTCTGGCATTTTCTTATTTTTCCGTCTATCACATATTGCTCTAGGATGCTTCCCAAGAAGGTAAATATACTTCAAAAATCAGAAATGCTTCACTGTTAATGGTTATGTTGCACTCCATTTTCATTCCACTTTCAAATTTGATGAACTTTTGATTTAATTGGCATTGCTGCTGATTTCCACATGGGTGGTGAATTATCCAATATTCAATGCCTGTTTCACTCAGTGAATCTATATGACTGCACTGATTATCTTGTGGGAGGGAACAGAGCTAAAGCTTTTCCAAGGAAACTGAGGACTGAGAGATTTCCTGGCAGTGGATGAGCTGAAGGAGTATGATCTTTGCCATCTCAGAGACACAGGCATATGTGCATGGGATAACCTGACTCTAAATCTCAGAATTTGTTCCCAAAGCACGTGTCATATGCCTTCCCTTCCAAATTGCCAAGCTAATCTACCATGTGAAGAAAGCCTGAACACTTGCCTCCAGTCTAGCATTAATTCCCTCAGAAGTTTCCAGAAATAAGGAAGAATTCAGGTTATTGTGTCAGTGACACTAAATAATGGTCCATGGTGAAACACACAAAAATAGAAAAGTACTGTTTGACACAGGTTGTGGGAACATAACCTTGAAAATAGGGGAGTTAACACCGCTGTTAGGAAAAGGCAGTCCCATACCAGTTTCAAGACACATGACATAATGGTCCGTGGTGGCTCCTCACACTGCACTGATGTCTCTCAGAGCTGGTTTCCTGATCATCATCACATGGTCTTTGGGGTTATTTAAGACAAACACTCACCAAAAATATCCATCACTGTTTCTTTTACCATTTGTCAGCTCTTCCTCCCTATCTTTTTCTATAATAATAAACTAGTTGTTTTATCTATTGTGTCTCACTTCTCTCTGAACCTGGAATCCCCAAACTCCAGAACAGTTATATAAGCCAGAACTGGCTCAGGCTATAAGGAAATAAAAAGGAGATTCATAAAAGAGCCAGAGGAGTTACTGTAATTCCCTCAGTTTATCAAAGAAGCAGAAAGATAGGGAGATGCTTTAGGATGAAAAATTTTAGTGCCTACCTGCTGCTCTCCATACACCTGCTCCAAAGCAGAGAACCAAGGACTCGCCTTTGCACAGACACATCTGAGGTCTGAACCACCCACATATCCCCCCCCCCCCGCATAGTCATCAAGTTCTAATGCACAGTGTAGCCCTATTTTATGCACTACAAATCCAATTTATCCAGAGTGAGGGGCTCTCTCCAACTCCCCTTAGGAAACAGAAAAAATACCTCACTGCCCAGAACTTTTCTGCAATGTTTAGCCAGCATTTTGTACACTTATTTTCACTCTCTTGAATTTGGCTGGATCCCTGTGCCCCACTTTAAGTAGCAGCTTGCCTTCCTCATAGCCTAGCACTTGTATCATTTAACTGAGCTCTGCAGAATTTCACCTCTTTTTGTTCTTCATAAGTCAGTCTCCACAGTTTTGCTGTTTATAGTCCCACACTGGGAACCACAGTTACTTCTGGAGCATAGCAATTTTTCTGCACTTTACTTGTCATCTCCACATTAATCTTTTCAACAGGAAGAACACCATAAATATTTGAGTGATTTAGTCTGCTGCTTCCACAAAGCATTCACATCCTTTGCAAGCCCACTCCCGCTGTTGAAATCAGAGCAGGTTGCTGGGAGGGCTGGAACAACAGAGACACAGCCATCTGTGCTAATCAGGGTCGCTTACAAGGTTACTCCCACCTGGGAAGGAAGGAAATAGCAGGCATTGTAAGAGAATACACTTTAAGCCATCCATCGGAAGAGTGCATTGCCTCTGCTTCTCTGGGCAGAGAACAAGCTGGATAATAATCTTCTGCCAGCTAAAAGTCAGCCTAAAATTCAATTTAGTTAATGATCTAGGCACAAACTACACAGAAGGAAGAGATCCACCTATGTGTGGGTTCTGGTTCTAATTCTTCCACTGACCACTGGACAACTTCACATAAGTCACTTCAAAAACCCAAACCAAAAACTCCATACTAGAGAACAGCAGTAATGAATCATTAGGATTAGTGACAAGCTCGGTGCTAGCAGAGCTTTGAACTGGTGCTAAAACACAAACTTATTTGTCACTTAGCACAGACATAGAATCATAGAACAGTTAGGGTTGGAAAGGACCTTAAGATCATCTAGTTCCAACCCCCTTGCCATGGGCAGGGACACCTCACACTAAACCATGTCACCCAAGGCTTCGTCCAACATGGCCTTGAACACTGCCAGGGATGGAGCATTCACTACCTCCCTGGGCAACCCATTCCAGCACCTCACCACACTTACAGTAAAGAATTTCTTCCTTATATCCAATCTAAACCTCCCCTGTTTAAGTTTTAACCCCTTACCCCATGTCCTGTCACTACAGTCCCTAATGAATAATCCATCCCCAGCATCCTTATAGGCCCCCTTCAGATACTGGAAGGCTGCTATGAGGTCTCCACACAGCCTTCTCTTCTCCAGGCTGAACAGCCCCAACTTTCTCAGCCTGTCTTCATATAGGAGGTGCTCCAGTCCCCTGATCATCCTCGTGGCCCTCCTCTGGACTCATTCCAGGAGTTCCATGTCCTTTTTATGTTGAGGACACCAGAACTGCACACAATACTGCAAGTGGGGTCTCACGAGAGCAAAGTAGGGGGGCAGGATCACCTCCTTCGACCTGCTGGTCACGCTTCTTTTGATGCAGCCCAGGACACAGTTGGTTTTCTGGGCTGCAAGTGCACACTGAAGCTGGCTCATGTTCATTTTCTCATTGAACAACACCCCCAAGTCCTTCTCCACAGGGCTGCTCTGAATTTCTTCTTTGCCCAACCTGTAGCTGTGCCTGGGATTGCTCCGACCCAAGTGTAGGACCTTGCACTTGTCATGCTTAAACTTCATGAGGTTGGCATCAGCCCACCTCACAAGCATTTCAAGCTCCCTCTGCATGGCATTCCTTCCCTCCAGCGTATCAACCGAACCACATAGCTTGATGTCATCGGCAAACTTGCTGAGGGCACACTCAATCCCACTGTCCATGCCACTGACAAAGATATTGAACAAGACCGGTCCCAACACCCATCCCTGAGGGACATCACTCGTTACTTGTCTCCAGCCAGCCATTGAGCCGTTGACCACAACTCTTTGCGTGCAGCCATCCAGCCAGTTCTTTATCCACCGAGTGGTCCACCTATCAAATTGATGTCTCTCCAATTTAGAGACAAGGATGTCATGTGGGACAGTGTCAAACGCTTTGCACAAGTCCAGGTAGATGACATCAACTGCTCCACCCCTGTCCATCAGTTCTGTAGCCCCATCATAGAAGGCCACCAAATTGGTCAGGCAGGATTTCCCCCTAGTGAAGCCATGCTGGCTGTCACCAAGCACTTTGTTGTTTTTCATGTGCCCTAGCATGTCTTCCAGGAGAATCTGCTCCAAGATTTTGCCAGGCACAGAGGTGAGACTGACTGGTCTGTAGTTCCCCGGGTCATCCATTTTCCCCTTCTTGAAAATGGGGGTTATATTTCCCTTTTTCCAGTCATCAGGAACTTCACCTGTCTGCCATGATTTTTCAAATATGATAGACAGTGGCGTAGCAACTTCATTTGCCAGCTCCTTCAGGACCCGTGGATGGATTTCATCAGGTCCCATGGACTTGTGCACGTTCAGGTTTTTAAGATGATCTCGAACCAGATCCTCTCCTACAGTGGACCCAAGGTCTTCATTCTCACAGTCCCTGCATCTGCCTTCCAAGACTTGGGTGGTGTGGTCAGAGATATGTTCACTCTGCTTACTTGCATACAACAACCAACAACAGCACCTTAGTCCTTGACTGTAGTTTTTAGATACTACTGGAAGTCAGATAGTTAACTAGACTAAGCATCCCTCCTTCAGGTTAAAGAGACAAGTCACACCTGCTTCTAAAAGCAACAGCACCCAAGGGACCACTGTAGCCAGTCAGCTTTGACTTTCCTATTCGGAAATGATGACAAGTGGCTGTGCTACAAGCCCAGCCTGATACTGCAACTCATGCTCCAGATCTGCAACAGGAGATTAAACTCTTCATGAGTGTGCATACCTTTCTTATGCAACAGAGAAGGGTACATTGGATGGGACTGCTGACCTGCCAGCTGTAAGAGGAGGCTCAGATGGATTTCCAAGTATTACTTTAAAACAAACAGGATTAAGATCATGTAATGCCAATTGACATTATCATAGAGAAGCAGAATTTGAAAACAGAAGATGACAATATATGGCACAGGCCTGACCAGGACTCAGCTTGTCTTGTCGTGGCAGAGTTACATGATCTGCCAGTATTCCCCATATCTACTGGCAGGAAAATGTGGCCTGACCTCCTGAGAAAGTTGAAGCTTTAACACATCCAACCTTCACATCAGCTTGTAAAGTCAGCAGGTGGGTCCAACAGTAGTGACAGTGAAGCCAAAGGGGCTGACTCTATGAATACACCGAGCAGAGATGAGCAACTGCAACTGAACAAGCAGGGCTATATTAGCAGCATCAGACTGGCAACCAGGTTTAAGGGATCCAGCTTTTTGGTTATGTAATTACCTTTCCTGTGGTTCGGTTTCCTCACCTCTAAACTGGGGATACTAATACTGATCTCATGGATAAAGCATTGAAATGTGCCACAACCCAGACATATTTTTGTAAAGCCAAGAGAGAAAGCAAAGGGGAAAGTGTCATGCACAGGACTTGGTAAGAAAAACAAGGTGACAAAAGGAAGGAGGAAAACAAACAAACAAAATAAAACAAACAAAAAAGAAACCCAAACAAACAAAAAAACCACCTCAAAACAACAAAAACAGAACAAATAAAGAAAAAGTAAAAGCAACCACACAAAAAAACCATGGCTGAGGAAAAAACCCTTTGCTGGCCACTGAGAGAGCACCAAGTCCATTGCTTTGATAATGTCGAAACTAAATCAGACATCTCACTGCAAAACACTCTGTCAATACCGGGAAAGTGAGTTAGATGATCTGGTCATACATCTCACCTCAATATATATAATACACTGAAATCATGACAGCTTTTACCTTGAAAGAGTGAAGGAGGTTACATGAAAGCCAAAGCAGAAAAGGGACTAACACAAAGATACCAGTAAATTCTTCACCCAAGAACATAAATTCACAACCAAGAGACAACATTGAAAACAGAAGAGAAGGGAATGACAGAAATCAAAAACCTGGTGTTCCTCACCAGGAAACTGATAAAATTACTTTATATGGTGTTCAGAGCAAGCAGGCTCTGACATAGCCTTACAACAAATGTTAGCTTCAGCCAAGCCATCTCCTTGAGAGCTGTGGCAGAAGAGCAGCCTGGGATTTATGAGCAATGGGGCCCATCCAAGACTTCAGTTTCCGAAGTATGAGACTGTTATCCTGTATTCAAAGTGAATATTGAGGTCTTCATTGGGATATGCAGCCCTATTTGAAAGTTCTTCCTAGTATCCAAAGTAACTTCAATTTTCCTTGCTTCAGTACTTTCCCTGTCTTTTTCTGCCATCAGTAGAGGCCCCAAATAATTCTTCTTTCTTACCACATTTACAGAACTGTTTGTTTTGTCCCTTCTCAGCTATCATTTATTCTAGTCTGACATACTGAACACTTTAACCATCCCTATATATCAAACCTTCCAAGTCCTTCATCACTTGTTTTTTTTCCCCTGTGAATTCCTTCCAGCTTGGCAGTAGCTCTTGCAACCCCAGAAAGAAGACCACTGTTCATCAGCATTCCTGCAGCAGCCTCACCAGCAAACAGCTCTGCAATAACTTGTTCACCTACAACATCGGTAACATTCATCTTTTAAGAATACAGACTGAAATATAACAAAGTTTCTCTCATAATATCATGGCAGTCACACATACCAGTCAATGCTGTTTTCAGAAAGAGCTAGGAGCCCTAAAAGTATCAAACAGCAGCTCAAGCCCGCACTGCCTACAGACATTGAAAAAACTGGAGCACTTCCAGCATCTCACTGGTAGCAAAGTGCTCTGGGGCACCTTGTTTGCAGCAGTGTTGCATTGCCACCTGTATGTGACTTTCTTCCAACTGCTCTACTTGCCTACAACTGCAGAAGGAGCTGCCTAGCTTTGTGGTCCCACCACTTCTCTGCAACACCACATAACTTGATGGTCTTAAATGTCTTTTCCAACCTAGTTGATTCTATATTCTATGCTTCTCCTTGAACTGGCCAGGATCCTGCAGATGTCCCTCCCTACTTTTCCTTGAGCAGTGACGATTTGAGACCATGGAAAACATATGGCAAGCATTGAATTTTGATGCCGTTTCTCTGGATAGAAGGAGGAAGGAAAATGGTTGGAAAACAACTGACTGATAAGAGCTTTGTGCTACTCAGGTATCCAGCATCCCTTCTGTGGATGGTGTTCAAGTCAGAAGTAGCTAAAGAACACATAACGCTCCTCAACCTTTATTTCTGATGTAAAAGAAGTAACAAGCAGTGAATACGATTGCCATTGGAAAACAACCATTCTTTGAAATTACAATTATGTGATTTACCTGTAAGACAGAAAAGACTCTTATTCAGATCACAGAATGGTTGAGCTTGGAAGGGTTCATCCAGCCCACATCCCTGATGAATAAGTTAACCAGATACTGGACCCAGTATTGACCCTTGGGGGACACCGCTAGTTAAAGTCTCCAGTAACCCTCTGAGACCTGCCATTCAGGCAATTCTTGTCCAGCCTGCATTTCCTGAACTCACCTACACGGATGTCATAGGAGACAGTGTTGAAAGCCTTGCTGAAGTCCAGGAAGACAAAATCAACTGCTCTCCCCTCTTTTATCCAGCCACCTGTCCCATCACAGAAGGCAACCAAGTTGGTTAAGTATGATTTCTCTTTGATGAATCCATGCTGACTACTCCTGATCACCTTCTTGTCTTCCACATGCTTACAGATGGCCTCCAGGATGAGCCATTCCGTCAGCTTTCCAGGGATGGAGGTGAGGCTGACTGGCCTGTACTTCCCAGGGTTTTCCTTCTCGCCCTGTTTGAAGACTGGGAAGACATTTGCTTTCTTCCAGTCCTCAGGCACCTCCCCTGATTGCCATGACATTTCAAAGATGATTGAGAGTGGCCTAGCAATGATGTCTGCCAGCTCCCTCTGCACTCATGGGTGCATTCTGTCCGAGCCCAGGGACTTGTAGACATAAAGTTTCTCTAAATGATCTGTAACCCAATCCTTCTCCACCAAGGGAAAGACTTCCTTTCTACAGACCTTCTCCCTGGTCTCCTGGATCAGGGATTCCTGAGTGCTGGCCTTGGCACTGAAAACTGAAGCAAAGAAGGCATTTACACCTTTTCTCAGCAATATCCATCATTTGAAGAATACCGTTTTTCAGTATATCAAAAGAACTAGAACTAGTCTTCCAGCAGCTCACAGCAGCACAGGGAAAACTGATTTTTGCTGTTCCCAACATGAAGGGCTGGGTCCCTACTAATACAGAAAGGAGAGAAGTAGAGAAAGGAGGAAGGGAGGACCCAACCAGACAGCACACAGCTCTGGAGAACAAGTTTACTGCTTCCATTGCTTTCAAGGGTATCAGACATATAAGGTGAGCAGAGGCTGCTGCTGAGAGATGCCACTTCTGCATTTGGATGCAGATCAGAGTACAGGTGGAATAAACAAGGCTTGCCTGTACTGCACAGCAGACAGTAGCATCACCTTTCTCCTTCTTGGAGAACAGAAACAGTACACCCCTTCTCAGAGATCATAACTGCTTTTGTGGCTCCTACTGCCACTGGAGACAGAAGCAGCTCTAGCAACTTGGTTTGCTTCTGCTTTTAGAGGATAGTAACAAGAATATGTCACACCACAGGACAGGATTTGTGACAGGAATTAAGTCTGAGAATGAGATGTTTGGAGAGACAATATGACAGAGGTCTGTAAAATCCCAAGCTGTGTGGAAATTGTGTGTGGAAGAGATTCAGCTCTGCACTGTGCCTTCCAGTACAAAGGTCTGCAGATACCAAATGAAACTCATAGAAATAAGGCTGGAAACAATCCAGAGGACATGTCTCTTTGTTCTGCATGTAACTCCCAAACACAGAGAGTTACAGGGTGCTCTGAATGGTACAAGATCATGTGTGTTTGAGATTAAATTAGACAAATTCAAAGAAGAGAGATGAGGATTACTAGAATATACATGATCAATTGTCAGGTCTGAAACTCTACCTTGGGAAAAATGTCACCTATTCTAGAGCTGTTCTCCTGTAGTTCCCCTGGCATTCACTTTCAGTCATTGTCAGAAACAGGTACAAGGTTCAACAAGCATTTTATCCTGTTCCTATATTCTGTCAGATTTGGGTTTAAAATATGCTCAGCCAATACACAGAAGAGCAGTCTGTATACTAGAATGAAACAGAAAGAAAAGCCACAAAGCTCCATGCCACACTTTAAATAGTGTGAATTCACAGTGCTGGCCCTTCCACACCACACTGCAGCACAAAAGAATCAGACCCCTCTGTATGCAAGGAGGTTGGAACAGTATAACTGCCTGTTCCTCCCTGCCCCCAGTCCTAGCACTGGAAAGCTGGCATTGCCTTCAGTTGCACTATATAGTCTTCCAGAATGGCTCCCTTGACATGTAACAAGGTTAGGTCTTAAAAAATCTAATAAAAAATAAGCAGGTGTTTGTTTTGTAACTTTGTATTACATTTGTTTTATAGTGATAGCTGAGAAGGGACAAAACTAACAGTTCTGTAAATGTGGTAAGAAACAAGAATTATTTGGGACCCATTTTGATGGCAGAAAATTCTATAAAAGATTTTTCTCCAGAGAGGACTTCCACATCCCTAATATAACAGCCAGCAACTGATGTCAGTTCTGGACTCGGTTGGTTCACGTGTTCAGCATGACTGAGAAATCATTCATATTTCAGGCTCATTCTGTTAAGCATAATTCTGCACCATTCCACAGCTTATTAAATGAGATTTTTTCAAAATTACCTCTGCATTCAGTAATTTCCACCAACAATAATAATCTCATCAAGACACTGAGACTTACTGAAATGCAGACAAATGGGGATTTCATTGCCTTGCGAAAAAGAGCTAAAACTTCTTCCTAAATTGATCCTACATCTCTTTAAGAGCAGCTAGAGACTGAAAATTTGGGACTAGCAGAATTCCTCAAAGCCAGATCCTAGGTGAAAAAGTTAGTTTTCCTCTAATCATGATCTCTGTGTATATGAAAGGGTTTATTTTCCACTTTAAATGTTTTTATATTAATGAAGATTTTTTTGTAAAGGCATATAAACCTCTATTTTATTCAAACAACATGGCCAAGTGATAGAAATTGAAAGAGACTAAACTAATCCTGTATGTTCTACCACACAGAACAGAAGTACTCCCAGTTCCCAGAGCAACTTGAGTCAGTGAAGTTGTACTTTGTCCATGAGCTATGCCATGTCATTCCACACCATTCTGGATGGTGCTCCACTCATCTTTGTACTGACAGCACATTGCCCTTTTTCTCTTTGCTCCCACAGCCTGTGATTCTGCTGCCTGCATGGTTTACTGCATAGAACATACAAAAAAAGGGGTGGGAGGAACAAAACAAAACACATGCAAGTATGGTACAAATAGGGAAATTACCAGAAAGACATTAGAACATTAGAATGATTTGGGTTGGAAGATACCTTAAAAATCATCTAGTTCCAACCCTTGTACGCAATTGTTATTCCGAGCACTTTCCACATAAAAAGTGATGCCTTTTGGAAGTTGGAGGAGGAAGAGGAAGGAGAGCTTTCTCTTTCCCATAACATAATTCAACTGTCCAGATGCTACAAAAGAAACATGGGGAAAATAAGCAGCAATCTTCATCTGATCCACTTAGTGTTAGTCATTATAACTGGTATGATAGCAGCCAGAAGCTCACTTTCCTATCATGATTTTAGGAAGTGTGGTACAAGATAAGGACAACTACTGCTTTGTTCTGGAAGCAAAGGTGCCCAATTAGATGGACCAAAGCATCCTGTGAAATAGAGACAAATCCCAGATTGCAGGGGTTCTTACTTGATTACTGTGCTGCAAGCCAAAGAAGTACTGAATAACAGCAATGTGGGAAAATCCATCCAGCTGCTGCTTCAGCAAGACCTGCTAAGCATCCCTTTTTGCAGTGTTGACACCATAACTCTGAAAGCAAACCACATCCAGAGCCTGGTAGCAGTGGCAGTGCAAACTCACCAGACTTCAATGTATCTACAGGGGTTGCACGGTAGAGCTTGTTATAGTTTTCTGCATTTTCATCAAGAATGTTCTATATACATCAGTAATGCTACTGTGGTTTCCTCCTTCAAGCCCACTTCATCCCCTAGCCCTATTTACAAGAAGACCTCCTGCTAAAATGTATTCTGGATTTATGATATCAAATTTGCCAGCTAATCCTTTCTCTAGGGCCTCTTAAGTTATACATTATGATTAAAAGGAAATTTAAAAAGTCTCCACATGTGTAACAATAGATCATAAAGCACTTCAAAATCAGTCATACACCTTCACAGCCTCTCCCCATAAGATGAGGTACAAGTCAGAGAGCATTTCCCGCTCTGAAATCAGAAGAAACCAAAACAGAGAGAAAGAAAGCCTGAGATAAGACAGAGCTCTGCTTTCTCTATGCACATTACACTGCAGCACAGCTCACGCACTCAAGCCACAAGCAGAGGTGCAGATGGCTAGCATTCTGCCCTGGCACAGCGTGGCCTTTCCCAGGGCTCACAGAGGCTGCAAGAAGGCAACAGAAGCAGGAAAGAAAAATCTGCAGCTGAGCCTTCCATGTGCAGGCTCTCCACGGATGCCATTGGCTTTTCTTTACCTGTAAACAGAAGAGATGTAGCTGAATTAAAAGACAAGAACCAAGGATTTGCAAGCAAGGTACAAAGCCTAATTGAGCAATTGCCCCCAGACAGTTAGAAATTGTTTTTCTGATTTCCTATCATTTCTTCAGGAAAGTAATTAATACAGACAGAATGAAGCATGCTCTGCCTGGTGCAGATGACCTCTTCTGAAGTAGCTACAACTTTGGTTTGTGTCAGTGTGGAACTGCATCAACAAGATGACAGTTCTGTAGCTGCTTCCTGTCCCTGCTCTTAGGCACACAGCTTGAAAGCAGGACCCAGACCACCTTAACCCTCATCAACATCTCTATCTGAACAAGCAGCTACATAATACCAACTAACACAGAGCCGAGGTTCTTCTCAGCAAATGGCAAGCTGCAGTATTCTGTGGGTCTGGACAAAATCAGTCTCAAGCACAACTCAAAGCAGAAGCAATTTTATTTAATTATTGTACAACCATCTCTGGAAAACAGAAAGCTAATTTCTAACACCCTTCATTATGAATATTAGATGCATTTAGTCTGCTGGCATATTAAAGGACAACTTACTCAGGACTAGAACATCCTCACAAAGAACTGTGTGACATATGCACATCCACAAAGATTTATTAGCATTATCCTAGCTGATGCCATACATCAACTTTGATGGTGAAAGCTCCTTTGGGAGTGGACAGGTGGGGAAGAGGAGATAGACATAATTAACAACAGAAAAGAAAACTCTCCCCAGTGGCTATTCAGCAGAAGTAGTGATAAGGTCCCCAAATGAGCATCCTTGCCAGGAACCCCTCCAGTGCAGCAGATCACTCCTCCCATCCTTTTCCCATAGCAGCTGTATAGTTTCTGTCAAGATCTACTCAAATTCCCTGTTGCTTGTCCCTGGGTATGACACAGATAGTGCTGATCAGACCACATGCTGGGCAGGAGCAGGGGCTGCCTGCCAATTCTGTGCAAACATATTATTGGGTCCTCTAACATAAAGGAAGAGCTACAGCCCAGGGTGTGATGCTCAGAGTGGCAAATATCACCTCAGGGGGTGCAAGTGCAAGGCCAGGAGAGTAACGCCAACAAGGGGAAAGAAAATGCTGCCCAAAATGAAATCACCATTACCATCTAGGGAATGGAAAAGACTAGCTGGTGAGTGAATGCCCAGCTACAAACGCCAGGTTAAAAATCCCCTAGGAGACCATTCTGTTGGGCTTTTGACTGCCTGTCAATCTGCTCTATGTGAAAACACACCTTAATAAGCAAGCCAGTATTACCCAGAACCCTTTGCCTAGGTGTGGCAAACTGCATAAAGAACAGGAAATTACTCCCATTCATATATGCATGCAAGCAGCACTTTCCTTGTTCTCAGGGCTATTAAAGTGATGTATAACATCCGGATCCTGCTGCCCACAGAAAACCATGGCTCTTCAGGAGCTCAGATAAGCCAAAATATCAAGTGATACTTACAGTCCCTGCAAACCTGATCATACCGCAAGGCCTTGTTATCTTACTGCTCAAGCACATCCATTGGTTCATTACAGCTACTGAAGGAGCAAACAAAGCAGGCATTTGATTTCAACAGCATCTCCAAAAATTATACTCTTAGCCCTCCCTTATGGCTCTCCACCAGGATATACCCTCCACACCAGGAAAGACAAACCTTCCCCTTGCTCCATGTCTTGCATTCAGACCTCTCCTGGTGTCAGAACCTGGCACATGTCACCATTCATTCTCATACCCACAGCCCTCCCATTGTGCTTACTGTCACCTGGAAATAACAAGAAATCATGCCTTTCTCCTAGAAAACTTCCAATCTTGTAGCTGACTGGAAAACCTCATCTCTGGGTGGACATAAAGAAATTAGATGGTCAGAAATATACATAATTTCAGGGATGCAAATGGCAAGACAAGCACAGGCTGAAATACAGCCACATGCTGTTCTCTGATTTTATGCAGAGCCAGTCTATACAGGTAGCTAAGTCTATACTGATTTACACAGGGACCTGCACAGCTTGAAGACTGTTCTTTTACAGATAAATTTTTTGCTCTGACCTATTGAGAGCAAACAGGGAGCTGCAAATCAACCACAGCCCCAGCATTAGCTGGAGACACAGGGGATAAGCTGTAAGTGGAGCTGGCCTTTTGCCAGCTGAGGGCTGTTCCTGTGGCACCCAACCAACTCCCCTTCTCCCAGGTCCAGGCTGCCATCAGTCCCATCCCTCCTTGCCTCTTTGGTGCCAAGTAAGCCGCAGTGCCAGCATGAATATCAGCCTTGAGAGTGCCTGCACAGCAAGATCAGCCAGGAAAGGAAATAGTTGCATGCAACAGTATGAACAGTGAAGAGAGACTATCCTGGAGAATCCAGCTCATAATCTATTTAAATATGAGCCTCACTCAGCTGCTCCTCCATTAACAGCATCTGGACTGCACATCCCATCATTAAGAATAACAAGGAAGAAAATAGAGTTAGTGCACAAATGAGGGACACTATTCTGCTTAGCTTCTCTTCACAGCTCAAGCCACCTACCAAACCCTTATGTTCTTCTATCTTGTCCTCTCACTTCAAAAATGAGACTATTTTTCCTCAGAAAGGAGACTGTCAAGGACTAATCCACTTAAAGCCACTTCTGTCTGCCAGATTTTCCAGAAAGATCCCTATTACAATACACAACGTCCACGAGACCAACACCAACACTTTCCAATCAACACTTGTAACCAGATGTAAATACACACATTAACACTAAAGGAGAAACAACTTATCTGAGTTCTTAAGTACCAGAAAGTTTGTTTCCCAGGGAAGAAAATTAAGGACTCTACACTAGGAAATACTACATGGAAATAAAAAAAAATTACATGGAAAAAGTACATGGAAAGAAATTCCAGGTAAAGTCGGAGAACCAGAGCTGTCCTGCTTTCACACCATGGGATCAATTTTCCTTTCATGACCAGCATGTAAATAGCTATTGCTTCTGGAGAAAAGGTTTCACTTGGTATGTGAATGATTCACAGCCTAATGCACGTACTTACATGAGCACATTAGGCCTTCACTGACCCAACGATGGGTCACAACTGCTCATTTTCTTGAAAAATTCATAGAGGAAAAAAAAAAAAAAAGGTGTCTGCCTCAGTTTCCTGACTGGTTCTTCAAACGTGGGCGTAGGTTTTGACATCTTTGATCTGGGTGTGGGAAGGGAGGCAAAGCAGGGTAGAGTTAGGTTAAGACACTTAGCCCGTCTTCTCGGCACAAAGCGCTGACAGTTATACTTACACCGCCAGATGCATTGGACTCTTGCCTCTTACAGGGTCACAAAGACTTACTTATTTTTTTTGTATTTTTTATTTCAGACACAAATATCTTCTTGCAGCAATTACTACATTTCTTTATGTGCCTCAATCTACTTTTTTTCTCTCCCACAGTTGCTTTTCCTGTTGCACAGCTACACTGCTGATCCCCTCTCTGTATATTCGCACCACGTTTGTCTTATCTCCCTGAGTACAGTGTTACCCATATGTACCATCAGGGGGCAGGATCAGGAATTCAGGATATGGTATTTGTCTTCTACAGCAGTGCAGAAACACAAGTACAAATGCACAAGTGCTGTAAATGAAGGGAAAATCTGAGAAGTAAACCAGCCAATTTAATGTCAGAAAGAATACAACTATAGTAACATACTTTTGGGGAAGCTTACACCCATTCATTAGCAGTAGAGGAGAAAGCCCAGCCTGACATTATCCTCTTACCGTTGTAGGGTCAGGCACAGGTTCCCACAAGGAAGACCAGCACCAACCAGCCTGCCTGCCATGTCCTTCCCTATCTTTTTCATTCCTCAGAGAGGACCTGTCTGCACTGCATACAGGCCCAACCAAGGTAGGACATATTCCAAAAGTAGAAGAGAAGTTTTCAGAATCCCAGTTTTCTAGGGTTGGGGATGTCACAGCTAGCATCAGATAAGGATGAGGACTCAAACACAGAATTCACACCCATGCTCAATGGCCAGTGTTGAAAGCAGCTGCAGAGTATCAGAGCTTCACTACAAATGGCAGTGTAACCAAACAAAGCAAACACCACCCAAAAAATACAGCCTGTTCTTATTTCTCCTCTCACCAAAAGAAAAAAAAAAACACAAAAAAAGTAATTGTCACTTGCCAGTGTGTTGTTTTGGCAGTCCTGAGATTTTTTTTTAATCTTCCCATTGATCAGAGGCAACCCAGCTCTGAAAAAGCACACACAGATCTGCACATCAGAGACTGGTCTACCAAGTCCCAGTCTTGATTTTTTTTACTATAAACCCCTCTCAGAACACAGCTGTAGTTCTGTTATTTCTCTGAGACAAAGCTGATTTAAAAGATTCCTGCTTGTCCCTAGCCTTCAGTATTCTTTCCTTCCCTTCTCTCCATTTCCCATCTGTATCTCAGAGGTGTTCTCAGCTGTGCCAGATCTCAAATTTGGTGGTTGCTGGAAAGGGGGAACCAAACCCCTAGACTTGAAGTTGGTAGAGTTGCACCACCACTGAAAGAGGTACACATGTAAGTGTATCCTTAACAAAGGCAACCTGCTTGTAAATGTCTTTGAGAGGAAGGGCTTTTCAAACCCACAGCAGTCTGTGGTTGTGTGGCCCTCAACATGGGAGCTGTGCATCACTGGATGGTCAGCAGGACAAATTTCATCAGGATGAGACTGCTCAGCTGCACTTTATACCAGATGCAGAAGAGATGAAACAGTGTGCCATAAAAGCTATGAGAAAAACTATGAGATAAAACTGCCCCTTTGACATTTCCCAACTAAACTTTTATGGGCACAGTTTGTAGCAGTTCAACACCTTTTGTTGCCTGGACTGAGCACATAATCTTGATCCTTTCTGTCATGGAGCTCATCATCACACAGAACCACAGCTAGAGTTTGTAATTACAAAAAAGCTCCCAGGTTTCTACTCACAGAATAAACACACTTGGTACAGAAGTAGCAGCATGAGGTTGCTATGGTGGGGTGTTTTTTTTAGTAGAAAGACCACATTTTAAAGGCAGCTTTTCATCAACAATAATACTTTTTTGGAAGCCTTTTTCATTGAAGCGGCTGGTAGCTTCCATCCTGAGTACCAACAGAGGAGTCGTTCCCTATATCTTTTACAGTTTCTGAACTCTGCTGCAGGATCAGAGAGGAAAAGGGCTAACGCATAATTACCCAGTAACAGTGGTGATAACATATCACCTCTCCAGCCAAGGTCTCCCTGATAGCTTACATGTTGCAGGAACTATTCCATTATTTTAGACAGTTAGTTGGGTGTTGGTGGCCAGATGGCAGTTACAAGATAATAATAGTTGGCAAACTAGTACATGTCTTTGCTTCTTCCAAGGTTTGCTTCTTCCAGAAATATCCAGTGTTAAAAATAGCAGGAATGAGTATGAGAAGCCATTTTCTAATGGCTCCCTGCTTTTGTTATATTTTCATCACAAAAATCAGTGCAGGAGTCTTTGTCATACCTTCGTTGGCTGGTCCCACTCTAACTGTGCTCTTTTAGCAAGCACACTGAGCACTTAATCACACTTAATTATTTTGTCTTAAGCCCATATATTTACTGAACAACCAGAAATAGCTCTGGTCATTCTTACTGTAGACTTTTCCTCTACAGGAAATGTCACCTTGGGGTCTGCCTCACATCTGAGGTTTTAATTACTAGTCTTACTAGTCTGAAATTACTGAATTACTAGTCTTATTTATTTTGCTAATTATTTATTTTACTTATTTATTTTTTAATTTTTAATTTGTTTATTTATTTTGCTACTAGTCCTATTATTTTGCTAAGAGCAAAAGTGTTATCAGCTAGGTACTGTTGCTTACTGATAAAATAAGGTATGTCATCAAGTATATAGTAAAGTTCTGTCATAAATTCCACAGTTCTACTGTCATTTGTGGCTGAGATTTACATGCACTTCCTTGATTTTGAAAGGCATCTTCTTATCCCATTCCTCTATCAAATTCTGGCATCCCAATGTGGCCATGTCATTGCTGAAGAAGCTACAGGTAAAGGTGGCCTTACAAGAAAATGCCAACATTAAATCAAACCACAAGTATCCACACTCATTTTCATCATCCAAGCCAGGTGGGGCATAGCAGTATTTCAAGAGATTTAAGCGACCTTCACAAAAGATTCATCCATAGATCTCTGAATACATAATTGATGCATCTCAGTTCTCAGAGACTCCATATCATAATGTGGTTTAAAAGACAGTTTTCTCTAAAAAGGGACTGTGACATTCATATTAAGAATAAAAACTTTGTTTCACTTCAGAACCAATAAAAAACAGTAAGAGACTAGTATCAATGCAGCAGTAAGCACCTGAGAAAGAAAACAAAGAATTGAATATCAGGCATTATGACGACAAAAACAAAACACTCACTGAACTGCTTCTTGCTGGCATATATTATAAAATAGAAACTGCTGCTGAAAAAAACTCAAAACACTCAAATGTTAATTTTGTGGTGTGATTGTACACCATGTTCATAGCACCTGGAACACACTACATGCATGTGTGCTCAGAGGAGGAAAGACACAAGAAAAGAGAAGAACAAATAGTGGAGCTGTTTTAAGGGAGAAGGCAATACTGTTCACATCTCCCTCCACACTACCCAGTCTGCTCATGAGGAAGTTGTCTATATAACTACCATCCTCACTAAATAAATGTCAGAAGCAAAGTACAAAGTGGTTATTTCCCCTCTTAACTGAAAACAAAAACCCAGCCATAGTCAATAGTCTGCAGAAAAGGCACAAAAACCAAAACCTGCATAACTCAGGAGACAGACCTGTAAGCTATGTCTTAGTTTGTACCTTTAGAAACTCATGTGTTCAGCTTCAGATCTTAATTACTTACTAACCGTTTGCCAGCACTACAACATCCATCAGCCCCCACAAAAGATGAAACAACTAGCAAATATATCCTCTTTAGGAGAGCCAACAGTGGCCCTTCTTGCTTGGCTCCACCTCTTCATGCACAACATGCTCTCTAAAGCAATTCTTAGTGTTTTAAAACATTCCCTTTTAGCAATAAGTGACCTAGCTTATTAAGAGACAACATTTCAAGTGTTCAACCTTCCACCTTTTATGCTTCTGCTGAGGTTTAACCCCAGCTGGCACAAAGTACAACACAGCTGCTTGCTCTTGGGATGGGGAGAACTGAAAAAAGGTAAAACACATGGGCTGAGATAAGAACAGTTTAATAATTGAAATAAAATAAAATAATATTTTAATGAAAAGTGAGACAACAAAAAGAGAGAGGAATAAAACCCAAGAAAGACAAGTGCTGCATAATAGAGTAGCTCACCACCCACTGACTGAAGCCCACTCCATCTGCAAGCAATGATCAGCCCCTCCCAGCCAACCCCTACCCAGCTTTTATACTGAGCATGACATTCTGTGGTATGGAATATCCCTTTGGCTAGTTCAGGTCAGGTGGCCTGGCTCTGCTCCCTCCTGGCTTCTTGTATCCTTCCTCACTGGCAGAGAGTAAGAGCTGACAAGTCCTGGATCAGTGTAAGCATTACTTAGCAACAACTAAAACATTAGTGTGTTATCAATACTGTTCTCAGACTAAAACCAAAACACAGCACTGAACAAGATACTAGTAAGAAAATTAACCCTGTTCTCGCTGAAGCCAGGACAGCTTCCCTCATCTGTAAATTAAATTAGAAAACAACATTATTATGATTTTGCATCCCCAAGGACCTGAGGTGTGCTGTGGTCAGCGCTCTAAAAACACTGCTGAGAATCAGCCCTGCACCAAAGTTGAAAGAGATGAGATGGGGATAAGGTGTAGAAGGTTTGCTTGGAATGCAAAAGCATTTATCGATAGCCATTTAGCAGAGCAGGAACAGAACCTAGGCCTCCCAGCTCCCTTTTCCTGGCTATTTAAAGCCATTTCTGTGCTTATCAGGTACTAGTAGCAGCATGTCATCATAGTCAGACTTACGTCGACAAAGCGAGACTGTCTATTCCAGAAATGCAGCTGAGGAAAACACTGCAAGTCATCTAGTCCACCTGTTTCCTCTGAAACAAAATCAAGTTTACCCTGATGATCACCTACATATTAGTATGATCGGTTCTCAAATGCCTCCAATATCAAGTCTATAACTTCCTTACAGTGCTTGGCCTTACGCTGGAACATTTTTCTTGAAGGTCTATATTAAATCTCCCACACTACAGAGTAATCCAAGCCCTACACCTGTGACCCAAGTAATAATACACCAAATAAAACACATACAAAGAATATCTGTGCTTGGCTCTAAGGAACAATTCACTCAAGTTCCTAAGTAGCACAATTTCCTTTTTTTTGTGGGCTCCAGGAAACTGCAGTGGAATTAGCTACTATTTGCATTTCCAGCTGAAGCCTGGGAATTGTTTATCAAGGATTGTCCTTGAACACTTTGATCCCAACAGAGTAAATCTATTCAGTTTTCATCTGAGAGAAGAGAGACTAATTTAGTTTTAACCATTAAAAAGATAAGAGATGATGGCTCCCTCTGCTTTGTTAGTGAGAATGTGATTAGGTAGCCTGTGTTCAGGAGCTGTCTGCCTTTGGTGACATCTGCCTGATTCACAAGCTCTGGCAGCTCACAATTAAAGGCTCCTTTCAGAAGGCGAGTAAAAGTGGTATCAAGGCCTTGCTTACTCTTTTAGGATAGAACACCAGAGCCTGACAGGTGAAATTGGTGGGTTGAAACAATGCAATGGTTAAAATGCTTCAGGGCTCATTAGGAAGCCTCAAAGCCTTTCACTTTGGCTTAGATTATTAGCTTTTTACAAGCAAGAGGCAGCTGGAAGTGGAAGCTGGAGGTGCCCACTCAGTTGGAAACTGGAGCATTCAACAGCATCCTGGTCATACTGGACAAAATCCCTCCTGGGAGAGCACATGCTGCCATGCAAGTGGGAAAACCCAAAGCAAAACCTAAGCTTCTGACCCTCCCTGTACAAGGATATATCATCACATAAAAAGCTGGATCCTCAAAGAAATACACACTAGGAGAAATTCTGTTGCCCCATCAAAACTCTTGTAGCAGTTTTTGGTGCAGTCCTCTCAAGGAGGTAACTATATGTGCTTTCCTCCACTACAGGAGGGAATGGTTCACACTGCATCTGAGTGCTATTTCTCAAGTTACTGACTTGCACCTCACCTACCCTGCAAATGGCTTGCTGAGCAGAGTCATGCCCAGATCCTGGATATGGTCACACAGTTTTGCTTGGCAGGTAAAGAAGCATTGGCTAGAACATTCTCTGTGCATGATTTGTTGTAAACTGCAACATAGGCAGGAATAAAGAGATTATCACTTAAACAACCAATATTTTGCCATCCCTTACCATGCAGAATTAGGTCTAGATCCTCCTGAGTTAGGCTCTGTGCTCAAGGAGGAAACCATCATGCTAACTTTGTGGTAACAGGCATTAGTTAAATCCTGTCCCGCTCTGCTAGATACATATAAAATTTCCATGCAAGAGCAGAAAGCTCTGGAAGCTATGCAGTGCTGGCTCTCCAAATAAGAGTTATTTCACTTTATTGTTTTAAACTTTGTTTTTATTATACATACAGGCAACACATCAGATAAAGGCATAAATTCTTATTGCCACCCCAAAGTCGTTATTAAAAAAAAAATTACAAGTGCCATAGGTAGCAGTCTCAAGAATGTTTAATATATCTGAAGAACTGTATTCATACAGCTAAATGAAAAATTGAGCTCATGCTTCATTATAACAGCACCTGCGTAATAATCTCATGTGCTCCCAACAACCTGAAGGGCAGTGGCCTTCACTAACAGTGAAAAGATTGTGTGCATGGGGATCTTTTAGACTGACTTCAGCTACTCGGCAAGAAAGTAGCTCCTGTGTCACCAGACACTCCATGTCCATTTTGCCAGTGATCTGCAGAACTTGGAAGAACACAAGGTAAATGGGGATGCAGCCTGAGGGTAGGCTCCTCTAAACTGAAAACAAAGACTTAAAGGGCTAAATGAACACACTGCTTCAGGGCAGCAAAGGTTCTCTGGCCCTTGGTTGACTTCCAAGTAAAATGGAGGCATTGAAGTACACTGCAGGAGGACAGCGTGATGTGTTTCTACAACATAGTATTGAGTATTCTTAGAAATACTCATCCCCTTCATTAGATGAGCACTGCAAACTCAAAACTACTTTTCAGAGTTTGTTTCTACATATTTTTTTTCCTGAAACAAAATAATTTAAATGCAGTGTCTTCAGATGGCACACTAGAGGGGAAAAACGTAAAAAAAATAAAAAAATTAAAAAAATAAAAATTAGATATTGGATTCTGTGGGGGAAGAAACTTCTTTGTGTCTATTGATGCTCCCAAGAATCCCAGGGCCATGGCTGTCAGTCTGGGAAATGTAAGTGCTGCTTAAACTAAAGAAAGTATTGTGGAAAATATAGTGCTAACAAAAGGTGCCAAATACTCTCTTTGGCAACAAAAGCCTCAGACCAATGAATGACAGGTATATGACATGGTGTTGTTACACAATACAGAAGAGAGGTGATTATATACACAGCTGACCTTTTTCAAGGGAACTTAGAATAAAGGGCTGTTATTAAAATACAATGGTCTTCACCCAAGTTCTTTCCAATGACAAGTTATTCAAGTCATGTCTTGTGCTGTGTGAGAGATGAATGGGAGAGGTCTTAAGGGTTCTTACCTGCAAAGCCAAAGCAGTCACTGACAAATGCAATAATAATGAAAAGGGGAAGAAAGAAAATAGGATGGGTGGAGAAAAACAAGCATCCTCTGTGGAGTTTCTTCACTGACTTTAAGCCTGTGTTCAGCAGCAATCCACCTAGCAACACTGGTACTGATTAGCTTCAGACCTGACAGACTGCTGCTGAGCAGAGGATATTCTGCAGTGCTCATGGGTGAGCAGCCAGCACAGGAAGAAGTCTAAAGATACTTGTTGTTGAAGACAACTGCATTCTCCACTGATAGTTCTTATCTAAGCAGAGCAGACTTGGCCCAAACTTCAAAGACAAATCTGCAGAGAAATCTCACCACACCTCAGGGAAAAACACAGAAAATAAAGAGAAGGCACTAAATTCAGAATCAGTGTCCAGGAGTGGCATAGATATTTGGGACATATCATGGAGAGATAAATGGAATTTTCTGTGTAACACAGTAGGGAAAAGAAAAAGCTAGAGCTCTCCTAGACCTCACCTGTAGGTGCTTCATGAGGTGAAGAAAGCAGACTTCTACCCTGGGTAAAGTGTGTGTAGGCCAGAGGTATAAATATTATGCTTGACTTCACTTCCACAAAAAATAAGACTAAATTAGAGTGCAATAGCAAATGATCCAAAACACCAGATTCTTCTTTCTTAATGACTTCTGGACCTTTAGTATCACAAGCAGCTTCTTCTGTATCTCCTGTACAGAAGATATATTAACAGGCAGCTTTATGCATCCCTAGATGTGGGAAATGCAGGCAGGCATCTTTAAAAAAGCACAACGGAGAAAAATAAAAACCGTGAACAAGGAGCCCAGAAATGCAACAGGACTTTGATTTTCTCTGCCTTCAGCCATTAACACTGGATCCACCTTCTCGTTCATCATTCTCGTATTCGAAAACACTGCAATTAGAGCATAACTGCATAGCCCTGTGATGAGCATCAGTGCTATCCAGGGGTAATACAACAGCATTACCTAGCATCTACTAGGACCTTGCCATGCCAGACACCACACAGCACCTCTCCCTAACACTCTCGTAGCTATGGCTTTTAAGGTTTCAGAAAGTAGTGTTTCTATTGCTTCCCCTGCAAAATTATCAAAGTAATACATCTTACTACCAGGAAATATTATGGAGGAAAATTAAGGTGAACAAGTCAATTTATACATCTCATAAGTGGGATGACTACACTCCATCTTCAGCATCTTCATATTGCTTACAAAGGACAGTCATCCAAATGTCAAAACTAAATTAGAAGCAAACAGTTTCTGATTAGGAATTTCCATACAGAGATGCCAAGCACTGACCGAGATGAGGACTGAGCTCTCCTCTCCCTTGTTGATATAGGGCAGCAAGAAATATGGTATATCTGGATTTTAAGCTTCCCCAGGGCCTCATATCCCAAAGACGTAAGATTCCTATTTTTTATAAACAATAGCTTGGATCAGATATTTAAAGAGCATGTTATAAGGGGAACAGGCAGTTTCGAAATCCAAATGAAAAGCCATGCTCAGCATTTAGAACCTGGGATTTAGTTCAAGCTGTTCCAATGGCTCAAATATTTCTTTCCTGTATAACACATTTTACTTTATGTTTGTTTAAGATAAGCAAAAATAAAACCTATTTGTACAACAATTCTAGGGAGATAAATGAGCCTGGAGCTCACTTATCTGAAAACTGGAGCTTTGTTGAAGTCTAGGGATTTTGCTCCCTTTTCCCAGAGATACAATGCCAGCCCCTTTTCTAGCTGCAGAGTTGACCGGCTCAGTGGGATGTCAACCTTAGCAGTGATGGATGATGCTCCTGCTCCAGTAAGCTCCAGGCTGTCAGCTGGCTCAGAAATAATATACATGCTGACATGCACCATTCAGTGCACCTCCACTGAACACACCTCTCTTACTGTAGCACCACAAAGAGACTTGGGCAATCTGCAAAGCTTGTTTAGATTTCCAAATCTGTTCATATTTGCTTCTGCAATGACGGAAAGCCACTGCACAATTGGCCAGTGATGAGGAGAGACTGTGACAGGGACAGATTTTGACATGCCGCCTGGATCCTTCACTTGCTTGCAAAGCTAGATGGCTTACGTCATCCATAGCATGGCTGACAGCAGGGAGATGAGGTGTCTTCTTCAGCTTCAGCAGTGATCCTCTGGCTGATGCTGGCACTGCACTGAATGGCGTTGAAAGAAAAATGGGGAACTATTTCTACATTATGAGGCTCCCATAGTACAGGCTGTCCATCAAGTAGACTTGAAAGAGTGTACCCCTGGTACAAAATTGTCTTCAGAAAAATATCCAAAGAGGAAAACTTGAAATACACAATTTCATGTATTTTGAGAAGCAGCAAGGCTAGTAGTGTATGATTTGTGCATCAACTCCAAGTGACCCAAGGCCTTATCCAGTCCCATTTATTGGTAATTATGTGTTCCAAAAGCAAAAAGGCATCTGGAAATATGGTGTAACCTTGAAAAGCAGTCAAGTTTTTATCCCTCCTTAAATCATTCCACAGGCCAAAGAGTCTTTGGGGACCTCCACCGGATACAGTGGCCTTAGCCAGCTTCTGTCCAGAATATGTCTTCTGCAAACAAATCAGCACACAATTAATTACAAACACTGTTATCTACAGTCAGTGTAGCAGATGCATTTCCACAAGATTTCAGGCAACCTACTTAAGTCTAACTGATCACAAAGTGTATTAGCAAGTCAATACATCCTTATTAATAGTCAATATTGCAGCATTAAACAGGTGAGTTTAAATTGTTTGTTTGTTTTTCCAAAAAGCCAGAGAACCTAGCATCTTTTCTAGAACCCACAAAAGGTATATAAGCTTAATGCAATTGATGATACTTGATTTTCCATAAGGAGTTGCCTAGGACTGCAGAATAACCTTAACTATTATAAGTAGCTATAACTATCTGTTGTAATAAAACTTGAGCAGCTCTGCAGACATGCAATGACTGCTGCTGAAATTGCAGATGATCTGACTAGCAGCATTTTTATTATTACATATGTCATGCTACCCAGGTAGCAAATTATTCCTGTCTTGGGAGGCGAGATGAATGGATCAAAATCTCATATTTAGCTTTCCTTCTGTTACATTTCCAAAACTGTGTTTCTAGAAAGGACAACTTTCCAGCAAATCCACCACAAAAATCCATCTGTTGTATAGTAACATTAGTTCTCATGCAAGAATATGAAGCAAAATAGGGATAGTATCCAAAGCCATCGGCAAGGTTGCAGTATCAGACATTGATCATGGAACACTTCTCCCTTTGGGTATACAAAACTGGGCAAGAGTTAGAAACAGACACACACAGAGAAAGAGCTCAGGATCTCACAGTAATAGATGAGCCCCTGCTGTTGTGCTTTAAAAATGGTTTCCCTTGAGAAGCAGACGCAGCTCATTCATTAAATACACAACCCATTTACTGATAGTATACAAAAATTCAAGGCAATACATATTCATGTTATATGATTCATATATGTATTAGCAGATAATTTGACCACAACAAGAAGCAGAAAACAAACATCACGCAACTTCCTCATGCCCCACACACTTGGTGGCTTTACATGGATTTGGCTTCAGCTAGCAACACACTGCAGAGCCCGTCAGCAGTGCAGCAGCTCCTTTCAGCTGCATACCCTGCCAAAACTTTGATGAGGACTTGCAAGCAAGAGACTACACTGTGAGAGAAAGAGATGATTCTCTCGCTTGATTCACCAGCAGAAAGCCACCTGTCTTCCAGGGGCTGCACGGGACAGCAGCTGTCAGCATCAGTACTTCCCACACACACACTTCACTAAACAAACGCAGGGCTCCATTGCTGGTTGCTGTTTCTGCTGTTTTCCCCACAACCTCTTCCTTCTTTCCATTCCACAGAGCAGGTTCACATACCCCACAGCTACACTAACTCGCTTGAACAAAGAAACCAAATACCACTATCACCCTGGGCTTATTGGTCCTCCAGCTCAAGAGGGGAATGTGAACCTTCCTCATGTAAATAAGTGGAAGATGCCTTTAACCTATTCACACTTGAGTTTTTCAACATCATACTGCAAACATAAAAAATTCCACATCGGCCAACAGAGCAGGTAAATAACTACTTGGAAGTTTAAAACAGTGCCCCAAATGGGGTGATGCCTGTATTACAATGCAGACATTGCAGGAAAACTGCAAAGTAAGCACCCCCGAGGGACACAGAAGCTGTTGCTCCTTTTGCTGTTGTTTTTGTGGATAAGCCTCTTTAACCTGCTCTATTTCACCAATTGCAGTTTGAAATTCGCATACAAAAATTAGTAGGTCATACAAAAGGGAAGCTAATTAATGGAAATGCATGTGCTGAATGCAGTTCACTTTTCTCTTTTTAGCACATTCTGTATGCAGCACAGGTACAGCCTTGTTACTGAAAAGGAGCGAGATTAGCTGATTTAATACATGATAGATGGAGGTACAGTAAACGTGATGCTAGCTGATAGACAGGAATTAAGTGCAGCCAATTATACACTGGGGTATTTCTGCAGAAGGGCAGTTTACAGTTCTATTTTTACTACTTTTGGGGGCTATGGTTCAATTCATGGAGTAGCTCATCTGTTATCTCAGACACATCTCTGTGACGCCATTCTGAGTAAGCACCACAAAGGACTACTCCGCATCACGTATGGCTGCAGGCTGCGTGGGCCTGCAAGCAAAGAAAAGCAGAGGAGGATTTCTGCCTGTCAGCAAGAGAAATAAAGAACCCAGAGCTGGATTAAGCATCTGGAAAATTACTGCAGCCTCACAGCTCTTGCTGCCTGCTACCCGGGATGAGTCACCACCGGTTGCCCTGGCAACAGATATCCTCCTCCTGCCACCGATCAATTCTGTCTATGTGAAGGTCTCCTGAAACCAGGAGCTGCTCAGATAATACAGCAAAGTCACAGAAACTCTTATCAAGGAGCATTTGCATTTTGAATATGCTAGTCTTGAGACTTAAGGAGAAATAAAGTAGTTGGGGCATAAGAGAGGAGGCAGCAAACACTTGGTTTTGTTAAACTTGCATTCCACTTCCAGACAGATGTGGTTAACAAAAAACCCTACTACCACTTCCACTAAACAATGGCTATAAATAAAACTTAGTATCTAGTCCTAAACATTAACCTACAGTGTTCAGCATCAGTCTCAAAATTTAAAGGCACGCTCTAAAGCAGGGGTTTGCACAGCCCCAGTGCACACATCCAGAGCTGACCAAAGAGTTATAGATCCCAGGCCTTACCCATACCTCCAGCCTTGACAGAATGACTCCAGGCAAGTCATTTTATCTTGGAAATACCTTACTCACCACCTTTCAAGTGCAAAGATAGGGCCGAGGAGAGCCATTGCTAAGCAATACTAAAGTCCTGAAACAACATCCATCAAGGTTAACCCTTCTCCATCAACTTTCTGGGGGAAATGCAGTGGGTGTTAGATTCCCTCTAATGAGACAAGAAATTCTGAGTCTTTATCTACTCTGTATGTGGCTCTCATAGATCCCACAGATACTGCCAATAAAGTTAGCCTCATATCCTTTGTTTCTACCTTTCACCCTTCTTATGAATTTCATGGATTAATTAATTCATCCCTTGAAGGCAGCTTAAAATGGCTGCTGGTAGGAGCCTGATGCTGTTGAGTCAATGAAATTAATGGTCCCAACATCCACTTGTCTGATATTAGCTACAGGAATGTGAAAGCTACAGATAAGGTAAACCTCCCAGTGAGACAAAAAATGAAAGTCAGCTAGGGCAGCATTTTTGTTGCAAGCAAAGACATAAGGCTAATGTTAGCCATGCTAATTTATAATGTTGTTCCCTAACTGTTGTTTGCTTTCAGATATTGGACATACTTGAGCAAAGAACATTAGACCTTAGAAATGAGAGCTACCTGGGCAGTCTGTTAACCCATTTACATCAGCTGAAGCCTTTAATGCACTCCTATTAGGAAGTACTGTTCTTCAGGGGCATTCAGGAACAGAATGAAGAACACTGGTGTAGCAGTCTCCCTGTCTAAAAACTTCTCTTTTGACTCAGTTTCCCTAGAGGAGAAGAGGAGAAGTCACATAGCTATATAAAGGCCTGAATGGCTTACAAATAACCTACCTACAAGGTTTTATTCCAAATATATAATCTGGAGCAAGGACAATTACCAACTGCAAGCAAATTCTCTAAAACTGGAACTTTTACATTGGCACAACAGGCTAACTTAGAGCACAACAGCAATCTGATGGCAACTTGAAGCTAAGACATAGAAGGCTTCACCTTCCCCCCACTTTCTTTTTGAGTCATTAGAGTAATCCAGTAGACATGCCTTCCTTTTCAGTAGTAAGCAGTTTGCCTTACAGTGTACCTCCCAGACTCGCGTTGATCTTCAAGCAGCAGCATAGCACAATCTGTAGATTGTGCAGAGAAGCCACAGCTTCAAGAACAATCTTTGCTATCTTTCTTCAGAAAATATTTGGTTTTGACCATGTAGACTCTTAGCTGCTCGCTGACCATCTCCCAGTGGCTGCAACTCTACTAGGAGCAGAGTTATGTTTATTTCCTTCCTCGGCATCATGCAGTAATCAAATTATGAAAACAAGCCATGCAGAGCAGCAAGACAAGAAACAGCAACAGAAAGGAATGAAATTTCTGCATTCCCACCATGAAAATGCTTTCTGCAAAGCATTCCAGCTCATTTTATACACAACCTCAGTGGCACTTCCAGAACAAAACCAATCTGCTCTGAGGTTTCTTACCAGCAGAGCATAAGGAATACACTGTTGGAATGTGAAGAAAGCAGCTACTTTTTTAAAGAGCCATGGCCTCGTTGTAGCTGCCTGTTCCACAGAGCAGAGAGGACACAAATGTTACGGACTGTTGCCTAAGTTTTCTGTCAACAAAGGGCAGACAGCACTGCAGGTCTGGGAGGGGGAACAGTGAAATGATAACTGTGATATGAAAAGGCTGAGTATCCCTGATTTAGAGCAGTCACTGGATGGTGGAAATGGCAAAATACCCTTCAGCCACCCAGCAAGGGTAGCAAAAAGCAAGCAGAAGCCACTGGGAAAGAGTTGCAAAACATGTCACAATTTGGTCTTTCATGTTCATGTTTGGTGTGAACAGTTGGAGAGATGACATGAGCTTCTGAGGTTTTTGGATCTCATATGAAGGTGCTGGACTACCTCACTGACCATGCACAGCTTAAGCCTAATGGGCGATTGTAGTTCAAGCTCAGCAGTATGAGAGTATGAGGCTCCCCCCTACAAAGGGAAGTTTTCCAGCAGAATTACATTAGTGTGGTTTTAATATTATTACTGATGATAGCTCCTTTTGCACACAAACTTGGGTGTTTAGTACATGCGCCTTCTTCTGATGTTATTTATATTGCTTTGAATGTTCACACAGGGAATTACAGTAAGACTGGACAAAAGAAAAACCCCACCAAAACACAAAAGCCACAGCTAAACTATATTGAAGCCATTTACCCCCATCCCTGGGTGAAATCTCCCCTGCAAGGAACAGTAATTCTCACTGCCCCATGGGCTCCTTACCATGGGACTCCCAACAGGTGCAAAAGGAGGAGTAAGGAATTAGTTATCTATTGGCAAATTCTGCCTGTTCCACAGTATTTTCTCCTAGGGTTGGGGGAGAGAGAGGAGGGAGGAGTATGGGACTTAATACTCACACTAGAACAATCTCTGTGAACAGCCCTTTCTTATTTGCAAAAAAAAGATTAAGGAAGGACAAAGTGAATGCTAACTCCCTTCCCAAATTCATCAGGCGTTTTGCCATTCATCCAAATTCCATTTCATGCTTCAAATTCACTTAACACATGCCAGACAACCCAAGGCCTGAGGGCAGAACTGAGGAGACTGCAAAGTCTCAAAGACCAAACCTTAACATGCCCTTATTACAAAGACGTGATTTCAATGGTGAGAAGCTTTCCTTACTGATTTCTACATGAAGCTGCCTCATTTGCCTCAGATGAGAGAAGTGGAGAGAAATCCTTCAGCTTCCTATAGCATAGGAACTTTACTCTGCAGGTGACTGAGCACTGGAATAGGCTGCCCAGAGATGTGGTGGGGTCTCCTCTCCTGGAGATACTCAAGAGCCATCCTGACATAATGCCAATAATGTGCTCTAGGTGACCCTGCTTGAGCAGGGAGGTTGGCTTAGACGAACCTCAGTTGTGCTTCCAACCTCAACCATTCTCTGTTCTTAAGATATCTCCAAGAGGTCCAGAAGAAATCATCATGGTTTATATTAACAAAATACATTAGTGTGAGAAAGGATGGAGTAGCAGTGACAAGACAGGTTATTAGAAGAAAGACTTTTTCTTAGATCCAAGTTTATAATCCATGAAATCTAATGCTATCCACCAGGAAAAAAATAGGAAAAAGAAAAACAAAACCCACCTTTATACAGAAACTGAATTCTTAATTAATTCTTAAAATAGGAAGTCTTTTAGAAAAAAAATTGACCTCAAGCTCCAGAGCTGCTATATGAATAGAAATAACAAAAACCTTTTCCTCCTAAAAAGGGAAAAAAGAAAAAAAAAAGGTGAAATAAACCTTTCTTCATCCCAGGAAGATGACATAAGGGAAGGGAGTTTGTGCATGCACACCAGAAAGTAAAACTGAATGTAGATACAATGAAGTTAATTCAGTTCAGTTTTATTTGAGAATGAGCACTGAAACACAAACAAGCACACAGGCCAGTTTAATAATGCACACTGTTCTTCCAGTCCAGATGTGTATTTATATATGAAATAACGTTTTTTATCTCATTAGATGGCTTTTAAATACAGAACACATGGTTTTTAAGAAGCATAACTGAGAGAAGAGAGGAAGACATTGAGACTCCTGAGCAACACTTCCATCTGCAGTCTTTCACCAACACTGAACTTGTGCTAAAACCATCCTCAAGATTATGATGACTTGGCCTCAGTACGGACAGTACCAGCACAGATTCCCAACACTGGTTAGTGGTCTCTGGCAAGGAAAGGAGGATTCTGAACAAATATATCTGAAGCAAGAAGATCTTCAGAGCCATGTGGAGATGTACTGAATATTTTTGCTTAACACACCTCAAGTGGTTAATCCCATTTTTAAGTTCTCTGCCACCAACACAGCTCCCAGTCCAGGTTAATAATTTCAGATGTTAGCACCTACCAGTGAAAACTCAGCCCAGGGACCGTGCTGATGTGTTACCACAGCAACAGCTACTTATGAACTTGGAACTTGACAAGGACCATTTTGAAAACCTCTGCCCCCCTTCAGCCCACGCAGCATGGGGACAGATAGAGCTGCCTCAGAAGCTGATAAACTAAACTGACACTAGCAGAATGAAACAAATGAACAAACAAGACTTAAGAGCATTATTATACTGCAAATGTGCGGATGAGTCCATTTCCACCAACAACTGCACCTGTGGACATGAACCAGAAGGGATGAAAGCAGTGAAGAGATTTTTTAAAAGTCACTGAGAGCTAAGCAAACCTAAGGAGACAGCTTTAATACCCAAGCACAGTATATTACACACTCAGCCAGCTCATCCACATCAGATCTGCAATGCAGAATTTCCTATACAACAGATATCAAAGTGCTGCCTCCATACAATTCTAAACATCCATTGGACTGACTGTGTGTCAGATGTTACTGTCCTTGAACAGGCAGGGGTCATCAGTATAGAGGCCATATTGATGAAATCGCAGCTGTGCTGGGCAGCACACGTCTCCAGGATGGAGGATCACCACCTCCCTAAGACTGTGTTTTATAGTGAACTCGCCTCTGGCTGCTGCAAGGGAAATGCACCAAAGAAGAGATACAAGGACTCCCTGAAACAACACCTCAGCCTTGGCCATATTGACTATCATCAGTGGTCCACCTTGGCCTCCAAGACACACCATACATAACGCTGTTGTCTCCTTTGAGAACACATGCAGAATTAGACTCGAGCAGAAAAGACAAAGTAGAAAGAACCATGCCTCACCTATACCACCCAAGGAAACCTTTCGTTGTGTTTTTTGCAACCGGATTTGCCTATCCCACATTGGCCTTTTTAGTCATCAGCACGTTTGTAGTAAGCATGGGTAAAGCCCTTCCCAAATCTTTTTTTGCAAAGTCAAGCCATTACTAGTAGCCACAACAGCCCCATTCAAACCAGCAAGGGCTTTGAGCTGCAGTAGCCAGAAGGCTTTCTAACATGCTTATTTCTTTCATTGTTTCTTGTCAGTCCAACAACAGGAAAAACATGACAGAAAGCAAATCCCCTCTGAAAACTCAGGGCATTAGGCAAGATCTCAGCCCTCCAAAGATACAGCAAGCTGGCCAGGAACACCAGAAAATAGGAAATAGCACTTCCTTGGGGGTGGGTGTTGTTTGTTTTGGCTTTGGGGGCTTTCTTTCTCCCACCACAGGCCAGAACAGATAGGACTTCCAGCTAGCATCTAGTCAAAGGGCTGCTCACAATTAGGGATTACTCAGCTTCCCAGGTCAGACATTGATAGGGTTCCCTTTGTGGTTAAGCAGTCTGTAAATTGATTTGGGATGCTCTAAAGTTAAATAACAGATCATATTCATGACTAGGTGTGGATTTATGCATTACTTCTCATGGCCTGCAGGCCAGAAACTAGCCTTCTGGCCTGGCATAGGGATAATTCCTAAAAACCCAAACAAAAATAACACAAAATAAATCCTTCCCAAGAAACACCAGCCCTGCAGGCTATTAGCAAACAAGTCACACTGCTCCACCTCTCTCTCATTTTCTTTGCAACTACCAGGACATTTGTAGGCCCTAGGGCTTGATATTTTTGGTGACTGCTCAGGAGCAAGTCTACCGAGTACATTAACCCATCACTAAAAGTTGTCACTTTATAAAACAACCTCTTGGGACTGTATAAATTATGCCCTTGACTGCTATGTCAGGTGTATTCTGCTAATGATTTTCTGTGTCAGTCTGTTCACCATCTGACACTAAGTTAAATCTGACCAGCATACTTGAACCCAGCCTTGGGGTCCAGAATGAAGGCTGCTTAAAAGGTAGATGTGAATGAGACTGACCTTTATCAGCAGCTTCCTGAATGACAAGTTGTAGCTTCCCTGTAGAACTCTACCACTTAAATATGCATCATTCTCTCACAGGAAAGGAAGACCTCCACAAGTCTCCAATCTCACTGCCAGTAGCTGCCTAAAGTAGCCACTGAGCAGACATACCAGGAACTGCCAGTAAAAACTAAGCTGGGAAAAGACTGAAAAGGGAATGGGTAGGCTGACCCTTCTCATGTTATATTCATACAGTCATGTTTTACAGACAGCAGTGGGTTTTCTGAACCTGTCCAACCTATTTTAGATACATTTATTTCTCCAACTTGCACAAAAAAAGCACAAGAAAAAAAAAATCAGGTGACAACAAGGTCCATGAGTTCAATGCACACTACAGGAACCAGCAGGCTAAAAAAAAAAAAAAAACCAAACCCCAAAACCCCGCACAAACAAAAAACCAAAACACAAATTCCACCCACCCCCTACCCCTCTCCCCAACACCCAAACTTCTGGGGTATTGTTTCCAACTGCATTTCAATAAATCATAGTTTTTCTCTGTTAATTTTTCCCCATGTCATTTATATCACACACACACCCATATGTTATTCCACTCCCTTCTCATCCAGGGTGAAGAGGAAAACTGCTTATTCCCTCTTCACATAGTAATGAGTTCATGTCTTTGACTATTCTTGTTGCCTATTTCTATATTTTTTCTATCTCTTCTATAAATATTTTGAGGCAGAGTTATTAGAACTGGCTACAGTATTCAAGAGATGGGTCACACCATTGATTTGTATGGCAACAGAACAGACATTTTACTGTCTTTCCTTACAATTCAGCTTCCTAACTGCTCTGTGCTAACCAGTTTATGAAATAAACACCATGACCCCAAGATTTTTCTTAAATAGTAGCAAATTACAGAACATACGTGTATGTATATACCCAGTCTTTTTTTTTTCCACCCAGAGGTACTCATCACACCAGTTTCCACAGGTAACAACACCATCTGTAACTGACCCAGTGCATTCATTGCAGCAGCTAACAGAGAGCAGTCAGAAACTAATGTCATATTTCAGCCTGACTGGACATCGTACAACCTACTGAGCTCGCATTCATTCCACCTCACTTATTTTGTTTATACAGACAGTGTAATTTAGGAGATACTTCTATCATAACAGCATGCTGCAGCATGCAGTACCACTTTGCTCTCCCTCTTCAGATGCACACAAGGAGGAAATGCAATTAAGAGATAAAATAACAAAAAAAAATGTAGACACCTCCCAGTCCCAAAGTGTTCAGTGGGTGTCAGGGGTATATTCATTTTGCTCCTTTGGACTCAACAACACCTTAGACTTTGGAGGAAGAAATGTGATAGATATCACAGAAGTCTGAATTTAAATCGAGTACTACAGCTATGAAGCTTCCCACCCCCTATGAGTAGTAAGCTAAAGCATACACACAGATGCTTA
Source organism: Melopsittacus undulatus (assembly GCF_012275295.1). NCBI lineage: Eukaryota > Metazoa > Chordata > Aves > Psittaciformes > Psittaculidae > Melopsittacus > Melopsittacus undulatus. Next base: position 101,943,392 of record NC_047528.1, read on the forward strand.
AAACAAGAGCCTATCACAACTTTCAGATTCACTGAACAAATCCCTGCAAAACTGGGGTTTTTTTTCTTGCAGCCTTTTAGCTCTATCACCTATAAGATCTTTCAGTCCCATGCGAGTCATTAAACAGCCATCTAACACCATCTGCTGGATTGTAGATAAAAAAAATACCAGCAACTTACCGCTAGGCAGAAAGGAAGAAAAAAATCCCAACCAAACATAAAGGTGTCTGTGGCTTCACTTTGACTGGGTCCTCCCCCATTACCCAATACTTATTTCTGTTTTCTTTCCTCTTTTTGAAAAGCAAATCTGGGTTGCTGGCACTAACATGCAATGACAAAAAGTCCTCTAGTCTGGCCTGTGTAAATTGTACAGGAGGCTGTACCACCACGGGTATGTAGAGCAGCTTTAGCCCTCCCTGATTAAATGCAAAGAAAATAATGCCAGAAAAAGAAGCTACCCTGAAAACAAGCCTTCTACAAAACACGTGTATAATTCTGAAGGGAAAGGAGTGCAGAAATGAGCTGGCTTTCTGCCGAAAATCCAGCATGAGTCAGAAGCTGGGGGTGCAGAGCCTGTGCAGTTGGAGGAAGCAGCCATTACACATTCAGACATCATCCCTTGGTTTCTTGCATCCTGTGCAAAGGCCAAAGTACCAGTTCTCACCATCATGTAAACATGTACTTTTCCAAGACTGGCAGGGATATTTTTAACATCCAATTAGGCAGCTGCCACTGCTGTCAGATGCAAGATGATAGCTTTTAATTTGTTATTTATGGCAGGAGACTGCACTCCCTTTCTTTTTTCTTCAGGTCAAATTTATTTCACACATCACCTAGCTCCTTACAACACCAGATGCAGTGGTTGAGCTTTTTGTTTCACCAGGACGAAATACAGGCCTGAAATAATATCAGGTATAAAACACTGTGAAGGTTGTACGTTTCCTACTTCCCACTCCTTTTCTCTCCATTTTTCTATTTTCATGCTGAAATTAAGGATGAATCTCACATTCAACATTTATTAGGCATCAGATTTTATGTAAGGTCGTGATATAGTCACAGACAGACATTGTGTGAAAGGACACATTATCTTTATTGACTCCTTACCCTATTAAGTAAAAAAAAAAACAAAACAGACATGGCAGTATTATTCTTTATCCAAGGTTTTCCTCTGCTCCAGCTTTTCTGGAAGCACCAATATTTTAGCAAAGCAAATCTCACAGCAGTAAGCAGCTGGTTCAGATAATGCTGTAAAAGCTACAAAAAAACCCTGACTCATAGGACCCCATCAGAAGTAAGGGGAAATAAAGGTCATGCCTCATGCATCAGTGCTGCCCAAAATGGAAGCTTACCTTCTGTGACAGAGGCAAATACGATCATAAGAAGGATTTGTTGAAGTATTCCTGAGATAAAGAGGGGAGTTTTTGTGGCACTGTACAAAACACTGGTAAGACTGCCTCTGAAATACTGCAGACAGCTCTGCTCACCAGGTTCAGGATGGATGAATTTCAACTGAGTCAGCACAGAAAAGGGCTCTAGGATGAACACAGCAACAGAAAACCAAATACCTGAAAGAGGGGTTAAATAAGCCAGTTCTTTTTTTTGGTTGGCCAGCAAAATTAAGTCTGGGACTGCCAATTCAAAATATGTTGAATGTGATCTAACAGCAGCCTGCCATCAGAAAGGCAGTCCCACTTGCCCCAGTTCCACTGCCTATCTCCCTTGTGTTGGGTGAGCTGATACAGTTTACCCTGCTGCTGCAGGAGAAAGGAAGCAGCAGGAATGTGCAGCTGAGAGAAAAGCGAGCATCTCCTCTTTCGGCAGAAGCAAGATCAAGTGAAGCATAATGTAAAACTGTCTTAAGAAGGCAATTGATGAAGTGCTGCTAAAAATAGCAGTTCAAAAAGAAAAAAGAAAAAAAAAAAGTAAAAAACCAAAACAACCCAAAACACACAAACAAGAAAGAAGTGAATAAAGCTAAGGAATAATGCCAGCCCACGAACTGATGTTTATAAATTAACCACAAACACATTTAGTTTGGAAATAAGCCTTCTAAATGTCAGTCTTCTCACTGGGGCACTGGATCTTAAACTTCAATTAATATTCTGAGAAATCTTGATCAGTTTATAAAATGATACTTTCCTTCCAGTGGCAAGGGAATAAAGCATGCTCCTGGAGGTCCTGCCAATCTGACAATCATAGGCTGATTGTCTATTTATATCAACCCTTCTAACAGAGAAATTAGTGAAAACATTTTAAACTTCCAGAAAATAGATTTCTTCCTATAAGTAATGTCAAAAAAAAAAAAAACAAACCCCCCCCCCCCAAAACCAACATCTGCTCTAGGTGACTCACACTAAAAATTCAAATAAATCTGAACAAAGCATTTTATTGCATGCTGACAGAATAGATCAAAAGCAATGTATCCCCTTTGGCCATTTGACTTTTTAAGGCAGAATTGGTTTAACTGACCAACATATGTCACAAAAATTGATTTTTTTTTTTCTTTGTCTGGGTATTTACGTGTGTTGTGAGGAACTTTTATACCAAGGGACAGCAAGGACCTGAGGACATTCAAACACAGCAGAAAAGAGACAGTTTTCTATCTGCCAGCTACTGTTACTGGAAGGGCTACAGACACAGATTATCCACAAGCACGCGTGCAGACACACACACAACATGTCCTAGGGCTAAAATTGATTTGTCTGGAGACTTCAGACTTTGAAAGGAAGATGCTCAGCTCATGAAACCCATTCCATTAGAGCAGTGGAATTTCAAAGTAGCCATTATCCTGCCCCAGAACAACTGGGTTCCCTGATCCCAAGTAGTCAGGTGAGCCTTTCAGTCTGCCAAGTTACACAGTGGTTTCAGAAAGAGCAGGACCTGTCCAAGACCAACACTTAATTAGACTGAGTACTCTCCTGCACTTCTGAACAAGCTGACTCCCAAGCACTTAGGCAGTCAGAAAAGAGGTACCACTACCCTATGACCACACCGCTCCCTAGAAGCTACGGATAGCTTCAGAAAAAAACAGTGTCTTGCACCGCCTTGGCACCACTCACATGCAGGAATTCCCAGTTTACTGTGTTTGTATACTAAACACCATATTTCCCCCTCAACACCACATGTACTGCACACACAGCACCTCACCCATGCTCAAGCCACCACTGGCTGGGTGTAGGAGGAGTACCCCCACTGACAGACCATGATGAGCCTTGGAAAGGAGCACCTATGCAAATGGTGTGCAAGTGAAGGCCAAGGTAGTGAGAAAGGCAAGGGTGAGCCATGCTTTCATCCAAGCTGTGCACTGCAGGCAACACTATCAGCCAGTACAAAGTCAGCTTGCCCAAGGGAAGAGAGTTTGTATCAGCAAGAACATTTGCCTCAGCGTGAGAGCAGCCTTTAGCTTACCTCATCTTGCCATGTGTCCATATGCTTCTTTTATACCTTCACAGTCTCTCTCCCCCTAGTTATCAGAACAGGGTGTCTTAATGGGACTGTTACATTACCTACTGTGGAGAGCCAGAGGAAAGCAAGGATGAACACACACAGATTTTAGCCAAGTCTCTCTTAACTGCAGTATACAAGTATCCTCCTAGAGGATAGTATGTACTAACCTGAGCTGAGTTTTAAAAAGACATATTGAAAAACAGAAGATCAAGACCAGAACATACAAAGAGTATGGCATATGGTGAGCCATCTCTCTGACAGGAAAAGAAGTGGATAGACATCTGGTTCACCAGCAGTACTGCTGTAGCCATAGAATAGGGTTGAAAACGACCTTAAGATCATTAAGTTCCAACCCCCCTGCCATGGGCAGAGACACCTCCTACTAAACCATGTCACCCAAGGCTTTGTCCAACCTGGCCTTGAACACTGCCAGGGATGGAGCATTCACAGCTTCTGAAATTCCATCAGTGTTATGGCTTGGTCAATGCATGCGAACATAACAGGCTAAGGTGGGCAAACTCACAGTTCACAGCGAGTCACAGAAAGGAGGATAAAGTAAGGTCCTCCCAGTGGCCATACTAGAGATTCACTATGGAGCACCCTTCTGCCTCAGCTGGTGCTGAGCCAATGTGCCAGCTGAGTACAGAAGGCACTGCAGGGTTTTGATGGCAAAAGCAGCCATTACAAACAGATGTGCCCTTGCCTACAAAGTGTTTTGGGAACCAGGCCATTCAATTTGGATTTTGTTCTGTTCACTACAAACCTGGCTGAACTGTGCCACACAGTAGGAGATTTATCCTGTGCCTGGTCAAACACCCAGCCTTCTCAAAATGCCTGTGTTTTTTGCATCAGTACACACTAGGAAAAAACAGGCAGTCATCTGAAAACATTTCTGCAGCAGGCAGGACATCCTCAGAACAATCCCCAAAACACCTGAAAATATCTAAGCCTAAGAGCTTTTGATTTGTTGACTCCAAAATATCTCAGTCAAGTCTACCCTCAGAGATGAAGCAGGCAGACCCATACGGGTGGTAACTACTTACATGAGGTCAAGTGCAAGCACAGAGGCAGAATTTCCTTTGGAGGGCAGTTACATCCTATTCAGGGGAAAACAGGGCAGGACAAGAGTATGAAGGGGGAAAGGTTGCTTCTGAGGGTTACCTGCTGCTTGCTCTCCATTGGCGACAGAGGCACATAGTCTGTGCTGATGGGTGCCCAAGGCTGACTCACCAAGAGGCATCCGGGTTGGTGTTGGGGACTTCTGGATGCTGGTGTTTATCTGCTCCCTGATTTCCTGTCCATCAGGGAGCAAAGGGACATTTCCATAAAACTCCACAGTCATGCCTGTGTATATTTGAAGCCCCCAGCTCCTCTGCTGGCATACACACAGGTGCCTGAGGTGAGGCCCGTGGGCTGGGACATCACAGAAGGAGATCCAGCAAGGACAGAGTGAAGCACAGATGTGAGGGAGCAGGTGGGAGAGCTTCTTCTCAGCTTCTCCTCAGCTTTCCCAGCTGCTGTTGAAGCAGCTGCCAAAGCCCACGGAGCGGATTAGAGAGCAGCTGCTGCCAAAGGCAGTGCCACTTCTCAGCCACCCGCCCTCACGGCCTGTGAGGCTGCCCGGCTCCGCTTCCGGGCACAGGGACAGAGGGTGAGGCAGGCCCTGATATCAGCTGCAGACCAGGGAGCAGAAACAGCGGTGTTAGAGGTGAAACAGCTTATCCTAAAATTTGATTTTTCATCCTCTGGATCTCCTGCTTTTACTAACACCTTCCCCACCCCCCACCTCTTTTTTTAATACAGTTAAATGAGGTGTCACACGAACAACCTTGCAACTTCCCATTCAGTGGCTGGATACAGTGCTAAAGCCCTGCAGAAATGGAAACCAAATGGTTCCTCCCTCTAAGTACATGAAGATTTGCATGGAGTTGTTCTCAACATCAAAAGGACATGGAACTGTTGGAATGAGTCCAGAGGAGAGCCACGAGGATGATCAGGGGACTGGAGCACCTCCCATATGAAGACAGGCTGAGAAAGTTGGGGCTGTTCAGCCTGGAGAAGAGAAGGCTGCGTGGAGACCTCATAGCAGCCTTCCAGTATATGAAGGGGGCCTACAGGGATGCTGGTGAGGGACTCTTCATTAGGGACTGTAGTGATAGGACAAGGGGTAATGGGTTAAAACTTAAGCAGGGGAAGTTTAGGTTGGATATCAGGAAGAAGTTCTTTACTGTAAGTGTGGTGAGGTACTGGAATGGGTTGCCCAGGGAGGTTGTGAATGCTGCATCCCTGGCAGTGTTCAAGGCCATGTTGGATGAAGCCTTGGGTGACATGGTTTAGTGTGAGGTGTCCCTGCCCATGGCAGGGGGTTGGAACTGGATGATCTTAAGGTCCTTTCCAACCCTAACTATTCTATGATTCTATAACTCTATGACTTGTGCCTGTGTCTTTGCTCTCTGGCTGTCCAGGTGAGAGGCTGTATAGGTACAGCAGATTGCCTTGCACCTGGCATTGCTTCTCAGTCAGGACAAAACTTACCATGTTTTCATGGGCCAGGAGACTCCATAATCTATTTAAGTTAAAATACACAACCTCAAAAGAGCTCTTCCAAGCTCTTGATGTATTTCTTTTCCACAAAATCCATGTTGTCAAAATATATAAAAATGGGGAGTAGAAGGGGTGGGGTGTTTGCTTGCTTCTCTTTCTGCAATTTCAGTTACTGCTTATAGCAACCAATGAAATATTTGGCCAGAAATTATTACTGTATGGTTTTTAATGGTAGAAATCTATTGGGGAACAAGGGCACTATAGATGGAAAACCAGGTCCACGATAACGATTTACTAGGAGGGAAACAGTCTATATACAGTTTAAGGGAATCTGCCTCCCATGGGAGAATGGTATAGTCAACTTCCCTCCCTGTGACTGCATTGTGGGGAACTGCACTGGGAAGGGAGATCTGCAAAGTTAAACCAGCAGCTTTTCTTGAGAGCAAGGGGCAAAAGCTTTCTCCAGTGCTCCTACTGCTCCTTAGGAGTCATCTGTCCAAGCCAGATACCAATTCTCAAAGCCTTTACAAAAGTAGCAAAATCATAAAATCATAGAAGATCTCAACTTGGAATGGACTCACCCATAAGGATCATCAAGTCCAGCTCCCTGCTCCTCACAGGACTCACCAGCATTAAACCAAAAATCAGCACACTCCCTGCCATCCTCAGGTTCAAGGGCTTTGGGCTACAAATGCCAGTTGGTACTGAGGCAGGGCCAAGGGTATTGAGCAGGCCTGGAGTATTTTTATTCCTCCATGTTAATTCTCAGGCTGTGGCTAAATCAGATTGTCTGGAATGACAAAAACTTAGCTTGTGTCTGAGATGTCAGAACTTTTGCTTCCTGTGACATTAGTCATGGCTGCTCTTACAGTGAAAGAAAAATGACTGTGCCTGTTCATTTTGATCCTCTTTTTTTATCCTTTCATTCCTATGGGACCATCAGGAAAGCTAATTGGATTTTTTTCTAGATTATTTAGTTGTGAAATAAAAATGCAGTTTGTGTAACACCTTATAATCACTCTTATGTTGCCGTAGTGCAGTATATAGGAGAACTAAGAAATTATCTGACTCATTAGCCATAAAGGAAGCACAGCAAGTCCTGGAACATAGAGAAACATCACTTGCCTGGTTTTTAGCATCTATAGCCATCTTATATAGACTCAGCATGTGGTGCCTGTGTGGGGAGCTGAACAGCCAGAAGAGGGTAGCATAAGTTAGTTAATAAACTTTATCTGTAAAGCAGAGCTATTTTTGAGAGAAACACCTACTTACATTTCTGGCTACAAGGCAGAGAAATGTAACACTGAAAAACTCATCACCAAGCTTTTGACAGAATGTGGAAAGGCAGAATTTACAGTCAGAACTGACAATGATTAGACTGAGCAGGCCACAGAACCTTTTGCATTCTATTAACTCCTGTGCGACCAATGCCTCTTAATAAAAATGCACATCCAAAACAACTTCATTACCTTGCATTTAAGAGATAGCAGCACGACTCAGTAAAACTAATAGTGTTACTGAGTGCATTCTGATATATTGTCTTGCCTGCAGGAAATCTGAAAGGCCAGATAAGGAAGTCATGAAAATGTATAACACTGAGAGTACCTTAAGGGGATGGTTTATAGCCAAGGTAATACAATATGAAACAGGAGGTTGCAGGGTTCACTGGAGAGATGCACATTTGGCTGCCTGAATGAAAATGTTCTCCTTGCTGCTGTCCCTCATGTCTACCCAAAATAATATCCCAGAGCCTGTATGCAATAAATGAGTATTCTTAAAGGGAATGTTGCCATATCTGGCAGAAGCAGAAACACCTCTGTAGAGACACCACCTCTTAGAATCCCCTTCTGTACCTATGCTAAGCATTTTCTCCTTCAGAACTAGCTATCCAGCCCCTACCAATGCTCATAACTGTAAACAGGACTGAATTGCTGCTGAACATTTCATTATTCAGAGACACATCTACATGAGATAGCTAGCAATTTTTCCTTTACCCCTACAAGAGATTAAATGGCAGCTCATTCCTCTGAGAAGCTGATAAGGCTTGCCCAAGGAGATGCATGAGAGGAAGACTGAGGGATAACTGTTACTATCTGTATCACATTAGTGGTTAGAAATCCCAGTCAGGATCAGGCCTCCTCTATGCTAGATTCTGTACACTTATGCAGGATAGGAAAAGCTGTAGTCTGGAAATTGAAGCTGAAACAGACGGAAGGTGAGAGGAGAAAAATATATAAAGACATGAAATACCATGTCCAAGAGCATACAGTCAGGCCTAGGAATAGAAAATTTATGTCCTGTCAACGTGCTTCTGCAGAGCTGCTTGAAATTGCTCAGAGGTTGTTAAGAGGAAAAGCCTGTATGTGTGTTTACACCTTGGAAAGGCACTAAAGAGATAATACACCATTTATTTGTATTTTATTTGTACTCTATACCTGAAGCAAAGTGGAAATACAAGCTGAATCTCTTTTTCTATAATTCTTTTCCTTCCACGCTTTCAAAAATAGCACATATAGAAAACATTGGAACTTTTCATTTCAAAGACCATTACATCAGACTATAAATACTAAACTAGATGCCCTTCATCCTGCTGCTACAATGCAGCCATCTTCTCAGCTTGAGTATATTGATTATCCCTATAGCACACAAGTAGCAAACAGAAGCTGAAGGAGGGAAGGAGGCAGAGAATACTGTATGCAGATGGCATGAGCGTGTCAGGCTAATTTCATCCCCTGAAGGGTTTAGTTTCAGGTACTGTGAAAACCTCCATGCGACAGATTCGGAAAGTCTTTAAAGCAGCGCTGTCCCTTCCAGTTACCGGTTGCTCACAATTTCCCCAGTACTCTGCCGTTAGTTACAGAAAGGACTTTTAAAATAACAAGCAAACATTCAGCTGCCATATCTGCTTCACTCAGTCCCATGTCTGACCATTTTTTATGTGATACAGAAGCTAAACTGACTATAAAGATTCTTTCTGAATGATGCATAAAGGTTACAGTAATAAGCTGGTTCCCATAACATTTCCTGTCTTTGCGTTATGCATTTTGGCTTCGTTGTCACACAAGAGATACATTATGGAATGTGATGTTTGATGAAGTCGGTTTTCTGCATACATATCCCTACTCAGAGCTGCAATTCTAAGAGGTCGCTTGCCATTTGCGTCAGTCTGGTTTGGCTGAGGTTCCCTCATGAGCTGCTAGTCCATTAAAAGGAGTGTGAGGATGTCCACGCAGAGTCAGCCAACCTGGCTAGAGCAGTTTCCCCTTGCATTTCCATGCTGCTGGATACCACTCCTTGCAGAGGGATTTGGACTGGTGATGCAGTGGGTAAGGGGACATTACCCCTTATAAACATGGTTGAAGGCCTGCTGTTCACCTCACTTCCTGGGTTGGCAGTGTTTACAGCACTGTTGCTCACTGTCCACAGGCAAGGGTAGTGGCTAGAAAAAAAGAAAGCAGTACAAATTGAATTACCTATTTCAAAGCATTTTCCACCTGCAAGAGATTTACCACAGTAAAGTCAAGTGCATTATCTGCTAAAAGGCAGCTACTGGCATCAACTTACTAAACTAGATCAGCAAGGATAAGATCTGGTAACCTTGGGGAAGGCATGGAGAGAAATACACAAACACATGTGAGGTTTCAAGATTTAAAGATCTTTTTTGTGAATTGTTACAAATTTTAAAGAATTGCAGCTGGTTTTCTTGGCATCTAAATTAGAGAAGAAATGTGTGCATTTATTCTGGGAAAAGTTGGGGAAATACTTGATGATTGATTGACTCTGCATCTAAATTTCATTCATTCTTAGAAGTGTTTACAACCCTATTAACAATACTTTACAATAGAACATGAATTAGATTGTTACATCCCTGTATGGGATTTAGATCTTCATTTCATGCAGAAGAACAGTGAGAAATATATAATGAAAAATAATTAGGCTTTAAAACACTTGCAGACTGTAGACACCAGAGTTCTCTGTGGCTCTTCCAAGATCCTCATTTTCAGCAGTGCTGGGGAAGAACGAAGTTCCCACTGATTTCAGAGCAGGAGACAATTAGACTGTTGGACAGATTTGTCCAGGAATGTTGAACAGGGCACTTAGGACATGTTTCAAATCCTGGATACCAATTAAAGCTTGGAACAAAGTGTGAATCACCAGGGCAGTCCTACAAGCCTCACTGCTCCTAATAACAGTATTTGTCCTGTAGCCTTACCTGGGTCCAGGGCTGGCAGCTCCCTTTGTGTGTGGCGCTGAGAGCAAATTAGCGTGTGGAGAGGATGGCAAAGTCCAGCTGTCATGTCCTGAGAATACCTGGAGATTATTGCTGGAGCTCTCCAACAAATTAACTTTGGGAGGGGAAAAATAAGAGTAACAATTCCTCAGCAACTATTGCAGAGACATTGTCTTAATGCAACAGAACATGGATAGGCCTGAGGAATCAATCTGATCATGAGGTTCCATGAGTAAAAAGACAAAATTCATGTATTTATTAAGAGAGTAGCAAGGTGCCATTGTAATTCCAGGTGTGATATGTGAGAAGATACAGCATGATAGACATAGGATATGCCTTTTTGCAAGTATAATAGTCTTCTCATTAATGATATTTGCCATATGAGTGGCAATGTTTTGATACTTCCTTATAACTTGAGCTTAAATATTTCCATTAAACATGATGCCTTGCTAAATTATAATTAGCAAACAGATTAGTTTATCCTTACTCTTGTTTCTGGCCCATTTCATCTGATTAGAGTGGGATCAGTTTCTAGAACTCTGCATTCAGATCTAGAGGGTGAAACAAACTCAAAAGACATTTTGGCAATACCATCTCAAGTCAGCTCCTACCATATTCCTAAGGGCTGCTTTGACTCAAGAGCACAAATGTTTCATGGCATGACATTGAAAGAAGGCTTGCAATGCTCTTTTTGTATAATTAGGAGTTGTACTTTAAGCAAGTTCATGCACCCTCATTTATAATTAACAGTTTCAGTGCACCCAGATCTTTGTACCAACTTTTTGCTGTCTTAATCGTACTTAGTGCATGCAGGTTCAGCACAGATTGTTGCATACTTATGCTCTTTCCTAGCCTCAGCTCTTCCTTGGTTTAATGCTTATGCTAGCCTAAAGCAAAGGTCAGACAGGCAAAGAGAGTCTGTTCACTGGAAGAAAAGCAGCATTAAAGTTGTACCTGTAGGGGAATGATTTCTCTGCATGTAGGAAGGTGGGTATGGAGCAGCTCGATGCCCTCGCAGTGCTGAATATCGCTCGTAGCCATGGGGAGGGTGTGGAGCTGCCAGAGGCAAAGGTCCAGTATACTGATAATTAGAGCTTCCTGATGCACACATTGTATCTGGGTTGGAAATCACCCAGCCACCCACTTTGAGGGGAGAGAGAGAAGAATACTATTATTGCACTTAAACATTGCAATACAATAGAGAAAGTAACCAGCCTTCTTGCAGAATCAGCTGTGCCTCAGAAACACCAAGCAGAGTCCAGAATACTGCTTTATGGAACAACTGGCAATTAAAAAAAGTCCCAAACCACCAACCCCCCAAAAAACCCAGAACCACTAACCCTAAAAAACAAGACCTGAAAACAACTAACAGGAAATGTCACAAACATCAAAAAACAAATGAAAGGAAAACTGACTATTAAAGCAAACACCAGCTCTGCTCCCCCCCTTTTTTTACTTGTTCACCCATGAAAGGTAATTTTATAGGTGACAAAAATATTCACAGTTACAAATACAAAACAAATGGGGGAGAAAGCCCTAAAAACGTCATACAGCATCTTGATTCTAATACATTTAATGCTGAAAAGTGGATCATAAGCAGAGTGATTCCTCTGCTGAAACTGTTGCAATATTTCCTACTGTGAGGTTTCTTCAATCTTCTTTACTTTTTTAAAGGATTCCTCTCTATGAACATAATTCAGGACCCAGTGAATGACTGGTGTGATCCAGTTAAGCAAGTCCCAGGTTCCCAGCACCTATCATATCACACAAATCTTCCAGCTGACATGAATAAAATCTCACAGTGAGAATATGTCATATGTTGACCTTCAGAGACTGTTTCTGGAGCATCCTTGAGATGGTTTCTGAAAAGCAAAATACTTAGTAGTAAAACTTCTCATTGAGAAATGATAAAAGAAAGTTAAAAACAGAACTATTCACTCAAAAAAAAGAAAAAGTAGTTTTAAAAGGAGTGAAGTCCCTCTTTAACTACTTGACACACAGAAGTAGATTTTTCTGCAGTCTGCCATAAAGGAAGCAGGAACTTACGGTTCATGGCATACATTAAAATGTTCCTAAGTTTGTGCCAAATTCAAGAATTGAACCTGGAATTCTAAATCTACCAGTGGCCATAGTTCCTGCTTGCATGAACAGCCTCACCCTGGCCTGGCCTCCTGCCCAGCCCAAAGCAGGGCTGTGTGGCACCTGCTCACCCAGGCAAGCCCAAGTCAGCAGTCCCCCTCCACAGCTGGAAATGCTGGTGCTGAGACACAGCAGCTTTTTATGTGGTGAGAGGAACAGACGGAAATACAGATTCTCTTGCAGGTACGTAGGACACTTCACGTCTGAAGGGGGCCTACAAGGATGCCAGAGACTCCTCATCAGGGACTGTAGCAATGGGACAAGGGGCAATGGGTTTAAATTTAAACAGGGGAGATTCAGGTTAGATAAAAGGAAGAAGTTCTTTACTGTGGCACTGGAATGGGTTGCCCAGAGAAGTGTTAAGCACTCCATCCCTAGCAGTGTTCAAGGCCAGGTTGGACAGAGCCTTCGGAGACATGGTCTAACACGAGGTGCCCCTGCCCATGGCAGGGAGGTTGGAACTAGATGATCTTAAGGGCCTTTCTTAACCCTATTCTATGATTCCATGTGTCAGAAGATATAGGCAGGTCCAGACAAAATTTATTAGCAATTACAGATTGGAATGCATAATTTGGATTCCCCTCTCCTGTAGCAGGTAAGAGGAAAGTAAAACTTTGAAAAATAAACTACAATTTGTTTCCAGTGGAAGCATCTCTAGCATCTTATATAGCTAGCACCTACAGGTTACTTTAAATAAGTACATCATACATTATTACACAGAATCAATAGCAGTAGTGTAGTTAAATTACAGTCACAGTGCAATTGCACTTAAGTTTTGTTTTAAGACAGCTGCATTTAACTATTGTTCTCCCCAAGCTATTAAATTATGAGATTCACTGGAGTGCAAGTACAATTTAGTGAACACACACAGTGTATAACATTAGTGGGGTAGTTCACACCATCTCATTTCCGACTTCCTGTGTAGACAGTGCTAAGTCCTCAGATCCCTCACTCAGATATTCACTCACTTGAGACCCTATTGTAATAATTATATAGTCTCCCCACTAATATCAGTGGAATGACTCTGGATTTAAGGCAGCAGAAACAAGATTAAGTTATATAATGTATCTTTCACATTGTGATGCCACAGTTTTTATGACATCAGCAGCAAAATGCTACAGAAACCAAAAAATCTTTACTCACCTTTCTTTCGCATCCAGGAAGGCTTTGGCAAAGGGATTATACTTGATTTTGAGAGCTGTTATCTTGAGTTTACAGAAAACAAGGCATGTTAGTGAAAGAACAGAAACTTGACAAAACATGTTCCAGAGTAATCTAAGTGGAGCTGCCTAACAAAACCCACATGTTTTCCAGGACTGGTTAGGAGAGAGCTTTGCTCATTGCAGAGTGCTTTGTACTGATCAGTGCCACAGGCAGAACATCAGTTGAGGCAGCATAGTGACATGTTCTAGTCTGGTAAATTTTGTGGGAGGGTGGACACTTTCAAGAGAGTTTAAACACTGAACTCCTACCAAGCATGAATCAAATCTGCAGCAACACTAGGTAAGGGATGTGGCATGTGAGTTAGCAGTTGTCACAGTCCAAAGCATCTCCCAATTACAGTTTTGGGGTTAAGAATATATTTTCCCATGGAATGTTGTGTTGTTCTGCAATTGTATAGATTAGAAGGAGTGGGAAGTAATAGGGCTGTCATTATAACTGTCAGTCATTGCTGGAGAAAAATACTGGACTTGACTATATTTTTTTTCCAGTATGGGATTGGGATGCCAGGACAGATGGACCAGTCTGGAATAGCTATGGCAGGATATTAAGCTGTATCTGGCTTAGTACTGCTGCCAGACACTAGATTAGACAATGTTCTACTGCAGAGAGAAGAGTATTAGACCGGATGGACCATTACTCTACATGGGGCCAGTGGGGAAACAAGAGAAGGCAGGCTGATCTTGTAGTCGATAAGATTTAATATCTCATCAATGGTAACCAAGAGCACCAATATATCTCATCAATGGTAACCAAGTGTGGCATCCACCTACCTCTTCATTTTGGTAGGCCGTCACAGCTATGAACTGTGTCTCAGGGAAGGAACAGTTCATCACCATCCGGTGGGGGCCTCCTACTCGAACTATGTGCACCTGAGGCTCATACTTATGCAGGGAGTTCAACATTATCTGCAGAAAACAAACAGAGAGACAGATCCCAGTGCCACTTTGGTATCCCACAGCTGCTCTTTAGCTCTGTAATAGACCAGATGTCACTGCTAAAGTCAGTGATTACTGAGAGTAGAAGGGCAGGTGCTGCCTTCTCTTCTCATGAACCACAGGGCTGAACAGAATGAAACTTCACTGGAATTGGATTTAAAGCTTTTGATCTGGCAGCATTAGTGAATATTTGTGCTGGCAGCTGTGGTCTTCAAAACATTGGGCTTCCACTACACTAGAGGCTGTTGAAACAGTTGAAAGGCAATCCCTGTCCTGCTTTTACTGTCTGAAAGACTCAGAATCACCACCACAGAAATCAGGACAGAAGGGAGCTGAGGCTGTCACCTAGTCATCTTTCTGAGCAAGATGAAGTGTATCTAAACAAGTCTTGGTAGACGTCTCTAACCTGTTTTTTTATTTAGTGACTTTTGCTTGGGCTTTTCTCATATGGCTTTTCCTCCCCTACTTTCTACTTCACCATATGGACATATCACATTCCCCTGTTTTTTCCCTAGGGCCTCTTTGACCCTTCAAATTGGTTTTCTGTAGCTTTTTTACTCCCATGCATACTTCTCAGAGACCTTTGACTTTTCTAAAGTTCCTGGATACAGGACAAGAATTTGCAAATTCAGATCCTGTTCTATGCTCCACAATAAATTTTGTGTGCTGATTCCATGTGTGACTTAGGAAAAGTCAGGTAATGTTTATGTTTTCCAGTCTGTAAATAAGAGATAATTTCCTACCTAATTAGGGTACTAAGCTTATGGAAGGACCTCAAAACCTAATGGAAATATCAGATAGAGAACCTATACTATTTACATGAAAAAAATTGATTCTAGGATGACAAGTATCATCCAATGTAGGAGTTTTGTACAAAGCAAACAAGCAAACAAAAGGTCTTGTACAACATTTTACCTTTAGATGCATCATCAAAAATAAAATACGAAACAAAATTAATTTTCCTGTTTGCATTTTTAAGGGGTTCAAAGAGAAAGTCACTTATTTCTGGTACATGTGGTTTCTTTCCAAAGGCCAACGCTTATTCAATAGAATATTGATAATTATCATGATGCAAAAGCAGACATAGTAATTATTTCATTTAGGAGCAGCCTTTTATTCTGCTATCTGACTCCTGCCAACATTCCACTTATACCAAACAACATGGGGGAACACAACAAAAACCTAATACCCATGACCATTTTTTCCCCTTTTCTCTGAAGTCCTATGTAAAAATCCCCAGCACACAAGACCAACTCTGAAAAAGCCCCCTGATGATTAAGTAAACCACAGCACTCTGTCTCTCTTAACATCAAGAAGTCCATTAAAATCTGAAAGCGCCAATTAAGGCCTGTTTATTCCTGTTTACATTTGGCCTCCAGAGAATAATTGGCATCTGTGGGTGAAGAGGCCTGTAAGGGCCTCTATAATTACATAAATGCACCCTTGATATTTCTTGATTGGTAGGTGCTTGCAATTGAAGCCAAGAGGTGTATGGGGAAACATCAGGCCATACCTGCCCACTCCCATTGAGCTTGTTGGTAAGTTTGACTTTGCTGAAGGAAATAGCAGCTTTCATCCAATGGGCCCCAAAGTTGGGAGAGTCTGGGTGGATGTAGACACAGCTGTGGTTTGGTGGCTCTGGCTTCCCAGCCGGCACCCATTCTCCATTTACGTACTTCCAGCGGTGGCCATCAGTGGGGGCAAAGTCCAGCAGGAAGGAATACATGGCATTTGGGTCTAAGCCAGACACGCTGATCTTCAAAACAGGGAACATCCGCCTGGCCGCGAAACAAAAAAGGGGAACACCACTGGAAACTGGTTTTGAAGCACTCTCCTTAATATATATGTGATGAAATGCTCACAGATTAGGTTATTGTGAAAAGCATCCTCCCTCCATCTAGCTGAAGAAGTCTCTTTAAGATTAATCCTTCATTTTATTTCAATAATTTAGGAAAAAAACATGCTATCGCTAAAGTAGGACACTAAGGTCTTGATCATGCCAAGAGTTATGAACAGAATGAACTATGTATATTGCACCAGCAGAATCCATGTGATCTGGACATACTAAATACATCCTGAGGTGTGGGAAAAAAGGCATGAACAAGATCGGACAAGAGATGAAAATGGCTGACAAGGTGGAGCTGAACGACAGATGCACTGCATTAACTGTAGAATTCTATTATAAAGTGTACTTCTTTGGTGCTTAGACTCCCTCAGCACATGCTCCTGTGCTCTGGCAAGTGTCTGAGTCCCACTTTGTCTGACTGTGGCTATATCCTCCAAGATCAGCTGCAGTCTCCAGCAATCAGGACATAATCCCAGCCAGGTACTCTTCAAACTCCAGATAGATTTATTGACCATCCTAATCTAAACAAAAGGTGTTTCTCCCTTCCCTTGAAGGGATCGCCATATTCTGTCATTTTGTGAGCACAGTCCCTTCCCTCTGTCACTTCCTATGGTTCTTACGTTAATCCCCCAGATCTCCCACTTGAGTAATGGTTCCCAGGTAGTGCTATTATAAATACCCTAATAAGTCTGCTACATTTTCCTTGTCTAAAAATACTTCTTTATCAGGATTGTGACAGGTTATTCTGGCATGTCTTAAATTTAGTAAAATGCCTTTTTATCTCATTTCCATTGTTTTCCTCATACTTCATTACTCTCTCCTTCAAAATACATCCTGAATTCTTATTCTGGTGATATACTGAAAAGTCTGCAGTTAGCTGAAAAGTGTTTTTTTCCCTGTCCTAAGTGCAACCATTCTCATACTGTCTCACTATCATTAAATAAATCTCCAGTTTGAGAAGTCTGGTTAAAATCCTTGCCATTAGACCTTGCATCTGGCAGTTTTTCCAGCAAATTGGTCCCATCCTTCCATGTTCCCTGACCTCACCAGCTTAATCAGGTGGTTCTACTTTTAGTTCCACCTTAGATACAATGTTGTCCTTCACTAAGCAATAAATATCTATCATCCCACCCTCTTGAGCATTTAAAAAATGCACATGAAATCCTGCCTTTGTTTTGTTTTGCAAAAATGAGCCCTTTGCTCTTAAAGGTTCAGTGTCACCTTTCCTCAATCTCCTTTTAATTATTATTTTCTCTTTTGTAAAGGAGATTCATGCAGTTCACAGCTAGATTTTCATCAGTTTTTTTGTCTGTCCCGGTACTTTTGATCCATATCATACAGTTCTGCATTGGCATCTCAGCACCTGAAATTCTGCAGCAATAGTAGGGCTACAGCAGTTTCAGGAACTGGGGAGAAAACTGTGATCAGCAGAATAGAGGAGTCTTCCAACAAAGGTATGCTGTTCACTAAGTTTCTTAACTTGTCAACAAATACACGTCTTTCCAGTGGAAGATTATTACAGCTGTTATGTATAACCTCCTACATTCTTCCATGAGAAGAGGCCTCCCTGCCCCAGATACCTCCATGCTGACCTCTCCTGGCAACTGCCATTTTGCCACACTAAATTTTTATGCATAAGCCAGTGAATCTTCAAACTCCTTTTCTCAGTGGGTACAGAGAGACTGGATACACCAAGCAACCACAGCAGCTGCCTGTGGTCCATGGCCGTGGGGCAGTAAGGTGGCTCTCTAGGCTTACGTAGGTAGCAGGGCAAGGTGTTCAAAATAGACAACAAAGGAACTCCAGGCTCTAGAAGGACACAAGTCTCTGCCCCTGCAGGTGTACTCTCCAGTGACACCCAACTGCAGATTGCTAACAGTACCATCCCACTCACCACCTACTTTTCTGGATACCTTTATATAGTTCTTGCTGTATACATTCATCACCTTCTGCTGACAGAAGACAGGATTTGAGAAATTTGAGATTTTTAATTGAATTACAAATCCTTGATGACGTAGGGCCTGTGCAGCGCTGAGGAAGATATATTGAACTGTGATCTTTCTCATTAAATAAAAGCTTAGCCAGGGATTTATATGCTATTTTTAATGCATCTTTCTGGCCAGGATGCACCAGCTATCAAACAGGCCCATGATTAAAAGTGTGGATGAATTACTTCCTGCACCGTCTAGGCCCCATACAATCAGTCCTCAAAGTAACACACTTAGATACTTAGCTGAAATTGAAGTGGAGGGGAAAATCCATCCACGTGAAAATTTAATATCACTAGGTTTATCAGAACCATTTGTGTTACAGATTGTTAATTCCTTTGCCCACAGTGCAGACTTCCTTGCCTTTCTACTTGCGAGGCTTGAGTGTATCCCTGGAAGGCCTCTAGGCTAACGCCGAAAGAGAATAGAGTCATTAACTCTAACCTCCTGTGTCACAGAGATTATAGCACCTTGGTGCATTCACTTGCAGTTAACCTCTGCCTCACCTGGACCAGCATGTCTTGACTGTACAGATTCTAATGATGAAAAATTTACCATCTCACTTGTGCTGAGTAAGTGGCTTTACTATGAAAATACACATTTGTCTGTCTTTTAGCATGGCAAATGATTTCTCCCTATTTGCTTCAGTCAGAATGTTTGTTTCAATGACGAGGTAGGTATACACATGACCTCCATTACTGCAATTGTTGAGCACTTCAGCCTCTTCAGTTTATTTACAGCAGATCCGTTACAATTTCTCCACAGTACAGAACTTGAGTGGGAAGGTGTTTGATATCAAACTTGAATGTGTAGTACTAGTAAAGTTGCTTTAGCACTTAAGCCTGGAAAGGGCTTCATTCTCCCCACTCACATTTGCCTGCATTGATCCACTGTGGATTCATTGATCCACATTCCAGGTGTGCAGAGGGAACAGTGGCACCTTCCTGACTCTGAGCAAAGCCTCAATACACTGCATAGTTGATCTGGTGTAAACACAGAGCAGTTTATATTGAAGCACCATTTGAATATAGTAAATCTAAGCAAAATAGAAGACTGATTCCCACGACATCAGCTGCAGCTACTGGAATGTATTCTGTGGTATAGCATGTGGTTTAATTGCACTGAAGTATATCCTGTTCAGAATATATCTCTCTTCCCTGTGTACCTAAGCATATTGCTATGGCAGGTGGTTATTATAATGAAGTTTGATATGGAGACATATTTATGTGTTAACACTGAAGTTGGTTCATCTAATTATGACATTTTGGGACCCTCAGTACCAATTAGAGATGACTGCCACAGCAGAGAGAATTGTGTATGCTAGAATTTGACCCTGGAGGATCACTAATCAATCAGCCTTTCATGCTCTCCCATGCTCCTGTATCAGGTTTCAGTTTAATTTCTGAATTTTGCTAACAATGTGTCTGCACAAACTGTCTTCGTTTTCACACACAGAACTTCAGACTGGCTGTTCCTGTTAATTGAAGCACACAATTTCCAAAAGCATTCATATGCCATTCAGGAAGAATCATTGAGTAAGTCCTACTGATTTAAGCAGCAGCAGAATTAGGTCAATATTTTTTCTACAGAGAATCCCTCTGGAGACAATCACTGAAGTATCTTGAACCTGAAAAACTCAGCACTCAATGGAAACTGTCTCAAGTTCATCTCCTTTTGAACTGCATGGAGTTGTTCAGAGAGCTTTGCTGCAGGCCACTCTCTACATTCCTTTTCTTAATGAGCTGATGTGTTCGTTATGGAAGATACTTTCAGAAATACAAGAGATCCTTTTTCATAGTCCCTGATGCTACAGTGACTTTGTTAAAAGGATTGATGCAGATGACAGTGTGACATACTTTTATAATTTTTTATTTTGAGATGGCTGTAGTTTGATCATAAAGAATCTATGCCTGTCCCCACTGACATCACTAGAGCTGTCACTGGCTTTAGGAAAAATAGGATCAAGCTGATAAGGAGTTTACAAATAAGAATAAAGAAAAATAAGGGCACTTACAAATGAAATAAAACGCAACCAGGCACATTTAAATGACAAAAGATTCCCTTATCATCATAAAAGGATTTTATATATGTACTCACCTAGACATTTTGGAGATAACTAGTATCACCCTGCAGTCATGATTTACACTACCTGAGAGGAAAAAAACTGAAAAGCCCCTGTTGGGAAGGTGTGATGCTCTGTACCAATCTCACGAATTTGAGGCAAACCTATCTTACCTCATTTTTGGTCACTTGCACTGCTCAGGAGTCAGTTTAAGCTACCACAAGATAAGTGAAAGTCCACTCAGAAGTTTGCTGTAGCCTAACAGCAGTTTTAAAAACAATTTAAATAAAGCAAAAAGCAGCTTCTTGGCATGAAGAGAATCTTAGCAGAAGATTTCTGTCCCTATATGTTGTTAGGAGGAATCAGAATGGCAATAGGCAGTGTTACACCAAGAGCTGATACTTTGGGAAGGCAGCTGTTTTCTCAACAGAATAACCTTGCTGAGCCAACAGGCTGAGTTTTGCCTGTCAACTGCTTTCATCTCTGTCCATTGTTGAGCTACAGTCAACAGTAATATCGCCCACAAATTTTGTTAAATCAAGGTCTGCAACATCAATTAAAGTCACACCGCATGATCCCTATGTGGATCTCCTGAGAGGTCATGCAAAAGAAGTGTGTACATGCTGGGGGGGGGGGCTGCAGGTGGTGGCAGAGGAGTGACAGGAGTACATTAAATAAAAACCTTAGTACCAAAAGTACTGGAGAACCTTATTGTAGTAGCTGCCTGACTGTTATGGGGTGGACCCTGCTCTCAGCCCAGTTCAGAGCAGAACTTCTGTGAAGAGCCTCCTAAAACCCAGTGTCTCATTCAGAATTAGTATCCTAGTCAAGTTTTCCCATGCCTTTCCTGTTCCCCAGTTAGTAAGATATGCGATCCATTTACAACACAATATTTTGCATTTCTAAAACTGTGTGCGTTAACCAATATTCCTTGTTTCTGGGGGCACCAGCAACATCTATGGTGTGATACCATTGTGGGACCATGCAATCTGGACAGCACATAGGGCACAGGCTTATTGTACCCCATTCTAGTACAGACTGCTTGTACAAGCTGTTAATACCCACAGCCAAAGAGGCAGGAACTGCAGCTAGGGATAACACCACCAATTTGCTTTTTGAGGTCTACAGTTAAGGACTTGCAAATAAAGGCTGATTATTAGTACAAGAAGTCATTCAGAAGGGTTTGAGAGGTACCACCAATTCCCGTGCAAAAGCCCCCTTTTTGTGCAGCCTTAAGCCAGTCAACAGATTTCTCCAGCGTGTTTCAGAAACAGGAATAAAGGATGGTGGGAATGCTTTAGCAGTGATCAAAAGAGAGCAGGGACATCCTATTCTGACTATATGCTGGTTTTAGGGGACTGCAAGGCTGTTACATGTTCCCTGTAGTTCTTTCAGACCTACACACACCGTTTAGCAGTTAACCCCCCTGGTTGCCATCTAGACTTAGCCCACAGCGCTGAGCAGATCACTCACCTGCCGTTCTTGGTCACGATCATCTCATTAGTGACTTCTCTGAATCTCTGCCAGAGCGTTGCATCCTCTAAGACAACCTGGAGCTGTTTCTCAGTGGGGTCACCTTTGTCTCTCCCAGCCCGGAGTTCGCTCTCCACTACACTGAGCAGTCTGGAGACGGTGCAGTCGCTGGGTTTTTTGCAGCCCAGGTCTGCCATGATGCCTTTACTGCCAGAAACTTCAGGTAGCTGTGAAAAGACAAAAATAACGAGCTGAATCAAAAAACATGCCAGTTTGTTGGGCACCGTCTGACAAACGTGCTCTCCTCACTCTTTTGCCACTGACTAGCTCTTTCCTCTGGAAGTTCCAATGGGCAGTGACACCAGAGTGTGGAGGTTTACGCACACACTCCACACAAAAAGAGGACTATCTCCTAATTACCTGTCAGACAGTCAGGTGGGTGGCAAGCTGATGACTCAATTGGCTGCCTTGAAAGAAGAGTCCTCCATCCAAATTAGCATGCTTTTATCTTTTTTCAACCTGAAGTGGGTCTAATTGTTCTGCTTGAGAACCAGGTTCCCATTAATGAAAATTGTTTCATTTCCAGACTGAAACAATGCATGGAAATTGCATTCACGCTGATGGGGACCCTGACCAAAGGAGCTGATAACAGTCAAGATAGTTAAACAGAGAAGGTAGTCTTAGAATATTTTCACCAAGCAAGTTGAATAAACATATTAACCTCATTCCTTTATGTTCCTAAATCAATGCATAATAGCAAGAGAACCTTTTACACTGAGGTTTCAATGCACAAGGAGAAGGTAGCATCCCTATGCTCCGCTGTTGATGCCTACTGAGTCCATCCATTGGTCCCACTGTCATTCACAAAACCCTTACTGCACCTTACAAGCAGCTGAACTCCCCTCTGGCTGCATTTCAAGGGACAAACTCCATGGTCCTGGGGCTGGATGTGAGCCTAACTGCCTGAGGCCTGGCATTGCTTACCTGCTCTATGCCCATCTTGTACAAAAACTCTCTCATCATCCCTAAAACTCTTTCCAGTCCTCAGGCTGAGACCTTCTCTGACAAGCCTAATCCAGCTGCACATACCCTGCACAAGGAAGCCACCATTTTGCTGAGAAGCACAACAATTTTGGCACTCAGCCAAGGATACGAGGAACTTGGGTCAGTTCCACGCTAAAGGGTTAAGTGGAGGCCACGTGGATACCAGTGACCCATAAATACTGGACTTTGACACATAACAAGGCATTTGAGTGCCTGATTTCTCCTGATGCATCTAGTTCCGATTGTGTCCCTGAAATTTCTGTCTGACATGACACAGTCAGGGACTTTATTATGAAAGCATGGTGTTGAAAGTTGGTTCTAGAGAAATACATGTTCCGGCTACTCATTGAGAACTTTGCATTTGTTTAATTCAATAGCCCCTGTTGAATCCCTGTGCTTCTGGTTCTTTCTAAAAGATTAAACAACTTGATGGGTCACTGATGGGATTTATACAGACAAGAAAGAGTCTGGCAAATTTCATAAAATGGGATTTAAGTTAAATCAAGCTCAACAGATCTTGCCATTAAAAACCCAAGAGGTACCATCTACCTGAGCAGCAAGAGCCAGAGCTTGTTCATCTTATTTGTGTTGCATGGCACCTTATTTGGCAACTAGCCCTACACAGAGTAGGAATACTGCCTGAAAGTCCTCAGAACTGCCCGGCTGCAGGTGTGCAGCAGTGTGGTATTCTGCAGAACAGGGCTTTAGGAGAAAGCCCTCAATTCCCTGCAACACCAGCACCATCAGAAGGTGCAAGCCAGACAGATCTGAGGTATTTTTACATCTAGGTAATCCCAATCATGCTATTTTCAAACTTCACACTCTAACACATCTTCCCTCTCTTCAGGCTTTATATACCTCTTAAAATTGCCAAATCATAACAAAATTACTTAGATTACTCTATCAGTTAACTCACCTTGTGAGTTACACCAAAAGGTGTCAGCAACTTCTAGTTAATATGCAGCCCACTTTCACTGCTGAACAACTGAAGAATGTACTTTAAAATCTATAGGATATTCAGAAAGCACACTTGGAAGTGTGCCATATTGCATTTGGAAAAATAACTGCATCTCATGTATCTGTGTGTAACATGCAATACGTTTATGTTTAGGTTCTCCATTCCAAATGCTTGGAGGAGAAAGAAGCTATTACTGTAATCTTTCCCTGCATGTGATAAAATGCCATAGCAAATGCATAGGAGTTGATTCAACACAGGTTTTAATTTCTTTATATTATAAATGTAAATAAACACAGAAATCAGAGCTGGTTGAAGTACTGGATACTTCAGTTCAACTTCAGGTTTTCAGGCAGCTCTAAAACACATCTACATTATTTTGGGATTATTCTTTTTAAGTTGAAGCCCTATTTCCACACAGCATTCTTTTAGCATTAGCTCTTCATAAATCAGGTGATTTAGAGCCAAGGCAAGTAAAGAGACAGTAGTTCATAAAAGTAGCAATATGCCAGTGGTTATACACAGTTCTTTCTATAGGTAAATAAAAAAGGAAGCAGCTTGGTTTTCAGAGGTACTGACTGCTCATCTCTCCCACAAGGCTTCAAGTGCAGTGATACCAGATTAGAGGCTGTGAAAACCAAATCAAATCTGCTTTCCTCAAGATGCTTAGAGCTTAAAGGAAATCAAAAGTGTACACAAAAGCAACAACAGCTCACGATGCTGGAAGGGTTTCAAAATGAGGCAGTGAAACACTGTTTTAGCAGCCACTGGTGAATTGAGGTAGAGAATATGCTCAGCAAAAATGGATTAGAAATGGAGACAGTCACAAAGCAAAAGAAAGGGAGGTCCTGCCCTGAATGTATTGCTTGCCCAAAGCACTCTTGGAACAGAGCTGTGGAGCAGAAAGTATATGAGGAAGGAATGGACAATAGACCCATTCCAGTAATGGGCTGGGAAACAAGTGTTTCATCAATAAGGCTGAATTTTTTACAGCTGGTGTCCCTAAGAGAGAAGCATGAAGGCATTTGCTTTGGAGTATCATACCAAAATTTGCATCCTGAACAATAATAAAATGTACTTTTAGATACCAAAAGAAAGTTACACTTGGGTGCTTATGGTTATCACTCACACAAGGTGCATGATGCTTCAGTCTTGTGTCCCAGAGGAAAACACACAACAAAACACCCCAAAACACAAATCTCTCAAAATACCTGGCATTCATACAGTTTGAATTTTAGTTTTATGACTGTGTTGCCATAGCTCAGGATGCCTCCAACCACAACATTTTCCAAAATGAGAGTAGTTACCTGTGGTTGGCTTGTTGGAATAGCCCAATTGCTATTTTCAGCATGGGGAAGGGTGTTTCAGCTGTAAGGGTTCAGATTAGGAGCAATTTGTGATGTATGTAAGTGGATTATTTCTTGGGCTGGAAGTTAAAGCTTCCGGAACGTGACATTTGAAGAAAAGGTAGATGCACTTACACAGTAATAGAGTAATGAGGTAACTGACAATCATTACCACCATGCATGGGACAGAGCAGGGCCAAAGGACAGAAAATTATTTATTACCCCTCTTGCAACTGTCCCCTGTTTAATTAAATGAACAAATCAGTAGGGGCATCAGAGGGAGCAAAGATGCTTGTAAAAAACCTTTAGTGTTGTAAACCTTCCCTGAAGCCCACTGGGGAGAGCTGGGCTCTTGTGAGCAGAGATCAGACTCCTCATGGCCAGTCAGAACTAACACTTACTAGCTAAAAAAGGCCAGTACAGCACTCAGAATCACCTCCAGCCATGACCAGGATTTACTAATAACAGTTAGTGACCCATATTTTTAAATGAAGCAATGGGGGCTGGGGGGAGCAGTGAAAGAACAATCCTGCAACACTTACTGGAGTTTATTCCCCAAGTTACAGCAGGAAAAAGCAGGGTGTTATTTTCAACTTTCCAATTAAGCTCATTCTAAAAGCCTCCTGGCCACCAGCTGGTGAGATACAGCAGAAAGAAAAAAAAACAAAGCCAAGAAAAAAAAGTAATTAAAGAGGCCTTCCTTGCCTTGACATTGGATAGCTGTTGTTTTGGCCTTTAGGTGCGTGTTTCCAAATAAAAGGCAGCCCTTCATGATCAGATGAAATTGCAGAGAACAACACTCATTTTTTCCATCTCTAAAGCTCCAACTAAAGCATTCAAACAACTAACCCCCCTCTGAACATTTAGTCCCAACAACACGGGGAAATGTAACCTCCATCACCATGACACTCCCAGGAAATCAACACCTATCAACTACCATAGAATAATTAAGAGAGGATAAAAAGACAGCTGCTTTCCTTATGGTTTTTAATCATGGATCTAGCCCCTTAAGAGATTGCTAGGCTAGAAGAGACTTAGAGAAGATTAGCCTTTTCATTAATGTCAGGGATGAGGGGACACTTTCAATAACTTCCATCAGGTAGGTTTCTAGCAGTGAGGCAGGCAGCTTGTTCGAATAGTACCTCCCTGCTGGTGCTATAATTGAGATTATAACTGAGATTAATTATGAGCCCAGAAGGCATGGGAGGCTTTCAGAACAACCTGTTTAAAAATAAATAAATAAATAAATAAAATAAAGGGGGTGTGTTTGCAAATTATCATGGAATGGTTTGGGTTAGAAGAGCCCTTAAAGGTCACCTAGTTCCAACTCCCCTGCCATGGGCAAGGATGCCTTCCACTCAAAGCCCAATCCAACCTGGCCTTGAGCACTGCCAGGGATAGGGCAGTCACATCTTCTGTGGAGAACCTGTGCCAGCGCTTCAGCACCCTCACAGGGAAGAATTTTAAATAATGATTTTAAATAAATATTAAAATCCCCTGATGCAGCATGGCGAGTTGAACCTGGCTGTCCCCAGGTGCCCACCAAAGCTGATCTATCTCTCCACTTCTCAGCTGGGCAGGGGAGAGAAAACAACGGGCTCATGGGCTGAGATAAGGACAGGGAAAGATCACTCAGCAATTATGATCACAGGTAAAACAGACTTGACTTGGGGAAATGAGTTAAATTCATTAACCAATCGAGTCAGAGCAGGGTAATGAGAAATAAATCCTAAAAACACCTTTCCCTACCCCTCCCTTCTTCTCATGCTCAGCTTCACTCCCAGGTTCTCTGTCTCCACCCCTGCAATGGTGCAGGAGGTCAGGGAATGGGGACTGTGGTTGGTCCCTTATGCATTATATCTGTTCCCCTTCTGCCTCAGTAGAGGACTCCTCACACTCTTCCCGTGCTCCATTGTAGGGTAGCTCCCACAGGAGACAGTTCTCCATGAACTTCTCCAGGGTTCTTCACAAACTGCTCCAGTGTGTATCCCTTCCATGGGCACAGTCGTTCAGGAACAGACTGCTCCAGTGTGGGCCCCTTCCATGGAGTGCATCCTTCAGGAACAGGCTACTCCAGCATAGGTCCCATCCATGGGTACTTTCTTCAGGAACAGACTGGTCCAGCATGGGTGCCCAGTGGTCCCCAGTACTGCAGCAAACCTGCTCCAGTGCAGGCTCTCTCCATGGGGCCATAGGCCCTGACAGGACCTGCTCCAAAGCAGGATGCCCATGGGGTCACAACTTTCTTCAGACATTCCTCATCTCTGGTGTGGGGTCCTCCACAGGCTGCAGGTGGAGATCTGCTCCTCTGTGAGCTGCAGAGGCAAAGCCTGCCTCAGCATGGTCTGCACCACAGGCTGCTCTGGCACTTGGAGCACCTCCTCCCCTCTTCTGCACTGATCTTCGTGTCTGCAGAGCTGCTTCTCTCACATATTCTCACTGCTTTCTTCCCCAGCTGCAATTGCACAGGTTTCCCCCTGCTTCTTAAATACATTATCCCAGAGATGCTGCCACCACTGCTGATGGGTTCAGCCTTGGCCAGCACTGGGTTCATCTCATAGCCAGCTGGCATTGGCTCTGTCAGACACAGGAAAGCTGCCAGCAGCTCCTCACAGAAGCCTCTACCGTAGCTGCTCCACTACCAAATCCTTGCCATGCCAACCCAGTACACTCTCACGCTGGTGGTAAATGTTTCTCAGTTTTAAACACTAACTATATCTTTCCCTAATTAGTTTTTCCTGCTTGAAGATCTTCAGTGCCATCCCCAAACATGGATTAACACCTAGAGCAACAAAATCCTCCTGTCCCATTTTGAAGATAAGTAATAAAAAAATTAATTTAAGAGAATGTAAACAAACTTTCAAATTTTATTTACATCTCAGAACAAAATTAATAGGTCCAGTGTTCATATTCACGAAATCAAACATGCACATTTGACTTGGATGCATAAATTAAACCTTTTTGTCAACTATGAGAGTTAACACACCGCAGATGTCACTGAGCTGAGGCATTTGATTCTCTCAGAAGTGGTGAGCCTGTCATAACTAGAAAACACTGAAGTACCTGCCTATGTAACTCCACATATTTGGAAGTAACAGCACTTCAAGAGCTGCTATGAGATCACGTTGGCCAGCCAATACTTTGGAGGTACCATTTTTACACCATGCAAGTGTTACTCCACGCTTGCTTCTGCAGGCATTTTGAAAGCATAAACTCTCAGGAATAAGCTCTCTTACAGGTGCCACAAGGGATCCCAAGAAAAACTTAAAAAGGGTTCCAAACAGGCTAGCTTAAAAATATATCAATCCCCAAAATTGGTATCTTAGATATACTATTCCATCTCTAACTCACCAGAAGCTTTCTAAAGAGAAGTGAGAAAACAGAGGATTTTGTTCCCTTTAGGCACCTCCAGCTCCTCATGGCTGGGCACTTACAAGCCTGTACCCCACTGATACAGCAACCGAGACTGAGCTCAATAGGAAAGGTACAAGTGAGGAGAGGTAATAAACATCAACCCTCAACTTTGAGCTCCTTCTTGCAAATCAGATCTTGTGGAGAGAAGGGAAAGGAGCAGATAAGTACAGCAGTCTTCTGGAAGTCTTGCCACTGAATTTGAATGTGGTTTTGACAACACTGCTGCAATATTTATCAATGGATTCAGGGACCAGATGCTGTAGCACAACCAATAAACAAACCCTTCCAGATTATTTCCAATGAGTGAAGTCATATACAGAATACACTTTCTCCAGAGGGCAGCTGATAAGTTGTTGCTTAGATATTTCAAATAAAGATTTAATACTTCTTTTTTTTTTAATTTTTTTTTAATCAGGTATTAAATTAAGTGGCTTTGTGATGCAGGAGGCTTTGTGAACTAGGCAAGCAAAATAGCTTCAAGCTATTAAATATAGAAAGTATTTATTGCCCTTTTAGGACTTAGATTCATAGCTCTCTTGATATGAAATAGATAGATCAGCCTCTCCTGACAGCCTTTGCAAGCTCTAACCTTTTCAAGAAGATAAAATAACAAGGTTTCTGCACTACAGCAAGACCAGCGGCTGCCTCTAATTCAAATACAACTTCGGAGTTTCCTGTAGGACAGAAATTTCCACTTTGTCAGCTGCAAGTCAGAGCTTGCTTAGAAGAACAACAAAAAAAAAGTAACTGACAACTTCAGTCTCCCCCAGCACACAAGACTTACCAATTCTTTTGCAAAATAAATGCAACTGCCCAGGTTTGCCCTGTCAATCAGATCAAAGTTCAATGTACTCTGAGGAGCCCAATGCACAGCCCTGTTAACACTGCCAAGGAACATTACAAGCACAGCAAGTGTCTGGATACGTAACAGGTACAAACTCAAACAGGAATGGTTTTTGAAAGTTTTTCTAAAGAAATCATTGTATCTAACTCTACTTTTAACTCACTGGCTTTTTACTTCCATTGTACATCAGTGTTCGGTGTATTTATTCCACAAAGAGGCACACTGCTTTATAACTCTTACCTCTGCTGACAGAATAACATCAATAATTGCTTGCTCTGTAGAATTGACTAAGCCAATAGTTTGTTGGCACATGTAGGTTGACACTTGAGGTAAATAAGAAATAATAAAAATATCATCCTCACCTTAACAACTCGAGTTGTACCAACCAGTTGTCTATGTGCATGCAGATACGCCAGTAAGCATTTGGTTGAGCTAGACACATGCTGGGTGAAGCAGCTGCACTGCAGTGGTACTTCTGCAGAGATCCCCTTACTCTCTTTGCCATTTACACAAGACAATCACTTAAAAAACAAAATGAAAAACCAAGAAAACAACAAGGAATCCAACCCACAACAATTCCAGTATCATCTGCAGAATCAGCATCATTGAACACTTCACATTAACCATAAGAGCAATTCATTTAATGCAGTGACAACTTTATTGAAGGGGGAAAAAAAAAAACAGCACTTGTAAGTAAAGTTTTCACTTCATTACAGAGAAAGTTTTAAATTAGGAAAAAGATATTTTTTATCAATGTAGAAGTCAAACAGTGTAAATACCTAGAAAATGCACAACAGCAAAGAGGATCAGTACAAACAGTACGAAACTTCATAGAGAATTTCAGAGTTCGGTTTTTATTTTACAGAAAAATTCCACAGCTGTTAAAAACATTTAGTGTTGTCACATTACAGTGAGGCATGTGGTTTTAAGAAAATATACCATTTCTGTGCTTCCTGCTCTACATGGTCAGTATTTGGTATGGTTGTAAACATCAGTATTTAAGACAGAGGTGTTTAAGTGCCACCCTCCTCCTCAGATTTGAGGATCTACAATAACAGTGATCTTACTTTCATTAATGTGATTAAGTACCAAAACTAAGCAAGAGCTGTTCTCATAAACTCAGAGGCTCTTTCAATCTAGCACACAGTACAAGGGGATGGGCTTCAAGTGCCCACACTGCTCCATGAGGCAGTTCCCAGACCATGAGTTTCTAGCTGCATGTAAGCAACAGTGCCATAAGCCTCCAAATATATGGCATGTCAGCTGCAGCCTACCCACAAGTAGACTGTTATCCTGCACTGAGCTGGAAGCCACCCCATGGCAGAGTCTCTGTCCTCCTCCAAACTTGCCTTTAAGTATCCATACACAAAGCCTAATACACCGTTTTGAAATATGATTTCTTAAAACAATTTCAACTTGGTGCAGAAAGTTCTTTGTTCCTCATGAACAATCTTGTTACTATAAATACTAAGCAAGATGAAATTGCTGCCATCACTGTCACACCATCTCACACAGTACCAACATTCACAATGAACTCCATCGCAAAAAAACAGCAAAATTTGGAAGTAATGAAAAATCCCTACATTTCAGTGTATAAAACCCCAGTACTTTGTGAATAGATGACTATCATCCTCCCCATTTCCATTTCTACTACATCTGGAAAGTCAGCTGGTCCCCAATATGCACATTTCACACTAGAATGGTGTGCTAAGGCTGCTTGGATAAGGTTACTGTACTGCAAAAAAATAAAGGTGGATAGACAAGTTAACCAACAGTGAGGTTGGGCAAAATGTGCTTCCCAGGAGAACACCAAATCCTGCAGAGATGGGCATCCAGCATCATAAAAGTTTCTTTAGGAAAATCAGCCTTGAGTTAAGGCAGCTAAGCAAGGACTTTGGGAAGGAAGAAGCTTTGTGATTTAAACCACAAACATCTCTATTTGCAGTAGAGTGCACACAGCAACACTCCTGCCTTGAAGGACATTAAGACAGAAAGCTAGAGATCTCCAGAAATGCCCACCATGCACTCTGTCAAGCAGATAAACAAAGCTGACAATATAAAAAATTAACACAAAGTAGTTTCAGTGAGACACCAAAAAAAAAAAAAGAAAAAAGGTATAATGGTATAATCTGAATCAGACTGAAACTGATCAAGAGGGAACATTCATATACCACTTTACTCCCTGATTGTATAATAATCATATAAAGTATTTTAACAAAGTGGAGAAATTTTTTGCTAAACTTGGCAATAGTCTGAACATAATTATTTATAAGCAAGTAAGAATGTGAAGCATTTTGTTCTGATAGGGGAGTTATTTTAAATTAAAACTCCTTGTTGATGAAGCAACAAACCCTGAGTATGTTTCACATATTGGCAAGAAAATGGTGACTCTGTCCTACCACCTGACCTTCACAAGAACAGAATACAACACCAAAGGGCAACGTAAGCTCTAGTGGCACTCTAGTGATCCTTAGATCTTTGCCATCTCTCCTTAGGTTTCCTTCTTTGAAGGGCACAATTGCTTAGCCTCATATGGAAGCTAAAATCAAGTCAAGATTTGTTCTCCTCTCTTACTGATAAAAAAAAAAAAAAAAGGAGCTGCAGATCTGGAATTACACCTTTAAAAAGGACGGGAGGTAGAGGGGGGAATAATCCATTTAAGTTTACCCACTGCTTACTAGTAGGTTCCTAAATTTCCTTCTTGTAAGTGGTTGTGCTCACAACAGTCAGCTAAAAGGTTCCAGTTAGCGAGTATGCAAGTTGAAAAACTAACCTTCAGCACACCCAATTCTAGCGATCTTCTAAAGAACTGATAGGAGTTGGGGTGCCACAATCCTGCACAATCTGAAGCATTAAAAAAAAAAAAACCCAGAAGACAAATTCCATTATGTTGACTGCTGATGAGCCTGGAATGATGATCTGAGTGTAATTTCCCTGGAGATGGGAAGGAGAAATAATGTATGCTCTATTCACAGCATTTTCCAGTAACACCCAGAGAAGTTAAAACTTAAGAAAGATTGCAATGTAAAAGGCATCAGGGTTGCATTCAGTTGCCCTTATACAAAGGAATTCTGTAAACATTATCAAAGCCCTAATAAAAGACTAACATGGGTCTTCTGACAGATGTAAATTAGGTTTTGAATCTACTACCTGAAAAAATAAGACACACATCAGTTTAGACATTTGTTGTAGACCAGCCGGAGAAAATTCATAGCAGTATTCTTTAATTCCCCAACCTCTCTTGGGCATTTAACTAAATTTTCCCACAGATTATCTTTCGGTTTACCTATCATGCCCTCAGCTTTGCACTGTTTCTATGTTACAGCTGAGGGAGAAGAAAAGCAAGCACTTTGCTTCATGTGAAAAAGCTCAGCTTCCTACATTGTCCATATTGCCATTAGCTCTAGTGAAGTCAAAGAACTTGGTTTCCTGGCAGATGAAAAATTCTACTAACCATATTTCACATGTGCTTTTTCTAAGTTTTTACAGATTAAAGTGTCGCTTTCATGTATGTTAAGGAAGCATTATCAGTCTAAACTGAAAATTAAATACTTATTTATAGATACAAATATTTCACACTTACTCCCAAAACAGTCATTTAGAATTAAGTATTTTAGAAGTCTCATAATCCTAACATTTTGCAGGAGAGTAAGGAAAGGAAAGAATACCAATATTCCATTATCCAAGGCAAACAGTACAAAGAGTGACATAAGGCAATTAAAAAAAAAAAACAAACCAAAACAAACTGTCTTAAGAAATCAGTTGGCAACTGGTTTTCTTGGAAAGAGATCCTCTTGACTGGCATAGTCCCATCAGAGCCCAGGTCTCCATTTTACAGACTTCGCTTACTGCTTTCACAAAACTAAACACATAATTTTACATAAGAATTATCGTAACAAACTCTGGATCTCTGCCCAGTTCTTCTGCCAGACTGAACTTCATTTGATCACTAGCACCCTGTCTACAGACACCATTGCTCAGAAAACCAAGCAATTGCATAAGCTGAATTTAACACAAGGAGCTTCTAACAAGGTAAAAGGCACATATTTAAGACAGACGTAGGAAAACACATACGCAGTGATCTTTACATAGTTCCACTATGCTTCCTAGAACTTTGTGATGCATCCTGTATTCCTATTAGGACAGACAGACCGAAACACATTTCTTCACAGCATCCCTATAGACAGAAGAAAGGAACAAAACAAAAGAGAGTCACCTCAGTTACGCTGCTTGATGAGATTACTTCCATCCTGCTACCACACAGACACTGAGGACTTTAAAGACCAGCTGACAATGTATTAACTGCACTTACATAATTTGCATGACTACGTGAATGCATCAGAGACAAGTGGTCTGCTCACCATCCACCCAGCCAACTGCAATGTGAGTGACACCTCTATTGAGGCAGTGCTGATGGAGCAGGGTAGAGAACTGTGTGCTCAAACACAGACTAGTGCTCATGGGGAAGAGCAAAAAAAGAAAAGGTACACAGGAGAATACAATTATCTAATAGTATTTTAGACAACATTTACACATTCCAAAGGCAAAGTTTAAGTTCAGTGTGGCGTCACACACATTTTTTAAATGGGAAGCCCTCTAATTTTTGTTACATTTGTGTTCTCTCACTAGAGAAAATGCTCAGTTTCATTTTCAGATTTAACTACATGCATTTCCTCCCCCTAAAACACCACCGTAGAAAAACTCCTAAACCCATACATTGCAACAGTTCTATAAACAAATCTTCTGTATCGTTATATCAGCATTCAAGGCTGGGTTGGATGGGGCTTTGAGCAACCTGGTCTAGTGGAAGGTGTTCCTGTCTATGGCAGAAGGGTTGGAAGTAGACGATCTTAAGGTCCTTTACAATCCAAA
Organism: Melopsittacus undulatus; assembly: GCF_012275295.1. NCBI lineage: Eukaryota > Metazoa > Chordata > Aves > Psittaciformes > Psittaculidae > Melopsittacus > Melopsittacus undulatus. The sequence continues at coordinate 101,977,755 of NC_047528.1, forward strand.
CCATTCTGTGCTTCCATGATTAAACTTCAAGATAACAAAAAGTAATGGAGTAGGAAAGATTACCTTGCATATGGTATGAAGGAAATGCTGTACCTAAGAAGAAAGATTCTTAAAGTTACTCTTTATGTCAGATTTTAATAAAAGTCACAAACAAGAACTCTTCCAATGCTCTAAACAGGCAACTAGAAGATAAAGCTTCATTTTGGTTATACAAGTTTGTGAGCACCAGAAACACATATCCTTGCAAGTCATCTTAGCCCAGCCATTTTGTGAAACGCTATGGCAAAAGTGAGGGACATATTGCAGAAGCATTTTAAATGTAGTTCTCTTGTACCTAATACTCTCCATGCTCCATTGCCTACAGGCAGGTAAGGACTGACTAAATCATATCAGCTTCTGTGCTGTCACTTCTGTGACATCACACAGAGCATGTTAACTTAAAGAACACCAACACTTAATTTGATTGGCATATTCAAATCATTTAACAAGACAAATTTAGGAGAGTGTCAAGTACCAGGAAACCCAGATAGTATGCAACAAAATGATTGAAAAGTAAAAGAAAAAAAAAAGCAGGTGTACTTCAAGCTGACAGAAATTAAACCTTCTAAGGAACTTTCCCAGAAATGGAGCCCTGAGCTCCATCTCCTAAGCTTCTGAAGTGGCACAATAGACCAAGAAGCAGGAACCAGTCAGCTTCTCATTCATACACTGGTTTGCACCTATCAAGATGGCAAGATAATTCTCCTTCCCCCAACTCACACAAGGTCAAAATCCACTCAATTCAGCTACTGATGTCAGGTGCAATAGAAAATTAAGTGTGTGGGGAAGAAATCACTTACCATGCCAAAGCAAAAAACTGTAAGATGCAGAAAAGCAGAGCGAGTCCTTCCTTATGCCACTGGAGAGAAGGGGGGAGGGAAGGAAGAAACATGGCAGAGACAACAGTGTAAGAATCTTGTTTTTAAAATATACTCCAGCCATACATATATATAGGACTCAAGTACTCACCCAGAAAGCAGAGCACAGTGTTAGTGTAAGACACAACTAGAAGAAAATAAAGAATTTCTATTAAACACAGAAACAGCTCCAGTTTTTAATCAATATTGTAACACAGTAACAGGTTTCTTCACAGAGATGGAAACAGACTACATAATTTCATAGTTTTATCCAATCCTGCATAAAAGTTCCCCATACTTAAAATGCTCTTGCTATTACATTTCTGAAATTAATTAAAGCAATGAGGAAATACCAGCATGGTACCTCCAGAAATTAATTTTATGGCTGCAAAGGAACAAGAGGAAGTGGTTCCTACAGTTCTTTTGCAATTATCAGCAGGTTCCTGCTTCATCCCACACACTTGTTGGAGTCACAGTTACAAACCATGCTGCATCTTTTTGCCCAAGTAAAACTTTCCAGTTATAACTAGTCTTTCTGTTTCTGTACATGCCACATTTCCTGTTGATTCTCAAGGTTACCAAGGGGTTGAGGTTATGTCATTAGTTAATTCTTACCAATTAAAAATACACTACACTTTCAAGAACTTTCAGCTACTGCTTCATAGCTCTCCTGCTTAATATAAAGTCCAACACAGCCATTCAAACAAGCACGTTTTTTTTTCGGGGGTGGGGGGGGGGGGGGGGGAAGGGGTGCACTGTGTTTTTACTACATTAAAACCTTAGAGGGGAGAAGGATACTCTGGATTATTTTCTGTTTTAACAGGAGCATCCTTTCAGTTCAAGTTTTTATCTTCAATTTATGACAGCACATTTAGCTGTAACAGATGGTCATACTTGATCTTCCTTCATCAACACCTAACAGCCTTTCAATACACACATATCACTGTGCTACTAAAGATTATAATGTGCATTTTTCTGCTGGAGTAAAAAATTGTTTAGTACTGCATATTCAAAGGAGTAAAACACACACTGCCAAAAAAATCAAACACTTCACCTCAACCACAACTATTGACGTTAAACATCGTTTTTCCATTAGTTTTAAGGTGGTGATTTGGATATTGGTCTAAATACCACATCATACATCTAACAACTGGCTTTATTCCAGTGAAGAACTTCCAGGCATCCTCCTTGCTTCAGGCATCCTAAATGCATACAAAACAAACACTTCCCACAGTAGGCTTCTTACTTGCTGATGATCTGACAGCAGTCATTTTCTCAAGCTCTATCAGTTGCCTGCAGTCTTCTCTGGGTGTTTAAAGAGAAAATATGATGCCTAGCAAACACTCCAAACACATTCACACTGAAAATGGGAGGACAGTTTTATGCAAGTTTAAACCACCTTCGAGTTTTTAGACTCTCCAAGAGAAAATGAGAAAGCTAAAAAGACCAAGAAGCATATGCACTTTGAACAAGAGTCTGAAACTTAGGAGCAGTTTTCACACACACAGTAGAAGTTTGGTTACAATTCCTACCTTCCAAAGATAAAATAATTCCAATGGCTGACTTCAGCTGAAGCCATTGCCAACTGGGACTATTTCTGTATTTTTAATGCAAGGTAACCAAGGCACCCCTCTCTGCTTTGTCAGGAAATTACAATTATCAAGGTAGAAATATCTACACAACTCTTTAAAGCACATCAGGTAGAATCTAAAAAGACTAAATTACACAAAACAGAATATCCATCAATTTCCATAGTACAACGTTTAAAAAAGTAGTTTCCCCATCTTTCATCTTTTAAATAACATGAAAATATGACGTTGTGACCTCAAGCATCTTCAAAAAGCATATGCATGGTTCACAAATGCCAGCTACAAACAATTCTCATTAAGCAGCATAACAACCGGGCTTCAGCTCAGTCTTTCATAATAGGAAGGTAGTTTTCTGGTGCTACAGTACCTTTCTACTAGAGTAGATATGCAGGATGTTTAATGTTTTAAGGCAAAAAAACAACAACCCCCCCCACCAGCTAAAACCAGTCACAAACACATCTTGAGATGTCAGATCAATGCATATGAAAGGACTTTACAATGAAAATAGTTTAGAGGTTAGCATGAGTTAAAACAGATTCCTTTGACACTTACTAGCATAACAACAGTAGCAATCAAACGTGTAGGGTCAAACATCCTTTTCAATTGTTTCATTGGTCCCATAAGAAAAAGAGTGCTGCGGAAAAGAAAACCAGATGAACACAGAGGTAGAAAGGCAAGAATGGAATAAGGAAAGATTCCTTATTAAGGAGGGTTATTTTGTATGCTGTCACATGGGGCAAGGAAACAGGATACACAATGAGAAAATCTATTTCTGCTTTTCTGCAACAGATTTATTCTATAATTTTATTCACACTTGTTCAGTTACAATTAACTAAGCAGAGCACAACTACCAAGCCAGAAGCATAGGTCAAGGTCAGCTTCAACTAGATCATTCCTAACATCTTAACAGATGCTTTTTTAACTTGCTATTCAAAACCACCAGCCACAGAGGCTCTGCACAGATTGCCAGTAATCCAGCTCAATTCCTCTACATAAAGGGCTGTTTTCAGGCCTGGATCCATTCTCTGATGCCTTACCAGATCTGCAGCCCTCATTTAAGAGCTCTGGTGATTGATACTGCATGAATTATGGAAGGCAAAAGTTTTATCTAGGGTGCTATTTCTGCCTCGTATACCGTGTTATTCTGTCTCATTACTACACGATTTCCAGTTGCATCCCTTGTGATTTCTAACATCTTGCCAGGTTTCCTCACTCTCGGACAGTTGTGCTGTCATAAAGTCAGCGGGACTATGCTTCAGGAACCTCAATGGCCATGAAGGCTTATCAAACACAGCTACCCTGACAGAGTGTCCCAGATATATTCACCACAACACACAGAACATTACCAAATGCAAAATGACAAAGTCTACTATATCTTGGGGGGGGGGGGGGGGGGGGAGGGTGTTAACAATAAGATAAGGAAAACCCTCAATGTTCAAAGTATGAGTTTGATTCTTCTTTACTGATGAGTAACTTCTACCTTGAATGCATTGTTAATAATGATAACAAAAAACATTACTATTTCAGGGCACTACTGGGGAAACACTGTTCTTTAAAATTCAACAAGACAGTGATCCACACAAGCAAATACTGTCACACAAATACAACAGTTTCTACCACTTATGCACCCTCACCTAGAATTCTGCTTTTACCTTCTCATCTTTACTAGGGAGCCAATATAAATGCAAAGATTTTTTACCTCCCAATAGATGCAATATTCCCCAGTGTATAAAACATTGCAAAGAGCAACAGCCCTTTCTTTGGTACCCACAGCAGACAACTACCCTAAAAAAGGAACATAGAAGGGGGAAAAAAGTTAATATTGTTTTTAAACTGCAAAATAAACATATCCCAGAAATCTCACAACACAAAAGAAATCTTAGGAAAACTTAAACCCAAACTGCAGAATCATATACACACAAGAGTAAACTGCATTTATTGCCATTCTTATAAAGAGTTAGTGCATTACATCTAACTGGAGCTGAGTCAGATGTCTTCCCTGAGACACAGAAAAATCAAGCAGTGGCATACAGCAAGGGTGCAATTACTTGGGCTCCTGAGACTCAAGTATCAGGAGAGATCATGCAAAAAGTCCTTACCAAGAATGAGAAAATGCATCCTAATGCAAAACAAGCAATGAAGCCTTTCATTCTGGTGCCCCAGCCTAGTGAAGTTGCATCAATAAGCTAGAAATGTGAAGAAAAATAGAGTGCATGTTATCACTTATGGAGCTGTGAGAGCAAATCCTGGATGATGATGATGACAGGGGGGTTGGAGCACTTCCCATATGAAGACAGGCTAAAGAATTGAGGCTGTTCAGCCTTGGGAAAAGGCTGTGTGGAGATCTCATAGCAGCCTTCCAGTATCTGAAGGGGGCCTACAAAGATACTGGGGAGGGACACTTCATTAGGGACTGTAGTGGTAGGACAAGGAGTAACAGGTTAAAACTTAAACAGGGGAAGTTTAGATTGGATATAAGGAAGAAATTCTTTACTGTAAGGGTGGTGAGGCACTGGAATGGGTTGCCCAGGGAAGTTGTGAATGCTCCATCCCTGGCAGTGTTCAAGGCCAGGCTGGACAGAGCCTTGGGTGATATGGTTTAGTGTGAGGTGTCCCTGCCCATGGCAGAGGGGTTGGAACTTGATGATCTTAAGGTCCTTTCCAACCCAAACTATTCTGTGAGTCTGTCACTAACACTAATAGAATTACTAACTTATTTATTAGATTTAATACAAGATCAAGTCTAAATTTCCTCCAGATGCTAAACTGTTTCCCAGCTCAAACGGTGCCTCCGTTTCTAAGCACCCTCCTCAGCAGCCTGTAGGAAGTGGGTTGCTGCCAAGTGGCAGCCCCATCAGGGAGCCCCCACCTGGAGCCCCTCCCACTGCCCCCACTGATCTGTACCCACATGGGGCTGCCCGTCCCGACACCGGCGATATTTTTACTTTTGTTATTCCGCCAGTTCCCCAAACAAACTGGTGCGTGTTGGGTTTCATGGGATCACACAACGGTCTGGGTGTGAAGGGGCTTCGAAGCTCACCCAGTTCTACGTCCCTCTGCCACAGGCACCTTCTGCTGAATCAGGTTGCTCCAAGCCCCCTACACCCTGGCCTTGAACACTGCCAGGGATGGGGCAGTCACAGCTTCTCTGGGCACCCTGTGCCAGTGCCTCATCAACCTCACAGTGAAGGATATGGCCAGTTTCCCTGCCCTCACAAAGCGCACATTCCCGTTCCCCCACTTTACTTCCGTGAACAGAAGGTAATGGTTCTCTCGGGAGACAGTCATCCTCTCTCACACCCAACCAAGCCTCGGCCCCTCTTCCGGCAGCGGCTGCTCGCGGGATAAAACACACGGTATTGCAAGAGTAAGTGCAACTCCGGAGGAGCCACTGCTCCCGGCAGCCCCCGCCCGGCTCCGTCCCGTTGAGCCGGAAGCCCAACAAGGGGCTGAGGCGGCACAAAGCAGTCCCACCGACCCACGCTGAGGGGCGACTCGGTCCTGCTCTCCCCACCACCCTGGCACGCACGTTTCCCCATCACACCACGGGAGGGAAGGAGGCAGGTGCTGGGGTCGCGGAACATTACCTCAGCCACACCGCTCGGCTCCTCCGCGTCGCGGCCGCTCAGCACCCGTTTCAGCTTGTCCATACCGCCCGCCTCGGCCCGCGCAGCTCAACCCCACACACTGCCGGACAGCTCTGCCCTTCCTCTCCTCGGGGACTACCAGCTCCAGCGTGCAGCGCGCTACCTGGATGCCGCAGGTAGATGAAGGCCAACTGAGCCGGCGCGGAGGATACCGGGGGATGTAGTCCGTGGGGCGGGGGAGGCGGGACCGCACCTGGTGGTGAGAGGCAAAAACCGGCCACCTGTGGGGCGTTATGAGGGGAGAAGTACTGGGAGACTTCCAGGGGCAGGGAGCTTGTTGGGGAATGGTGCCTCGCCATCACGGGAGTCGGGCGAGAGACGCTGAGAACGGTAGTGGAAGTGGCGCTGCTGGTCTTGTGCTCTCCGGACACGGCAGCCGCCCTATGGCGGCTCTCCTGGAGCAAGTGCACGGACTGCAAGTGAGACTGAGAAAGAGCAGCCCAGAAACTGTGTCCAGGTTCACGTGTTGGAGAGGGATTATCTTCATAGTAACTCATATGGTTGGTTTGGGTTTTTACGAGGCAGTAGGCACCCCACTTTCGCTAGGAGGCAGGGCTTTCTTACTCTTCCAAGTGTTACCTGGCAATGAGGAAGTTGAGATTTTGTACAGGACTCTATGTGTGAAAGCTTGTAAATCTTGAGTTTGGAATTGCAGGCAGCAGGAAAAACCTGTGCTTCCTTGCAAGCTCACAGACCTTGAGGAGAGCTGGGCAGCTGATAGATGAACCAGCTGGATCATCAGAAGTGTAACAGCTAACTTTGGAAAGGTTAGGAAGGCAGAAGTTATTTTGAAAAGCCTAGCAAAGCAGAAGGTACTTGTGTGCCTAAAGGAACTTGGTTCATTTGAATACTAAAAATCACACCTCTTGAGGTAAGAGACCCTTATGGAACATGTGTAGTGAATTAATATATACCATGTCTTTAACCTGAGACAAGAGAACCTAGAAGATTGTAGATACAGACTGTTACCTATATGGAAAACACTGACCATCACAGTTTGAAATGTATAAAAGTGGCAGACTGAGGGTGTGCTGGCTTTGTGCAGTTACTGCCTAGCACCCACCTCTGTACAGACATGAAACCACAGAATCACTAAGGTTGGAAGGGACCTCTGGAGATCACATAGTCCAACCCCCATGCCAAGGCAAGGTCACCTAGAGCACCTTACACTGGAACATGTAACACCTCAACTCTGTGTTAATGGTTTCTCTGCACACCAGGTGAAGAATGGGATTCTGGGACAACACAAGCATATAACACCTGACATCTAAACTTTCATAATGTTTTCCAGACTTCAGAACACAAGTCGACACCCTCTGCCAGTTCTACTTCTCTAGTTGTATCGTATCCCCTCCCAGCCATTTTGCCAATTATTTGCAAATAGTGAAGCTCACAGAAATATTAATACATATTTAATTTTGCTCCCACTATTGTGACTCTTCCCCTGTTCTGAAAAAGCCTCACTTTATTTTCCTAACTAGCCAGAGTGGCCTGATGACAGGCAAAGGCACATGGATGCAACACCTTACTAGAATGCAAAATTCAGCATCAGGAGCAGTTATTTCAGTTTATTTTGCTCAGACAAAAACAGAATTGTAAAATAATTGGTACATTTTATTTAGCAACATACAAGAAAGAATATAAACCACCACATGTTAAACTTGCCATAAAATAGCTAGAGAATCACCTCGCTCCCTCCCCCTGAAATTATGTATCCAAAGTGTTACTTTTCTGTGTAAAATTTTTACCAGAGAGTTTGTGGTACACCAGTTTATACTGCTGCTTTTTGGTAATCTGTGTGGTATGACAGAGTCACAAAGTGTTCCAGCTTTTACTCCGTAGTAATTGTAACTTCCTAAACATTACCAGTTCCCCAACACGTGTGTTCCACTTAAATGCACAGCACCCAAAGTAGATGGATATCACATAACTATAGAGTCAGGATTCAATTCTACTCAAGCAACTGTATCAGGAGGTCACAACTCAGTATGCAATACGGACAAGGTGAAATACAGCATGTAAGCTAAACATGCAGAGCACCCTTTTCATCGCTAGGTGTCGATGGTCTGGGTTCCCCCCCAGCATACATTTCAGCACAAAGGAGATTAATGCTAGCATCACTGACCAAATCCAAATCACAGTTTTAATTAATGAATGCGGATACAGTTGCCTTCATGCTAGCACTATATCAGCTCTCAGTCACTACTAAAGTGTGTTTTTATAAGCCCTTAAGGCATGTAAAATAATACGTGCTTAGAGTAAAATAAGTGCCATAATTTACCTCTAAAACCAAAGTATCTCTTCACCCCCATTTGTTGTGCCCTTACTTTTCACTCTCTCCCCGTATCCCTTTATCACTGGAGCGGATTGAAATGAATTTTGATCACTTCAATGCTGCATTCATTTGCAGCCCCTTCTCCATCCTGACACTAAAATCTTTAGGAAACAAATGCAGAAACATGAAAAAAGCCAACAGAATTTAGGACTCTAAGGGGGAACATAGAGGACCTCACTTTTATTTCAAAGTGCACATAAATGCACCTGTTGGAAAACCCATCATGGCTATCTGATAATAATTTCTGTCAGAGACTGTTTAATTTCAGTTCTTTTCACTCATTTTATCTTACGGATCACAAGACTTTTTGCAATAGTCCTTTCCAAAGGATTCCAAAGATAAGGCTGAAGGTGTATTGAGGAAAAAAAATAAATCTAATCAATACCTTTTTATAAAATAATCCTGACAGACCCTCATTAAGATAAGCATTTACTAATTCTTATTTTTACATATATGGAACTGAGGCACAGAGAAGTGAGTTCCCTGTGGTCTGAGTAAATCCGTGACACAGGAAAAACTGGCTTTAGTTCCTGCGTTTCAACCTGCTGCTCAGCTCATTGGACCTGGCTGCCTCAAATAAAAGTGAAACAAAGTGTTTTGTTTGTTTTTATTAAGAAAATAGTCACTGAGATGGCAGTAGACTTTTTCCTAAAAAATCAGGGTCTTTTGTAAGTGGAAGCCATTACTCAAAAGACTGGTTGAATATCAGGTTTTGAACTGGATTTCTTCTATTAAGGATGAAGTGCAGAAAATTCAAGCCATAAGAACTTGTACTCATTCTTATGTGTTATCAACCACAACGCCTGCTTTCTGCTACAGCCATTTGCTTCTTCACTTCACTGAGGGTGAACAGTAAACCTAGACACACCTCTAGCTCCTTCCTTCTTAGGCCCAACTATTAACATAATTGAGGATGTCCAAAAGCAATACAAATATTTAATCTACAAAGTGTTAAAACCCATTACTATACACAGAACAGTTTTATTAGTATCAGGAATTAAAGAGTTTTAAAAATAAACCAAAATGATGTATCTGGAATACCCGTTGGCACCCTTTTCAAGACTCTGTAGGATCTCCTTTCTCCATCTGCAAAAACCAGCATCCCTTTGGGACTAGAGACTAAACACCTCTCTTTTCCCGAGCCTTAGGCCACTCTGCAATTTAGCAATTTGACTGTCAGGGCAGGATAACCATCATGCATAGGCACCATGCAGTATGTCCAACAGAAGGTCAATACAGTAAAATGCATTTCCAATGTAGGACATGACTGTAGCAGCATAGAGGACCCAAATAATAGTCTCCAGAACTGCCTAAGAGATTATTCTAGGGAATACTAGAATGAACAGTATTTCTGAGGAGACTTTGCAGTGTGTGTCCGTTAACCTCCAGCCTTCTCCTGCTCTGGAGTTAATGCCTCATAAATAAGGTAATTTTACCTTTATATAGTGTCAGACAAATGCAGTTATTTTTTTTCCCCATCATTAAGCCTATCCTCAGATGAAATGAATATTTTAAAGTCTGGATCAGAGATGCCTAAATGTAACTTAGTAGGTTATCAGCTTACAGTAGGGGAAGTCAAGTGAAATGTAGAGTTTAGAACTGACAGCTCAAAATATATTCAGGGGATGATTTTTTTTTCTTTCTTTGTGGATGGTTTCCAATAAAAATAAAATGCCAATTTTAAGACTCCAGTAGTCTCAGTATCTGAAGCAGTAATAAAATCTTCATAGAAGTGTTTGTGGCGGACGGTCCAGACAATACTCCTGCCTACCACCCAGTGAGTTAAACAGAACTCAGACTCTTCAATTGTGAGTCTTTCTGTGATACTGCTGAAAACAGTAACTCACCACCAGTCTATCATTAACTCCAGATACAGGTTAAAAAAAACCCCAACAACAAACAAACAAAAAACACCATTAGCAAAACCTGCTTGAAATGTTTTCTCTCAGGGCTATAGAAAATTAGCCAAATTCTTTATTCCACTAGTAGTGAAACTGCCCCCCATGGCAATGGTTACATGAGCACGTTACCTCCAGTTTATTTCAAGTCCATATAAAGTCACATTTATTTAGACTTAACACATGTGGTTTCCAGTGGTGCTTCTGGTTTAGGCTCCATCTTCTCTGGGAATTCTAGTTTTTCACAGATTGTCTCCTTTATAGGTAGATACTGAGAGATCTCATTAGGTTCCGTGAACAGGGAAGGTGGAACATGCTAAGAAGCAAAAATTTTATATGAAACGAGTGAAGGGAAGGGAAAGGAACAAAAAAAATTAAAGGTATTCCAAACCCAAACTTTACAGACAATCTATAATCTACCTGTTTTAAACATCTGAAGTCAGGTATAATTATTAAAATTTACCTCATGACTTCAAGGGTACATACAGTCTTTCACTCCTTGTACAGGTCAATATGCTAAGGAAAGTTATTTAATGTTTTTAAGCAGCAGAACATAAGAACACAAGAGACACTAATGAATAGCTGCAATGTTTTTTTTTAAATAAATTTATCATTTGCATGTAACAGTCTTTTTGAGGTTCTAGTTCTAGATGAGACTAGGATGGCCACAAGGGATCCGATGTTTAATGTCTTCTAGCCATTGCAGTACATTAACTGGAGTTGCTCAGATTTAGCTACTGATAATTGATACCACTCAACATGCACTGTATTTTATGAAGTCAGACATTAATATGAACTACTAAAACTCACTGAATTTTAATTTCATTTGAATAAATTAGGGGGTTTCAGTAAGTTGATCAATAATCTTTCTCTGGAGATTCCTGTTGACAACTTCAACAGATGCAAGACATTTGATGAAAAAAAAAAAACCAACATCCAAAAAACAACCTAACTTTCTAACATATTTTAAGAAGTGTATTCAGGCTATTCAAATGCAACCTGTATTTTGGCTACTCCTAATTAGCATACAAGGAATCATACTGCTGTTTTAATTGTTTCAAACCTAAGTGAAGCAGGAATCTGTCTTACTTTACCTATGCAAGCTGATCTAGTGAACTGGAAAGCTGGATACATTTCCTCTCTAATACAACAGGCAGGGAAAATTATTTAACAGCCCAGATAATATTTTTTAAATACGAGGTGAAGTAAAACCTACATCACTGATTTATATATCAAACCCCACACAACTATCAAAAAGCTCATGTCTGAATATAGTCCTGTTCATAGGGATCACATGTTAAGAAATGATAAAGTGCCCCCTTCCACAAAAAGGAAACCATTTTGCAAAAACATTCCCTTAGAAGGTTAGTTACACATTAGTTACTTTTTTTACAGGTAAAGGAAAAACACCATAAAAAAGGGAGAAGGAAAGTAACAAGAATACCAAAGATCAAGTCTTGGGTCAGCAATAAAAATCAACAGCTTCAACTCCAAATGTGCCACAAGTTATTCTGAGCCATTACTGGAGTTTTAAGGTGGGCTATTCAGTTTGAGAAAAACTGAATGAGTCTATTACCAAACAAATCTTAACTCCTAATACTACTCACAAGCATACAACCAGCCCTGAAATTTAGCATCGTGGGACATGGACTACTCAATTTCATGGCTGAACAGGTCTATGAAAAAATAAAATAAATATTTTAATTCAAAGGTAGAAAAGATAACTCACTCCTGTATCTTGTCATGTGATCTGAGCATTTACAAATGCACATCTGCCCTGAAATCACCAAAATAAGTGTTGTGTAAGCAGAAAGGGGTTTTCTCTATCAATACCAAACCTAGAAATCAGTTGACTTACACAGTATTTTCTATGCTGACTAAAAAAAATTTTAAAAAGAAAACAGAAGGAGAAAAAACAAAAACCAACACAAAACAAACCAACTAAAAACCATTTAAAGAAATGCAGTACCTTTAAACTTGATATTTTGCTTTCTCTGGAGGTATACTCTCGCAACATGTACGCCTTGTCAGCCTAAGAAAAAAAAAGGGGGTGGCAAAATTACAGAATTATCGTGTATCAGTGCAAAAAGAGAATTGAATTCTGTAAGCTTTTGAATTTGGTTGACCACAGATTGTCACCTGGGAACAGAAACGGCCATTTAAACTCATGAAGACAGAGAAAGATGTTCAGCAGTATTTTCTTTCCCCCAAAATCACCCTTCTGCATGCATTCAGGAAAAACATTTTGTGACTAGATATGCTTGTTAATCTTTACCCAGCTAGAACTCCTACATTAGTACAAATACAGCTAGAGAGAATAAGCAAACCACAACTGTTATGTTCTGTATTACATATGAGATACTGGAACTCAAATATAGTATGGACAGTTAAAGTTAAAACTTGCAGTCGTATGTTAGACAAGCCAAAAAAACTGCACTTGGAGACAAGGATAAGAACAGTATCACACTATTTACTGTTGCCTGTTTTCCCTCTTGTACTACTCTAATCTGTGTCTGCAAAATATATTTAAATGACAATTGCACATGAGGCATAGCCTACTCTGCTCATACAATATCTAGCCAGCTCCCATGGCATTCAGCACTTGGCTGCTATTTCAGCACCACCACAATAATAAATATACTTGACACCTCAGTTCAGGTAACCTCTATACCCCAAACATCAGTATTAAATAACAGGAATATCAGCAAGTCTTCTCTGGAAGTAACATGACAAAGGAGCATCTGTAAATCATTCACGACAGAGAAGAAGAGTTTACCTCATGATAAAGCCTTGTATCATTCATCCTGATAAGTACCCCATCAACTCGCAAGAAAAACCTCAACAGGACAAAAAAGCTGGAAGGCATAACTCTCTGCAAAAAAAGGGAAAAAATGTTTTATTCAGCATTTCAAAAGTTCTACTTTAAGTATGCACTCAGCTACTTCAGATATTCACAGTGAAAAATAGTATGAGGAGATTGCAGTAGTAAAGTCAAAATTTGGGCTGTTGATATGCTACACTTGTCATTGGACAGCAAGGCAGACTGCCTCAAGAGGGAAAAGATTGTTTCCTGAAGCAATCAACAGGGAGATGTCAAGACAACATAATTGCCAGTAAGATTATATTTCTAAGATTGTGGATAAAAAAAACTTTGCATTTTAAACTTTAAAGACCATAAGGAAAAGCATAAAAAAAAATAAGGCTGAATTGCACATATTAACCAACTAAGTCACCAAGTGTCTTGACACAGCTCTCACTACTCACTATTTTTACACTTAAACTTGATACTCCATGATCATGAAGTTCGTCTTCAAACAGAAGTACTTCTTCAAAAAACATAATTTGTTCCCGGGCTTTCAATTTCTCTGTATTTATATGTTCTGTTGTAGGAACAACCTAAAGAAAAAGATTAACAGGTAGCATGTTCATTTGTTGCCAAGCTACATAAAGTTTGTCCTTTTCTATAAATCCCCCAGTTACTGGTTTTAGAAAGGAAAAAGCTTTTAGGGCACTAAGCTTAAAACATGCAAGATTTCTAAGAGAAGAAGTTAAAACTAAACCCAAAGTTTCCAAGAGGAAATACCAATCAAAGCAACACTAAGAGTGGAAAATTCTGAATAAACTTTCCTCTGGGTACAGGCTCAGTGGGGTTTCAGCTGCAAACAATTCTACTCAATTTCTGTATTGCAAAACATTTGAAGATTCGAAGTTTTGGGTTATAAACAAGATTCTATTAATTTACTATCCCTAGCCCACTACAAACGCTGAACAGGATTCTAATAAAGCCTCTCCATGGAAATCAAGTACCTACATTTTCCATCTCATGATCTTCATATACACTCATACTTCCACTGCCTAAGGACTACAGGCCAACAAGACATCATTTATTTCTGTACTGCACTTTTAATTTCAGAGTAAGTCAAATAATCTGTAACTCTTAATACAGAGTACGTGCTTAGTAGCACACAATCTGTATACAGTAAAGAGAAACTGGGAACTTCAGTCTTATTTTAAAGTAAAGACAAGGGAGGGCCTGTAGGTTTAAATATGTTTTTGCTGTTGCAGAAAAAAATATAAAATCATTGAAGAAAGCAGCCAAATCTATGTCCCTGCTTAGACAAACAGGCAATCAACAGAGTAAAGGTAGCAGAGAATTACAGTTAATAATTCCATTGTGTGTGAAGACCCCAGGGCTTCAGAGGGGCGTTCAGCAAGATTTTCAGCTATGAGATTCTTACTCTGTAAATTCTCCCTAAGGGACACAACGGCACCCTTTTGTATGATCCTAAATTGCTTAAAAAAACCAAACCAACCCATGATTTGATAAGAATAACATGCCGAGACATGAAAAGCCCAAACTATACTTTAAAACCCAGAAACTAAACTTCACAGATTTTACAGATGCCTACTGAAAGGTAAATGAAAGTCTAAAAAAAGTGTATCTGTTTGAGTGAAACAATCTGCAATCAGCATTTAACGAGGAGAAAATGGTTACCTTTAATGTTGCAGTATCTCCCAGCAGTGTTCCTTTGTAGTCTGTTGTGTAAGTCCAATCATATGGCTTGACAACTTCCTTAGTGTGCTCTGGCTCACTCCTTAAGAAGTGCAAAACAACATTCTTTGTAACAATTCCTAAAAAATTACCACCTCACAAAGAATATGTACTACAATTCCCACACTCTTCAAGAAGAAAAATAGCAGCAGCAGCATTGTCTGTGCTGCCATGACAATGTTCTTCCACAACATCTTGTTTCCGTATAAGATTAGAAAACCATTACCAGAATTCCTATCCTATAACACTACCTGAGTCCTAGGAGTCAGATTTTGGTTCAATGTTGTTGAAACAGTTGTATTTCAAGATAATTTTTTTCTTTATGTAGGCAGAAAGCAATCTGATAACACACAGCAATCATTAACACTGCTATTTGCCTTAGTATTCATGACACCTTTCACTTCTCTCTGTGCTTTGTATCTAGGTGCTCTGCAACTCATTTGGTAAATACTAAGCAGTGCAATTAGCTCTCATGCATAGTGACTGTTCTGCTATATTCCTAAGGCTAAGATTTTGCACACACACAGCATTCTGCACTTTGAAATGCCACACAGTACAATCTTGTAATGCTTGAGGCCCCAAGAATTTGAATAAATAGAAAAAGTATTAAAATAAACTTGTAGTCTATTTTAAGAAAGCCAAGATTCAATAGAAAAATAGAAATAACCCCATTTAACAGATAGGATGATCATGGCAAGGAAAAGCTAAGTGATTCCTATGATCACACACTGTGTCTATGGTATAACAAAATGCAACATGGTCTTCAAGAGTTCAGTCTGTTCTTCTAAATACTTTATGACAGTTTCACATGCATGCAACACACCAGTACTTGCCCACTGGTGATAAGATACTGTACCTGCTCTCTTGCCACTCCTCTGCACAAGCCACTTTGATCATACCTTGACAATTATTGACACATTTTAAAGCATCTGTTGCATTGAACTCAATTCCAAAACCATGATCGTGCTGTATCCTTAGGATATTGTCTCCAAACATCATCTCTGGCAGGGAGGGCATGTGTAATTCATCAGCCAGTCTGCACAGAAAAATAAAAGTCCCATAAAGAGAGGTAAGTCATCTATAGCCCAGCGACAGCAGTCCTTGGTTTGGAATAAGTATTCTTTAGAATCAAAGAATGGGTTGGGTTGGAAGGGACCTTAAAGTTCATCTAGTTCCAACCCATCTGCCATGGGGAGGGACACCTTCCATCAGACCAGGTTGCTCAAAACTGTCCAATCTCACCTTGAACAAACACTTCCAGGGAAAACCTCAATACCATGATCATTTAGAAGTCACATCATCAATCTGTTCTTTAAAACTGTTGTTTCCCGAGTTTAATAATTTGACATGAATCACAGTCATTGATCCAACATCACTTTTCCACCACAAAAGTATTCCTGAAACATTCCTTCTCCATCAGGCTCATACAGAAGTCTCAGACAAAAGGAATCAAAAAAAAAATATCTGATAAGCAGCCCCTTGCAGCAAATCTCTGGATAGTCCATTCACAACTTCAGCAAGTACCCCAAATGAACTTTTAGGAATGAGCACCCATTGTCAACAAGTTTAAATTCACTACACGGTCATTCACACCTCTAACTTTAGAAGCCTAGATAAAGGGGCTGAAAACAACCTTGGAAAGGTATGTGGGAAGTGCAGAAGACTGAGTTCTACCATCTTCCCAAGCTGGTAGAGAATACACACCAGTATTTGTAACCTCAGGCACAAAAGCCACAGCCATAGCCACAGACCCAGCTGAACATAGGACTGCATGAACCAAGTAAGCATTATCCCTGCAGGAAATCTCAAAGCACCCTATTTCACATTCTCTTTTAACTCAGTCTTTGTGCTTATTTATACATGTGTACATATATACATACACTATAAATGCACATGTACACATACACCACTACTTTGTATACATACTGACCTTATTTACAAAAAACCTTTATATATTTCTTTTCCTCCCTCCTACTACCTACTAGTCAAGATCAAAAAGAAACATGCAACATCTGGAGAGAATTCCAGGAAATACACTAATTATAAGGAAGAAAGAAAAAAACCCACTAGTGTCCCAGTAGCAATTTTCACATTGATAGTAAGGCCTTCCTGAATAAAGTGGTTATTTCTGTAACTCTGCCTACAAAAAAACATTATGCTAACCAAACAAACAAAAATAGCAAATTCGTATATCCTATATGTCTTTCCCAAAGAAGGTAGAATAATATTATAAAGTTTTCTGTTCCAACAGATGTAGGCCCCTTTACCTGCCAAGACCAACTCCAGCCCAGAAAGGAGTTCTTTTATATGACACATTTAATCCTTCACCTTTCCACAGAGGTTGCCAAGAATTTTTGTGATATGTTTGTCAGAAATAAAACTCTTACAGATACTTGTTCCCCAAGCAATAAAAAAATGCAAAATGCCAAGAGAAATACATTGTAAAAGGACACAGACTAAAAGCACTACAACTGGATAGTTCTAGACTTCAGATTTTAAGTGGAGGATTTGTTTTAAAGATCCCATGCTATGTACCAAGACCTAAACAGCTACTTTTGGATTTCCCTACTCTGCAAAGTTCTCTGTTCTTTCATGCTGTGTTGTGCCTTTTGCAACTTTACCTTTCAGCCTTTTTCAACATGTTCTGAAAAAAAACCCAAACCCACTGGTCTTCAAAAATATCTAAACAGACAAAGGTAATTTCTGAAAATTACAGAGGTGACTGTGCATTTTAAAATAGGTACAGTTAAAGAAACTGAACAGATGAGTACAGTGGCAATTTGGCTTCTAGACTGGCAGTTCAAGGCTCTCTCTTGTTCACGGGCAAAGAAGAGTTAACTTCCTCCTGATCTTAATAAAGACCTTCATTTTTAAGAGGTAGCACCCTACAGAATAAGTGTTCACAAAGATGCCATAAAGTTGAATAATCCCCTTCCCCTGCAGGACATGGGTACAGCTTAGCTGGGTGTTGAATCCTCATTACAGAAAAAATTACTAAAATCACAGGATTCAAGTTTTCTTACCTCTAACTGCAAAAATTAAAGAACCATTAGTCAGAAGCAGTTTAAGGAGATTATCCTAAATTCAAAGCTTAAAACAAAGACGGATGAAGGAACATAGGGTTTACCTGTTTTAAGGCAGATACCCAGTTAAAACAAGCAACCAACAACATAAACTGTTTAAAGACATGGGACTTTATCAAACAAATCAGGCTTACAAAAGTTAAAAGCAAGATACACTGAACAAGACCAATGAGATTACCATGTATGTATTCCAGAAATTGAAACCAAGAAGTATCTGTCAAATTCAGCTGCCACTGAGGTCACCTATGGCACCAAATAGCTGAACTGCTCAGTGCCCCATTAGCAAACCTGACTCAAGCACTTCCTGAGACAGAAGCATTTTCTCCAGCGGCTTGACAGTAGTGGAAATTACTACTACAAAGAAAATGCAAATAATACATTTTTAATGAGAACCACTATCTTCGAATAGCCATTACCACAAAATAGCATATGAGGCTATGGACTACATGTCAAAGAACCTTAATCACCATTAAAAAGTAATTAAGGAAAAATAGGCTTCTAATTCGCAGGCCAGGTCTCCAAAACCGTTAAGCGATCATTAAAAGCAGAATTCTAGAGACCACCTGCAACCCAAATCAACTGTTTCTCAACCCAAAGAATCAAGATTACCCTCACAAAAAGCGAATTAACAACCACCACCCCACCCATGCTGCAGAACTGAGCAGCGTCTCCCCCGCCTAAAGAACGTTATTTCCTGTACAAGGTGACAAGGCGCCCCAGACCTCCCACTGTCGGAGGCTGAGGTCTCAGCCCAGGGGAGGCTCCTCGAGTCCGAGCACAAGCTGCAGACGGCAGCGAGCAGCGGAGGCCCCGTCCCGTCCGCCACGGCCGGCCCCAAGCCGCCTCACCTCTCGGCCTGCGCCGACTTCATGATGTGTGTCCGGGCGGCGCTCAGCTTCCACGGCCCGAAGGTGAAGTCACGCCGGCTGCTCTGGAAAACGGGATGCATGGCGGAGACAACGGGAGAGCCCCGCCGAGGAGAAAAGGAGACCGGAAGAGGCGGTGGAATCTATCCCGCCCCGCCTCACCTCTCCACTGTAGCCCGTACTCTCCTAACAGCAACGGCACCGCCAAAACCGCCGCCTCCAGCAACTTCCGCTTCCGGGGGCGCCCCTGCCCAAGCATCCCGGAAGCGGTGCGGCGGCAGTGGGGGCTTGCGGAAGCTTCCCGCGGCTCGGCTTAGCGGCGGCGGGGCTGTGCGCTCCAGGAGCCGTAGTGCTGTGGGGTGGGAGCGCGGGCGGGAGCTGCGTCCCTCTTCCCGGGCGTCTTCGGCCTCGGCTGTTCTGTGGCTGGGTGCGAAAACCCAGCGAGCTCACCTGCGCCTCTGGAACCGGGGAACCCGGCTGCAGCGCAGCGGCCGGAACAAAACGTGTGCGTGGCTGGCGGGCGCTGGTACCTCCAGCCGCACCCCCGGGGATACCGAGCTGAGCCGGTCAGCACATTCGTGTGCTATGGAAGGCTCTTGCTGCTGAGGGAGGTTAGGAGTGGTCTCAGGGAGATCTGAAGCTCTGGATGGTGCCTGGCCGTTCTCCTTGGCCATGCCCAAAGGTTCAGCAAGCATCGCCCAACACCAACACACAGACACAAGTCTTGTGCCATCTCTGGGCACATGTATGCGTGGAATCTTCCGTGATGATCGGGTAGCTCCCTGGATCCTGTTCAAAGATGGTCTTTTAAAAATATCAAAATGTGATGGCATGGCAAGCCTAAAATCCTGTCAAAAAGCATTGGTTGAACTGGTTGAGAGCTACACATATTTACTGCATCACTGAAAGGACAGCCTAATTCCCTGAGAACTGCTCTTGGCATAGGGGTACAACCCACATGGTCCGGCTCCCTCTGTTGGACCTGCCACAGCACCAGGGCAAGGTGAGGTGGCAGCCATGGAGATGTGATGCTGTATTGTGAAACACCACCTCTTCCAAACCACAAGGCAATCAGAACACAGCAAAGCTCAAGTCAGAGCAGTCGTCCTCTGTGTGCAGGAGGAACCAAGCTGTGGGGAACCTGGGAATTAGGGACACACAAGCATGGCATTTAATCATTCATCCTTCGTACTGTACTCACCAGTGTCTTGTTTCAGGTGTGTGCGTGGGAAAACCCATACAGCCTGTATTTGTATTACTTTTAATGGCATTTCAGGGGCTAAGAAGCCTAGCAATTAGGATTGGCACAGCTATGTAGCTAACTCACACTCTGTGCCAGGGCAAGTCACTTCACCTGGTCTCTGTAATATGGATTCTCCCCCATTTTAACTGGATTCCTGCATGTTCAGCAAAGAAGGGCTGAGAAGAGCCCTGTGGTGCCAGGGAGTGGCAGCTGTGCCCCGGGGTAGAGGCAGTGCCCACTTTCAGCTAGGACATGGCAGAACTCCTGTGGTGGTGAGGAGCCTTCTGCAAGGGCCTGGAATGTCCCAGAGGCTCTGCTCACTCCCCTCACATCACAGGCAGAGGCTGGCTCTGTTGCCCATTTGGGGCTTTATAAACGAAGACGCAGAGTCTAGTTAGGAAAAGAGATATTTATTCTGTGCAGAGTCCTCTGTGGAAGTCTCCACAAATCAACCACAAATCAACCATGATTGTAACTTTAAGCTATTTATACATTTTGACAAACAAAGAAATTGGCATTTGTTGGTTGAGAATTACACAATTTGTTCATTAATTAGTATTCTAACCCATATTGGTGGTGGAATATTATAAGTCCCTCTCACTTTTTATGCTGATGAGGCATGCAGGCTCTGCCTTTCTCTTGAGTCAATGGGTTTCTTGAGTTGGTGGTCAGGCTGCTCCCCACTCCCCCACCTAATTATTGCTCATTTTTTTTCTAGGCTGTTGTCCAAGGGTTGGAGACAGATGTTCCTCCTTATCAATCCTGACTCATTTCCCAGAGAAACAAGATGGATTTTCTTTGTTTAGAGAAGTCTTTGTACATTATCACAGTTATATAGCAGAACTACGATTGTAGCAAGCATCCTCTCGCAAGATGTTGCAAACATTTACAGGTTTTGCTCAGTCCTTCGGGGTTTAGCAGCATTGTTTTGCAAGACGTTGCAAGCATTATTTCCCCCTTTGGAAGTCTCACTTCCATATTTTGTATCATTGTAAAACAACAATAGGGTGCGGTATTTAGCTAAAGATTTCTAGTGTAAATATTGGAGTGTCTTGTATATTCCAGCTTATACTTCTTTACATAAAAAAAATTTACCATGTTAACTCAGCCTAATTTAACTAAATAATCCAGTATCAATACAGTTTTAGTACTTCCATATACTCATTCCTATTGCTTTCCAAATGCTTCCTACACAGATTCTTAAAATCATTATAATAGCTATAATAACAAAGCTTACATTATGCTCGAGAGCCAGTTTGGCAGAGATAAGCCTCATTTATGAAGTAGAGCCGATACTGGTTTCTGTTCTTTCATTAGTTTCTCTACTTGCTTTAGCCACTTGTTTAATTCTTTCTCACTGTTTTTGTAAGAGTTCAGTGACATTAGGTGTATGTGTACACCACCTGTTGGGATCCAAATGTAAATATCCACATAGGCCATGTTCTTGGGCTAACAATAAATCTAAAGCTTGTCTATTCTGCAAAGTCATCTTTGAATTGGCTTGCACCTGCTGATTTAGGTCTGAAAATCTCGTTTTAGTAGCATCTGCCAGAGACTCCATTTGTCCAGTAAAGCTGCTAATCGCAAATCTATTCTGTAAGGACACTTACTGTGGGCTGCAGAGACTCTAGGACCCATTCTACCCTAGTTCCAATAGATAGTTGTTGCCAACCATATACTGTATCTCTTTTGATGATTCCATAAGGAGTTATCATGCTCTTTCTCCATACAGACATGAAGTTAGTAATCATAGTATCATAAAATCATAGAAGAGTTAGAGCTGGAAAGGACCTCAAGACCATCTAGTTCCAACCCCCCTGCCATGGGTAGGGATGCCTCACACTAGACCATGTCACCCAAGGGCTCTAGCCAAGGGCCTAATCCTTTGAAAATCTTGGGGATAATTAGAACAGTTATATATATTTGTGCAGTAAAGTCTCATTATTCTATCTTTTTGTATATTCCATTTGGGTAGGCTTCTGATATTCTTCACTGCCCTCCTGGATTCCCTACCCTCTCAAAACACCTATCTGTTTGTTCAGCATAATGCCAATTCCCTTTTTCAGTCATTTTCCATGTTTGGTAAATCTAGTCCCAAGGTATATTACTGTAGTCACTGGCAACCCATGTCTTATTTTCTATAACAAGTTCTCATTTTCTTGTAAGAGGAGTTGAATTTATACCCCAACATGTCTTTTCTCCTGTAGGTTGTGTTGTAGTTACCACTGCAATGTAGGTTTTTTTTATTACAGTCCAGGTAATCTCTTCTCCAAAAGGAGTTTAATAATGTAATAATTTAGGACTTTAATGTGTAATAATACAGATTTTTGTCTAACAATGTGTATTATTACTACAACATATTCTTTGATCCCTAAATATTTTTATTATCTGGGACCCATTGTGGAGGGAATTCCACAGACAAGATAAAAGTTAATACCCCCCATTCTACAGGATGCTCTACTGGTTTTGGCAAGCCAAAAGGCTACTAGCATTTTGCATTTTTCCAAAGGATTGCAGCAATTTCAAAAGCACGTTATCTTGGCATTTATATCAAGAATTATTAGTTGTATAACTAATAATAACAATTATTATCAATTGCATCTCATTAAAGTCCAACATTTTATCAAGTTCTTTTTCTGACTTTCACTTTTAATGGTTCTGCTGGAGTTACTTCCCACTTCCCTGGATTTGTGGCCTTCTTTCAAGTGTAGTGGATCTGTTAGAAATTTCAAAACTTTTCTTGTAAAGACTGAGGTTAGACACAACAGTGAAGCAGTGATTTATTAAACATTTTTGCAAAAAATGGGTGTCCCATTAAGTAGGCACACCCAGTGACTACAAAGTTCTTCCTTATATTCCCTGACTGCAACAACCCTCCCTTGTTTCCCACTGGCTGGCTACTCCAAGGTTTACAGCCTATCCAAAGCACCTGAACATTCCATGTGAACTTCCATCCCTGTCTGCATCTCCCACTACTCTAATTTAAGAGCCCCCTCCCCTTATTTGCTAACCTGCACATTGGTGAACTTGTTATGAACTGTAACCACTAACCCAGTTCCTGCCTTAACTGCCATCTCGTTATCTTGTTCTGACAGTTAACTTTAATGGCAGACTGCAAAAAATGCTATCTTACTACTTTTTACAGATCCACAGTTCCACTCCCTGCAGTTTCGCCATGCTGTAGGTTGAACAAGACTTGAAAGGGTCCCTTCCAACGTTCATTGTTCTACATCTGCAGGTAGACCAAATCAGGTTTGAAACAATGAAGTGCTGTATCCAGTCCTAATGGTGTATGCAATTGCAAATACTTGTTGACAGAAAATAACACTTTTCCTAAAGACACCACATAGTCCTTTAAATACCCCTGTCCCAGCATACTGGCAGAAACTGGTTCATATTCATCACCTGGTAAGGTCGCCTATATAAAACCTCAAATGTACTTACTTTGTCTCTATTGTTGGGGATTATTCTTATTAATAGGGCCAAAGGCAGTATGTCTGGCCATTTTTATTTGGTTTCCTGACACATTTTACTTGTATGTCTCTCAATTGACTGATTCATTCTTTCTACCTTTCGACTGGACTGGGGTCTCCGGGGGTATGGAGATACCATTTTATGTGTAGTGTTTAAGCTAGTTTTTTATTATTTTAGCTACAAAATGAGGCCCTCTATCTGATGACATTTCTATTGGGATTCCATTATCTTGGGATAATCCCTTTTAATAATACCTTATCTCTTTAGCCTGATTTGTTCAACAACAAAGTGCTTCCAGCCATCCTGAAAACCCATCTATCAAAACCAATAAATACCAGTGCACATTTTGTCAGGGTAATTCTGAGAAATCTATTTCCCAATAGTGTCCTGCTGTCTTTCCTTTCTTCACCACTCTGGGAAGAGATTGCAGTTGGATTTGAGGATTATTCCACTGGAATATTTCACACTTCTTCACAATACTCTTAGGAATTCTTTCCATTCCTATTCTTAACATTCCCAATTTTAGACTGTCCACTAATGTTTCTGCACCCCAATGAGTACTCTTGTGTTCCTGATCTATCATTTCCTTTAGGAGAGGGGTTGTTAAGATTACTGTTGTCTTCAGTGATCCACCATCCTTTCTCGTTTTATTTTGCCTTCAGTAACTCAGCTAATTGATCATCTTTTTGATAATCGGGACTATTAAGTACTATTAAATACTGGGTATTTTCCTGGCAGTAATACATGTCTTTCTGCTGTTTGTTTAGCAGCCTGACCTACTAGTCGATTTCCAGGAGAGCAGAGAGGCAGGATCACCTCCTTCGACCTGCTGGTCATGCTCCTTTTGATGGAGCCCAGGATATGGTTGGCTTTCTGGGCTGCGAGCACACACTGAAGCTTGGCTTATGTTAAGTTTCTCATGGACCAACACCCCCAAGTCCTCTGCAGGGCTGCTCTGAAACATTTTTCCACCCAACCTACAGCTGTGGCTGCGACTGCCCTGACCCAGGTGTAGGACCTTGCACTTGGCCTTGATCTTTGGTGGTTTGGTCGACATGCTGGAGGGAAGGAATGCCATCCAGAAGGACACTGACATGTTTGAGAGGTGGGCTAATGCCACCCTCATGAAGTTCAACAGGCCAAGTGCAGGGTCCTACACCTGGGTCGGGACAATCCCAAGCACAGGCTGGGTGGAGAATGGTCTGAGAGCAGCCCTGAGGAGAAGGACTTAGGGGTGTTGACTGATGAAAAGCTCAACATGAGCCGGCTTCAGTGTGTGCTCACAGCCCAGAAATCCAACCGCATCCTGAGCTGCATCAAAAGGATTGTGACCAGCAGGTCGAAGGAGGTGATTCTCCCCCTCTACTCCACTCTCCTGAGACCCGACCTGCAGTATGTAGACCTGCTCGAGTGAGTCCTAAAGAGGCCACAAGGATGCTCACAGTGCTGGAGCACCTCTCCTCTGAGAACAGGCTGAGAGAGTTGGAGTTGTTCAGCCTGGAGAAGGCTCCAGGGAGACCTTAGAGCAGCTTTCAGTGCCTAAAGGGGGACTACAATAGAGCTGGAGGGAGGCTTTTTACAAGGGCAGGTAATTACAGGACAAGGTGACTTTAAACTGAAAGAAGGCAAGCTTAGATCAGACATCAGGAAGAAATTCTCCACTATAACGGTGGTGAGGCACTGGGACAAATTGCCTCGAGAAGCTGTAGATGTCCCCGCCCTGGCAGTGTTCAAGGCCAGGCTGAACGGGGCTTTGAGCAACCTGGTCTAGTGACAGGTGTCCCTCCTTGTAGCAAGAGGCTGGAACTAGAATGAGCCTTTCAACTCAAACCACTCTATGAATTAATGAAATAGCGCAGCAGCAAAACATCCTTTACCAGAGCATCCAATTAATTTTACCAACATAACGAAGACAATTCCGAAATAAGCAAACTAACTCCTAGGAATATACCAAAAAAAACAAATTCCACGGGACCGGTCATCACCTTAATCCTGCAGGGGGACACTTTAAGGTATCTTTTACCCCTCCGATCCGTCTTTTCTAATGAGTTGCTCGGGGAGGGAGATCAAAACTGAAACAACACTAACAATGTCTCTGTATAGGACACTGCTCAAAAACTCACCACAACAGGGGTTCGCCAGTGGAGTCCCCGGGTAATCCCACCGGTGGGTGCTGGAGTCCGTGTAGCGAATCTCTTCGGCTCCGCTGGTTTCCCGAGCGAGGTCCAGTCCGAGTTCAGGGTCCCATCTGGATCGCCAGAAACTGTTGCCGATTTGGGACTTTCCACATTAGACTCTCCGTCTTTTGTTTAAGAAGCCGCAAACCAGTAACAGTTCTCAGTGGTGAAGGTGGCGGCGACAGCAGCGAAAATGGCGGGCGGCGATGGAGGGGAGGGGTCGCGGCGGGAGGATACGGTGGGGTGGGGCGGGCCGGCGGGGAGGGGGCATGGCGATGGCCGCGGCGGGCGGGGACGGTTGGACTGCGCCTGGGGGTCTGTTTGCCGGGGGTGAGGGGTCCGGGACCCTGTAATCCGGGGTACTGGCGGAGGGCGGTGAGTGCGGTGCCAGCACCGGCGGCCGTGGCGGGGAGGGCGATAGGGGTGGTGGGAGCGGTGGGCCACCGGGACGGGAGGTACGGGGGAACGATGGATGCCCGGAGCAGAGGACTCTGCCCTCACCCTTTGTTGGCTATTTGGGGCCAAAATGGCGACCCCCGTTCTCCCCATCGACACGGCCGGCTTTGTGTGTGCTGGCACGCCTGGCTGCACTGCAAGCAGCGGGGCAGGGATGGGATGAGATGGGACGGGAAGGGATGCTGCCCTGCCCTGCCCTCTCCCGGAGGCCACCTTCTCCCCTGAGGGTGCAGCAGGGCCGTGAGGGGACGGGAAGCGTCAGATGCCCCGGCCAGCGCTGATGCAGGGAACGGCCTTAGCTCCTCAGGGGTAGCCGCCTTTCCAAAACCTGCACTCGTCAAAAAGCGTTCGGAAGGCTCACAGAGGTGTGCGGGCACGTCTGGGGAGAAACGTGAGGAGAAGCACTTTTGCAAGAGCTGGCAGAAAGCTTCACTAGAGAAGAGCTAGCTTAAGCTTTACAAAGCACGGCCCAGTAATGTCTTTAATTATGTTCTTAGGAAAGCACAGATAAAATGGGGAAAACGTGGCTCTCCCGCCTGACATTGCCGACTAAGGCCACGGTGGCTGCGCAGACAGAAGCGTTTCTGTGAGTACTCATGACCTTTCGGGAGCTATGGATGGGCACAGAGTTAGCTGAGATAACTTTCTCCAAGTCTCTCGTTTCCAAAAAGAATGCTAGTATCAACTTCGCATTAATTGGTGGACTCTCTGGTTTTCTTTGCATATCTGTTGGGGGTTTTGGTGGTGCTTTTTCTTCAGTATGCTGGCCTGCGGTAGGGGAAGGACTGAATGAAGTAGGTAGGAGTTGGAGGCAACAGGGCATCTCCCTGCTGCTGAAGAACTGGGAGAAAAAGGGTCACAAATGGAGGTTGTGAATCGGTGGGATGGATGTTAGCACTGTGAAGTCAGGCATTAAAGGTTGTCTCAAGAGGTGGACTGCAGCCTAATGCAAGGAAGTGTCTCTTGAACTTCATGGAATCATAGAATAGTCTGGGTTGGAAGGGACCTTCAAAGGTCAACTAGTCCAACCCCCTACAATGAACAGGGACACCTCCAACTCGATCAGGTAGCCCAGAACCACATCCAGCCTGGCCTTGAATGTCTCCAGGTGCACCCACCACCTCTCTGGGCAGCCTGTGCCAGTATTTCACCACCCTCACTAAAGAATATGTACAGAAAAAATGTCTTCATGTACAGAAAGGCAGTTTCCCCAGTCCTTTGGTACTGGCAGTAAAACAGAATCACCACTGTAGCTAAAGTGATTATGACCATGGGGAAGTGATGTTAGGAGAGTACATGCATGCAATGATCCCCGAGTCTTTGAATGTTACATAGCAACTGTTAAGAAAGAGTCAGCGGGGTATGTTTAGCCAGGCATCCACAGACCACCAGCAAATGCTGCGTAGGCAGAATAGAAGGTAACAAGCAGGATAAACAGGCAGAATTAAAAACAAAAAAAAAAACCAAAACCCACCAAACAAACCACAAACAAAACAAAAACCAACCAAACAAAAATTACTTATCTTAAAGTGCAAATCAAAGACTGATAGTGACATTCTTGTTTCTTCACAGCCTAGATGAAGGGACTGTATGAGATACACAGCTGGTAAGTATGGTTTAGAAACAAGTAAGATACTTAGAAAATTTTAAAGTAAAATGTGCTGATTTTCTTCCTTGTCCCCCCACTTCTTGTCTTTCAGACAGTTTCTTCCGTGTTCTAGGCTTGGTACTGTCACTGACCTCTTTGGTGTACCCGTAAGCAATTTTCTGCCCCTTTGCTTTCCCATCTAAAATGGTTTCCTGCATTCTGCAGGTAAATCTAATTAACAGAGGCAAAAGGGCCTCCAGTCTTTGGAGAGAATTTGAAGAAGTTTTGACTGAATGTTTCTGAGCATTCTGCTGCTTCTAGCTGCTCAGCATGTCTTGGCTGATCCAGCTCTGCATACTCTGACCATGAGCAGCAATTCCTCCCTCAGCAATGTGAAGGGCCTGAGGAACCTCACCACGCAGGAAGATGGGGCAGTCAGAGTCACCGAGTCCATTGCTATAATCGTCATTGCTATTTTCATCTGCTTGGGCAACCTGGTGATTGTCATCACCCTGTATCGGAAGTCTTACCTTCTCACATTGAGCAACAAGTTTGTATTCAGCCTGACCCTCTCCAACTTTCTGCTCTCTGTGCTGGTGCTACCTTTTGTTGTCACCAGCTCCATCCGGCGAGAATGGATCTTCGGAGTTGTTTGGTGCAATTTCTCAGCACTGCTCTACATGCTGATCAGCTCAGCCAGCATGCTTACTCTTGGACTCATAGCTATAGACCGGTAAGCACTAATTTTCTGATGAATTGTAATGAGTTGCGTCATCATTCCATAGGGTGTTCATATCAGAGGATAATGCTCCATACTGCTATGGAGTCCTTTTTCCTTCAGCCCTTTGTGAAATTTTGATGCAGAACAAAAGAAAGTGGTGTCATCAATAATGCAAAATGCACGCATGCCTTTAGAAGTTTTTAAAGCTATTGATTGTATAATAACATACTACTTGAGAAAAAAAATAATGACTTTAAAAGTCCAGATTATATCCTATACCCATGCACTCACATGTAGGGACAGATTTAGTAGCTTCATGTGTGCCTTCAGCCAAGTTTTACAGTCTTGACTGCAATGATACATATTTTTACATGTAATTATTTTTGTAAACAGGCTCCCTAAACTCACTTCAGGGTTTGGAGAAAGGAGAACTAGATATCAACATCATTAAAATATGTCCTTTTTTATTGTACATCTTTTGTGCTTCCATTGACTCTTTCTTTTCTTGTCCACCAGGTACTATGCTGTCCTGTATCCAATGATTTACCCAATGAAGATAACAGGCAACAGAGCAGTGGTAGCTCTTGTCTATGTGTGGCTACATTCCCTTATTGGCTGCCTCCCTCCACTTTTTGGTTGGTCATCTTTGGAGTTTGACCAGTTCAAGTGGATGTGTGTGGCAGCCTGGCATAAAGAGGCTGGGTACACTGCCTTCTGGCAGATCTGGTGTGCCTTGCTGCCTTTCATGGTTATGATGATCTGTTATGGATTCATATTCCGAGTGGCAAGGATTAAGGCTCGCAAAATCCACTGTGGTAGTGTCATCATTGTGGAGGAGGACTCCCAGAGGAATGGGAGGAAGAACTCTAACACTTCCACATCCTCTTCAGGCAGCAGAAGGAATACTTTCCAAGGGGTTGTCTACTCAGCCAACCAGTGCAAAGCTTTCATAACCATCCTGGTTGTCATTGGTGCTTTCGTGATTACATGGGGGCCTTACATGGTAGTAATTACATCAGAAGCACTTTGGGGAAAGAATAGTATTTCCCCTGCCTTGGAGACATTAGCTACATGGTTGTCCTTTTCCAGTGCCATTTGCCATCCACTAATTTATGGACTGTGGAACAAAACAGTGCGCAAAGAACTACTAGGAATGTGTTTTGGGGATCGGTATTATCGAGAGACCTTTGTTCAGCGGCACAGGACATCGAGGTTATTCAGCATTTCCAACAGGATCACAGGTAAGATGCATGGCCACAAAAGACACTCAATACCAGAGACATTAAGACTTAATGTCTGCATGTGCTTGGCATGTTTCTGCTCTGTAGACAGTGGGATGTTTCTGGAGATTTCAGCAGTCTTTTGTTCAGATTATTGTGGACACTTGAAAGGAGAATTTCTCTTTTTTATGGGAAATAACCTCTTTCTCCTACTAAAATTTTCTCTGCCTGAGAAAACATAGTGGTGATAAAACCAGTTTATTTTTCTTCTCTCAAGTGTTTCTTCTCATATGCCTGTCATTTTGTGTTACCCAGATTTGAGCAGTACAATAATATATTTTGCAGCACTTGTTCTTCAATTCCTGGCTTTATGCTACAACTGTTTGAGATCTACTACAGTTTCACTGGTGCAACTATTTGTGTAAATTCAGTTTTTAGGCTTAATGGTTGTGAAGAAAAGTTCATAAACAAAGTAAAACCTATGTAAAAGAGTAAAACTATTTGATGTCTCCCCGAGATAGAGGCTGAGAGCTTCAGTTGGTCAATTTACCGTTTTTAAAATAGCAATGCAACAATATTCTGATTTTTTTATCATTTCCATGGTCCTGTTCAGGAGCTTCCAAAAACAGGACTTCTTCATGCTTCTGCATGAAATGTCCCAAACATTTCATGCAGAAGCAGGTACTGAATTTACTTAATTGGGAAAGAAGATCTAAAATGCAGAAGGAAGAGGAGAGCATCAAGGCTCTGTTGTCTTTTCTGCAACCTGGAAGAGGCTCCTATCTAAATAAAAAAGTTTTGCAGCTGCAACCACATCACAAGCTGCAGGTGCTTTGGCAGATCTGTATACAGGAGATGCTATGGATGAATACACTGGGAAGTGGAGGGGGGGGTTGTAGGGGTAGTGGTGTTTAAAAATGGGAAAGTCCTTTCTCTTTCCAAGCAATAAGAAGTTGACAGCTTCGAGTTTATCAGGTGTGTTAGCTGAAAGCTGATAGGGTAAAAAACCCAAACCAAACAACCCACAACCAAATCCACAACAAACTCTTGAAGTGGGATCCAAAGACAGCACTGCTGTAAGAATCCTAGAATCTCCTCCATTCTTGTTTTGGGGATTTGAAAGAAGCCAGGCATCTCAGTGCCCCAGCCTTGCTCATGAGGTTCCTGCCCACTCTAATGGCCTGTCACAGCTGCTGGTGGCTGCCAGCTTACTCTCTGGAAGGTGTATGGTAAATATCCCCATCTCTCTAAGTGCGTATGCTCCCTGTTCAGCCTGTCTGGCTGATAAAACACGTGACTGCAAAAGGAGCTGGTGGGAGATCGTGCAGGTAGAAAAGGAGACTTGCCATATGGGAAGACTACAAGGATACTTAAAGCTGCCGACTGGATTTCTGAGTTGGGAAGTCCAGATGCTGTGCACTCTGGATCAACAAGGTAAGTTTTATGTAGTATAATAAATGAGGCAGTAGAGAGGGCATTACTAGAAGAGGTTTTTACTACAGCAGACACCTTAAACATTCATTGTATAACAAGAACAAGTCTCTCTTGCAGATTTGGGGCTATCTCCTCATCTCACTGCCCTCATGGCAGGTGGGCGGCCATTAGGAAACAGCAGCAGCACAGGAGACACAGGTTTCAGCTGCTCACAGGATTCAGGTAACTAAAAGTGTCTTGCTCTCTTGAGCAGAAGATTGCACTTGAACCTTGGCAGAACTCTCTAGGACAGTCTGTGTTTAAACACACAGATGTCTCTTGGTGAATGGATGACATGAAGCATCTGTTCCAGATGTTACAGCAAAACTGCTGCAGTTGCTTTTTTCCTTCCTTGCTCTCAATATATTTACTTGCAAAATACTGTTTACTCTAAGGAATGATGACCCTCCCTGATAATATGTCTTGGGAGCAGGACTGCTGTTTTCGTACTCTTCTTTATTTTTGATCGTTCTTCAGGGACTTTCCCTGTACCCATGGGGAACAGAGCAGCAAAGTGCTGTAGAGAATGGGCTTCTCTGTTTCTTCGTTTGTGAGAGACCCTGTCTTGGTCATCCTGCAGTGTAAACAAACACATTGAGTGGTGTCAGCTTATGATTTTGTTACTACTTAAGAACTCTCAACTGAAGATGGTTTGGAAAAGGGGAAAGTTCTGCTGATAATTTTCTATCCAGAACTGTAGCTAGATTTTTCTGGTAGTTAAATCAGCTACCTCTCCTTAAGTGTACTGCAGTTATTTTTAAGAGTATTACTGCTCTGGAGACACCAGAGGGTGACTGACTAACATTTGCTTGGTGTTAGAGGTTTGTTTCATACTCCTGTAAAGGAAATCTATGGAGCTGGGATTTATTTGGAGTTGTTCTACATTGGTGGTTTTATGCCTGTTGTAGGTACTCTGCAGTTGTATATAAAGAATAGCATCCTGGTAAACCTGTCTCAGTTAAGAGGATGTTGTGTTACCATCTTTTGAGGAATGGTACTGAGCAGTTTAAACAAATGAGCGAACTAAATACACACTGAGTGCTGTTAGAAGTGCAACTAGATTCCAGAGCCAGGAATTGTCAATACAGTGATCCACTGTGAAATACTGTTTCACTGGATGCCTATACTGTGAGGAACTAAAGAGCAGAAAGAAGTCTTAGTCCCTCTTCAGTGCTGCCTTCTGCAGTACCTGTTCCCGTGGCCTGTGTCTTCATCTGCTCTGGTAAACTTAAGCTGAGCTTTTCATGTTGTGAAAAAGAGATGAAGTAGTAGGAGAGGACAAGAATCCAAGTAGTCCCAGCTATACACAAAATGTGATGTGAGACCCAGGTTTTAATTGCTATAAATGCTGCCTTAAGATCTATTACTCAAAGGACGATGATCCACCTTGTAAGAACAAGAAGCAAGTTTATTCACTACCCTCATTTGAAAAAAATGTACTCAAGTAGTGCACTAAAATTCTGTTCCATGAGAAAAGGTATCCTTCTTCCTTGTGCCACCCACTGCACACTATATTGCTGAGGAAGATCTGGTACCCTTGGAGCTCTGCAAGAGTCTACTGTTTTCAGCATATAGCCTTAAATCCATCTGATACACAGAACAGCAGAGGAGGTTGTTAGCTTATTTGGAACTGTGTATTAGGGCAGCGGCTCGTTCTTGTTTGCTGGAGGGAGAAGTGACATAACACTAGAGTTTATTGTTTTGCTATATCACAGTGAATTGTCAGCAAAGGGTAGACCTATGGAGCAGTATGTTGTCTAGAAGTACACCCCCAGTTATGTCTTTCACTTTCTGTAAAATGGGTGCTGGAACACTGCCTTAGTGCAAAAAGAATATGTTTGGGGATCAAAAGCAGTCAAGTGGGTGAAGAGATGGGAAGCCACCCTCTGGAAGAGTTCTAAAAGCTGTGAAGGCTTTTTGTCCTAGGCCTGTTGTCACATCAGAGGAGTAAATGGGCTTCCCTTAGGACTGCTCACCCAGGACTGTTCTGGTGTCTCCCCATAGTGCTTGTTTTGCTTCTCCTGTATATAGCAGAGACCAGCATTGCTAGAGAGGTCTGGGCTGCAGTCTTGCCCTTTGTGTAGAAGCATTGCAGAGATGACAACATTAATTTCGTTGTACTTGTAAACTCTATTTTATATTTGAAAGGTGAAAAACAAATGTAGCATGATGAAATTAAAAAAGCCCCAAAACTCCTCAACTGGAAAAAAAGACAACTCATCAGACAAAAATCATTCCCAACCAGCAAGACTTTTTTTCCCCATTAAAATATACTTCAGGAAAGTAAAAACAGGTTTTTAGATACAGACTGCATTGAACAGAAAAATTCTTCCATTCAGATTTCCATCCAGGTCTGATGATGAGCCTGACATTTGGCAGCTATGGTTGTCTGCCTTTCAGGTGGCCAGTGTTAGTCTCTTGTCTTCATCAGGGGGAAGTTGCCCTCAGCTTTATCTTTCATTTTCTGAAGGTAAGGTTGCACCTTTGTTGGCTGTCCTATTGACATTATAAGTCTGCAGCTGAACATCTAGATGAGCTGCTTGAGGTTTTAGATAGCTAATGGTAAAAGATTTCCAAATAGTTCAAGTGAAAACTCTGACCTCATTCTTTTTTAGTGCAGTGTTTAATTCACACTGAAATTTACTCAACAAATGCTGGGTTTAGACATCTTTTGAAGGAGCTGCTATTGAGGAAGGTTTTTGCCACCACATAAATATTGTATCCCAGCATTACTCTGTTTTGCTTGAGAACTCTCGCTTTGTTTCAGGAACAGAGACAATGCTTCTTGAAGATTATAGCTCAGATGGCACTCAAGCCCCACACTGTGTCTGTCCTCCTCGAAGGAGGAGTTCAGTGACGTTTGAAGATGAAGTAGAGCAAATTAAAGGTGGGTTTAAGGGTAAGTATGGAAGTGCTCAGAATCAACTATATAATGTGCTCAGGAAGCCTCCCAGAAACTTAAATTACATTTGACCACTGTTCACCTGGCAGACCTGACCATTCATGCAGGTACAACAGAAAGTAAGATTAGTCTTTCTTCCAGTTCTCAAGAAGTGACAAGGACAAAAGTTAGAAGCTGGGATTCCCTGCATACATATAATTTATATTGCACAGCAGTATCTTCTCTGCAACTTCACTCATCTGGTGTCTGTTGCATTTTGGTTCTGCATTTCCCAATGAATACATTCTCTTGTCCTCAATCTTTGATTCCATTATCCAAATGTTTCTCATTTGTTGCCTCCTCTGAACTCTGTCATTCACAGACTTGAAATTCTTCCATCTACAGACTTTCAATTGTCTGAATATAATTTAACTTTCATTTACCTTTTTTTTACTTCACTTACTTTTGAGTGTGTTTCTCAACAGATCTGGCTGAAAACAGATGAACCAATTCACTTATGTTCAGTTAATTTACTTGATTCTGTGCTAGCAAAGTTGCTGCAATAATATGTAAAGTATTGTACATGTAAAGTATTTTCAGAGGGCATGATGATACCTTGACAAAATGATTAATATAGTCTTCAAGCAATTGCACAGCCATGTTGATCCTCTTTGTTTTCTGATATGTTGTTTGCTTGGTTTTCTTCCCCCAGAATCTGCAAAGAATTCTGTTCTTCATGTAAAAGCTGAAGTCCATAAATCTCTGGACAGTTACGCATCCAGTTTAGCAAGAGCTATTGAAGCTGATGTGAAGATTAGCTTGTTTGGGGAAGATGCTTTACCAGGAGCTCTGTTCCCTGCGCGGACTCTGCCAGGAAGCACCATGAACACACGGCGTGGCGTCAGGCCCCATGCTAGCCAGAGACTTAAGTTGCAGAGCATTGATGAAGGGAATATTTGACAGGAGCACTGGAGTATGAAACCTGAAAGAAACCACTAAGCGGGACCTACTACTACAGATGTTGGTGTTTCAGCAGAACCAGGATATCTTCTCAGGATGTTTTCAGTGTTTTCTCAACACTTGAAAAATTCTGGTACTTGCATCAGCATTTGACAGCAGTGTTTGTTTACTCTTTAGGGTGCTATTGACTCTTGTGCCATGTTTTATATGTATCACACAGTGTGTAGGAATGCAGGGTTTGATTTCATCAACCAGATCATTAGTCTGTTGAATCTTGGGTCTGTTATCGGCCAAAGCTTTAGGAATGAAAAATGGAAATGTATGTGCAGTGCTTAATTCATTATTACATAGATCCTTTTCTGTACACCAGGATAATCAATTTATACTTGATAGCTGTAGTGCTCTGATAGGAGCTTGTTCATTGGGTACTATGCCTTACTGTCACAGACTCCCAAATGAGGAGCATGGCCTTTATTAAGGGCAAAACCTGAACTTTTCACAGAGCTCATGCAAGTTATGGTGCTTCTTACCCCTGCTAGTGGATATTTCTGGCTGTTAAATCATCAGGACTCTTGATATGAAAGTGTACTATGTGTTGCTTCTGCCTTATGTGACAGCAGCTGCTTTAGATGTAGTAGGTGGGAGCAGACTTGTGATAGAAATACCACAGAAATGGTATTTGAGGAAATCATCAATGCAGAGTTCTTAGTTTCTCTGAGACTTCACTTCTCTGGTTTTGCTTTTACTATAAGGGCATTCTATGGCTGTGATAAGCTTGACAGAATATAAATAAGGTATTACCACTTCATATCCAGCACTCATGTTTTCCAGAGACAGAAGTTCTATGAGGGTTTTTTGCTTTGTTTTTGTTTGTTTTTTTTTTTTAATCATGAGGAAATGTAATGTTCAAGGTATAGGTACTTCAGTGCATCTGTTTCTTGGAATATTCATGAATCTCTAAAACGGGAACATTTGGCACTTACATTGCACTTCGCATGTTCATAAGCACTGTACAGACATGACCTTGCTAGGCTTTTGTGAGAGGGTTGATCAGCCCTGCTTGCCAAAGAAGGGAAACTCTGCAACAGTCAAGCTGCTGGCAACTAAACAGGCTGCAAAGGTGAAAAGGTTTGTTAGGAAAAGAGGGATGAGGTGGATCATACAAGGATGCTCAGCTTGAGGAACCTTTCTGTGCCTTCCTGGGCTGTTCCTTACTTTGTGGGGGTTGCAGCCCTGCCCTACTGCTTATTTCAAAGAGAGGGAGACATAAATGAGTAGGATAATTTCTTGGGGATGTCAGTAGCAAATAGACTTAAGAACCAAAGATTTGCATCTGTTTGCTCTGTGCCCACTCCCCCCATTCCTCCACTTTTCCCCAGAAGGTTTACAGCAGATGGTTTGGAAATCAGGGGCGGGATGTTTCCATCTGGGCAAAAACTGGATGTACACTTGTTAAATCATGGCTGTGTGTGATGCACTTGGAGGCAGAGAAGCAAACTGCTCTTGAGGCAGAACCCCAGTACTGTACGTGGACACCCTGTTGCCTGTGTTCCCAACTTGGAAACATATTTCAGCACAAGCTTATGTCCATCTCTGGACAAAGCAGCTTAACTTTATGAACTAGCATGAATACCATTACATTGCCATGTAAGGTGCAGCTGCATGCTTAAAATTTGGTTTGCTGATCAAGAACAGGCTGTTACAGTGAGAACACTTGAGCACCAGTAAAATGGCTCTTCTCCTAACACAGGAATGGAGCTGCTAATAATAGTGAGGTCCTCACTCCTGAATTTTTTTGCTTCTAGTGTGTTGTATAAATTGGCACCTGTGGGCCGTCATTTAAGAAAAGAAACTGAAAAATCCCAGTATTTAATTGAAAAAGCCTTGCACTGAGATCATTATTGCTGTCATTAACGTTACAATCACTGTTGTTCAAAGTACTCAGTACTCCTTAAGCTGTGCACTTGCATCAGGTGGCTGGAAGAATTTTACCTTCATCACATTTATTTCCTAGGCCTGCTTCAAAACAAGCTGAGCAAACTTGAATGTTGCTGGGTGTAGAAAGAGCACATCTGAGTATGTATGCATGTGGGGAAGCCAGTGCTAGCCCAAGATAATGTGTTTTAGGAGGAAAAATGCCAAGGCTTGTTGGAAAGCACAGAGTTGTATTTTGTTAAAGCTTGTTTTTTACAGAGGTACTGAGTCAATTTCAGCTGGAGCCGTGCCAGTTTACACCGTGCCTGAATTTGGCTGTCCCTGACCCCTTACTTAGTGTAAATGTTGTTTATATTTTTGTACATGTATTACCACCTTTCCCTAATTCTGTTACTACCACAGTCGCTATCGCACTTGAATTGTCACTAACAAAAACAGTAAGAAATGCACACATTTTGTAAACAAGTATTCCCCATCTTAAACACAACACAAAGAAAAGGCAAAACTGTTTCCAGCCGCTCGTGGCCTGCGGTGTGTGTTTGTACTGCGGTTACTTCCACGTGACTTGAGCGGGAACCCGGGAGATACCACTGCGAAGATCACTCCCCCTAGTCTTAGCCACGCCCATCAGTCTTAGCCACGCCCCTCAGACTTAGCCACGCCCATCAGTCTTAGCCACGCCCCTCAGTCTTAGCTACGCCCCTTCAACCGCGCTCTCCAATGGCAGTGCGCTTTTCTCTTCGCGCCCTTTCCGCGGAGTTCCAAAGCGTGACCTGCGCGGAGCTGGGAGTGGAGGAGGAGGGGCCGGGAGGGGTGGGGATTAGTGACTTCACAGCGGAGCGGCCATTGGGTCTCCCGCTCCCTTGCCCCGCTCTGATTGGCTTGGGTCTAGTTGGTTGAATTGGTTGTGGCGGTTGCGGCTGGCGATGGAGGCTGTGCCGTGCGCGGAGCATGGTAAGGGGCAGCGGGTGTCCTCCGTATGGCTGGGGCTGGGGCTGGGGCTGGGGCTGGGGCTGAGGCTGGGGCTGGGGCTTGGGGCTGGGGCTGATCAGCTCTCTCCGCCCTGCAGGGTCCCTCTGCTTCCTGAAGACGGGCGTCCGCGATGGCCCCAACAAGGGGAAGAGCTTCTACATGTGCGGCGTGAAAGGTCCCGCGGCCTGCGGCTTCGTCCTCCCGGCGCCGTAGGTGCAGGGTGGTGGGGCGGAAGGACTGTTCCCTTTTG
The DNA here is from genome assembly GCF_012275295.1 of Melopsittacus undulatus. Lineage (NCBI taxonomy): Eukaryota > Metazoa > Chordata > Aves > Psittaciformes > Psittaculidae > Melopsittacus > Melopsittacus undulatus. The sequence continues at coordinate 102,015,971 of NC_047528.1, forward strand.
TGCCGCTGGGGGGCGGTGCGATGGGGCGGGACGGGACACCGCTGTTCTGAGGGAAGTTCAGTGCTGTGTCAGCAGTTGTCGAATCACAGAATGGTTTTGTGTTGGAAAGAACCCTAAAGCACATCTACTTCCAGCCCTCTACTATGGGCAGGGACACCTCACACTAGACCAGGGTGCTCATGGCCCTGTCCAACATGCCCTTGAATACTGCCAGGGAATGGGGTAGAGCAACAGCTCTAGGCAACCTATGCCAGTGCCTCATTGCTCGTAATGAAGAATTTCTTCCTAACATTGCGAACTTACTTTCTTAGTTAAGTAGTCTTTGAGAAGACTCTCCAAGTATTTTGTCCTAAGTAACTGTTTTTGCTGCTGCTGTTCCATGTGTCTCTTGTCTTTATTCTTCCACCTTTGTTTTTCCTCTTCAGTATTCCTCCTTCTCAGTGCTTGATCCATGAAGGCTGTGTGGTGAAGCTGCAAGTCTTGGTTCAGGACAGGAATGAACACCAGTAAGTTCCTCAGAGTGGAAACAAGGGTTTGTTGCACTGGTTTGAACAGCTAGACTTGTTTGATGGGGCTGACTTGCAGTTTCCTTCTAAAATTGAAAAATCTCATCCAGCCTTGAAGCCTTCACTTAGCATGTTTCAAAATGTTTGCTGTTTTTTTAGCAACTATATTTAGTGGTATAAGTGGTCAGATATGTTTGTTTTTAACAGAATTGAACATGTCTGTGTGGCTGCGTTCATCCAAGATTCATGATGATTACATCAAATTCACCAATTTTAATTCTGATAAAGTTCTTGCATTTAACTGGCAGTCCTGTTCCAAAGTATTTCTATTCCTTAGGTGCTTTAAAGATGAGGTGGCCTGGGTAGTGTAACTAAAAGAATAGTTATTACACCTTGAAATTATAGGGTACTTCTGAGGCTCTGAGCATAGACAATATTTTTTACTGAGCTTTTGGGGTTTTTTATTGCTGAAATTAAAAACCAAACAACCCAAACCCCTAAAAATTCTTAAGCCAGAGAACAATGTCCTAAGCCAGAGAACAGTGCTTCTGTAAAAAGCCTTTTGACGAGTGTTCATTGTCTTTTGCTATATAGAAGTCTGGATGTAAAGTGGAGATCAAGAGGATTTGTCTGGGATGGTTTTGGTGCAAAGTACTTTTGAAAGAGCACTTACAGTTCTTTACTGGCTCCTGCAGTTCAAATTTTGTTGTATCATTTAGCAGGTTGTTTTACCGATGCCGTAAAAGTAAGTTGAATGGGAAGAAGTGGTGTGGAAGCATCCCATGGAAGGTATGAATGTTTCATTTGTATTATAGTATCGGCTTATTCCAGCGTGACTTTTCATTCTGTATACCGTAATAACCTCTGAGACTACATAGAGGAAGAGATTGTATTTTCTAGCTGAAAAGTGCATCACCTGCTGTCCTCTAGATGAGACTTCTCTTACTCCTCAATTGTGTGAAGGGTTCTCCAGTCTTAACCCCTTTGGGTTTGATCTTTGGCTGTCCTCTTCTTGAGGATGATGCTGTTGGGACTTGGTCCTACAAAACACAGAATGGCAAACAAGTGGTTCTACAAAACATGGGAATGGCAAAGAAAGCAGAAAAAACAGTATTTTTGTTTTAATTTGTTTTCATTGTAAAATGTTTATCCTGATCCTGTTAACATGATAGGAAGGAAGATGTTTATAGGGAATAAAGACATGCTTAAGATGATCAGGTTGTGTGTATAGTTAGCAGGATTTAATAATTTGCACGTTAGCATTTACTCATATATATTGCAGGATCCAAAAGCTACTGAAGTGTCAAAAGCCTTAGAATCCCACCCCAGCACAGCACCTCTCTTCAATCCCAGTGGGCAAAGAAATCCCTTCAAAGTGATATACAAGAACTGTGAACCGTCATCTTGCAAACAAATGACGCAAGGAAACACAGAGGAAAGTAAAGCAAATGGAGGAAAAGCAGAGAAAGAGAGCATGCTGGTGTCACATAAAGAAAAGAAATCAACCTCTGATTTCTCCGTAGAGAAAGAACCTCTAGAAGGACTGAAAACTGAGAAGAAGCAGGCCAAGGGAAACGGGAATGATCCAGAACTTAAGGAGAGCACAGTGTCTGAATCTAAACTTGATCTTTCTGAGACCTTGAAAGGGGAAAACACGCTTTTGGAGGAAGAGAAATACGATGGTGGTGGCAGGGAATCCAAGAAATCTTCAGAGTGTGTGGAGAAAGAGCCAGGCAGCAGATCAAAGCACCTTCCACCAAGTCTTGGAAAGCAAAGCACAACCACCAGACCTCCAGAGGAGGAGCAGCTTCTAGAGAAAAGCTTAAAAAGTTGTGTGGATAAAGAAACCAGAGAGAAAGAATATGTTAGTTGGAAGAAGGGAGAAATGAAACTGATGTCTACAGGTGTGATTTCTCCAGCAGTGCCGCAATTGGCATTGCAACATGCTGCCCTCAAGGCAGGAGCAGAGGCAGTGCTGCCCAAGACACAAATCAGGCCAGGACTGGGACAGCCTGCTGATGAAGTCTCTGGTAGTGACAGTGGTGATGTAGAATTTGTTTGTTCCTCATTAGATAAAACTAAACCTGAAAAATCAGTTGAGGGTTTGCAGTCAAGAGAGATTCCTTCAGGAAAATCAGGAAAGAGTATACAGGGGACATCTTTGCCAGGAGCTGCAGCATCGTATCATGTGGAAGGACCTCAGGACCCTAAAGCTCTTCACAACCATCTTGTAGTCCAGCTGAAGCAGAAGAAGGTAATTTATTGTTATTCCGAGCTGATTGTTCTCTGTTGGCAGAAAGCACACTCACTTTTTGGATTCTTCTGTGTTTTGCAGGGTACATTAGCTACAGTGAACATTCAGCTGCTGCCAGATAAAGGGGAACGGTTACTAAAGCAAGTGCAGGATTTGGAAGCTGCACTTAGTACTCTTAACGTTTCAACATCAGGTACTACTGGAAATTAGGGCTAAATTTATGCTTTTTTTTCCCCCCAGAACTTTGCAAAATGGTTTGTCTTAATATAATTGTTATTATTGAGGAAATATAGCATAAACTTATATATGGCATGTGGTCTACATAAAGTTCATACGTTGAGATTCACTGAAGGTGAAAAGTGTTAGTTGCAAAGTGTGTGTCTGGGAGAGAATGAATGGAACAACTTAAGCATTTCCCCTGAAGTGGGATGGCTTCCTAGAAGTTTCCTCCCATAGTTAAGACCCAGGGCTAGTTCTTTTTCTGGCTTTGGCTACACGATTGTGGCAGATGTTCCTCTGAGAACTTGCCAGTGAAGTGTTAACTTCCTCTTTGTTGCAGAGTGAAACAATGCTGGTTATGCGCATTTTGGCTGCTGTGTCTGAATGTTTCAGATACAAGATAGCAACTTCCAGTATGCCATTCCTATAAAGTGATTTCCCAATTCTATTAACTAGTATTAATCATCTGTGGAAAAAAGGCATTTTGACCTGTATGATCACCTCAACAAGACAGTTACTTTTGTGATCATAATATCAATTGTGTTGATGAAAAGATACTTTGATAACTCTGGAAACTCAAGATCTTAGCAAGGAAGCAGGAACTCGAGGGTCACCACACAGCAAGCGGTCCCAATGTCTTGTACAATCTCTTTTTTTAAGCAAGACAGACTTTTCCGGGAAGAAGATAAAAGCTCATGAGTTCTTGGTCCATTTATTCTTCTTGGATATTTTGAGTGGGTTTTTTTGACCAAAATGTTGATGAGAAGTTCCTTTTAAAAACATCTAAGCTCTGTGGGAACAGCATACGGAATTGACTTTGTGTTTCCACTAACCTGATCACAGTTACAAAGTTCACAGTGTTGGTATAAATCACACATTCAGGCTTGAGCAGAACTGCATTGCCTGCCATGTAGGAGCAGGCTAACAGTAGATAAGGCCTGGTAGTAGTTGCAATGGCTTGGATGATACAGTAACCTGCTACTCTGGTAAATCCACAGGACCACTTAATAATACTTTGCAAACTGATTACTGGGGGGGGGGGGGGGAAAGCAGTTCTCTGAGCTGTAACAGAAGGCTCTGAAGTTTATTGTGCAGCCTTGCCAACCTGCGATTCCTCTCTTCTGAAGGGGAGAAAAGCACAAGCAGCAGCAGCTGCTGTGAGGAATCTTTGCCTAACCCATTTGGCAGGCCAGGTGGTACGAAGTTGGTAACACCACTACCACTCCAGGATCCTACAGCAAGGACCCCTTCAGGTTCACACAGTCACCCTTCTGCTGCTGCTTTGGGTTCCAGCGAATATTACGGGCACAGTTTTGGAAGTAAGTGCAGAAAGACTTTTTGATTAAAGAAAACACTGGTGAGAACTGTTTCTAAAATAACCTGCAACTTGTGGATATGTGTGAGAGTACTAAACTTTCTGTTACTGTGAGCTGTGTACTGCCCACTGGGCATCTGTAACCACTAAGATCAATCTCAGAGATGAAAGATCTGTTTGGGAAGTTAGCTGTGTAAACACATCTCATGTGTAATACTGTATCTTTACAGTGAACTCTGGTATGCAAAATCTATATGGAGGAATAATGACAAAAGACCGAATCAGGACTGTACACAGTGCCATAAGTGAAGCTGTTAATCATCTTCACAAATCTTTAGAATCTTGTCCAGAAGATCAGACAGTAGCTGAAGATCCCCCTGGATTGAAGGTAAGTTTGCATGGATGGAGGACGTTATGCTGATGAATGAGGTGCAACATCTGGGTGATATCCTAAAGCATCCTGCCCTTTTGCATTTTGAAGCACTTTGCAGTTTTCATCCTTCTGGCAGGAGATGCTTTAATTACTTTCCATCCATGAAAATTACACTGATGTTCTACCCTCTTGCTGTGGTTTTCTTCAGAATATTTAGTGCTTGAAAGAAGTAGTTGAGCTTCAGACAAAACAACCAACTCACAAGCATTTGTACATGACTGGCAGAACAGAGGCAGGCCTCTAATGAGGAACAGACTGAGAACCTTCTTATTGTTCTTTTCTCCAGTTAGGTCTCCCACTGAGCTATAAAAAGTCTTTTAAAACAGTGTTGCAGATTATTGAGTTCATGCAACCCAACAGATTCCAGATGTTTTGATCTTTGAAAAAGCAGTTTTTTACCAGTTGGTGCAGAACTCATAGTTTGAGGTTATGTGCAAGGTATTGGAAGGCACATGTCTCTGTGAGATGGTGTGTGATGTATGTGTGTTGTGTCATTGTCAGATCCTCTTGAGACCTTTCTAGTGCTGGGGAAGGCCATTTAATGTCTCACGATGAGAGTATGTAGTCCTTCATGCTTTGTTTTAAGAGTCAGTGTAGGTCTTGGACTTGGTGAGAAAGGAGAAGTGTTCTTGATCCCTCTCCTTGACAGTGATGCCTGTTGTGAGCAAGGTAGGCTTGAGTGGATTTTCCACCTGAATGAGCTACCTTTACATGCTCTCAGAGCATTGTGAGGCACGAGGTTGGTTTGCATGTAAAGTACTAGCAAGGCTGACATATAGTACTGCTGACCATAGCAGTATGGTCAGCATATCTATCTTACCCAAGATAAGCAGCTCCTAAGTTATCCCTGTCCATGTGGGAGAAGAACAGGTAGGCAAACTCCGTTTCGTAAGACTGTAGGAAAACAGTTAATCTGGATAATTTGGTACAGGATGAAGAAGGGTCTGAACTCTGCAAGGTCTTTTCTTCAATTCCTCTGTCTTGCCTTCTCAGGTTCCACTGCTTCTGCACCAAAAACAGGCACTTGCATGGCTACTCTGGAGAGAAAGTCAGAGGCCACGTGGAGGAATTCTGGGTAAGCACCTGAACAGGAAAGTGGATTTTGGGAGGCAGATTTGTGGCAAAAACAGTTTGGCACATAACTTACTTGGAGACCAACAACTGGTTGTTTTGCAGATATGTTGAAGGAGCTTGTTTTAATGTGCCCTTTGACTGATTACTGCTATTAATCCATTCCAAAATGACACCCTGTATATGTCATATGTATATTTTTATTTCCTGAGTTCCAGTATGTTGCTGTATTTACCTCAGTGTAGATCTGAACTAGGGGGACTCATTTTTGCAGGTCATCACAATTTCTCTGTGTCTTTTTCTAGCGGATGACATGGGCCTGGGGAAAACTCTAACAATGATTGCTCTCATTCTGGCCCAGAAGCAGCTGAAGACAGAGAAAAGAGAGAAGTTAGAAATACGGCTATCCAAAAATGGTATGGAATTTTTTTCCACCATGTAGTACACACTTTAGGCATTTCAAATGACATTGAATCATGAAGTATTGTAGGTTAATGATTACCTGTGCTCAGTTCACTTCTGTAGAAAAATTCCATGGGGCTTCATGCTTACTGCATTCCATTGAAAGGCCTTTCTCTTGATCAGTCATTTGTTCTTCCATTGGATGTGTAGGATTTCCCTGCTTGTTATCACTCCAAACAATATAAAGCATTTTTTTAATTATCAATTTCCTGAACCATAGTTTTTTCAACATATGCATATTTTTTGTAGGGACTTAAATTAGTTACTGCCCTGTGACTGATTACACCCATTCCCCAGTCCCCCAGTAATATTATTTTTGTCTTGTCTGTAGAGATAAGGGATGTGAGAGTTTTTGAAGAGTATTGTTTCTGTTTTCATAACCTGTTAGTGTCTCCATCCTGCTGGAACTGGTTGGACTAGTTTTTCCTATCTTGCCAAGTTTACTCACTATGTGTTTGGTTTTCCTGTATGGCTCAAACCAGTAACATCTCAGTCTTCTAGGTCAGGAAAGTAGACTTTATTGGGTAGTATATTCTCAGGAGAGATCACGGTTAGTTCCTGAACTCTAACCTTTCAGCTTATCCAAAGGAGGTGCACAGATATATAGCATAACGCTGAGTGGACCAGAAGCGATGCATTAGTGTTTTAAGTAGAGTTTTTTCTACCTGGAACCAACAGTTCCTAAGAATGAACTGTGGAGATGTCCGCTTCACAGGCTCTGGTCACAGGGAAAGTGGACCAGTCTTCTTAATTGTTCTCAATTTCCCAAACGTCTGTCTTTGTTGTAGTCTAATGTGAAAGCATTGAAACCTGTCTGCAATATTTCCTTTCAGATTCCACTGTTATCCCTTCCTGCAGCACTTTAATAATTTGTCCTTCATCCTTGATCCATCACTGGAAGAAAGAGATTGACAAGCGTGTGGGCTTTGGCAAACTGAGGGTCTATTTGTACCATGGGCCAAACAGAGATAAACATGCTGAGGTGTAAGTGCTAAACCATAAATATGACCAAGAAGAATAAAATGCTACTTTAGCAAGAGATTGTCTAGACTGAAGTTGAAATTTGGTGGCTGTAGAATGATGAAAGAATCTGATGTGGAGGATCCACAAGGTCAGGCTGATATCTGCTGTCAAGGTGTATATAGCAAAAACATTATGGCCTGTACCCATTCTGAGTTTTTCTGGTGCAGGCTATTGCTGTTCCTGATAAGAAAGAGAGAGAGGAAAATAAAAAGTGTACATTCTCTAGAACATCTCTTGCTTGCAGAGACTGTCTGGGGCAGTTTCTTCCATGCTTGTTCTTCATGGGTGCACTTTCTTATTATCAGCTTAACGTATAAATCAGAAAATTTTCTATACCACTTTAGGCCATGCTGAGCAATATTTCTAGGTGTCAGATGCTAAGTGGGTTCTTTTCATGTGGTGTGCATTCTGTGCCACTGGCTTTTACTGTCTTCTTGACCTTGCTGTGCCTACCTCTGTATGCATAAAATGAGGACAGTATGTCCTTACTGTTGATTGCCATGAAACTCAGTTTTCTATAGAACTCTACATTTCAGCTGTTGTAGAACTGGGTTGTTCTTAAACCTTCAGTATGCATTTTGTCTGTCTTGTAAAATGAATTCCTCATTTGTTCTTGCTCCTTATTACTACTTTCCCTTTATGCAGGCTCTCTGGATATGATATCGTTGTCACAACCTACAGCCTTCTCTCTAAAGAGGTACCTACGAGCAAAGAAGAGGGGGAGGTCCCTGCAGAGGACCATGATGTGACTGTGAGAACCATACTGCTGATAAGAGGATTGCCTTAGTGTTTTGTTCTGAAGTGTTACATACCATTGTTTCAAGTAGCACCTTATGTATGCTGTAGTGAGCAGGTTGAATTTGTTTTCTTCCATGAGTCCCCTGTTGAGTTTGCACAGTAAAAATTAAGTGGTGAGAGGAAGTGATATGAAGGGCAGAAAGACAGTGGGGAAATATATTAACAATAAACCTGTTGTGTAGTAACATACGCTATACTGAATATAGTTGAAATGACTTAAAAGTCATTTTAGGAATTTCACCTTGAGGTGAGGCTGAAGGATCTCTACACCCATGCTCTGTGTTCTTTGCTGCTTGAAGCGCTAACATCACTTCAAACTACCAGAAACCTGCCAAACTCAGGCTCTGGGTTTAGTCTGAAATGCCTTCTGGGAAGAAAGAGGTGATACAATATTAAAACCAAGAAAACCAGGAAAATATCAGATATTATCATCAAGAACAGGCAAAAATGTTATATTCTTCAGTTTATAAACATTCATGGAAGCTTTGAAGAGGTGATTCTTTTTTTTTTGAAAGTGTGTCTTACATGACAGTAAAAGCTCAAAATTATTGCTGCCTAACATCAGGAAAAGGCTTCTTGCTGGAAAAATAGGTTTGCCTGTGGCTGCTTAGAGAGCCTGGCAAGGTTATTGCTCTGGATTATAAATAGTCTGCTTTTTCTTTCAGAGTGGGTCATCTCCCTGTTCCCCTCTGCTCAGGGTAGCTTGGGCTCGAGTTATATTGGATGAAGCTCACAATATTAAAAACCCGAAGATTCAAACTTCTATAGCTGTCTGCAAACTGAGAGCCAGTGCCAGGTGGGCTGTCACTGGGACGCCAATACAGAACAATTTACTGGACATGTACTCCCTCCTGAGGTGAGCTGGCTGCATGTGAACACATGGACAGGGCTCCAATTCCAGTAATTCTTTGCTGATGAAGTGCTGAAATTGTTCTAATTTTGAGAGGTTTCTAAGGTGTGCGGTAGTGAGACTAGTTATATTAACAGAAATTTTGTGCAAAAAACTTTGTTCCTACCAGGCATTGGGAGTGGGCGGGAGGAAAAGAGGGTGGGAGTCAGCAAGCGGCTGCATGGTTCAGAGTTACCAGCTGGGCTTAAGCCACAACATAGCACACACTTCATTTGGTGATGATGTTTGAGACACAATGAGTGAAGAAGTGACAGGTACAGAATCGGAAAAATGCTTTCACAGTGTTAGTGATGGTAAGACTTTTGAATAAGTAAGGTATCAATGCCATTACAGCAGAAGTGTTATTTGCTGCCCCTAGCAGTTACAACATTTGGAAATGGTTTGTTTTGGATAGCAAGAAATTTTTTTTGTTCTGCTCACTCAAGAGTAGTTGAAGAACTCTTCTCTTGTTATGAAGTCTGCTTCCTTCCTGTCATAGGTTTCTACGTTGCTCTCCTTTTGATGAATACCAAGTGTGGAAGAACCAGGTAGATAACAACACAAAGAAGGGAGGAGAGAGACTAAGCCTCTTAACCAGGAGCCTCTTATTACGGAGAACTAAGGACCAGCTGGATTCAGCTGGCAAGCCCTTGGTAAGAACTTCACCCTCTACTACTAGACAACCATTCCGTTGTTTTCCTTGAAGCAGCCAGTTAGTTATTACATGCATAAATTTGTTAATGGGTGGGTTTTCCTGTCCTGCTGTGGTTTCACAGAAGTGCATGCCTATGGAGTGCTAAGATCACTTGATCCAGAAAGCAGGAATACACAGAATAATTAAACCTTTTAGTTATGAATCGCAGGCAGACAAGAATATGTCAAGTAATAGCAGCAAGTAGATGTCCACTTAGTAGAAACTTAGCCTGGGTCTCTGAGCTAGCCTAGGTCTCTAAGAATCAAAGATGCTGCATGTCAAATGGATCTGGTTTGTGGCAGGGCATTGGCTTTCTGCATTACTCTTTACAAATAGTCTGTTACACCAGTGACCTAATACTCAGTTTATCTGTAAGCCTTTAAATGCTGTAGTTTTGGTGTACTGTCTGATTCTGAATACGGAACTATTTTTACAGTGCAATAAGTGAATCCCTCTCTGGTAGTTATGTGGCAGTTCATACTTAATTGCTCATGCCTTTTGTTATCAGATGATTTGGAATAAAGATTTTTATCTCGAGTGTTAACTAGGCTACTTGGAGTTCTGTATCTGTGTTGTGTCATAGTTGAATTAATGCAAATACCTTTAGTGAACAAACCTCTAATGAGATGCAGGATACTGTGTTAAATTGTGGAACTGTGTGATGCTGTGTAAGATTTCCGTAATATATGCATATGACCCTGTGTATTTTTACCTCAGGTATCTCTGCCCCAGCGCAGCACACAGTTGCATCAGTTAAAACTTTCAGCAGAGGAGCAGTCTGTGTACAATGTGCTCTTTGCAAGCTCCAGGTATGAATATGGGTAGAGATATGGTACTTTGTGGTTTTGTTTCTGCTGGTATGAGAAAATCGGAAAATCTACTTTAGATGAGCTTTAGGACAAATTCTTGGTTTGTTTAGTTTTTTGGAGTAGTTTTTTTTTCCCCTTTCTGACTATCTGTCAAGCATGTTTGAAAATACATGACTTGTTCTGGTAAGAGTTGAAATTGATTTATATATTTTTTCCCATATGCTTATGCCTTGTATGAGCTTTGCAGTCTAGCCTTGAAACTGCAACAGTAATTATATGTGCCAGTACTTGTAAAGGAGAGAATTTATCTTCTTTGCCCTGTGATATGTATGCAGTTGGAAATTATGCTGGCCTTTCTAGATGGCTGTAATGCAAGCCATTGTCACTGCATGTTTTCCTCATGTCTCTCTCAACAGTATTGCTGTAAAAAGTCTTCCTTGCTTTTACATACACATTTAAAGATGTCCCTTTGTTATGAAGAAAGTTACCCATTGAGCCCTGGCTCCTATAATATTTAAGATATTCCAGTAAGCAGACTTGCTTCCTCTTGCAGTTTCCCAATGGATGTTGGTTTTGATCATATTCAAGTTAAACAAAACTGGGGAGGAGGGTGGGTGTGTGTGTGATAACTTTGTGACTAAATGGTTAATGCAACCTTTCTTACCTTACTGTGCCATCAGCTTGCTTGTTCAAGCTCAGGTCCCTCTTGCCTTTTTTTTCTGCAGTAAATCCTACAGTCTTTGCCTGTTTTTTCAGGTCAACACTACAATCCTACCTAAACAGACAGGAGCAGAAAAATGAAGGCAGAGAGAATGCTAGTGGTAACCCATTTGAGAAAGGTTTGAGCACACCATCCTCTGAAAACATTTGCAGAAGTGACCCTTAAGTGCGCAATTAAGAAGGGAGAATGGACCTGACCATGTGGGGTCAGGACTTTAGAAATTCTTTAAAATATGCTCCCCTGATGTTACAAAGAATTCTACTATAGTATTCCAAAAGTCTGTTCCCACTGTTGTGGCTCTGGGCAAATCTTAATCTCCCTGGGTCTAAAATTCCCCATTGAAATAAAGGTCTAATTGCTCAAAGAAGAGATGTCAGTATAAGGTATGTGGCACTCTGATTTGTGTTGTGGGTTTTGTCTGGTGGGTTTTTTGGGGTTTTTTTTGTTTGTTTTTTTGTTTTTGTGGGGTTTGATGGGTTCCTAGTTAAATTGGTTATTTGCTTGCCTGTTGGTTTATTGATGGAGCCCCTGCTGGAGGTGGCTGGGCAGTGCTTGGAAACGCCTCCAAGAGCTCTTAACATTTTGTCTTCCTTCTTTGGCAGTTGCACAAGAGTTGCACAAGAGTTGCACAAGCGCCTCCCAGGTATCAAGTACTGTCCACATCTTCTCCATGCTGTTGAGGCTCCGTCAATGCTGCTGCCATCTTTCCTTACTGAAAGTGGTAATTATGTTGTATTTTAGTGGTGTGGGGTTCTTTTGTGGACATTTTTTTAAGTGTTTATGTAAGCTAACAGACTTTGTAACACCTTTACTTAATCTCAAAGTTAGGGGTGGATGAACTGATCCATTTCTAGGACTGTGTTTTATAACCTGATAGGTTTTTAGATGGGCATACTTCCTACATTGTTCCCCAGCATTGTTCCTACACGAGTTCCCCAGTATGATCTATGTGGGAAGCTGTGTCTTGGGAAATACCTTTAGTTAGATTAAAAAAAAAAGTTAGATTTAGTTAGATTAAAAAAAAAAGTAGAATTTTAATGGCAAAGAAGAAGTCTTGCTCCTAACCTACTCTTGGTAAGTTTGTAAGTCTGCAAGTGTAGCCTGTTTCAAAGGCTTGTGTGTTGGAAATTTCTGTAAGTGCCTTGACGATGTTGCCTTGCATGAAGTGGATCAATCTTTCAGAAGTTCTTGCTATGTTATATAAAAAAGCTGTAGAATAAGTCCAGATACTAAGAGAACAGGCAGGTATTTATCTTCTGATATCTTTAATCCTGCAATTGTTAAATGCGGTGGAAGGGGGAAATCTAGAAGACTGGACCACAAAAAATGGCTCAGTTCACATTTCCCTACACTGCCCCTTCCTGGGGCAGAATAAGGGGCCAGAGACTGTTGGTCTGTCTTCATATCATCCTGTCTTTATAGTGATAACTTTTTTTAAATGTGCTCTCCTCAGCAGACATCATGCAGACTGTGGATCGGTACTGAATTTGGTCTCAGCCTTGACTGTGATTCCTTATAACCATATTGCATTCTTTCCCCCAGGCTCTGGACCAAGCTGACTTGAACAGTGAAGGCCTTTCCCTCTCCATTGAGGAACAGCTTAGTGCTTTGACGTTGTCTGAGCTCCAGACTCCAGATCCCAAGTCAACAGTCTACCTCAGTGGCACAGCTTTTCAAGCAGATATCTTTGAGATCACCAGGGAGAGCACCAAGGTATCCTGGTTGTGGCTTTCCTACCTTCCTTGAGAAGCTTGGATTTCAGCACTTCGCCTTTTAAATTGTTAATGAACAGTCACACCTTTGTAATTACAAATCAGGCTGAAATAAGGTGAGTAGATTGATAGTCTGCTAAGCCCCTTCTGGGAAGACTCCAACTTATCAGGTGTTCCTGGGTACTTCTAATGAACCTGTGAGAATCTGGCAGTGCTGAAAAAGGGTCAGTGAAAATCTTGAACACTGGATTCACGTAAGTTTAGAAAAGCATCTATGTGAGAGCATGATTCTTGTGAAGACCTAGAGAAAAATGGGATGGCAGCAAGTGGAGGGGTGGCAATAACTTTGCTTCTCACAGGAAGGTTGGAATCTGTAAAACATGCTTGTATTTTGGATTTATTAACCCTGTTTGCAATAGTAGGAGTGTTCTTATTAGTGACTGTTAAAATATGTTGAAAGTCTGAGTACAGAAGAAATTCCAGTTGAGAAGTTATTTTGATCACTTCCTATTTTAATGCAGAGTAGCTAAGCATGAGCTAGGTTATGACAGCAAACAGACTAACCTTTTTTTCCTGCAGATAGCTCGCCTCTTGGCTGAACTGAAAACTATTCACTCCAAGTCTCAGAAGAGGTTAGTAAGCTTGTAGTTTTCTTTAGTCACAGTGATTGAGAGAAGCATATCTCTTGACAGCAGCAAAAATAGTTTAAATTAAATGAATACGAAATTCCTGGTATGGTAAAATGGTGTCAGTAGCTGAAAGATTTTGAGGGGAGGGAAAAAAAATTAGGACAGTGGAGGGTAGTTTAAGATGTAGGTAAGTGTAAATGTAAGTGAACATGTGAGGAATCTCAGGCCTTGAGATCCAGGAGGACTGTTCTCCAAAACCAATTATTTGGGAATAATTTGTGTTGAAAAATAATGCCCTCATCTCTCCAACCCACCCACGACCCAGAAAAAGTGGGGGAATAAAGTGGTTAAAACTGAACCTGTTTAAAATAAAGGAATGCATTGATAGAGGACTTCAGCGTTTCAGAAGTCCTGCAGCCCTTGTGTAAGTTCTGTCTCTTTGCTCCACACCAGACTGCAGTGTTACAGGTTTTTCTGCTTGTTTTTGTTAAACTAGGTAGAAGGATGCTCTTACAGGTGTGTGGCTGTGAAATAGTGAGACCTGTGTTATTCTGGGAGTGGATTGAAAGCGGAAGTCCTGTTCTTGGGCAACTCCAGAGTTGTACCATATGTAGAAAGCTGCTTTTTCTGAAGTTGTCCAGAAAGCATGCCCAGTATAAGAATGGGAACACCGAGTTTATTTTTGTTCCCTACCAAGAAGCTCTTGAACAAATTAATGCTGTTTAATCCAAAGAGTGTGGGGAGTGAGAAACCCAGGGGTTGCTATTGATTCATTTTGCAGAAAATCTCAGAATTGTGATTGGTAGGTGTCAATAGAGAATCCAAAACCAGAAGTGAAAATTACAGACCTAATTTGTCTGAAGTTTATTGGGTATGTGAGCCTTCTACAGCAGGTTCTACCACTACACCTATAGGTGAATCTTCTTCTGAATTTGGAAGGGACTTGGCTCCAGTTCACCATGTGAAGAGTGCCTGAATCTTTTGTCTTGGGTGAGACACTGCAATAACCAAACTGTTACAGTACACACAAAACTTACTACTTTTTCTCTCACTCCAGTGTTGTTGTCTCTCAGTGGACAAGTATGTTGAAAGTTGTGGCTGTGCACCTCCAGCAACAAGGGCTGAAGTATGCAACAGTGGATGGCTCTGTCAAGCCTAAACAGAGAATGGATGTGGTAGAAGAGTTCAATAACAATCCCAAAGGACCTCAGGTATAAAACCAGGGTAGAGAAACAGTTACTAGCACTGCTATGAGCAGCTGTGATAGCTGACTTTATAATTCCATTTACGGGAGTCTATTTTCATTTGGACCTCTTAACACATGACTAAACACATCTGAATCCAGATTAATTATTCATTCTTAATCATTGTGTTAATCACTTCATTTAGACATTGATGTTTCTGTGATTGAGGCAGGACAGGCTGTCTCCTCTGAGGATGGATCTGTGACTGGAAGGGAAGAATGTGATGCTTTAGCTTGTTTTTTTTGCTCGAGTTCTTGAGCAAGCTGCTATCTACAAAACAGATGTTTCTCCTTCTAGCTTTGAACTTAAACAAAGGGAGATTTTTGCGAACTATATGAATAGCTAACCCCTTAAATAAGATCAGGGTTTTAAGGTACTGTGACATAAAATTGAGTAATAAATACATATATAGTAAGTGTCTCTGTCCTTAATTGAGTTCTTTTCCTGCTGTACAAGAAATCTTCTCTAAATTAACCATCTGCCATATCCCATTCATTCGCAGGCACTCATCTTTTTTTAAATACTAAGTAGGTTATGTGGAAGCAAAGTGAAAGGAGTAGTAGGCTGTTTCAGTCTAGTTGCCTTGGTTTGAATAATCATTGTTAATTCAGGGTTGGTGCTGATTGGTCCCATTGTTGGCAAAAGGCTGTCATCAGAGAGGCTGGTCACTTGAACAGGACATAGGCAGTCTGAACTTTTCAGTCCCTTTTCTAGTCTGTAAAAATGTATCAGGGTAATATATGTACAGAATAGTAGACTGGCCTCTCTGAGCCATAATTTCTACATCCAGGCTTTTATGCCTCATCAAGTAATGTCTGGCAAGCTCCCAAATGCATAATAAATATACAAATGTAATATAAATATGACAGACTGTTTGGAACAAATATATATGGAGTATATGAAGCATTAGTTCTATGAAAACAGGCTTCTTAACTCTCATTTGGCCTTTGAAGGTAATATTGGTCTCATTGCTGGCTGGAGGCGTTGGCTTGAACTTGACTGGAGGAAACCACCTTTTTCTTCTTGACATGCACTGGTAAAGAGAAATGAAAGTTCCATCTTGAAGGATACATGTAGGGCATGCTGCCTGTATCCTCACCATGTGTATTGTGATGTCTGATACAACTGGGTTGGAAATATTTAGCTGAGAGTGATTAGTTGTGGAAAAGTGTTTTTACTACAGCCTTCTTCCAAGACACTCTGATTTGCCAGTCTATTGCTTGCCACCATGAAATACAGCTCTGCAGGGGTAAAAAAATTAGGAGGGTAACAGCAGTCTAAAGAATCAAGTATGCAGGCTGTATCACAAAAGGATACTGGAGACTTGGTAGTCCCTGGCTTAGTTTCTTACAGTAATGAAAATGGTACAGAAATTCCCCAGGGAATTTCTCTTGAAACAAGTTGATTGTGTTGAGCATAGTCAGTAATTGGGCATAACTAGTGTACTTTGGGATTTTAAAGGGCTACGGAAAGAGTGCATCAGAGCTCCTAATCAAGATCAGAATCACCCTGTAACTGTCAATCAGAACCATTTCCTGTGCAAATAATCTTGAGTGAAGGCCTTTCATAGAGTTTGCCTTCCTGCTTCACTCTCCTCTTTCTTCACCAGCTACTTGGCTTTCTCCAAGAACTATTGGCCAGAATATGGGGCTACATAGAACAGTGATTGATGCATACAGCCAACTTAGTGTGGAGTTATAGCATACTTCTGCCAAGGGCAAAGGGAAGTACAGTTGGGGTGAATATTGGTGATCAGACTCTAAACCTAAGGTAACATGGGAGCAGTTTTAGTTCTACAGAGGAAGAAAATGGGATGTTCTGGAGGCAGGCAAATGAGGCAAGCATAGGGGCATTCATATTTCAGTTATTCCTGAACATAAGCCTTTAAGTTCTTGGGTGTTTTTTCTCTATCTTGCAGGAATCCTGCTCTCGAGGACCAGGCTTGTGACCGCATTTACCGAGTGGGGCAGCAGAAAGATGTTGTGATACACAGGTAAGGATTTTCCTTAGTAGTAAATGGGGCTGTTGCTGCCCATGTACTGTTTGGCCTTAGCTGGTGAGACAGGACCTTGGTTTGAAGCTTGCTTCTTTACTTAGAGCTAGGCATAAGGCCTGATGGGGGTACTGAGAGAGACCACATGAAAATGCTTCTGTGTGGTACTAGCCTGCATGTTGGCTGTCCTGATAGCTAGCCATTGTTTATTGTTTTCCAGCCTGTGATTTAGTGGGAACGTCTTGTTCATTCCAGAGAAAAATTCATACACAAAACCATTTCTCTCCTCTTACCAAGTGGAGATTTTTTCACTGTGCTCACTTATCCTTGACCTTTCTAACATCACTAACATGAACACATAGAGCACTTCTAATTAGATGCTGTTTCTAAAAGCTACCTTTGCCTCTTTACTTGTAAGTACCAAAAGGCTAGCTTAGTTATCGTAAATGCACGGCAAATTAAAAGAAACTGGAATCTGAAATATTTTCTGTGTACAATGCTTTTAGTGTAATTGGTGCCATCAGTTATCAAACAGTCATTACAGGATTTTATCACTAAATTACTACTGCTTCAGATGACCAAAGTTAAGGCCTAAAGTGCATCAGACTATAATTTTAAATGCTGTACCATGTGGATGTGAGAACAGCTGTTTTCTGTACATGGGTATATTTTGGCAGTCAGAATAGGCAGTGAATTTTTAAGTAGGACAGGTCTTTGGAAACTTACTGGGGAAGTACTTATACATTGCTGATACCTTTTTCCTAGCAGTTGAGGTGATGTGGAGTTTGGGGTTTTTTAGGTTTGTCTGTGAAGGAACAGTAGAAGAAAAGATCATACAACTTCAGAAGAGGAAGAAAGTTCTTGCCCAGCAGGTGCTGTCTGGCAAAGGGGAGACCTCCACTCAGCTTACTCTGGCTGACCTCAGAATTCTCTTCGGCATCTAATTATCATTTACAACACAAAATGGAAAGAAATTGTATACGTACAAGCCATGGTGCAGACTTCAACAAAAGGACTCCTGGTTTAAATGGTAGTTATTTTATCAAAATAAATGACATATTTGTAACTTTAAATAAAGTAACTAAATAAAATAGCTACTAACTTTGCAACTGAAAGTTACCAACTTCAGGAGTTCGTTTTAATACTGAAATTAGGTTGTTGATAAGAAACTAGATGTTGTTTCCTGTACGGTCAAGAATAAGGTTCACTGGCCTTTTGAGGGGAGAGATCTATTTGCAGGTCGGAGGTTCCTGTTTGTACAACAGTGTCCCTGTGGAGGATGATATGGCTGTTATCTCTTACCTGCCTTGACATGATGTGCAAGTGAAGCTTTGGTATTATCGCAATTTATAGCATGGATAGAGGGGTCAGGGAACACAAAAAATAGTAATTTGCATTTTTCTATGTGCTTACATCCATAACTTCAGCCATGGTGCAAGTGTTGAGTAGCTCTCAGAACCAAGCAAGGCTGTGCAACTTGAGCAATTTAACTGTAAGATCTGCTTGGAGAACACAGCATGTGCTGCTCATTTGCCTTGTGACTCATTTTCTGGAAGACATCAGGACATTCTATTCATTTCCCCAAACAGGAAACCATGAACTAATTTTCAAAAATTATTTTGGTTTGTACATTTATATGAGCAGAACTTGGGTAGTAGTTTCTTAGGAGTTCACGTGCACTTTGGTCTGAGCTCCTCTTGCTTTCCTTGGAGCTACTGCTCACCTGGCAAGTTTTCCTCTTTAAGGTATATTACTAAATACAGTTTAACTCCATCTCTTGTACACATTATCCCTTTGTCCTGTGTGTCTTCATTTGGCTGAATGTAACTGTAGTCTCAATTACTCAGTTACAGCAGCATAACTGTTAATAACCTAACAGTTATACTGGTAGCTGATACTGCTGTGGGCATTAAATGCTTTTCATCTCCTGGAAAAAGGGCTTCAGCCTTTCTTAGGAAACCCAAATAGCCAATGAGACAGGAAGTGACATTCAGCTTAGTTCAGAGAAATGCTCAAGCTGAAGGTCTAGCGTGTTCCTCTAGAAACCATCTTCTGACATAGCAAATTAATGCAGCCAAGAGAAGTGAATGAAGAATATGTGGCTTTGGTATTCAAGGTTAAATTTTAATATTGTTGGGGGAGAAGTGGTTGGACTTGGGCTTATATGATTATCTTCAGAACTGAGCAAAAATGCATCTCAAAATACTACTAATTAATGTTAGACCATGTGTCATCAGCCGTTTGCATCTCACTGTGACACAAAAACATTAAGGCCTCATTTCTTCATGAACAGAAACCACTATAAACTTAATATGGGGAAGTTCATTGGGGGTTTTGTGATTTGCCCCCCTCCCAGAACCATAGAATGGTTTGGGTTGGGAAGGACCTTAACGCTCATCCAGGTCCAAATTCCTGCCAGGAACAGGGATACCTTCCACTAGACCAGGCTGCTCCAAGGCCCCTCCAGCCTGCCCTTGAACA